>NC_086319.1:195535345-196173470 GCF_036172605.1 Pelobates fuscus | reverse complement strand
AGTGTGTTTTCCTTGTGCTTGCTATTTGATTTTGACTTTGGCTATTCCTGACTACTCTTATCTCTGGTTCCCTGCCTTGGCTTTCCTTATCGATCTTGTGTATTTCTGGCTTTCTTGACTATTCTCAGTCTTTCAACGTATTAACCCGGCCATTCTAAGGACCAGTTTACATTCTGTCTATCTTCTATCGTCTATGTAGATGTTACATAGTTTTGCGTGTTGGACCACACTGGTAGTCGTGACAATTGCATGACAGTGAAGATATATGACATCGAAAACTAAAGTGAATTACAGTAGTCTTGGTAAACCCGAAAACAAATAAACACTTAACCATCAGCCCTTCACTAATGCATCCAGTGACTAAAGGGTGGATGGCTCAAAAGAAGAGAAATACTATGTGTGTCAATGTCTCTGTGTTTATAGGTTACTCTGGGTGTTTGTATTGATCCCTGTGTGTGTGTGTGTGTGTGTGTGTCAGTGTATGTTTATATTGGTTCCTGTGTGTGCAATTGTTTTTGATTGCTGCGTGTATGTCACTGTGTTTGTATTGATCCCAGTTTGTTTGTACTGGTTCCTGTGTGCCTGTCAGTGTGTTTGCATTGGTCCTTGTTTGTGTCAGTGAGTGTGTAATGTGCCAGCATGTTTTTATTGTTTACTGTTTGTGTGTCATTGTTTTTGTGCCTGTGTGTGTGTGTTATTCTGTTTGTAATGGTCTGTGTGTGTCAGTGTGTTTGTATTGGTTGCTGTGTGTCTGTCAGTGTGTGTATGGGTCTGTAACGGACCGTTTCGCTCACAAGAGGATAAAAACCGTTTAGGCGATAATCCCCTTCCAGATAGACCAGCAGCTACTACAAGCACCAATCTCCCAAATTGCAACTCCCGAACTGCACACACTTGAATTCCCCAATCTCCCGAACTTGAAACACACGAACACTGGAATAGCTGAACAGGAAAAGCATACAACCCGCTTACACTCTTGGCAATCAGCATACAATCCAATTCCCCCAATAACGAGACGACACTTTGTTTTGAGGGTTAAGCAGAATCTGTCCGTTTATTAACACACTTTGCTTATAAAGGATTCTCCCATGCAAGGGAGGGATTTACAATAATTACCCGATGCACCAATCACACCTGAGTTATCTCCCACACATCTCCTACCCTCCGCATGACACATAATCCCCTTAATCATATACATAATTTCCCTACTTTCTGGATGTACCCCAAATACTTAGAGTACACTCCTAAATAGGGGATCCCCTGATAGCCCTGATCTGGGTGAGTAACATACTCAAAGATCACCCAGATCGGACCAGGGGTCCGGGAGCTATAGAGGTTGAAAGTTAGGACCGACCGCACAGGCAACAGTAGCCGAAAATAGTTCCATAAGGTTTGGCCCTGCGGTCGGTCTCTGTTCCTGGGTATAACCGGCTGAAAGTACCGAATGAAATAGCTCTTGCTTGCCTTTATTGTAATCCCCTTGTTCGTATGAGTCCTTCTACCGAACGGCGGCCCGTTCGGTAGTTTCGGCACGAACTCATGGAAGTCTGGAAGTCTCAGCGGTGTTTGCTTAGTCGAGTGTCCGATTTTAGTTCCAGACACTTGACGGCAAAACACCGCTGTTCGGGAGTTTCAAGATGGCCGCCGCCACGTGTTCGTTTGACGAACAAAGGCCACCCAGCGTTCGTCAATTAAGCTGCAGTTAACCGCACCTTCAGGGTGGTCAATTGACGGCACACTCCAGTTTCCAGGTGGTCCCTCGATCGGTACTTTGTTCGGTAGATTGAATCTACCGAACACCCCGGCAGAAAGGCACGAACAAGCCTTTCTGCAGGAAAAATAAAAGGTTGAGCCTGCAGGGCCATAGTCGCAGGGTAGGAGGCTAGCAACCAGGCTTCTCCAGTTCACAGTGGTTAGGTTGTTTTCACCACAGGGTCTCTTTGTGTCAGTGTGTTATATTAGTCACTGTGTGATTATCAGTTAGTTTGTATTGGTTACTACGTGTGTGTCACTTTGTTTGCACTGGTCACTGTGTGTGTCACTGTGTTTTGATTATTGTGTCTGTCAGTGTTCGTATGGGTCCCTTTTAGTGTGTCAGTGTGTTTATATTGGTCACTGGGTGTCTGACAGTGTGTGTTAATAAGTGAAAATATGTGTACCAGTGTGTATGTGCATGCGTTGGTGAATTTGTGTCGGTGTTGTGATATTAGCCACTATGTGTGTGTTTGTATATGTCACTTTGTGTGCCAATGTGTGTTAATGAGTGTTTGTAAGTGTGTATGTGTGTGTCACTGTGTTTGTGTATTGATAATTGTGTTTCAGTATGATTGTACTAGTCACTGTGTATGACAAAATGTGTATGCCAGTGTGTGTTAATGAGTGCATGTAAGTAACGTTAATGTGTGTGGGCATCAGTGATTATGTGCCAATGAGCACATGTACAAGTATCTGAAAATGCGCATTCATGGGTCAGTGAAATGGTATGTCAGTGAGTATCAGTGAGTGGGTATCAAAGAGTATATATATGTGTGGAAGACATAAGCCTGAAATTGTGGGAGAGGTTTGGCGGCCTATTTAAACCCTGGTAACCCCTAATTACCTGTCGTTACTAACTTCGGAAGTTCCCCTTCCACCTCACCCATTATTATTATTATATTAATTTTCTAAGGTATGTCACGACTATTAATAAGGTCCAGCACGCAGAAACTATGTAAACATATACATAAACAAGAAAAGGAAAATAAAAGGACAGAGCGTAAACCGAACCTTAGAATGGCCGGACTAATACGCTAGAGACAGAGAATGGTCAAAGGGAAAGCCGAGGTCAAGGAAGCCAGAAAATACACAATACCGTTTACACAAGCCAAGTCAGGGAAACCAGAATTCAGAATAACCAGGGAAAAGCCAAGATCAGGATACCAGTAAATCAGATTCACAATGATAAAGCACTCTCAGGAAACCAGGAACAGGAAACCACGACAGGGCAAGGTACTGGGGTGAGCTAGGGATTTAAATATCCCTCTCTAAGGTCTGATTGGTCAGAGGGCGACCTCTGACCCCAAAACGTGCGTGCGCATTGACGTCGTGACATCACGCGCACGTCAGTATAAACTTCGGGGGCGGAGCTATGTTTAGGCGCGACCATGCAGTCAGCGCCATTTTGAATCCGGGCGCGATGGCCGGAGGATGTGGGGAAGCGGTTGACAGCTCGCCAACAAGCAGGTAAGCTCATGCTGTTGGCGAGGCTGTGCCAGTCGGGCACTGCCGTGCCACGCGGCAGGCCGGCAACCGCAACATTGTAGGTCTAAGCTGCCATTGGTTTCGGCCCACCTCAACCAACTTATGTAAATATCGAATTACATACATTTGATTATTATACAGCTTATAGTGTCCCGGACAATATATACATATATATCTTGAAAAAGACCCTTAGGGGACGAAACAGTGATTTTGTTCACAGATGTACTGATTTATTTCACCTAAATAAACCAGTTTCCACTTTAATGAAGGAGAGAGAGAGAGAAAGAGAGAAAAAGAGAGAGAGAGAGAGAGAGAGAGACACATATTCAGGCACCACCCACAAAACTCAAACACGCAGACACACTCAGACTCTCCCCCAACCAATACAGCTCTCAACCTTCTCCACACTCAACAAAACACCACTTAGATTCACTTAGAGGTAGCTGGAACGCAAGGGGTGTATTTGTATATGCGTTGTCATGGCAACGCGAACCCGGGAACCCAGTTTGCAATCATACAAAATTGCAAAACGTATGATGAAGCAGCTAGATACCACAAGCAATTATTATAGTATAGTATAAGGGTAAATCACAAGGACAGAACACAAGTATTATGTAGTTAATATACAATCAGTACAGTACTCATACACCCTAAGACAATAGATATCTATATGTATAGTAAACAACTCCTACTGGTAAATCAATTGCTTACAGTCATAGACTCAAAAATAAAAAGAAACAATATATACAGTCTATGATGTAATAAATATAGAGAGAGACACACTAGCAGAATAATGATCTATATTCCATCTACCAACCAACAAACTAATAAACAATCACTTTGTTTAAACCAATTATATCCCCAAGCTTTAAGGGATATGGAACAAGGGGGATTATTGTTAATAGGTGTCCTTAGTAAGGGCTATAGTCAAGACTGTATTGCTGTACATAAGTTGGCCATGTAAAATATTGTAACCTATGTAGTATAATAAATCCAAACCACCAATAATATATACAAAACACCAATAGTATATACAAAGAAAGAAAGAACAGATCTAGGAAATTACGCCAACGGATTCTCACCAAGAATTCATAAATAGATCTTCCTAGTTGCACTCTAAAGATATCGGCATATATAAATGCACAAGATAAATATTTAGAATTTAAGTAAGCCATCTGTAGCGAAGAACTGTCAGTAAATATACAAAATGTGCATATAGGCACTGGGAATATGGGGTAAATTCCCGTCGTAAGCATATTATATATTGGTATATACACTGCATATTATATACAGATAACATGGGCGTCTGCAGGAATTTTTCCAGGGGGGGGCATAATTGTAATGACATCCATGCTTGGTCCCTTTTTTGACAGTGTCATGAAGGGGAGGAGCATAGTCATTATCCCATAAAGCCAGAGTGAATAGCATTTTCACAACTATGGTGGCAGGAATACATGTTTGTATTCCTGACACTATAGTGTTCCTTTAAGCAAATGAAAGAAACATTCTGGTCACCATAACAACTTCATCTAAATAAAAATGATATGATGCCAGGAAGCCCCTGAAGCCCCCGCTCTCAAATGGTTTAACCCCAAAGGCTTCCTCCAGCTCCAGATTTCCGGGTCGCTCAGTGGTATTCGGCTTCTGAAACAGAGTGTCAGGAAGTGCAGATTGAGGTCAGGCTGCTACAGATTGGCTAGAGTGGTCAGTTGATGCTCTAAGCCAATCGCTAGTTCCCGGTTCATAAAAATGTTTAACTTTTTTATGAATGGGGAGCTACTGATTGGCTTCGAGTGTCAGCTGACCGCTCTAGCCAGTCAGTGAAAACCCTCCCCAGCGGCCCTCTGTGCTTCCTGACAATCAGTAAATAAAAGTGAACACATGAACACTGATATTTTTTGTTACCTGGGGAGATGAGAAGGTCCAAAGTTTCTCTGCCAGGCCCAGGTACCAAAGCCTTATGATGTGGTGTCCAGAATAAAGTGGAGGGTTCAAATCACTCGTCCTTCCTGCTCCAATCTAATTTTCTTCTCCTTCATTTGACACAGTCTTCTTTTTCTTCTGACACTGTCTTCTCTCCTCCTTGGCTCCTTCTGCTCCTTTACCTTTCTGCTACTTTCTGCTTATTGTGCTCTCCCTGCTGCTCCTGTCTCTCTCTGATCTTTCTGCTCCTTGCTACCCTTTTATGCTCCTTCTCCTACTTCACCTTTGTGCTCCTTCGGATTCTTTCTGCTCCTTTACCGTTGTGCTCCTTCTGTCCCTTTCTTCTCTTTGCAGACCCTTCCTTTTCTTTGCAGACCCTTCCTACTCCTTGCTGCCCCTTGCAGACCCTTCCTTCTCCTTGCAGACCCTTCCTGCTCATTTCTGTTCCTTCGCCTACTTCACCTTTGTGCTTCTTCTATCCCTTCCTGCTCCTTGCTGCTATTTTCAGCTCCTTCCTGACCCTTCCTTCTCCTTGCAGACCCTTCCTGCTCCTTGTTGACCCTTCCTTCTCCTTGCAGACACTTCCTTCTCCTTGCTACCCTTTTCTGCTCCTTCTCCTACCTTTGTGCTCCTTCTGATTCTTTCTGCTCCTTAACCTGTTGTGGTCCTTGCTGTCACTTCCAGATCCTTGCTGCCCCTTTCTCCTCATTTCTATTCCTTCTCCTTTCTGCTCCTTCTCTTACTTTACCTCCCCCATGCCTCACTTTGATGATCTGTAGGGTATCTCTGCCCTCCCATGCCTCACTGCGATGGTCTGTAGGCTATCTCTGCCCCCTCCCCATATGCCTCACTTCACTGATCTCTAGGCTATCTCTGCCCCCCCCCCCCCGTATGCCTCACTTCACTGATCTCTAGGCTATCTCTGCCCCCCCCCCCGTATGCCTCACTTCACTGATCTCTTGGCTATCTCTGCCCCCTCCCCATATGCCTCACTTCACTGATCTCTAGGCTATCTCTGCCCCCTCCCCATATGCCTCACTTCACTGATCTCTAGGCTATCTCTGCCCCCTCCCCATATGCCTCACTTCACTGATCTCTAGGCTATCTCTGCCCCCTCCCCATATGCCTCACTTCACTGATCTCTAGGCTATCTCTGCCCCCTCCCCATATGCCTCACTTCACTGATCTCTAGGCTATCTCTCCCCCCCCCCCATATGCCTCACTTCAATGTTCTGTAGGCTATCTCTGCCCCCCCATATGCCTCACTTCACTGATCTCTAGGCTATCTCTGCCCCCCACATGCCTCACTTCACTGATCTGTAGGCTATCTCTGCCCCCCCATATGCCTCATTTCACTGATTTCTAGGCTATCTCTGCCCCCCCCCCATATGCCTCACTTCACTGATCTCTAGGCTATCTCTGCCCCCCCCCATATGCCTCACTTCACTGATCTCTAGGCAATCTCTGCCCCCCCCCCATATGCCTCACTTCACTGATTACTAGGCTATCTCTGCCCCCCCCCATATGCCTCACTTCACTGATCTCTAGGCTATCTCTGCCCCCCCCCATATGACTCACTTCACTGATCTCTAGGCTATCTCTGCCCCCCCCCCCATATGACTCACTTCACTGATCTCTAGGCTATCTCTGCCCCCCCCCATATGACTCACTTCACTGATCTCTAGGCTATCTCTGCCCCCCCCCATGCCTCACCTCACTTCAATAATCTGTAGGCTATCTCTGCCCCCCCATATGCCTCACTTCAATGATCTGTAGGCTATCTCTGCCCCCCCCATATGCCTCACTCCCCTAATCTATAGGCTATCTCCCCCCCATCCCTCACTTACATGATCTGTAGGCTGTCTATGTTGCCTGCATGTGTTGCTCCCCTGCGGATTCAGTCAGAGAGATGCAGGGATAAGATGCAGCTTCATGTCCCTGTCTATCTCCATACACAGCCATACCGGCGCCGGTATTGCACTGTATTTTCAATTTCACACGAAAATCAGCAGAACAAGCTGAAAAATGCGGGGGGGGGGGGGCAAGTGCCCCCGTTGCCCCCCCCTTCCCCCTGTGGACGCCCATGACAGATAAGTATTCCCATGCCTGGAATATGGTATAAATTCCGCCGTGGATAGTACTTATATAAAGATCCCTAAGGAATATTTTTCATTGAGTCCCTTTGGGTATACTGTATTTAATGTTCGAATCCAAAAGAGCTCTCTCTGAAGCAAAAGCTTCTTGCGGTCCCCTCCTCTTGCCAATGGAGGAACGTGGTCTATTGTCATAAACTTCATGCTAGGCAATGGATGGTTAAATTCGAAGAAATGTTTTGCCACTGGGAGTTCCGATATTTGATCTCTGTATGCAGTCCTGCCACTGGGAGTTCCGATATTTGAAATACAGTATACCCAAAGGGACTCAATGAAAAATATTCCTTAGGGATCTTTCTATAAGTACTATCCACGGCCGGAATTTATACCATATTCCAGGCATGGGAATACTTATCTGTATATAATATGCAGTGTATATACCTATATATAATATGCTTACGACGGGAATTTACCCCATATTCCCAGTGCGTATATGCACATTTTGTATATTTACGAACAGTTCTTCGCTACAGATGGCTTACTTAAATTCTAAATATTTATCTTGTGCATTTATATATGCCGATATCTTTAGAGGACAACTAGGAAGATCTATTTATGAATTCTTGGTGAGAATCCGTTGGCGTAATTTCCTAGATCTGTTCTTTCTTTCTTCGTATATACTATTGGTGGTTTGGATTTATTATACTACATAGATTACAATATTTTACATGGCCAACTTATGTACAGAAATACAGTCTTGACTATAGCCCTTACTAAGGGACACCTATTAACAATAATCCCCCTTGTTCCATATCCCTTAAAGCTTGGGGATATAATTGGTTTAAACAAAGTGATTGTTTATTAGTTTTTTGGTTGGTAGATGGAATATAGATCATTATTCTGCTAGTGTGTCTCTCTCTATATTTATTACATCATAGACTGTATATATTGTTTCTTTTTATTTTTGAGTCTATGACTGTAAGCAATTGATTTACCAGTAGGAGTTGTTTACTATACATATAGATATCTATTGTATTAGGGTGTATGAGTACTGTACTGATTGTATATTAAGTACATAATACTTGTGGTCTGTCCTTGTGATTTACCCTTATACTATACTATAATAATTATATATATATATATATATATATATATATATATATATATATATATATATACATACATATATATATACAAAACACAATCCATGAACAATGGTGCCCCAGGCAATCTCAATCAGAATTTACATTTCACAGTACCTGCAGTGTAATATCCTAGTCTTTACCAAAATCACTAGTCCTTACCCAAAATCTCACTAAATCTAAGTCCCCTAACCCTAAGTATGCCCTAAATGTAAGTTCACCCAAACTCTTGTGAGCGCAGAAACAAGAAAGCATCAGGAAGCCACGATTGAGGGATAGGGCATGGCAAGCAAGTAGATGTTGTGTGGTCTACACTAAAGCATTGACATAAGTGTTTGGGCACAGTTGGTCATTGAAGAATGAGTGACTGAAATGAAGCCTTGAAAGCACAACCATTTTGAGAGTCTCTAATGTGGTGGCATGTGGAGGATCAAAGGAGGTAAATGGGATTGGGTGGATTGGGTGGTTGTGTGTGTTAGTAAGTTAAGTATGTGGCGAAGAGATGTGTGGAAGTTGTGTGGAATGTGACCTTGAATGAGATGTGTTTGAGATCATACATATTTTGGCAATAGCAGTGTGATGCAGTCAGCTACAGGCAAAAATATTATCCTGTTATTTGTTGCTGCATGTTGAGACTCTTCCTAGGATAATTAAAGGTGATATCCACACACTGTGTGATAAAATCTTACCTGAAACCCTCTTTCTTAAGGGTGACATTATTTAGCTCCTGGTTCTACAGCCGCCAGGAGCCTGAATGATGCACACTTGAGTGTGAGTACAACACTGAAGTGTATGGGTGATCCTGGATGTCAGTGAGCGCCTTCATAGAACACCATACTGTGTGAGAAGATTCCTTTTTCCATAGCTGTTGTTAATGGCACAGGCATGATTTCTCCAAGTTGACGATGAACCCCAGTCGACTGAGTAGGTCCACGTCTATCTCAGATGTTGCGTGAGGACAGAGTGCTCTTGAGCCATGATCAGGATGTCGTCCAAGTAGACTATGCCCCGAAAGCCAGGCCATCACCGGGTGCAGCAGCTTTGTGAAGCACCAGGGTGCCAAGGAGAGACCAAAAGAAAGACATGTAAAGCGCCAAACTCTGTCCTTTCAACATAATCGAAGTAGATCTCAAGAAGGTTCGGCTACCGGCATCGGCATCCTTCAAATCTAGTTTCGCCGGCCAATCTCTTTGAAGGAGCAAGTCCCTCAGAAGATGCCTTCCATCTTGAAGTGACGGTAGCGAACTATAGCATTGAGTGGGGGTAATTTGATGACAGGGCGCATCTACCCACCCTTCTCATCCACTAAGGATATATTGCTTATGACCCCTTCGGGGACAAGAGGGGCCAATTCAATCGCCTACTTGCCGTGGAGGGATGAAAATTCCTCGTTGATATACCTGCGGTCTCTGAGTGAGAAACAGATCGGCTGAGGAGTTGGAATCTCGCAAGTCATGCTCACGAGTTCTATATGAAAACCTCGAACCCTGTCGAGTACCCATGTGTCTGAGGTAATTGTTAACCAAACTGGGGAAAAATGATGGAGTCTGCCCCTTACGCAAACATGAGAAAAACTTGAGGTGTATGTAAGCTCACCGTAAGGGTGCCGGTTTGTCCTTGGAAACCTCTTGAACGCTATGGTTGACCTTGTGATGGGAAAAAGGGGACCAGGTCCTCGTCTCCTGGAAATTGCAGTGGTGCTGGAAAGAGCCTCGTCCCAAGCCACAGGACCGTAAATAGTTGCGGCCGGACAGACGGCCCCTGACTCTCCTGGCCATGGTAGAGACCCACCCCTGGAATATCCTTCGCATGGAGGATTGGGTACACTTCATAGGGGCATTCAGTAAATGCCCCTATGAAGCGTCCCAGATCCTTAATGAAGGAATCGCCAAACAATAAGCCTTGGGCGTTCTTACCAGCTTTAGTGAGGGCGAGATTGGCCAACTTTGGCTCTATTTTAAACAGAACGGCTTTACGCCGTTCCATGGACAGGGAGGCATTAACACTCCCGGCGATGCAAATTGATATCTGGACCCAACCATGGAGTTCCTCCGGGTCTACCATACGGTTTTCAGCTCTGGCGTCCTCCGCCAAGTCAAACAATTTTGCTAGGGGCCCAAACACACTGTGGTGTGGCACAATCTAAGTGCTGAATCCAGTCCTTTGCGTGGGTTCCAACCAAATTTAGCCAGAAACTGGGTCATCTTAGAGTCTACCTCTGGGGTGTCACACACTTTGTTAGGCACTACAGGCCTGGGACTATTGCGGGCTACCTTGCTGAGTGGGCACCGTACCAAGTTCTCAAGGTATCTGGCCACATGGTCCGCTGGGAGCCACTCAGCCAACCTCGGATGGTGGAGCTCATCCGGGTTGAATAAGGGCTCGCCCAATGGATCCATGAGGGCAGTCCCTGCGTCTGCAGGAGAAAAAAAAACCAGAAGGAAAAACAGTCCCCACAGCTTGCGAGACTCGCGGGAGGCAAAAGCCCACCAAACGCAGCCAAAACAAACTACCAAACAGGTGCGTTTGGCTCGCGAACAAAGCATGTCCGCAAGACAAAAGCGTCCAGTAAGGCAAAACCCACGAATGGGTCAAAATAGCCGACCCCAAAAAAGCATTCGCAAACCGAACACGGCCAAGAAACAAGTGTAACTGGCGTTCGTGCGAGCAAACTGCTGAACACCAGCCCCACACTGGGTGAACAGAGCCGATCAGGGGAGTCAAAAAAGAGTACCAAATGGCGCCAAAACCGGTCCGGGACCCCAGGGAGCCCCAAAGCCGAGAGTAAAACACAGAGAAAACAAGAGGAAAAAGGAAAGAAACGAAACAGGAGTAGAAACCAGGTAGAAGTAACAAAAAACGAGAAGGACAGGGATACAACAAAAAGACCCCCAAACAAAGAAATAGCCCTCAGCTGGTCTGCGATCCTGAGTCTACCATAAACACTCAGTAAACACCGACTGAAAATATATGTAAAATAACAGCAAAATAGTAACAAACCACAAAAATTAACAAAACCCACAGAACAGAGAAAATTAGGTACTTATCTGACTGTGGAGCAGCAAAGAAAGAGGGAGATCTAAGGGTGGTGCCTGCTGTTATACTGGGACTTGGCTGGAAGTGACCTATGTTACTATGTATGCATTCTTTTTTCATTCTGTTTTGTATTCTTTGCCGCTATTGGTGGACAGTAAAGAAAGGGATATGCAATATAAGCCTCCATGTCTTGTAATAAAATCAGGCTTTTTGCAGTAAACTGTTTTTTTCAGAGAAAAGGCAGTGTTAAAATTACAGCCTGCTGATAACTCAACAGGCCACTCCTCAGATACTACTAGAGGTGTTTCCTGGGCAGTGCTGCACACATTCAGTGTCTCCACCGTCTGCATGGAGACACTAAACTTTCCTCATAGAGATGCATTAATTGAAAGCATCGCTATGGGAAGATACTGATTGGCCAGGGCTATATTTGGCTTGTGTTGCCTCTGCCCCTGATCCACCAACGGATTCGGGGGGGGGGGGGGGGGAGCAAGCTCAGTCTGCAGCTCCTCCAGGTCCTTCTCTCGCGGGCATGGAGCGTTGCCACGGCAATGCTCCGGATCTCGCGAGAGTGAACTCTAGTCCTGGAGACCGGGGCTAGAGTTCACTCTCACCACATGGACCATCAGGGATTCCCCACCGGACCACCAGGGATCGAGAAATGTCCCCCCTCCTCCCTAAACAAAGGTAAGAAGGGAGGGGGGGCATTATGTATATTTTAAAATAAAAAAAATAAAAAATCATTATCAAATTTAAAAAAAAACATTAAAAAAGCCCCCCATCCTTATCACACACATACCCTACACACACACACACACATTGTCCCCCACATACATAGACTGCCCCCATACACACACACATTGCCCGCATACACACACACTGCCCCCACATACACACACACTGCCCCCACATACACACACACTGCCCCCATACACACACACTGCCCCCATACACACACATTGCCCCCACATACATACACTGCCCCATACACACATACACTGCCCCCATACACACACATTGCCCCACATACATACACTGCCCCTATACACACATTGCCCACCATACACATACACTACTGCTCCCACACACATACACTGCCCCCATTCACACACATACACTTCCCCCATACACAAACATTGCCCACATACACTGCCCCAATACACACACACACCCTACACACACATTGGCCCCCACACACATACACTGCCCCATACACACTCACTTCCCCCCATACACACATTACCCCCACTCACACTGCAACACACACACACTGCCCCCTAACACACACTGCCGTCCTCACGTGCACACTGCAACTTTCACACACACACACTGCTCACACAGTCCTTCTTACACAAACACACACACACACACTGCACCCCTGCTCCTATGCCCTACTACGCCCTATGCCCCCATTTCCAAGCAGACCTCAGTTAAGTTGTCAAACTGTTCTTAAACGGTTTGACTACTTACTCTGGGAGGGGGTCCCGGCACTACTGGCACCATAACCACTACACTGAGCTGTAGTGGGTATTGTGTATGGATTATTTATCTTAATAATCTGCAAGTGCCCCTCCCGAGGTCAGGCTCTGGATCCGCCACTGCCCTGATCTGCATCCTTGACAATCTCAGCCAATCCTATGCTGAAGCATTGTGATTGGTTTAGATAATCACTTCTGATAATGACAGCCAAGAAGGCAGACCAGGGGCAGAGCCAGCAGCAGACTGGTATAAGGGTAAGGTTTTAATATATTTAGGAGGAGAAGGGGGGCAGGGTGGCTAGATGGTTTTTTCAACACTATAGGGTCAGGAATACATGTTTGTATACATTACTACGAATTTCTAGCCTAAAAATACATCGACATTACAGTAGTGCCGCCATATAAAAATCTAACAGTTGTAGAACATTTTTTTAATGAAATCATGCTAAATGAACAATGAAAACTGAAACGTGTTTTAGTGGAATATTTGGGGATTTTTTTTTCCTATGGATTGTTTTGCTATCATGTCTTATCTTACATAAGTTTTGAAATAATGTTTTTGAATAAGTGTTTTAGTCCTATGAATGGATAGAATAGATTTATGGACATATTTCTATCTTTTTATAGGGACCTCCAGTGTTGCGCGAGCTTGGAGTGCTACTTTCGATGAACTGGTGGGAAAGAAAATTGGTTATTTCTTCAGAACCATTATGCCAATGGATTTGCCAGGCCTGGCAGAGTATCCTGACATTTTTGCTGTGTGCCTCATACTTCTCCTTGCAGGTATATATATATATATATATACACACAACTAAAAACAAGCATTGCTCTCTTTATAATATGAGAGAAAGAGAAGGTATTAGCTAAAAGGGAAACTTTCCCCACCTAACCTGCCGCAATCTCCTTACAGAGGTGGATGTTACACATGCGCTTCTCCTGTTTGTTGATTTGCCCTGATTGAGGACACTTACCCAAGAAGGCAAACCTCCTCCATGATGCTTACATGCTGGCATTGTTGCTATGGGTGGAATGTCTCTTCCATCTCCTTGTCTCTCAATTCCTCAAAATGAGAGACAGATGGGAGAAAAAATATATATATTTAAAATGATTTATTTTTCCAAAAAACACTTTAAAAAAAGTAAAGTCATCATGGACATGACAGGTTTTGCATAGTTCTTCAGTATAGCTAATCGATTTACATATATGCCATACTCATACTGAATCTCATTCGGGAGGGGGGGGGGGGGGGGAGGGGGAAGGGGGGGAAATAACCCAAAACTACAGGGATTTGTATCTTACAGTGATGTGTTAAATTGTGGAATGTTAAACAGAATAGATAAAACAATCCAATATATAAAAGCAAAAAAAATGTCAGCGCCTATACAATACTGATATAGTCCAAAGGCTGCTCAATCACAAAAAAGTCTCTCTTGTTCAATATGGTGTAGGATAAAACAGGAAAAGAAGGTGTAGCACCTGAAGTGTCCTTTAGGGAATGTATGTAATAACGTACATTCCCTAAAGGACACCCAATCAATATTGAAAACATTGCAGTGAAGTTGGTCTTTTTAATCACTGTTGATGGTCCTGACCAAAACTCAAACCTGTTTGTGAAAATATTACCTTGCTACAGTCAAGACTACTAAACAGACCATTTCCTATGGACCCATGGGCCCTGCACCTGTCAAAGTCCTCAGACCCATTCACACATAACGAATACAAATTCACTGCAAGGATAGCTTTAGCCACATGTAGAGTGATAGCGATAGCAGAAATCTGGTCCAACCTCAATATCCCTTAACCCTATATAATTAATAAGAAAATCTAAGATAACGTAGACATGGATTCATTAACCTCTCAAATACACGATTCTTTGAAATCATACCATAAAAATGTTGGACCTTTGGTTGGATGGAGACACTTCTCTTCCTTGGTAATATAATACCTGCCCTGCAGCTCATTAGCGAATAACCGACTTTCCAATTGCAGACTGGACACCAGACTCCCCCCACCACCCTTCCCATCCTCCCCTGCATTCTTTCTTCCCTCCCTCCATGCTCTGCCCCCCAAGGAGACTTGAAAAAAATAGATTTTGTAGTAGGAACCCTCGTGGAATCGGCCAGATTTGAGATGCAGTTTTCCAATTATAGAGTTGCTATCTTCCCATGATGCTCAGTACCAATGCATGACTTCTTGGACATTACTTCAAATCTGATATTTTTGCACATGTGAAATAATAGCACCCACATGTAGTGCATCATTGGGTTAATTTGCATCTCAGTCAGACTGGGCCAGGGCAGTCTGGTTTATGATGTAAGTAAGAGAAAACATAAAAATGTTTAAATACATATAAACAAATACCATAACCTGCAGCTGTCAGGTGCCCTTTAATTTTACTAATAAAGGTTTGTGACCTTTATTATATCTGAATATATTATATCTGAATAAACCTGTATATCTGATTAATAGACCACCTTGAGGCACATCATACATTACGTTCCAAGGGGTTCTAGTTCTGCCCTACCCTTTGACTCCTCCCTTCTCCTTCACACACGCATGCACGCACACACACACACACACACACAAACACACCCACTTACTTTTTTCCATCAAGTAGCACAGAAAATATATATATCTAAATGTTCACTTATGTTTCTTGCCAGATGTCATTTTAAGGCTAATTGATGTCTACCTGGTGGATTGTACTGGGTTGGTGTTCATTTTGTGCAAGATACTCACTTAAAATTAATTGACATTTTTATGGAATTTGCCAATTACTAATTAAACATTTTCAAACGTGTAAGAATGCAGAAACGGTATCGATGTGTCATTCCTATAAAATGCTATACAGTATGAGGGATAGACTGCGTGCTAAAAGTATATTAAATCCCTCTCATGTTTCCCAGGCCTCCTCTCGTTTGGAGTTAAAGAGTCAACAATGGTGAATAAAATCTTTACAGCTATTAACATGCTGGTTCTGGTGTTTGTAATCATCAGTGGCTGTATTAAGGGTGATGTGAAAAACTGGAAAGTCAGTGAGGAAGAGCTCAAACAAACTATTCAAAGCATGAGGTACAATAATATCACATTATTTAAGTTAAAAAACAAATCAAACAGCATGTTTGGGGTACCCACTGGCCACTGTCTGTTACTGACTACAAGCAAAGCGGAAAATTATTTATAGTAAAACGCTCAGTATGTTTAATTATGTAAGATATAATTTGATGAAGTGTTTTGAATGTCTTGATCACTGTCTCCTTTCACCCTGCAATCACTTGCAAACTCTCCAGGGACCTCATACATACTCATTATAGTCTGGCAGCCAGGGCAGCCTGAGATACTTTGGTCTACTGGGAAATATAGAGGCCAGTCGAGAACCGGAGAACAACTGAGTTTGTGAGCTTCCAGCCCATAAAGTGCTGAGCTAACAAAAGATTTTACACAATTCCTGCTTGCTGCCTAAATCCTTCAGTGCTCTGCCAACAGACATCCCTATACACTTCCTGCTATGTTAATTTTTAGAAGGAAGCTTTAGAGCTGCAGCCCACAACCCCCTTGAAAGCCCTTTGTTCAGTTGGCCCCTGCCAGATCTCCCACGCTAGGAGGTTGATAGGGACAATAAATATTTTCTGGGTTGGGATTACAGCTAATTTAGGTAGCTTTATAGGTTTCTGTTCTGTTCCATTCTATACAGCTATTATGTATGATGGACCGACTGATTGAGAATGTACAGATATGTTGTCAATAATCCTATTTCTGCATTTCACACATGGCAAGGATCACATGTTCAAGGAGAGTATTTTTATTGTATGTCTATAATGTGTTGTGATCCTTAGAGGGACACTGTAGATTAATGAAGCAGTTTTAGTGTATAGATCATGTCCCTGCAGTCTCACTGCTCAATTCTCTGCTATTTGGGAGTAAAATCACATTATTTATGCAGCCTTAGGCATACCTCCTTACATGCAACTTACACAGCCTTTCTAAATACTTCCTGTATCTAGTAATTTAATGGTTATACTTCTTTCATTGCAAATTCTATTTAAGTTAAAATTTCGTATCTCTTGCTCTGTTAGTAGCCTGCTAGACCATGCAGGAGCCTGTTGTATGTAATTCAAGTTAAATTTACAGAGCAGGAGATACAAACGTTTAAATTAAGTAACATCTGACTCAAAATTATTTTCATGCATATAAAATTCCCAGTCAGGGGAGGTGTGGCTAGTGATGCATAAAAAGAAACAAAAGGGATTTAACTCCTGCATGGCAGAGAATTGAGCTGTGAGACTGCATGGGCATGATCAATACACAACAAATTGATGCAATTCACAGATTCATGGTACTGAGGCTGTTCTCTTACACTGAAGTAAAGATTATATTCAGCAATTAAGTATGATATAACACTTGGCCTGGCTAGTAGCTTAAGATTTGACATTTGACCCTAAATATATATATTTTTTTATTATTAGAATTTATGTAAACTTGCTTGATTCCTTCTTCTGCTTGTATCCTAAATGGAGTATTTTGATGCATTTACTTTCTATTGACTAATGAAATATAATTATAAGTTTTTTGTCCATTTCGTTGACAGTAACCAGTCTGCAGGTGTTAACATGACTGGTGTGTTTGGAACTGGTGGATTCATGCCATTTGGTATCAGTGGAACACTGGCCGGTGCAGCTACCTGTTTCTATGCATTCGTTGGATTTGACTGCATTGCCACTACAGGTAAGGAAAGTAATAAACTAGCAAATTAGAAATCAACTGGTTTTAAGCAAGAGCCTTTGTGTTTGTCAGATGATTGCAGCACCTCTGCTGATAACTCCTCCTTTTCATAAGCATTAGAATGTTTAGCCCCACTCATTGTAAGCCCGAGCAGTGGAACTACTGCCAGCACAGCTTGTGTGACTGCACCGGGGCCCACAAGTTGGGACCTCACACTTAGGAAGACCCAATGAACATCTCTGATTAAGGGACCAGTCTAGTGCCGCAGTCCATTAACAGTGCGGTCAGTGCCCTGTTAGTTGGTGCTAGGAGGAAGTGAGTTCAGGTCACTTTCTCTCAGCTAACAGAGAGAGCGAGATAAAGTATCGGGGAGTGAGAGAGATAAAGGAGCAGACTCCAATCAGCCTCAAGAGAATTCCCACTGGACCCCATCAAAATCACTCTCCTACACCCAAAAGGTATGACAACAGAAAGGTGGCTAAAAAACAGAAATAATGCGTATCAAATATTTGTATTTGTGTGTGTGTCAGTGTGTATCTGTATCAGTATGTGAGTATTCTGTGTGTGTCTGGGTCAGTATATGTGTATCTTTTCAAATATTTTTTACATAAATAAATTACATAAATACGAATTATTCACTAGATAAAGGACGGTAATATAGGGGAATAACAATACAAATAAATACATCCGGAATATATATATAAAATAAAGCTTTATGATAATATTCTTTAACTATCTACAAGAAAATATAATAGAGAAAGTAAAATAATATTATTCATATATACAATAAAAAGAATAAGGAAAAAAAAAAGCTAAATGCAGTTGGTCGAGTGGAAGCTATCACCTTATAAAATATTGACTCCTGATATCCGTTTCCCATCTTGCTCATTAATGTTTAAGAGTACTAGTTTTTGTTGATGGTTGTAAGGTACCATACCATTGGTATAATAATTTGTAATGGGATTAAAGGTGGGAAACACACTAGGCGACACCTTTTAATGATAAGATAAAACTATGCCAATCATTCAAATCAAAAGTCAGATTGAAATAATCTTTTCAATGTAGAATAAAGTCCAATTTTTCAAAATCATTATTTTCAAAAACCGAATAAAACATAGACATAGTATGTTTCCTTCCTGGATCTGAAAAGTTCATTCTTTCTATAGGTTATATAACTATAGTTCTTTGATTCAGATACAGGTCTGAAACACCAAATCATGAACTTATCAAATCTATAAATGTTTTTAAAAAATGTTTTAATCGTCAGAGTCGTCTAAATTAAAATGTCCTTTGAGTTGATTAAAATTTATAAATTTGTTAATTTTAAAGTGATTGTCTATACAGGTGTTTGAATTTCGTGAATCAAAATCAGGTAAATCTTTGGAAAAAAATTGATAAAGGTGATGCTCTTGATAAATTTGTCATTGGTTTCAATAATGTAACCCCTTAACGCCGTTACGGCGTTCTGTGCCATCCCGCATTAAATGGGCTTTAAAGCCGTTGCGGCGGCGTAGAATGCTGTAATGGCTTTCAGTCCCAGGAGCTCGGATGTACTTACCTCCGCCGCGATCCTCTTCGGGAGGGCTGCCTGACAGCCCAGGCAGCCCTCCCCCGTCAAATGAGGCCACCATTGGGCCATGTGATCGCTCTCAAAGAGTGATCACATGGCCCCCTATAGCTGGCTGTGGATCTGCCAGCATGGGGACTGTCTGAAATGTCAGACAGTCCCCCTGCTGGTGGGAAAGTAAAAAAAAAATAATTAAACATGTTTTAAAATAAAATAAATGTATTTATTTATATATATACATAAAGTATATATATATATTATATATCTAATATATATACATCTTATATATATGTAACATGATACGTGATGTATTTTAATGTTAATATAAGTACATATATTAGTATTAAAATACACTTAGAATGATGCTACATATATATAAGATATATATATATATATATATATATATATATATATATATTGTATATATAATACATATATATATATATATATATTTTAGGTTTATATATTTATGTATAATTACAATAGTAAATAAATAAAATAATAAAATAAATAAATTAAATATTTAAAAAAAATTAAATAAATTATATATACATATGTAATCTCATTCTAACTGTATTTTGTTATTAATACATATATATATTGGTAACAAAAAAACACTTAGAATGACATTCTATATATATCTATCTATATATAAAATACAAATACGTGCAAATATTTATATTTAGATAAATATATATAATTACATAAATAACTACATAAGTATACACATAGAATTAAAATACATATATATGTATATATATAAAAATTCTACATGTATGCTTAAGTAATATTTTAACATAATTATGTGATTTAATTAATTCAAATTTGATTGACGTGCCTGACAACAGAGGCAGCAATTGCAGAGAATTACATTTGCACGCGCTATATTTAACCCTGTAACTTTCCAAGACACCATAAAACCTGTACATGGGGGCACTGTTTACTCTGGAGACTTTGCTGAACACAAATATTAGTATTTCAAAATGATTAATTGTATTACAACGATGATATATTTAGTAAAAGCGAAGTGTTTTGCATTTTGCACACACAAACGGCACTTTTACTGACAATATTATTGTTGTAATATGTTTTACTGTTTTGAAACACTTATGTTTGTGTTCAGTGAAGTCTCCCAAGTATAACAGTACCCCCTAAGTACAGGTTTTATGGTGTTTTGGAAAGTTAGAGAGTCTTGCATTTCATTTTTTTCACATTGAAATTTGCCAGATTGGTTACGTTGCATTTGAGACCATATGGTAGCCCAGGAATGAGAATTACCCCCATGATGGCATACCATTTGAAAGAGTAGACAACCCAAGGTATTGCAAATGGGGTATGTCCAGTCATTTTTAGTAGCCATTTAGTCACAAACACTGGCCAAATGTTTTTTTTTGCTTTTTTCACACAAAAACAAATATGAACGCTATCTTTGGCCAGTGTTTGTGACTAAGTGGCTACTATAAAAGACTGGACATACTCCACTTGCAATACCTTGGGTTGTCTACTTTTGCAAATGGTATGCCATCATGGGGGTAAATCTAATTCCTGGGCTACCACACAGTCTCAAAGGTAACATAACCAATCTGGCGAATTTCAATTTGAAAAAAATGAAAAATGGAATGTGCTATATTTGACCCTTTAACTTTCCAAAACACCGTAAAAACTGTTAATGGGGGGGGAACTGTTGTACTCGTGAGACTTTGCTGAATCCAAATATGTTGTTTTATTGCAGTTAAAGCTAACGGTATTATGACATTTACAGCTAAAATGTCTACAATTTTTTTTTTAAATCTTAATTTCTCACAGTTTTTTTTATTTTATTCATAATAAATTATGTTTCAAATATAAATAGTTCATGAGAAATGAAAGCCCAGTTTCTCCTGAACAAAATTATATATAATAAGTGTGGGTGCACTTAATATGAAAGAGGTGAATTACCGTTGAACAGACATATAGCGCAAATTCCAGTTTTTGTTTACATTTTGTTTTGATCAGAACGTGTACTATTGACTCCGTCCCGAAGGGGTTAAAAAGTAAACCCCAAGCTTTAAAAGTTGTTTTTGTTGTTGGAAATATTGGTGAATGATTTTGGTTTCTGGGTTGGTGGCATCCATAATATTTCTTTAATTTAATGTAGTGAAATTTTAGTTGTTTCTATTTCTAGCCATTGCAATTTTTAGGAATTTAAATTTAATTTAGGGGCTGCTGTATTTGTGGACTAAAAAAAGTGAACAAAGCCAGCAAACCCAATCCTCCCCTATCTCAGTATTTTTTGTAATAATGCCAATTTATTTCTACTCAATTTATGATTCCAAATATACATTAAGAGGGCCGAATGAATTGATCTGAAAAATTAGATGGGAATTTTGAAGGGGATATATGTGTGTGCGTGTGTGGCAATGTGTATGTGCATCTGTGTCAGCATGTGTGTGTGTCAGTGTATATACCATATATACCATATACCCCAGCATTCAAACACCAACACTATACACAAATACACACCTGCATTCAAACGCCAACTGTACAGACAAACTGTTTGATTCAAATGGCCACGTTACATATAAATAAAGTCCTAGGTTCACACACAAACCTACTTCATACGAAAACATGCTTACATTTAAACACACAAAAACTACTCACAAATACAACTCTGCAAGGATGGGTAAAGCAGTGTTGTAGTTGCACGACAGATGAGGATCTACTTTCTGGCTACTCTTGCACTAGAGGGTAGCCCCAAATATTTCTAACACATATATACATACACACTATATCTTAATTTAGTGTAATATGCACATTTATACACTTTATCGTAATTTTCGTTTCCTGATTATTAAGTATGACAGCAGGCAGCATTAACCTACATGTTAGCTTCTCCACTCACAGCTGAAAGGACAGGACATAGTACTCTGAGATTGGGATAACTAGATCCCCCTTAAAACATTAGACACAATTCTACTGTTCTGTGAAAGTATGCATTTGTTAAGACAGAGCTGTCACTGTTTCATCTTGCCTTGTGAGCTTATTACCTGTATTTATAGGAAACACAAACAATATATGGCTGTAAGACAAGCAAGAGCCTAGTTGAGTTGTTATAGCAAACACTACATCACTGACTACATAGTGCAAACAAGCTCCTCCCTATCCCCATATAGATGGTTAATAATTTGTTATGGTAACCTTTAAAATAAATTCCATAAACTTGATTTACAGGTGAAGAGGTGAAAAATCCACAGAGATCGATTCCACTTGGAATAGTTATCTCCCTGACTATTTGTTTCCTCGCATACTTTGGGGTCTCTGCGGCTCTAACTCTCATGATACCGTATTACCTCCTTGATTCTAAGAGCCCGCTACCTGCTGCTTTTGAGTACGTTGGGTGGAGTGTTGCCAAATATATAGTAGCTGTGGGGTCATTATGCGCCTTGACTACAAGGTAAGAATGTGTCAACTCAAGTTACCTATTAAACCTTGCATAATACAACAAATAATAAAAGGGATCTACCAGGTACAAACAATATTTTGCAAAAAAAAAAGTCCATATGTTGTGCTAACATTTATTTTTAAACTATTTCTTGGGTTTAAATATATGTTTATTGAAGGGGGTACTCTAACTGCTTTAGCTCATTGTATTGCATTGTGCTGTGATTAATGTGTGGAGCCTGTTTGCTTTGCCCCATCCTTTTTTTTTTTTAGTTTTTTTTTTTCACTAAAGTTTGAATTCAAGTGACAAAATTAGGCAATAATAGTTGAACTGGAAAAATTCTCCAACTCTTGGCTTTTTTTTGTAAATCTTTATTTTGTTGATTTTGTTGAAAAACAGCCAAACATAGAGACACAATGAACATACAGTACATCCATTCAACTTTTTTTCCACATAACATAGCATGCATATAAAGCATGAGGTATAGATAAGGAAATGCATTGTGTCCAGTGTAGTAGCAACGGGGGGAGAGGGGCACTTTTTAGGGGGCAGCTTCACCCACACCCACCCTATTCTGTCCGACTCCACACACTGCACAGGTGAGCACATGGCGGGCCCTATCTTGCCACGCCACGATCATGGAGTCCAACTCCGACAGAGGAAACCAGATTAAGATAGCAGAGAGCACCGTCAGAGCAGCAGCCCTCCAAAGACATGCTCACAGGACGCACAGGCACGCTGGAGCAGGTAAGTACCGATGGTACCTTGTCAGTAAATCCCTGCCTACATACCTATTATACCCTAAGTTGCTGAAAATGTGAGTATATGCTCTAGCAGACATCGGAGTGCCCATTAAGACCTAGGTCCGCCACCATGTGCCCAAATATTTGTGTAGGTCTGCATGCAGCCCATTGTGCTATAGATCAATTCTTCCATAGTACAAAGTTCCTCCATACAAACAAGCCACAAGTCCAGCGATAGCTGGGTGGTCTGCCGCCAAAATAGCGGTATTAGGGTTTTAGCAATGTTTAAAATTCTGATGGTCATATATTTTTTTGTACTTTGTTACAATGGATGTAGTATGGTGTAGGAGGAAGGAGGCCAGTTGGAAAAGGGGGAATGGATATTGTTTTGTAATATGGATTTCAACTCACTAAAATGTAGTAGATTGTCTTGTTTTCTACTTAATTCAGAGTTAGAATAAACACCTACGGCTTAAAAATCCATGTATTTCACCCTTGCACATAAACTGACCCTGATATGAACTGTGCTAACTGCTCTGTAATATGAAATTGCATAATAACACAGATAATGAACTTACAGAACCTCTTTTTAACTGCAAAATATAAAATAAGGTCATAGAGAGTTGAACGTATGTTTAGAAACCAATGCAATTAATGTGCCCTTGCAGTTTATACATGCTAAGTGATCTGCAGTAAGACGAAGTAATTACGATGATCATGTCACCAGGCGCTTGGTTTTTCAAGTTGTATGATATCAACTATCACATCGTATGTCTGATGTGTACTCAACAATCCTGGTGTTAGGGATTTATTCATAACATTCACAACAGGGAGTAACTTAAACTTGGGCCTCAAGTTAATATTTTTGGATAAACTTTTCAAATAAAATTATATTTTTGGATAAACTTTCAAAAATGTTTTTTTAAATATTACAATACCCAAAAATATCCAACATATAAAAAAAGCCATATATCACTATATTAAAATAATAGGTAAACATTAAAATTGTAAATACTTTTAAAAAGTATATCATTTGGAAAGCTTATCCAAAAATATGAAAATCGAGACATTTCCAAATGATTCAATTTAAAACTTACAAATAATTTATGTACAAAATTGACCACTAACGTCTACGGAAATCTTTGTAGATAAATTGTTTGGAAAGTCTTTCTAACAGTATTAAATCATTTGGAAAGCTTATTAGATTAAGGCCTTAGTTTGATCAAACTAAATCAAATCCATAAAGAGACAATATAGGCCTTGGTTTAATATTGTCGGAGATGCTTTCCAAATGCTGTACTGTATTTGGGTAAAATTGTAGATTATGCTAGCTTTAGTGTACCTATAATCTTAATTTTATTAATGACAGGAGGCGAGTATTTGCTTAAGTCTCTCTTTACTAGAACTCCACAGCAGCACAGAAAAACAACCAATCAGAAAAAAGTTAGGTACTATAAAACTCCCCTCCCCATGCATCATTTCCTCTTTCAAGCTGCGACAAAAACAGAATAAAAGGCAGAGAACATCATGGGGAAGAAACGAAGTCCTAGATACGATGAATATAACGACGTCCACCATCCGAGAGTAACCGTCAAACTAGATAGTGTTGATGGACTGTAAGCTGAAACGAAAGCAAAACAGAATCGAACAGGTTGATTATCCAATGAAATGTACTCTGAATAAACATGCAGGTACTCAATGTAGCAACCAAAATTAACCTTAATATGTAGATATCCCAAACCTACTTATGAGGAAACACAGGCATAAGGAACAAGCGACAGGTAGCAGAGACAACAAACAGAGTTGCATACGTACCTGATAATCTAAACTATAACATAAAACAAGGGAGGGACAAGAATGGGTGGGAAATACTCGCCTCCTGTCATTAATAAAATTAAGATTATAGGTACACTAAAGCTAGCATAATCTACAATTTTATAACATGACAGGAGGCTTCGTATTTGCTGTTTCAACGCTCAGTTCACCAATCCAACGCTGTTTGTGTCGCTGATATCCCTTCCAGGAAAATATCAGAGGAATCCTAATTGGACATTCCAAGTATGATAAATGACAGCAGACGGATCAAGGAAGATGCCAGCCGACGAAGCATCTCCAATACGGAAAAAAGCACCATCTGTTGGTAAATCCATTGTACGTGGTGTTGCGACCTGTTTCCTAGCAGTTGGTCCATGAGCTGGCAAGCTGACCTATTAGCCACATTCTTGTGGTCGTATAATATCGAAGGTCAATCTCGGACTTAGGGTGGCAAGAAGAAACTGTCACCCTGTCTCAACTCATGATCCGCAAGGCGACTCCTCCGATCGCGCCAGGGTCATTCGGCAATGCGGCCTTGCAGGTAGATCTCCAATCTCAAGGAATGCGCCTAAGTCCACCACCAAAATCGCAATAGAAAAAACCGAGGAGGATCTTCCGTTCCTCCCTGTCCACCCGGTAAGATGTCTCATCCGAGGATAAATTCATAATGCAGGCAAGAGTGTGGCCAAACCAGCCGTATTCTAAGTGATACCAATATTCCAAATGGACTGTGGAAAAACCCGGACGCAGTAGAGAAAAAGACTCCAAAGGGCGTCCCTTCAGGGTTCCGAACTGAACTTGTGTGGAGGGAACAGTGGACGACTACTCTGGGAATAGTGAATCCCAGAAAACCTTCAAAGGAATGGGAAAAGCTAACTGGAACGCAGATTTCCATCCAGAAATGCCCTCGTCCAAGAGTGAAAGATGTCTGTGTAGGAGTCGGGGCACACCAGGTACCTCCATGAAGTCTCGTAGGTCTCCTCGATGGTAGTTGAAAAACAGGTTAGCGCGAATCCAACAAAATTGCTCTCGTGAGGGAGAAATAGAGCATAGACGTAGGGTCCTCCCCCGAGGAGACTGGGCAGTCCAGCCGTCCAATCCCAAGATCATAAAGACCGGGGAAGTCAAGACAACCGGGGTTTCCGGTCTTACCCTGTGATCCATACGTACGGTTCTTATCTTCAGACCGGGAAATAGGCCTTCCATAATCTTGTTACCCGAGCGAGGCAGTGCCCGTTTGCTCCATGAAGGTCTCCATATCTCCTGGCATCTTGACCTGGGAGAAACTGTCTGCGCAGTTTATTCGTAATGGTCTGGCTATCCAAACAGAAAGCAATCTCTGTATTACATGGTGCAGAATATGCCAAAAAAACCTGCACACTCCTAGCACCGGAGGGCCATCCGTTAGCCGTACCAACTCCAGGAGTGAGTGCCAATAAGTGGGAGATTCCCCCTGTTATACCTCTGAGTATTTCTTGCGCGTATTACAGCGGTCCGGATCCAGGGATCTAGTCTAAACATGTAAGTCTTGCATGACCAGGCGGATCTCTAGAACGAAGTCAGTAGCGTGGAAGTCCGCTCTAATTCAATGTAGGAGGGACGCACCTCTATGTAGTCATCGATGTTTTGCACAGGTACAAGTCTGTGTGATGAACAAATGGCCGGTACAGTAGAGCGTCGATTGTATGAGAGAGCCGCGTTCTCTACTACTGTGATCGCATACCGTGAGAGCGTTCGGCTGTTAGCCTGAGCGGGCCGCACCCGTTAGTAACCAACAGCAGAGTCCACATCCGTGACCAGTTCTCTCTATGCGAGTGGGTCCTCCCAACCTGTCCTCTGAATCCAGCCCGGTATCTGGTTGAGGACGAGTGAGGGGTTGCGCCCTCTGATAACAAACCAGTATCCGGTTCAGTATGAGAGGGCTCGCCCTCTTTTCCCGAAAGTAAATATACGCGGACCGAGGTGATGGAGGGCCGCACCCTCCCGTGGTGTAAATTAGAGCCCTTAGAGGTTCAGGGTGACCAAACTGTAGGGCGCACCAATTATTAATGTCAGCCTAAGGCTGAGGGCAATCTTCGGAAACAACGATGGAAAACTATCAACCGACTATCCGGATCCCGTGCGTGCGCGCGGGGTCCAGGTAGACCATTGGTAGTCTGAGGAAAGCTGGAGACGTTCTCCTGCGATCCACGAGTGCCCGGGAGGTCGGAGGAGGTCAAGTCGGCCTCCAGACGACCCGAGCGAAAAAGAAAAGGAAGTCAAGAAAAAAACAAAAAGCAACAATAAACGTAGATAAGAGAAAATACCCCCATCCTATCTCGGATAGAAGGCAAACAGCAGGCCGGAAGGTACGAAAAATAAGTCCCACTGGACAGGGCCAGGAGCTAACCCAACGCAGGAAAAAAACTACCGAACCCATAAGGGTTCCGGGAGGCAGATACGGAGTAGCTGGCAAAGACAAGGAAAAACACAGCTTTCTCCTGTAGGAGAGTGAGTACCGGTCCTTGCCTGTGCGAAGTTCTCCTTGGAGATGTGCCGACGCCGGTTTGGAGTAAACCGTGGGTGTGTCCGGGGTCTTCATAAGAAACTTTGCCCTTCAGTCATGAGGTTTAGGGTCTTCACCCTTCCCACCATCTTCAGATGGCCGTATACTGGTGTCCCCTTGAACACTATGGCAATGGTGTTTGTCTGGACACCTGCCTATCACCATGTCACTGGTGGACACTGGGTTTTCCCCAGTGATATTACCCCTGGCCTGCGGCCAAAGAGGGGTTCGGCACCAATAGTGTACCAGTAGGGCATAGACCCAGCAGGCCAAACGAATGGACACAGAAAGGTTAGTCAGGCATATAGTCACAGACATAGCAGGCCATACAAGTAGGCACCGACATAGCAGGCTATTCAATGGGGCACAGACATAGCAGGCCAATCAATGGGGCACAGACATAGTAGGCCGTTTTAATGGGCACAGGCATAGCAAGCCGTTTAATGGGCACAGGCATAACAGGCCGGTCTTATAGGCACAGACAAAGTAGGCCGTTCTTATGGGCACCGATATAGCAGGCCATTCTTATGGGCACAGACATAGCAGGCCATTCTTATGGGCACAGACATAGCAGGCCATTCTTATGGGCACAGACATAGCAGGCCATTCTTATGGGCACAGACATAGCAGGCCATTCTTATGGGCACAGACATAGCAGGCCATTCTTATGGGCACAGACATAGCAGGCCATTCTTATGGGCACAGACATAGCAGGCCATTCTTATGGGCACAGACATAGCAGGCCAATCAATGGGGCACAGACATAGCAGGCCAATCAATGGGGCACAGACATAGCAGGCCAATCCTGGGTCGTGTATTATTGTTATATTATTATAACACGTTATTTATATAGCGCCATCCAATTCCGTAGCGCTTACGAGGGGTACTGAGTGAGAGTGGGGACCTCTGAGCTGGATAGAGGCCCCTAAAAATTAGTAGATCCTCAGAGCATCCTGTGACGTAGGACCCCTAGACACCAACCCTTTTAGACAGCGTAATGCCGTGTGAATAACCTGAACCGGGACTGGCGGTCCCCCAAGTGCCCAGCAGGGAAAAAGTGGTATTCCAGCTGTATTGGGTATAAGCGGAAGTATTCCAGTGACCATCATGCCCATGAATGTAAGATGCACTGAGCGAAACTGTCCTTGAACTGTGAATAGGTAAGCATATGCTCTCACCGATCTGTTAGGAATTCTAGCGTATTATAGATTACCATCATCATACCACCTGCAGGGGTTGTGAAACCACGGACACTGCGAGGAGAAGGGTTAAACCATAGCCAGATTAATGAATTCCCCCGAGAACCTGATAAAATTGTGTCGCATCAGCGTAGACTGGTCTCCCATACCAGTTTGAGGCAGAGCCAGGTCTGATAGCCATATACATGCCATGGACAGATAATTCATACCAGAGCAGTCCCATCTGAGACCTCATAGCTGGACCAGAAAAATATATTATCATTATTGCCATTTATATAGCGCCAACAGATTCCTACTCAGAAGCATATGAATCTGAGAGCTAACTGGCACTGTCTACCTTTGTACAGAGCCTGTACAACTGAGTACATACACACCTGTAACTCACGGAAATCTGTGATACGCGCAGAAATTAGCAATATGTACAGACTGCAAAACTCTCAGCTATCTGAGAAATACACTGCCAGCAAAACACACAGCGATCTGTGATTCGCACTGACAGCAAACACACAGCAACTGTGACATACACGGTCAGGAAAACGAAATCTAGAAATACACTGTCAGTGAAACGCACAGCCAACTGCGACATACACTGTCAGAAAAAACTAAATCCTGAAATACACTGTCAGAAAAACACAGCAGTCTGTGAAATGCACTGTCAGCAAAGCTCAAAACATCTGTCATACACACTGTCAGTAAAACGAAATCTGTGATATTGTCAGGGTCTTACCTGAGTTGGGAGTCTGTAGCGCAGATATGTTGCTCACCCTTGCAGATAGCCACAGGCCGAGGTGGTCAGGTAAGAATTCACCTGGCCTGTGGGTCTGTGCACGGGGGCTGTGCAGGATGCAGTACCAAATACGCAGGACAGGCAAGGACTGAACCAGCAGGATAGTCGAGGGATAGCCGAGGTCAAAGGATGCCAGAGGTCAGGAACAACGAGGAGTAGCCGAAGTCAAGGGATGCCAGATGTCAGAATAAACGAGTCAGAAGCCGGGGTCAATAATACGAAGTAGATAAACAGGAGCACTGGTACAAACAGGAACACAAGATCAAAGACTTGACACTGATCATAGGGCGAGGCTGGGTTTAAATACCCTGCTGATGACCGATCAGAGTCAGGTGAGACACAGCCAAGTCAAGGTGCAGCCCCCGGTGTAGTAGCCATGCCAGGATGAACAGGAACGGAAACAGTAGTCTCTGTGTAAAGCTGCTGTGGCTCAGAGGCAGAAAGCAGGACTAGGGCTGATAAGTTCCCCGGTTCCCCTGTTGGGAACTCCAGGAGCGACCACATCTGGCTGTCTGTCTAACAGGTGAGAACCCTGACAGATATACAGCGTCAGTCAGACACACAGCAAAACTGCATATACATGGTAGAAAAACTAAATCTAGACATACGCTGTCAGTAAAACATACAGCGATCTGAGAAATACACTGTCAGCAAAAAACCCCACAAAATTTACAGCAAACTGTGTATATGTGCCAAACACACATCAATCTCAGGTAGAATATGCCAAAAAGCCCATGTCACCTAAACACAGTAATCTGTAACATATACATTGAAGGAGAGCTGACAATCAGAGAAGACCTGGCATGACAGTGAGGAGAGGGGTCGGGGGGGCGAGCGGGTTGCAATTGCCCTCCCCTCCCCCGGCGGACACATGCAGTCCGCGGATTGAGCCGGCCAAGGTAGGCAGCCACGTGCCGAGACTCCGGTAGGCGGTATCCTAATACCGCGACCGGAGGAGAAGCAAACCACAGGAGGGGCAGCGTAATGCTCCCTCCTCCCCTGGCGGGCATGCGGTCCGCGGGTAAAGCCTCCGGTCGGTGGTATCATAATACCGCGACCGGAGGAGAAGAACCACAGGAGGGGCAGCGTAATGCTCCCTCTTCCCCCTGCGGACATGCGGTCCGCGGATAAAGCCGCCGGCAGGCGGCCACGTGTAAAGCCTCCGGCCGGCGGGTGTGAGAAAAAACAGAGCACCCCGCGACCGGAGGAATGAGGTCCAGGGGAACAGAGAAGGCAAAATTAAAGGGGACAGAGAAGGAAAAACATCCCATGAAGATGAGGAGATAACAAAATAAAGACAAACTCCCCACAAACCCCAGAGCAATAGGCAGAGGTGAATAAAGTGAAACACACAAACAAGTCCCCAAATAAAAATAAGTGAAACACTGAAAATATAATTAAAATCCCAAAGCCACCCACTAATGTTAGCAGGAGGCAGTGGTACTCTGACCTGTACTGATGCGGAGCAGCAAAGAAAGAGGAAATGATGCATGGGGAGGGGAGTTTTATAGTACCTAACTTTTTTCTGATTGGTTGTTTTTCTGTGCTGCTGTGGAGTTCTAGTAAAGAGAGACTTAAGCAAATACGAAGCCTCCTGTCATGTTATAAAATTATGTAATATTATGAAAAATATTAGAATTTTATAATATGTTGGGATTTTTTTGATACATTGATATATGTTTTTATACATGTTATATTTTTGTATATTTTAATATGTTTAAAAAATAATTTTAAAAGTTTATTCAAAAAGAGTGAACCATTTGTAAAGCTTACCTACAATATTAAATCGAGGCCAGTTTTAGTCAGTCTTTTTACTTGAAGCCCCCGTTGTTTCTGTGACAAATCATCAACATTCATATAAAGTTAGACAGTGTATCATATTGTAACCCGATTTTAATGATTCATTACACCTGAAAAGGTTCCCACAGCTAGCTTACATTTACATATATATATATTAAAGGAAACAATAACATTTAGAATGTAACAAAAGGAGGAAAGATCATTCTAACTAACATGGATAAGTATTTACAAATGCCAATTTAGGATATTTTGTATTTTTATAAAAGTATTAGTGCCCTATCCCTCTCCCCACATCCCCTCAAAAATATTTTAGAATAATTTGACTTCTTATCTGGTTCCGCTGCGCGCTGCCGCCCTCAACAGCCAACAGAGATTCGATAAGCCCTGTATAGGTGCTTCCATTAGCTCTCCTGAGCTATATTCTGCAGTGAAGGGTTGGTTCATTGTCTTAGGAAGTCAGTTGATCACTCACAGTCAATGAGCTAACTGGTTTAGACAACACACACACCTAGATTTCACCTGATTTTTGTTTGTTGCTGACTGTGTAATCTTCATTCACTTATTATCCCCCATCCCTCAATTATTTTTTTAGTCTTCTGGGATCCATGTTTCCTATGCCACGGATTCTCTTTGCAATGGCAAGAGATGGATTACTTTTTCAGCCACTGTCCAGGGTGAGCAATCGCCAGAGCCCAGTTGTAGCCACCATGGCTTCGGGAGTTGTGGCAGGTGAATAACAATGTTTCACTGTTTTATGATCAGATTTTTCTATCTTAGAATAAGATGCGTGTGAGAGTAAGTGCTGGTTTCTATTTTGCAAATATTATTTTGCAATATTACTACATGTGAACATATCCTAGTGCGCTAGGGTCAAAATTATATGCAATATGCAATAAAAAAGGCAAGTCAATGAAAAAGATGGTATGTTACTATTGTCTGTTGTCACCACTAAGAATGTGCCAACAGGGATATGCAATATATTTTGCAATTTTGCATTTACCGGTAAATCGATTTTTCGTAAGTGATAAGCCTGTTTTCCATAGCTATCTCACCAGGTAGATACATCTGGGAAAATCAGGTCAAAACTACTTTTATGCATGCAAAATATCTCGAAAACAGAGCAAACCCATGAGAAAAAGTGTACCGAATGTGGTAATTGCAAAATGAATCCACACTAAAAGCCAACATTACAAAACAAGAACACAGTGACATATGCTAACTCTTTTGCTAAATGCCTGTAACAGTCATTAATTGATCATTCATTTATCAATTCTGTGGCTATATAGCATTGATCATTAACCGATCAATAATAATTAATACACTCTCTAAATACAATATATATGCAGTCAATAGACAATTAGCCTGTATTGCTGTGTTCATTAATTATTGATTAGTTAATGATTTGTTGCATATGGCCTAAGCATATTCTCAAAAGTCAATAGTGAGTCCTACTATTTTACACTTTGACCTTGATGTTACATTTAGGCCATATGCGTAACAAGTTAGATGAACATTTATGTAACATCCATCTTCCACTATTGTTGCTGAAAGTTATATGAATATAAGCTCACAATTGCCTCTACAGTTCTATGTTCCAATTTACAACTTTGATGCTCCAAAGATCATTTGCGTGATTCCTGGCAACAGCAAGGATGCCCTTCCTGAGCAGCATCTGCTGCTTTATTTCTAAAATGGGGTACCTAGGGTTCTCTGGAAACAATAGGCTCTAGTTCTACCATATATATATATATATATATATATATATATATATATATATATATATATATATATATATATATATATATATATAAATATATATATATATAAAAATAACCAAATTACTTGCACCATAGAAGAGCAAATGTGATTGTTTTGTGATTCAGAATTTCTTCCTGTTGACAAAAAAAAGAGAAATGAATGATGGGGGAAATAAAATATGGATAGGGGACAGCCACTAAATGTTGATTTTACATCCAGATCGAGTGAGAAGTGTCCAATAGAGGGAAAAAAAGCAAGGAGGAGATGTAAAATAAACAAATATTAATATATATATATATATATAAATATATTTATTTACCCGCTATTTACGTATACATATATATGTATGTATATATATATATATTTATATTTATAAATATAAATATATATATATACATACATATATATGTATACGTAAATAGCGGGTATATAAAATATATTTATATATATTTATGAAGCAAATGGCATAATCTGTACATAATATTTATATTTTGCAGTACACTAGTTGGCCCATATTTGTGTCTCTTTGGTTCATCTGAATCATTTCCACGAATATGTTGCATTAAGATATTCAGACAAGATAATCCACCACTTGGTCAACTATCGGACTACCCTTACCAAATGTTTTTTTCCAGACAAAGTGATTCGGCTGAACCATGCACAAGTCTAGGCATTAGCTGCTAAATCCTCCTATGCAGGATGATTCCTCAGGTCCACAAAAGCATCGGATCTCATGAAATTCCAGAGTTTTTAACAACATACCCTGTGCCAGCATATCAGGCTGACAGCAATTGAGACCTTCTCATCCAAATGTACAGGAGGCTCCCTGTATAACATGTCATTAGCAAGAAACCACACATTTGTCAGTGTTGGTTTTGTTTTACATACGTATGTACTAATTTTTATTGCTTACAGCTCTCATGGCATTCCTTTTTGATCTGAAGGCTCTGGTTGATATGATGTCTATTGGAACCCTGCTTGCCTACACATTGGTATCTGCTTGTGTCCTACTGCTAAGGTAATGAAAGTAATCTGAAACTGTAGAATTATAGCAAATAGGCAGTGCTGTGGGCAAAAAGACCTTGACTCACTCAAGAAGTCAAAATGGCAAAAGAAAAGGTAAAATAGCACTTGCAAGCACTGGCAGATCCCCTCCTCGATGCTCTCCCCTGCCGGCAAATGCAGGACTGGCACTGTCCAAGCGCCAGCCCTGCAATGTGCCTTCATCAGAGATGGCAGCAGGCAGGGGAGGAAGAGAGGACCCGGGAGCTCAGCATGCAGCTATGGGCTAGAGTTCACTCTCACCACTGCGACCACCAGGGATTCCCCACGGACCACCAGGGATGGAGAAATATCCCCCCTCCTCCTCAGTAAAGGTAAGAAGGGAGGGGGACATAAATTTATTTTTATTTAAAAAAAATATATATATATATATATAAAAAAGCCCCCCTACCCTCCTCACCAGACATTGCCCCACACACACACATACACTGCCCCCCACACACACTGCCCCCACACACACTGCTCTCACACACACCATACACACTCACACACTGCTCCCCATACACACATACACAGCCCCCATACACACATTGCCCCACACACACACTGCCCCCCATACACACATTGCCCCCACACTACACCCCGCCCCACACACACTGAACATTTCACACACACTGCACCCCTCACACATTGCGCCACTTACACACACCACTGCTCCTATACCCTACTACAGCCCCATATCCCAGCAGGCCATTCCCAGATCTTCACTGTTAGCTAGATTTAAGAAGATATGATTGCAGTGGGGGGGGGGGGGGGGAGAGGCGGAGGGGCTGGTTCGCCTGCAGGAGTCTCCACATCCAGCAGCAGCATATCCTCTGTTGTCACGATCCACAATAGTGCCTGCGGCAACACGGATTGCGAGAACAGAGGACATGCTGCTACTGGATGTGGAGACTTCTGGGCCCCTCTTCACTGGGCAACCATACTGTGCCACCGGACCACCAGGGAATGTAGTGTGCCCCCCCTCCCTGGACACAGGTAAGAGTCAGGGAGGGGACACACACACACAGAGACAATACACACTGCTCACTATACACAGACACAGCATACACACTATACACACACACACACTGCATATACTATACACAGACTATACACACACAGCATACACACTATACACACACACTGCATACACTACACACACACACACACCCTGCATACACACTACACATACACTGCATACACTACACACACACACACCATACAGTACACACATGCATACACTACACAAGCACACACTGCTTACAATAAACACACACACACACACACACACACTTATGCCTGTGTATCTTTATGTGTGTATCTGTATCTGTGTGTCTGTGTGTCAGGGTATCTGTATGCGTGTATCTGTATTTGTGTCTGTTCCTATGTGTCTCTGTACATGTGTGTCTGTAAGTGTGTGTGTTTGTATCTATATGTGTGTTTGTATCTGTGTATCTATCTGTATGTGTGTCAGTGTTTGTCTGTATCTGTGCATGACTGTGTTTCTTTGTATCTGCATGTGTATACCTATGTGTCTGTGTATCTGTATGTGCCAGTGTGTGCATCTGTGTGTCTATGTATCTGCATGTGTTCCAGTGTGTTTATATGTGTATATTTGCATACATCTCAGCATTTTGCCAACACTACATACAAATACACCCCTGCATCCAAATATCAACACTACATAAAAACACACCACATATTCAAAAAACACACTACACAAAAATGCACACCTGCATTCAAATGCCAACACTACATGCAAACTCACCTCTACGTTCATTCCCACATGTTTTTTTACATTTTAATATTGGGGGGTGGGGGGGAAGGAGAAGGGTGCCAAATATAAGATCCGTCCTGGGTGCCAAATGTTCCAGGTACGCCCCTGGGTACATATGGTACTCAGACTTTGGTATATAGCTTATGAATCCATTGATCTGCCCTTCTATGAGTCAATGATACCGGCAGTTAATAGTGGTCTGTAGGATTTTAGACTATATGATGATATATTAATGATATTTAACTATATTAGCCATCCACATCACAGCAGTGTGTGCAGTGTTACTATGAACCCTTTAAAGGTCAATGGCAATATAATTGCTTTAGAACAAATACATGATACAATCTATTTTCAAAACGATCTGTATAAGCTAATTTAAATGTAACTGGTCTGTGTACAGCTATATGCATGCTATACAGCGACCTATATACTGCTCTGTAAAGACTTTGTAAATTGCCACATTCTCCTGCTATTTACATGTCAATCACACTTCTCAAACCTTTAGCAAACATGCTAAATCAATGCCAAGAACTGATTGGCAAAAGTGAGGGGATAACATGTTATTGTGGGTTGTTTTTTTTAGCCAAAACATTCTGCTATCACAAGTATAGATAAGATGTTCTTTAATCAACTATCATTAGGTAATTTACACTGTGTATTCTAGTATATGATAATCTGGAAACATATTTCACGTTAGTTGCATAAAACACTGTGGTATGTGATTGATTAATATATTTTCTTGAATTCTTTCAGCTGCTGTAACAGCTTTAAGATATTTAAAGTAGCCAACTGTGGGGAAGATGTATCAAAGTAAGACCAGGTGCTATTCTGGGGCAAAATCCAAAATAAAGCGCAATCACCATGGAAACAAATATGTCTCTTATGGTTTAGCACTTTGTACCCAGAATAGTCCTTGTATTGCCATCATAATAATATACTCTATTGTTACAAGACTCAGGTCTAGTGGTACAGTAGTTCACTGGAAAAGTGGATGTTAGGAATTAGCAGCTTCAGGCCCATGCCCCTTTGAAAGGCCCACGCGGACTAAAAGATGCATTATATATTCTGCAGGAATGTCAATGTTTTCATTGCAGGATTAATCTGCTATAGTGGCGAAATAGTGAAATTAAACCCCACTATTAAATCAGATGGTCTCATGTATACATGCATACTAGCCTCTCTATGCTTTATTTATGGGAAAACATTGGATTGACCATCATTCTCAATGAGCTCAGCTAAAGAGATGTAGTTGAATCCTTGAGACCAGTGCTACGAGGGAGAAAAAGTAATTAAAGTCATCTAAACAGTGACTAGGGCACTATAGGATTAGGAACACACACTTGTATTCCTAACCATAAAGTGTTTCTTTAACAGCAAGTAACATTCAGGCACACTCCTCTCATTGCTCCATCAGGTCTTGCACCTTCTAATTGAATCAGAGAGCTGTTTATGGAATATAATTTCATATCCTAACCAGCACTCTGTGTCAAATAGTTGCACATGGTAAGAGGCCATTGGCAGCACACACTGCTCACCAGGAAGGGGTAAGTAACAGAAGTTAGAAATGGAAAGGGAACAATATCAAGGGGGGCCGAAATGGGTAGAACAAGATGAGCAGTTATGAAAATCAGGACATTGAAGGGTGCATGGGGTCACAAAAAGGAAAAAGTGACAGGTCTATTAAAGGGAGAAGTGACAGAAAACAAGGAATATACAGGTGAGGTACATGCAGATTAAAAACACAGAGAAAGGTGGGGAACTTGTAGAGGGTGAAAGACAGATGGAGAAGGAAGACATATGGATTATGGGGTAACAGTAGTTTTTCATAGGCAGGTGGCAAAACAGTTATTTGTGAGAGAGGTGTAAAGACCAATCAAATGCTAGAATGAAAACAATGTGATGAGTTTAAATGAGAGAAAGAAAATTAGACTGGAGTAGGCAAGAGTGGGGACAGAGACTGATAAATAGTAAAAAACTAAAGTGGAAGATATCATTATAAAGAAGTAATTACAATATCATTATATATGTTTCTGCTTTGATGGTGCTTCTAAAGTAGCCACTTTAACCTATAAAAAAGTTGGCAAGTGTTTCACTGGATTTTGTACATCCAGACAAAAGTTGCTGTTAATTACTGGATGTAAAACCGCTAAGAGAACTATGTAGCTTTCTGGAGATAGGTTTATATATATTTATACATGCATTTGGAGATCATCAAGATTTGGATGTCGTTAGGCCCATTATTTTCCCATACATCCTAATATTGGGTGGTATGCATTTGCGATAGAAAATTAAAGGGCTGACCAACCTAACAGATCCCATGTTGACCACGAATACAGAACACCAGGGAGCTAAAGTGGGACCGCGGGACAACCACAAAGTCAGGACTGTACTTCTGAAAGAGGGACTGTTGTGAGAAATGTTTTCTTCAGCCCAAGGGCCATGAGGCCTTGCGTTTCTGAATCAAACAACAAAAAATGATGCTAGCACATGTATCAGATATTCTATCATATGTAAATGATTGTGTAACTGTTCATTGTTATTTCCACAGATATCAATCACAAACAGACCTGGATCAGGCAACAAAAGGTGACAATGTGGATCATAACAAGATTATAGTAATTCAGACTGCAAAATTGCCTTCAAGACACTCCACAACACTGGTGACCCGCAGCGTCCTTACAATAGGTTAGTACATTCCATCTTCTGGGAGGTGTACGTTGCAACATGGTGAGACTTACAGGAAATAGAGACACTGCATACACACTGATCAGCCACAACATTACAAACCACTGACAGGTGAAGTAAATAACATTGTTGCAATGGCATCTGTAAGGTGGTGGGATATATTAGGCAGCAAGTGGATAGTCAGTTCTTGAATTTCATGTGTTGGAAGCAAAAAATTGAACAAGAGAAAAGATCTAAGTGACTAGACGACTGAGTCAGAGCATTTCCAAAACTGCAAATCTTGTGGGTTGTTCCCGGTATGCAGTGGTTAGTACCTATCAAAAATGGAGCAGGAAAAGGACAACCGGTGAACCAGCATCAGCGTGCTTAAGGCTTATTGATGCACGTTGGGAGTGAAGGCTTGCTCTCCTGATCTCCTGATCACACAGAAGAACTACTGTATCTCAAATTGTTAAAACGTAATCCTGGCCATGATAGAAATGTTCCACAACACACAGTGCATCACAGTTTGCGGTGTATGGGGCTGCAGACCGGTCAGAGTGTGTCAGCAAGATACTAAGGTATCACATGACACCCTAAACAGGCGGGCCACCGTTTCCCCCTGCTCACTCCTTTGGCCTCTCTGACTTCCACCACTGTGATCACTCCAAGGATCATAATCACTACAGACCACTGTAGAGGCTATTGTGCCAGGTGTGTCTTGGCACCCTCCCACAATAAGCAGTCAACGGTTTCAAAATTTGCATGGGGTTCGCCAGACACCCACAAACCCCTTCTCTAGAGTTTGAAAGCTCTTGCAAGGAGCTTCTGTTATCTCCAGTGAGCTTAGACCTGTCATGCAGGCCAGCTCATTGGCTGAGAGCATCAGCTGAGCGCTCTCTGCCAGTAGGCTCCTACTTTCCCAGTTTGGCTAAGCTCAGTGAAGGAGGACTGCTGTCATGCTCTTGAGTAGGTCAGGTAAGAGACTTTGGCCAGTGTTAACATCAGAGGCTTTATTGGTGAATTTGGACATAATAGAAAACAGCAGGATATCTTATAAATTAAATAATAGGGAGAAGGAAAATAAGAAAAGAAGACTTTAGTGAATTAGCCCCCTTTTTGAATGAGTACTGATAATGTATGGAAATAGCACCTTGCAATATTAGAGGCAAAGTCCAGGTTGGTGTTATGCAGGTTGGTATCAATCTGGTTGGCAGGATAAAGCAGAGTATAAGTGTAAGTTAGGCTGTCTTGGAACAAGTTGGTGTTAAGCTGATTAGCAGAGTAGAAGTATAGGTTAGGCTGGTTTGGAACAGGTTGGTATCAAGCTGGTTAGCAGGATAGAAGCGTAGGCCCACAGGAACGTTTACAGGAACCAGGAACGGAAGTCTTTCAGGATGAGCATCAACTTCATTGTAAAGGCTCTGTGGCAAGTTGTAGCTTCTTGATTAGCCCAGGCAGGTGAGGATGATGAAGGTTAGTGGTTAGGGGGGCCACTAGTGGTGCAGAGCTGGGACTAGTTCGTAAAGCAACAGGAATAAACAAACAAACTTAGTTGTCACACTGCAGGAAAGTTGTCATGTTTTCATCAAACGTTTGACTACTTAGGCAAGGCATCAGGCTATTCCTTGCACCATAACTATCTTTTAGAGCGTATCCATAAACTCATTCTACAAAATGACACTAGTGAGAATAAATATATGCAGTATAGATTTTGTAGAATAAGTCACAACAGTAATCAGTGTAGCATTTATAGTTTAATGAAGAATGTAAAAAGCTAGTCTAAGACAATTGTAGATTATGCTAGCTTTAGTGTACCTATAATCTTAATTTTATTAATGACAGGAGGTGAGTATTTGCTTAAGTCTCTCTTTACTAGAACTCCACAGCAGCACAGAAAAAACAACCAATCAGAGAAAAGTTAGGTACTATAAAACTCCCCTCCCCATGCATCATTTCCTCTTTCAAGCTGCGACAAAAACAGAATAAAAGGCAGAGAACATCATGGGGAAGAAACGAAGTCCTAGATACGATGAATATAACGACGTCCACCATCCGAGAGTAACCGTCAAACTAGATAGTGTTGATGGACTGTAAACTGAAACGAGAGAAAAACAGAATCGAACAGGTTGATTATCCAATGAAATGTAATCTGAATAAACATGTAGGTACCCAATGTATCAACCAAAATTAACCTTAATATGTAGATATCTCAACCCTACTTATGAAAAATAAACATAGATATAAGAACAGGCGACAGGTAGCGCACGGGTAGAGACAACAAACAAAGTTGCATACGTACCTGATTAATCCAATTTTTTAACACAAAACAAGGGTGGGAAAAGAATGGGTGGGAAATACTCGCCTCCTGTCATTAATAAAATTAAGATTATAGGTACACTAAAGCTAGCATAATCTACAATTTTATAACATGACAGGAGGCTTCGTATTTGCTGTTTTAACGCTCAGTCAACAACTCCAACGCTGTTTGTTTCGCTGGTACCTATACTCGGGGTTACCCGAGCAATCCGAAATGGACTTTCCAACTGCGATAGATGACAATGCAGCGACCGATGGGAATGCCAGTTGATGAAGTATCCCAAAAAACGGAAAAACATCCTCTGCTGATAGATCCAATGTACATGGGGTCGCGACCTGTTACCTACCAGCTGGTCCATTGAGCTGGCAAACTGAACCTATTAGCCATTTCCTTGCAGTCATAAAATTTCGAAGGTCATTTGCGGACCTAGAGCCGCGATAAGACACTGCCGCCATGTCTCAACTCTTGATGTATAAGGTTGCTCCACCGATCGTGCCAGGGTCACCTGGCAATGTGGCCTTGCAGGCAGATCTTCCATCTCAAGTAATGCGTCTAAGACCACCACCCAATCGCAATAAAACCGAGTGGGACCTGTCAATTCCTCCTGGCCTACTCGGTAAGATGTCTCCTCCGAGAATAAATTATAATGCAGGCAAGAGAGTGATCAAACTAGCCGTATCCCAAGTGATTACACAGGTCACTCGGAATATTGGAATCTTCGGACGCAGTAGCTGCAAGACTCCAAACGGGACGTCCATTCAGGGATCCGAACTGAACTTGTGTGGAGGAACGGTGGTCGACTATTCTGGGAGTAGCGAATCCAAGGAATAATCAAAGTGATGGGCAGAGCCAAACCGGAGTGCAGATTTCTAACCAGATATGTCCTCGTCTAAGAGTGAAAGGTGTCTGAGTAGGAGTCGGGGAACACCAGGTACCCCCATAAAGTCTTGTAGGTCTCCATGACGGTAGTTGAAAAGTAGGTTAGTGCAAATCCAGAACCGAACGGCTCCCGTGAGGGATAAATAGAGTATAGACGGAGGACCCCCATCTCCGAACCCTGATCGCCAGGTATGCCTTCCGAGGAGATGGGGTAATCCTGTCATCTCATCCCAAGATCGTAATGGCCGGAGTACTCAATACAACCGGGGCTACCGGTCTGGCCATGTGATCCATGCGAGCGATTTACCTTCAGACCAGGTAAAAGGCCTTCCTTAATCTTGTTACTCGAGCAGGGCAGTGCCCATTCGCTCTATGAAGGACTCCGTGTCTCCTGTGACCTAAATATGGGAGAAACTGTCTGCGCAGTTTTCCGCAATGGTCTGGATATCCAAAAACAGAAAGCAATCCTCTGTTTATATGGTGCAGAATATACCAAAATCTGTACTCACGTAATACCTGAGGACCATCCGTTAGCTATATCATCACCAGGAGTGTGTGCCAATAAGTGGGAGTCTCCCCCCGTTATACCTCAGTGAGAATGTCTTGCGTGGGTTAGAGCGGTCTGGATCCAGTAGATCCATAACAGGAGATAGAATAGAGGGATCCAGTCTAATATGTATATCTTGTATGACTAGGCAGTCCTCTATAACGAAATCAGTAGTACGGACGTCAGATCCAATTGAATGCAGGAGGGACGCCCCTCTATGTAGTCATCGATGTCTCGCACAGGTACAAGCCTGTTTGATGAGCAAATGGCCGGCCCCGTAGAGTGTCGAGTGTATGAGAGAGCCGAGATGATGGAGGGTCGCACCCTCCTGTGTTCCAAACTAGGGTCCCTAGAGACTCAGGGTGACCAATTGCAGGTTACACCAAATACCAATATCAGTATAAGGCTGGTGGCAATCTACGGAAAGAAACAGCAATGAAAAAAAAAACTACCAACTGACCACCCGGATCCCGTGCGTGCGCGCGGGGTCCAGGACGACCGTTGGTAGCCCGAGGAAAGCTGGAGACGTTCTCCGCAATCCACAAGCGCCTGGGAGGTCGGGGGAGGTCAAGTCAGGCCTCTCGACTACCCGAGCGAAAGGAAAAAGAAGTCGCGAAAACGAAAAAAATAAAAATAAATAAATAACGTAGACAAGAGAAAGATACATAAATTCTAGATCAGATAGAAGGCAAATAGCAGGCCGGAAGGTAAGACAGGTAAGCCCCACTGAACAGAGCCAGGAGCTAACCTAACGTGGGAAATAACTACCGATACCTCTAAGGATACCGGGAAGCAGATACGGAGGTAGATGTAAAAGACAAGGAAAAACACTGCGTTCTTCTTAGGTGTCTGAGCACCGATCCTTGCCTGTGCGAAGTTTACCCTGGAGATGTATGACCGGGGTCCTTATAAAAAACCCTGCCCTTCAGGCATGAGGATTAGGGCCTACACCCTACCCACCATATTCAGATGGCCGTATACTGGTGTCCTCTTGGATAGTATGGCAATGGTGCCTGTCTGGGCACCTGTCTATTTCCATGTCACTGGTGGGCATCGGCATTTCCTCAGTGATATTCCCCCCAGGCCTGTGGCCTGGAAGGGGTTCGGCACCAATAGAGTAGGCCCGTCAGAAGGGCACAGGCCCAGCAGGCCAAACGAATGGGCACAGGGTAGTCGGCCAAGCAACTAGGCACGGACATAGCAGGCCATACAGATGGGCACAGACATAGCAGGCCGTCTTAATATGGAACAGACATAGCAGGCCGTCTTAATAGGCACAGACATAGCAGGCCGTTCTTATGGGCACAGACATAGCAGGCCGTTCTTATGGGCACAGACATAGCAGGCCGTTCTTATGGGCACAGACATAGCAGGCCGTTCTTATGGGCACAGACATAGCAGGCCGATCTTATGGGCACAGACATAGCAGGCCGATCTTATGGGCACAGACATAGCAGGCCGTTCTTATGGGCACAGACATAGCAGGCCGTTCTTATGGGCACAGACATAGCAGGCCGTTCTTATGGGCACAGACATAGCAGGCCGTTCCTATGGGCACAGACATAGCGGGCCGTTCTTATGGGCACAGACATAGCAGGCCGTTCTTATGGGCACAGACATAGCAGGTCAATCCTGGGTTGTGTATTATTGTTATATTATGATAACATGTTATTCAAAATAGCGCCCTCCGATTCCGTAGCGCGTTACAATGGGTATGGAGTGAGTAATGGGGACCTCCGAGTTTCAGTAGAGGTCCCTAAAAATAGCAGATCCTCAGAGCATCCTGTGACATAGGACCTCTAGACGCCAACCCATAGGCAGCGTAATGCCGTATGAATAACCTGAACCGGGACTGGCAGTCCCTAAATGCCCAGCAGGCAAATAGTGGTATTCCATTCGTATTGGGTATAAGTGGAAGTTGTACCAGAGGCTATAATGTCCATGAATGCAAGATACACTGAGCAATACTCTCCTTAAACTGTGAATTGGTATGCTCATGTACACACAGATCTGTTGGAAATTTCTTAGCATATTATAGATTACCATCATCATACCACTTGAAGGGTATTGTGACCATGGGCACTTCCAGGAGTAGGGTTAACGATAGCCAACTCAATGAATTCCCCCGGGAATCTGGTAAAAGAAAAAAAAAATGATGGTAACAGCGTAGACTGGTCTCCCATACCAGTTTGAGTCAGAGCCAGGTCTGTAAGCGAGAAATATATGCCATGGACAGAGAAATCATACCAGAGTAGTCTCATAGAGACCTCCAGCTGGACAGAAAAAATATACTGAGAAGGAGATGAATCCTAGAGTTAACTGGCACTGTAAACACCCTGTACAGAGTCAGTGAAACTGATTTCATATATACCTGTAACTCACAATAACCTGTGACATATCCCATCAGGCACTCACAGAAAACTCACAGCGATCCGTGACATACACTGTCAGCAAAACTCACATCAATCTGCGATATACACAGTCAACAGAAACACGCAGCAATCCGCGATATACACCGACAACAAACCCACAGTAAACCGTGATACACACTGTCTGTAAAACTCACAGAATCTGTGATATACACTGTCAGCAGAGCAAAACTAATACGTGATATCTACTGTCAGTAAAACTAACATGTGGTATACACTGTCAGCAAAGCAAAGCTAATATGTGACCTCCACTGTCAGAAAAAACTAATATGTGATATACACTGTCAGTAAAACTAATGTGATATTTATACACTGTCAGAAAACCAATATGTGATATACACTGTCAGTAAAACTAATGTGATATGCACTGTCAGAAAACTAATATGTGATATACACTGTCAGTAAAACTAATGTGATATACACTGTCAGAAAAACTAATATGTGATCTACACTGTCAGAAAAACTAATATGTGATATACACTGTCAGAAAAACTAATGTGATCTACACTGACAGAAAACTAAACTGTGATCTACACTGTCAGTAAAAACTAATATGTGATCTACACTGTCAGAGAAAACCAGAGCAAGACAGAATATTAGCCAATAAAAACTCACAGAAGATAGGATATAAATAATCCACTAAAAAACTCACAGTACTATACACCTGATGTGAAAAATGCCCTAAGATACACAGTAATCCGAGATACACACTGTAAATATATAGTACATAGGAGAAAGTACATAGGATATTGTACATTGCCTTCCGTTCCAATCAAAACTGAAGGTAATCCGCCGGGGAAAAAGTGGGGCAACAATAGCCGCGATCCGACCACCGTGGGCGGCGGAGAGGCCGCGGGTAGGTGCACTCTCCTCCACCCGGTCGGCCGCCTGCGGCTCTGAGAAGAAGTTGAGCACGGCGGTCGGCCACGTGGTGGACGGGGCGGCCACGTGTGTGAGTGGAACGGCCGCCGGGTACTCGCGTACGACCGCGAGTACCTCGGTTGCCGGAATGGAACTAGGGGAACGGGGAAATCAGGAGGCAGCCAGAGGCTAGTCTCCTGAAACCCCTATACCGTGCAGGCAGCCCACGGAAAATGGCGGACAAGGAGAGTGGGCAGCGAGGGGAGGGGGGGGGAGGCAGGGCGAAACAGAGAAACCCCCAAGAACTCCCCTAAAACTACCACCTGAAAGGGAAGGAATCCCTAAGAAGACAGGGGAAGCAAATGCAAGGCAAGAAGGACATATATATAAGCAGACAATAACACAAAAAAATTACATAATATATAGAAGTACAGAACACATGGTACTAAATAAAAGGTACAGATAACAAATAAGTAAATATACTAAGATACCAATATAAATCCCAATAAATCATAATAAAACCCAAAGCCACCCACTATAAGCAGGAGGCAGTGGTACTCTGACCTGTACTGATGCGGAGCAGCAAAGAAAGAGGAAATGATGCATGGGGAGGGGAGTTTTATAGTACCTAACTTTTCTCTGATTGGTTGTTTTTTCTGTGCTGCTGTGGAGTTCTAGTAAAGAGAGACTTAAGCAAATACGAAGCCTCCTGTCATGTTATAAAATTAGTCTACCAATATTATCACTGTATCATGGTACCAATTGTAACATCTGTATCACTGTATTAGCTGTGTTTTATTATACTGCCTTATTTGAGCTGCCTATGGAGGGTTTGGCTTTTTTAGGTCCTAAGTGTATTAGCTTTATAGGGACAACGTGCGGTAGTTTATCTACAGTCTTATTTGTTTCCTTGACTATATATATAATAAAATATATGTCTACTTACTTGCAGCTCTCTTGGTCTGTATTGCAAGTGTGTTATCGACAGTAGGGTCGAAATGCATATTATCGGGCAGGGCATGGTGCACCATTCTACTCGCATTTACAGTTGTTGGGATCATAGGAGCCACATTTCTCATATGGAGGCAACCACAAAACCAGAGTAAAGCTGCTTTCATGGTGAGTCTAATGTCTACATAACCTTCTTGGTTTGTACATGACATTCCTCTAGTTTAGTAAACTTTCTGAAGTAGTCTTTAAAGGCCAGTGGCCATGAGAGTCCCGACAAGGAGGGCAGGAATGCAATTGCACCCTGGGCCACTAGCATGGCTGGGCTAGCAAGGCAGTGGTGAGCTATAGCCTCAAACCATTATTCAGAAAATTTTAAATAGCAGGAATTGTGTTAGGATGTCTGTTTACAGAGTTCTGCAAGAATGAGGCAGCAGAAAGAAAATGTGCAGGGCCCTTGCTACCTGGACACTGTGTGGGTTTGTGCATGGGCTGGCTACTGCAGCTTTAAGAACTGCAGGGCTCACTCCCTGGAGTGTTTAGGTCTCTGTGTGACAATCGGAAGCCGTATTTGCTGTTACTGAGGAATCCTCTAGTGACGATGATATGTTCTTCAGACCGAATAAAAGGTTGACTAAAATCCATGTGCCAAAGTCTCAGTAATATTTGGAGACAGTTACTGACACAGGCTAATAACAGCACTGAATGCTATAATCAGGACACTTGGGTCGAACTATTTGAGTTAAATTGTACAGCAAATAGCATAGGGGCTGATAAACAAGTGACAGCTTTCCTGACATCCTTAGGCCCAGTGGCTTACAGCACTTTAACCTCCCTGGCGGTATGATTATGTCAGGAATTTTGTACCAAAAGCGGTACCATTTTTGCATTTGAATTACCCGCCCAGTTCCGCCTCCATGTCAGGCATGTCAATCAAATTTTAATTAATCAAATCACATAATTACGTTAAAAGATTATTTAAATATACATGTAGAATTTTAATATATATGCATTTATAGGTATTTAAATTCTACGTGTATACTAATGTAATTTTTTATGTAATTATATGTATTTATCTCTATATATATATATTTGCGGTTATTTGTATTTTATATATATATAGATATATATAGAATGTCATTCTAAGTGTATTTTGTTACCGATATATATATATATATTAATAACAAAATACAGTTAGAATGAAATTACATATGCATATATAATTTATATTAAATTTTGTTTCAATATTTTATTTATTTATTTTATTATTTTATTTATTTATTATTTTAATTATACGTATTTATATATAATATATATATATGTACATCTATTATATATAATATATATACATATTATATATATGTAACGTCATTCTAAGTGTATTTTAATATTAATATATATACTTATATTAATATTAAAATACACTTTGTATGACATTACATATATATAATATGTATATATATTATATATATAATCTATATACATATTATATATATATAAAAATATATTAAATTTATTTTTACACTTGTCTTTTATTTATTTTTTTATACTTCCCACCAGCAGGGGGACTGTCTGATATTTCAAACAGTCCCCCTGCTGGCAGATCCACAGCCAGCTATAGAGGGCCATGTGATCGCTCTTTGAGAGCGATCACATGGCCCCCGGGGGCCTGATTTGCCGTGGGAGGGCTGCCTGGGCTGTGAGGCAGTCCTCCCGAAGCGGATCGCGGCGGAGGTAAGTAAATCTTATCTCCCCCGAGCGTGACTCGGGGTTACCGCTTCTGGCAGCTAAAATTAACCCCGAGTCACGCTCGGGAATACCGCTAGGGAGGTTAAAAGGACGCTCTACTGCCCAACTCCACTGCCCAAATACAAAAAAAAGAAAAGAAAAAAATGTTCATGGATATAACCCCAATGAAAACATGCATTTATTTAATGATGCATCTTTTTCATTGGGGGTATATCTAAAAACAGCTTGCAAAATCTTTTGTCTGAAGCCTTTGCAAGCCTTCCCCTTCTTATGCAATCTAGACTTTCTGTGGCTGTCCAATCACAGACTTCCCACTGCAGCTCAATGAGAAGTCTTTACAAGGCAGGTGCTCCGGGAAATTGCTGCCTCTTGTGTGTAGCTCTACTGAGTGAAACAACCAGGAAGTAACAGGACCAGATCGATTGACAGCTGCGGTGTGTAATCAGGTTAATTTATAAAGGTCAAAAACAAATGGTGGGAATAACAGGTGATGAGTGCTGCATAAATGCTGCCTCTCTAAGGCTCACATCCAGAAGACCTCACACAAGACAAAGCCAAAGAAAATTCAAATGTAGGAATTTCCTATATATCCACACTAGAGGGCTCCAGATATCAGCAAAATATTTATTTATTTACCAATCTTGCTAATTGTAATGTATTTCTAATGTGTTGTGTGTAAATATGTGAGTCTATGCAGCTTTGTTAATGTATGCAGGTATATAAACAATGTTAGGAGTGGTTGAGATAAAGGGAGTTCAAGATTACATATGGTTTAATGTCAGAATTAGATGAAAACATGTTTAGTATTAAAAATATTAAAATCTTGAGAGGGGTTATTGTTGTGGTATAATGGGTGTTTAGAATCACTGGGTTCAGAGTTAGAGTGGGGTTAAAATTAGTATTGGGGTACATGGTGTGTATAATTTGTACGAGGAGTGAAACCTAGGATTCAGGTAATGGGTTTTGTTTTAGGAATAAGCATCTCCTAAAGAGGATTTTCAAACAGCTTCATTTCCTGTGTCAGAGAAAGTACTGACCCTTCTCTTTGACACAGGAAGTGGAGCTGACTTAAGCTCCTCCTTTGGTCAAAAATGGTCAAGCGTAAGAAAAATACACCAGGCAAAGTAATCCCTACTTTATCTTATGGTTTAAAGAAAACTAGATCAGATAGGAAGAAAAGCAGAACAGAGAGAAGAAGAAAAGAGGAAACAATAGGAGAAATTTAAGTTTGGCATGATAGTGCCGCTTTAACTCATAAATGGCAGGGAATAGCAGTGGGACTGCAGGGGCATGGTGTATACATCAACACCACTTCAGTGTGCTAAAATAGTTTTGGTGCTTACAGTGTCCCTTTAATTAACTGAGAAATGCATGTATTATACCTATAATTTTGAAAAAACTATATTTAATTGATTAGTCTAAGAACCATTATAGTGGTTATGGTGCTAGCAGGTTATTGGTGATGTTCTATATGAAACATTTCAGCAATTTTACAGCAATTTGACAGGATCCCCCACGGCACTCATGGCCCCCCAAGGTATGGTGCTCACAGTATTGCCAATGCCTTAGTAACACTTCTGCATTAGTAATGTCAATATTGTCCGAATTTGAACGCAATTGATTGGCCGGCACCATCACTTGACATGATCAACTAATCCTAGTTTGGACAAAATTGACATTGTTAATGTGTAACTTTAAAAGTAGCAATATCGGAAGCAAGGAATTGGATCATGAACACCTGTAAACAAAGGTTGAGGACAGTACTAGAAGCCTGCTAGCAACATAGCTAGTATAATGGTCTCTAGTGGTTATGGTGCTCATAGTATTTTTTATTCACTCCTTTTACAGTATTTTTTTGTTTATTCTTGCTCCTTAGTGGTGTCCATGTTTTAACCCATTACTGGTCAGAAACACCACTTGTCTGCCAAGACCATGCTCAATTTGAAGGTCTCATACTATCCAAGAGTGCATGTTTGAGACTCAGATGATATCATAGATCTTCATTACCATCACATTTTTTTTTTTGTCAGATGAGCTCTGCTTCTGACCACCGATGATATAAAGATGACTGTCCCAATATAGAAAGGGTAACCACAGATATCTCCTGTAAAGAGATATTCACTTATATGTATGTATTACAAAATAGTACACAAAGAATATATCACGTCATCTTTTAAACAAGAATTTGTTACCTTAATTGCAACATACATTTTGTGTTTCAATTTATAATACAAAAAATAATCAATATTAACTATATCACAAAAGGAATATATATATATATATATATATATATATATATATATATATATATATATATATATATTTTAAATGTAATCTCTTTTGTTTTTTTCATAACATAGGTTCCATTCTTGCCATTTTTACCAGTACTTAGCATTCTGGTTAACATATATTTGATGGTTCAGCTTAGCGCAGACACCTGGCTTCGTTATGCTATCTGGATGATTCTTGGTAAGAGAAATGCACATCAATACTGCTTTTTTTAAATGATGTTAGATGATGTATAGTTCAAGTGCAGTGGGTATGATCATAAACATCATGGGGATATAAGGATTTAAGTAAGGTTCATGCAAACAAATAACCAAAGCAATTATTTTCATTTTCTTTTTACATTTTTTTATATATTTTGTTGTCGATGTTACATTGTGACTCCAACATTTAGAGCCTAAAACGGGAAGCTACTTTACTAATGCGTGTTCTCACTGGCTGTTTTTTTTAATATTAGCAATTAAGTGTAACAGAGATCCCAAAAATTAAAAGACAAGTCAAGGTTACCGAATTTCAAACAAAAAAATTAAACAAGCCATATTGAAGCACACGTCACAACACATGCAGTAGAGAGCTAAAGAACCACAACAAGACATCATTGTCCAGATTTTGCAAACCACGCTCTGAATGAGTCTGAATTTGGGTCGGGTTTCTGCTGGACTGAACGCTGCTGAACAGCTGAAATCTAGATCAGAATTGTTAAAACTGTAGCTTAAAATCAGGTTCTGGATTTTAAAAATCTAAACTATTTGACTGATGGCAGTGTGGACTGACAGTAAGAAAATAGTAAACAAAAAACCTTTGGCAATCTGATGGGTAACCATGTGGTGTCTGGCCAGCACTTCCTAACTAACCACCACAGTTAATAAGTGAAAAATAAAAAAGGCCAATATGATTATAAAACTCCATTATGCCCCCACATGTCATGCGGCATGGTGAAGGCATATCTACTACAATGGCTGCTCACTGTAATAATAAGGTTGCATGGTGCCCCCACCTATGGCCAACTGGGGGGTGGGGGCTATTAAAGAAAAAAAGCAGTTGGAGGACACTTTAGTGTGCCTCTTGCCCCAAGCTATTGACAGCAGGTGGGGCTAGTATATTAGTCAGAGCGCTCTGATTGATTAGCTTGCTGAAAAGCAAGTCTCTATTCTATTGTGGCCGCCCATGTTTGCCTACCTCTGCGGGAGGATTCCATGCCTGCTGTATGTAGCGCAAGTACATCTTTGAGCTGTCTGCTTCAGGTACAGATCAGTGCTTCTTCTTCTGGATGTGATACCAGCATCATTATGAAGCACACCATGTGGCTGCATTTGTTCCTGCAGGCAGAAACACTGGAATCAAAAATCCGTTGACTTTTTTGCCATGAAAACAATCTTTTTCTACCCACTTTCCACTAGTGAACCAATCTAATTATTAATTTTAGAAATGTGCAGAATATTTATTGAAGCCGTCTTTTTTGCAGGTTTTCTGATCTACTTTGGCTACGGTATTCACCACAGCACAGAAAGGCTGAGCACCCCAGAATTCACTGAGGAGAAGATAAATAATTATGCAGCAGAAATGGGGTCCAAGACACAGTTCTTTGAAGTACAGCTTGGTTAATAAACACATCAAAAGTTTGCAAAAGTTCAAAATTGGAATACTGTTTAACTACGATATCCTTTTTTTTTTTTACATAAGGTTTCAGTGATGTGAGTTCAACCAGAAACACTAAAAGTGCAAATTAAATGCACAAAAAATAAGTAACCAAACTGAATTAGCAATGGATGAAGATTAGATTTGTTGTGGCAATGGACTTCTCTGTGCAGGCACCAAATATTTCTACTAATAGTCCCATTATTAGATACTTAAAATATCACTGGATTCACATAAATCATAAAAATGTAACAAATTCAATATTGATTGCCTATATATTAAACACTGTAATATGAACTGCAAGAGGTGCTGGGGCTTATTCACTAAAAACAAAATTGTAGTGAATGGAAGACTAACAGCTCCATTTATTATACCCAAAATTGTTATTTACAGATGTAAATTTGCTGCAACATCAATCTGTGAAGAGTTCCTTCCAGAGTATAAGTGCTTTACAGAAAACTATAGAAACTGTAACAACATTTGTTATTCATTAAATGGCATTACAGTTTCACAGGCTCAAAAAAAGCTAATTTGGTAAAGTTAATGGTAAAAAAAGAAGTTATTACTAATGTGATAAAGTGTAAGGTGTCGATTGGACAAACTACACATGTGCATGTAGCCCCTTCCTTGCTGCAATGCGCTGATCTCCTCTATGGCACTGTAAGTGAAAGTAAAATAAGGTCTAAATGCTGATCATATAATTTACATGGCTAGCTTGTAATAACATGGAGAACTGACCAGGTCTTTCCATAAAATAAATAAATAGAAGCATGGGGTTCCCTGAGACCCACATAAAAACAGCTGAGACCTATTGAGGGTGCTCTCCTTCTACACCCAATTGATTATGGCATGGCTAATAATATTAAAAGGAAAGCAGAAAATGCCCCGTCTCCTGAGCTCTATAAATAAATGGCCCCTTAAGGAGCAAGGAGATGAAAGAGGCCACTGCCATCAGGGAACACTATTGCCATGAAGGGGTGTACGTGGTCTCCAGCAATCTCTAGGAAGGTGGTACGTGTCAAAGTAACATCCATATGAATACCAGGACCCAAGGTTTCCAAGCTGAACATTGCCCAGAGCATCACACTCCCTCCGCCAGCTTTACTTATTCCCATAGTGAATCCTACTGCCATCTCTTCCCCAGGTAAATGATGCACATTCACTCATTCATCCACCTGATCTGAAAGAAAATGTGATTCATCAGACCAGACAACCTTCTTCCATTGCTCCATGGTCAGGTTCTGATGCTCACATCTCCATTGAAGGTGGTTTTGGTAGTTGACAGCCCCATGTCCACTAATGTCGGTTTACTGGTTGTCTTTCCATGCACCACTTTTGGTAGGTACTAATCACTGCATACCAGGACCACTCCACTAGGCTTGACGTTTTAGAAAAGCTCTGACCTAGTCAATCCTCTAGCCATCACTATTTGGTTCTTGTCAAAGTCGCTCAGATCTTTTTACTTGCCTAATTGCCTAATAAATCCCACCTCTTGACAGGTGCCATTATAATGATATAATCAATGTTATTCACTTCACTTTTCAGTGGTTTTAATGATGTAACTGGATTCCCGAGCTGCTTACAAGGTTCTTTACTAAAGTGAGACTTTAACGTGAGTTTCAAATATAAGGTGAAAGTAGCGGAGCTGGAAAACGTTTCTCAGGTTTATTCACTAACGTGAGAATTCAAAGTGTATTTTAAATTTAAGGCTAGAAAAGTCAAATTGGAAAAAATCTCAAAGTCAGTTTTGCTCCCACTTTGGCCTAGAATTTGAAAGTCACTTTGAATGTAACTTTTAGTTTGACTACTCTTGCTTGAAATTCATTTTTATTTCACTATGAAGTTTCACTTTACTAAATAGATGGCTAGGGTTGCCCTACATGTTCCACCTTCCGACCTCAAAGAAGCCTGAGAAAACAAATGGGATCTCCTTTCTTCGTTACGTGAGCCATGATAGGAAATATCACAGATCTTGAAAGTGACTGATTTATGCCGCTGTGATAGAATTTATCTTGATTCCAAGGCTCAAGCTTATAGGTGTCATATAATTATATCCTATATTAAAATTGGCTAACTTGGAATTAGGAAATGCTTGATGCTTGAACAACACTTAAGACCATATATGTCTAAGTTCCGGGAGCAGAGAGCCCCCACCTAAGATGTCTCTACTCTAATCTTTTTGTTCTCTCTTACCTTGAAACTCATTTGTTATGTGTACATGGCGCTCATCCCTATGTCTTATCTGTACTCCCTTGCTATTTCTGTTCTAAGAGTATTTGCACGTAAGCACTTACTTTTTAATGTATAAAACCCAGGTGATGAATAAAACATCAGAGGCTTATTATGAATACCAACAGGTGTCTGGTGTCTAATTCTCGCTTCTCCAAGTGCACTTGTAACAACAATTTGGGCTTCCTCTGAATATAACAAAGATCAACATTCTGATCCACAACACCGCCCAGCAAACTGAATTGAAAATTGCGAAATTTATGTCAAAATTGCTGATTTGCAAAAATTCTCCAATTCAGCTATAGTCATAACTTGACTGGTTTATCCTAAATTTGTAATTCACACATCGTTTTTTAGTGAATAAGCCCACAGAGTGATATTGTGTTTTACAATTTTATCTACTGTACGTAAATTCAGAGTTGGGTCAGTTAGCCATAACAGGTGAAAAACCGAATGTATAATTTTATAATAATAATTTAAAATAGAAAAATAAACTCCCCTACTTCTATCTGTTGTGTATGTCGTCAACATTTTGGGAATTAGTGTTTAGGGCAAAGTGGTCAATCTGGATTAAATCTCCAACTTAAACTTAATTGTTTTTTTGCTTTCTATTTTGAAATAGCTTTAACTTAACATTTGCAATTCCTTTGAAAGTTTTCAACAAATCTTAGTTTAGTCAATAAACCTTTTTTGTACCCCTTTTCTTACTTTTTTCTCTCCTTATATTTAAATGACTAGCAGCATCAATGTCTGGGCACAAATAGTTGTAAAGGTTGATCCTGCTAAATTTCTCTAACTATAACTTGATTCCATTCTGTTGGCTGAAAACAGTGGATATTATCGACTGGATAATGACAATATTTATATTGACTTTAGACTGGGTTTAATATCAGTTGAAATTCAAGCAGCCAAACCCAATAATCGGCTGGACTCTTTGAGAAATATCTTCTGATAAATATGCTTTGGAGGCAAGTTTATCAGCCTTTTGTTATTGACTAATCCTATTAGTTATTAAAAAAGAAATGAAACAAAAACTTGTGGTGGTCAATCTGACCACCGCATTAGTACAAACCCATACCCCTACTCTTCATGCTGCTAGTGGGGGAATATTCCCCCCCACTTTATTATTTTAATTACAGCCCCACAGTGGTGGTTGGGGGTGGGCATGCTTGAAATTGAAGCCCCATGTGGCATGTGGGGGACTTGCATCATGTTCCCCCTGTACAGTAGCAATAGCTGCCCAGTCACTATTCTTTTATTACAGCAAGCAGCTACTGGCAGTTTTCTGTTTGGCAGACATACCCCCATTTACAACATGGCGCTGAGGGCATGGGGAGCTGTTAATAAGGTGGGTTTAATATCTCATCCACAGGCTTTTTTTGATTATTTGCCTTTTTTTTGCAATAACTTTGAATTGCATTGAATTGCTGAATTTGATCATATCAATGCTAAATTAAATGTAGATTTTTGATATTATGAGACAATCAGTATTATTCAAATCAATATTTATTAGCTCCAGATAAAACTTTAGCAAAAGCAATTAAATAGATTTGAACCAACAAAATGCTAATTGATATGTCATTAGTTGTATTGTAATTGAGGCCCATATCTAATAATCCCATACTTATTGTGGCCCCCGTAATGTTATAGCATGATATACAGCTCAGATGCAAAATATGTTTCCTCATTAGTACAAATTTCTGATTAAGTAACCAAAGTACAGCTAAAATCAGACTAAATATGTTACAAGAACTATCTTCTCACAAAATAATGCTCAGAGACTCTCCTCCAGTAATGGTGAAATTTACTAGGCATGTGCATGGGGAAAATATTCGGTTCGGTTCGACATTCCAAAATTCGGGATTTTCGCAATTCGGAACTTCGGCAATTCGGCACTTCAACACTTCGGAACTTCGGCACTTCGGAACTTCGGCACTTCGGAAATTCGGCGACTTCGGCATTTCGGCACTTCGGAACTTCGGAATTTCGGAACTTCGGCATTTCGGGACTTCGGCACTTCTATTGCAGCCGCTTAGTAGATAACTCCCTAATTCCCACGATATTAGGGTTATCTACCAAAAGGCTGAAAGACCTACATTGGTCTTTCAGCCAAATGTACTAATACTAAGAAAAGATTACTTAGTATTAGTAAATTATGTCCCTACTCGCTATACCACGAGTAGGGGCATGTCTATTAAACAGTGAGCAGCCTGTGGCTGCTCACTGTTAAAAAAAAGTCCCCCTCCCGAGCCTGTGGCTGCTCACTGTTAAAAAAAATAAAAGTCCCCCTGAGCGGTGGGTGGGGGCCCTAAATACTAATAGGGGGGGGACCTAATGTCCTCCCCCTGACCCCCTCCCCTGAGCAGCGGGTGGGGGCCCTAAATTGGAATAAGGGGGGGACCTAATGTCCTCCCCCCTGCCCCCACCCCTGAGTGGTGGGTGGGGGCCCTAAATACTGATAAGGGGGGGACCTAATGTCCTCCCCCCTGCCCCCACCCCTGAGCGGTGGGTGGGGGCCCTAAATACTGATAAGGGGGGACCTAATGTCCTTCCCCCTTATAAAGCCTTGCCTCACCCTGCAATTAGGCTCAGAGCACTCTGATTGGTGGGTTTAAGCCATCCAATCAGAGTGCTCTGACAGGTAAATGAAGAGACTGACAGGTAAGTCTCTACATTTACCTGTCACAGCACTCTGATTGGTTGGTTTGAAATCCACCAATCAGAGTGCTCTGTGTCAAATTACACAGCGTGGGAAAATTCCAAAGAACTTTCCCACGCTGTGGTACTTAGTTAAAGGTCCCCCCCCTCATTATTTTTAGGGTGAGGGGGGTAGGTAGGGGAATATTTTTTTTGGGGGGGGGAGGGGGTGACTAGGGGTTTGGGGACCCCTAGTCACCTGGGGGGGCATTTTTTGGGGGCCCCACCTGCTGCTCACGGGTGGGGGCCAGGGGGTAGGACAATAGGTCTCCCCCTTATTAGTATTCAGGGCCCCCATCCACTGCTCAGGGGTGGGGGCCAGGGGGGAGGACATTAGGTCCCCCCATCATTTTACTTTAGGGCCCCCACCCACCGCTCAGGGGTGGGGGCGGGCCGGGGGGGCAATAGGACCCCCTTTAGTTTAAAAGCGCCCACTCACGCGTCACAGGTGGGGGCTCGGGAGGGACCCTTTTTTATTTTTTTTTAACAGTGAGCAGCCACAGGTTTTAGGGAGCTATCTACTAAAAGGCTGAAAGACCTAAATTGGTCTTTCAGCCAAATTTACTAACACTAAGTAAAGATTACTTAGTATTAGTAAATTATGCCCCTACTCGCTATACCACGAGTAGGGGCATAATTTACTAATACTAAGTAATCTTTACTTAGTATTAGTAAATTTGGCTGAAAGACCAATTTAGGTCTTTCAGCCTTTTAGTAGATAACTCCCTAATTCCCACGGTTTTAGGGAGCTATCTACTTATTCATTCCTGTCATTACATTGACAGGCTAAGTAACTTACATTTTATATGAATGTATGTTACTTGATTGTTGTAAGTGTTGCAAATGGTTACAGCTGAATCCTGGCTATGTTTGTATACTTTTTTTTAAAATTGTATACAATATAACATTCTTCTTCTTTCACTGGGTAAGTATATTAGTACTTAGGCAATACTGTGCTTCGGAACTTCGGCACTTTGACACTTCGGAACTTCGGCAACTTCGGACCTTCGGCAACTTCGGACCTTCGGCAACTTCGGACCTTCGGCACTTCAGCACTTCGGCACTTCGAGACTTCGGAAATTCGGTAATTTCGGAACTCGGCAATTCGGCAGTACCCGAATGTCCGAATTGCCGAAATTCATCCGAATTCATATTCGGACCGAAACAAATTGCACGTCTAAAATTTACACCATTTCCATTTCAATCCCTTACTTACTTAAAGACTTTAATCAATCAGGTCTCTTGTGGGGATGCAGTAAAGGGAGTCTCTTGTGAGCTCAACTATCAATAATAAAATGCAGCCAATATTTCTTCCTATCTCTATTTATACTCAAATGTATATTATTATTTTTATTTGTAAGACGTCAACAAATTCCACAGCTCTGTGGATGAACAATCACTTAATTGGAACAGAGGGGTTGTGGGCCCTGCTCAATGAGCTTACATGCTAGAGGGAGTGAGATAAAGTGACAGTAGTATAGTAATATGACAGAATTTGAGATGAAGAGGTCGTGTATGGCTGTTGATTTAATATTGCTGCAGATGAAGCTGGCGTTCCAAAGTGCACACTGTTTAGACCAAGATACCCTGAATAAATAAAGAGGGAGAGTCTATAGACTATAGACAAGCTCACTGACACACACACACACACACACATGCTCACTACAGAAAAGCTCACCGACACACATACACATGCTTACTATAGACAAGCTCACTACAAAAAAGCTCACTGACACACACATGGTCACTACAAACTCACTGACATACACATGCTCGCTACAGAAAAGCTCACTGACATGCTCACATGCTCACTACAGACAAACTCACTGACACACATGCTCATTACACATATGCTTACTGACACACACGCTTACTACAGAAAAGCTAGCTGACACACACAAGCTTGCTTACACATAAGCTTACTGACACAAATATGCTCCCTACAGAAATGCTCACTGACACACACACACATGCTCACTGACACACATACACATGCTCACTACAGACAAGCTCACTGACACACGCATGCTCACTGCAGACAAACTCACTGACACACACATGCTCAATACAGACAGACTCACTGACACACTTATCTCCATGTCCTGTTGAGTCTTCTTATATAGGTCCTATCTTTGCTGTTCACCTGGATTTAATTTCATACCGGTGTCGCGTCACTTCTGGTTTTGCGAGTGACGTCACTTCCGGTTTTCGGACAGCTGGAACGCACGCTGAAATGCGGCGTTCAGGATGTAGGTTACTCCTTAATGTTGACATTGAGTCCCCATAGCAACCATACACTCCACATTTGCAGGAAGTCTTAATAAAATAATAAAATACAAAAATTAAAAATATAATCGATATAAGATAGTAAATAGACATGTATATACACAGTACAGATTCAAATCAGAATATCATCAATCTCTCTGTAAATAGGGAGAAACTTAAAGACATTTAAAAACACAACAATGTGTAACCATAAAAAAATCCCCATATATGGAGAATAATTAGACAGAAAGCAAGTGGAGCCTCCAGTGACTTGATAAACAAGTAAATTCAAAATATATTTCTAAAAAGGAGAAAAAATCTCAGAAAAAAATCTCAGAAAAAGAAACATCTAATAATGAAAATACATTCTATAAAAAAATGAATAAACTCAAAATCTAAATTCAATCCATTCGGGGACAAGGTGTTCACACCGAAGATCCACTTGCCCTCTATCTTAGCCAACTCCTTCCTTGTTGTCGTATGCTGAAATTTAAAAATTGGAGGGGCGATAATAATGTTAAGGAGTTGGCTAAGATAGAGGGCAAGTGGATCTTCGATGTGAACACCTTGTCCCCGAATGGATTGAATTTAGATTTTGAGTTTATTCATTTTTTATAGAATTTATTTTGTATTACAATCAAGTTTCATATTGGTAATATTACCCATTTTTTGTGATCACATAGGGGAGGTGTATATACTGGTATATGTCTCTTTATATTGTATTCTTTCTCAATGGCAGTGTAGCTCAACTCCCGAAGTAGTAACTTTCTCCTGAGGTAGGCTACCGGGTGTTCTCTGCCATCGTCCCCGACCTGGCTTAGCACAGCTCTCAAAAATACAAGAGTCTGTGTGAATAAGAAAGCGTTTAGTTGGATTAGGAGCGGCCAGGACGGGTGCATTCACTAAGGCTTTCTTAAGTTGTTGGAAAGCTTGCTTGCACTCCAGGGTCCAAATCACTTGACGGGGTAGGTTATTACAGATTACATCTGTGAGGGGATTCGCTAGGGCGCTATAGTTTGGGACAAACTTCCTGTAGTATCCGGCTGTCTCTAGAAAAGCCATCACTAGTTTTGGTACAGGGAGTGGGCCAGTTAGCTACAGCTTCTATGCTTGCTGGTTTTCGGTATAGCATCTGCGGCTAAGGGAATTTGCCAGTAACCCTACCATAGGTCAATAGTAGTGAGGTTTGGCCGCGAGCCATTCGGTCTTATAGCTAGTCAATACGGGGCATGGGATAGGCATCTGATACTGTTTTGTCGTTTTGGCACTATAACTACTGGAGAGGCCCATGGACTGTCAGATGCCTCTATAACACTAAGGTGGAGCATTTATTGCCTCATACTTTCACAAAAGGACTCGGGAAATCGGTAGGTTTGTTGGTGCAGGGGCAGTTTTCGGGGGTCTCTACCTGATGTGTAGCCAAGGTAGTGTAACCGATTACATTGGAGAAAGTGGCTCTTTTGGACGCTAGCATCTGTAGGGCCTGGGTACGTTCTCCACTGCTTAACCAATACCCTAGTTGGACCTCGTCGATGGACCCTGCCTGAACGCTGTGCTCCAGCAGGGGAAGATTGTCAAATTCTTCCAAGGCAGGAGCTCATATAGTCGCTATGTCCTCCATCCACTCATGGTAAGGATTCAGCATGTTAACATGTAACATAGGTTGAGTTCCTTTAATGAAAATGGCATCTATATCATTTTCATTAAAGGAACACTATAGTGTCAGGAATACAAAGGTGTATTCCTGACACTAAAGGTAAGAAACACCGTTTAGGTGACTGGCATCCCTTGCCCCCGCTAGTGGTTGACCTCGCCCCCGCTCCACCTCCAATTTTGATGATGTAAGTCAATAGAAAGCCTTCCCATAAAAAAAAAAGCATTGGGAGGCTGATGCACACATGCTGCAAAATGTTTTGCTAATCAGCATCTCCTCACCGAGACGAATCAATGCATCTCTATGAGGATGAGGAATGTTCAGCGCATCCATGCAGAGTGTGGAGACACTGTATGGCAGTGCTGCTGCATTGTCCAACACTGACCCAGGAAGCACCTCTAGTAGCCAACTGAGGTGTCTACAGGCAGCAATGTAAAGACTGCCTTTTCTCTGAACGTTAAAAGACCTGGAGAAACATACTATACACACCAGAACAACTACATTAAGCTTTAGTTCTTCTGGTGACTCTAGTGCTCTTTTACGATAATTATAAATGTATTTTAGTGAATAGCCCTCAATGTGTTTTCTGAATAACACAATACACACACACAATAAATATCAAATGTTAATTATAATTTAAACTACAAGCTAATTTCAGAAAGTCTTGCAGAATGGAACAAATTCACTAAACAGTGAATATAGTTCACTGGTGTTCACAATATTCTATAACTCAGCTATAATCTCAGTATGGATATTTTAGCATGTGTTTTGTAAATAGCGAAGTTACTCACTCAAGTGATTTCAAAATAAAATTCAAATCTAAGGCCAGGGTAGCTGTTCTGAAAACATAGCTGTCTGAGAGAATTGTTCCACTTTCGCTATTTTGACCTTAAAGGGACACCATAGTCACCTGAACAACTTTAGCTTAATGAAGCAGTTTTGGTGTATAGAACATGCCCCTGCAGCCTCACTGCTCAATCCTCTGCCATTTAGGAGTTAAATCCCTTTGTTTATGAACCCTAGTCACACCTCCCTGCATGTGACTTGCACAGCCTTCCATAAACACTTCCTATAAAGAGAGCCCTATTTAGGCTTTCTTTATTGCACGTTCTGCTTAATTAAGATTTTCTTATCTCCTGCTATGTTGATAGCTTGCTAGACCCTGCAAGAGCCTCCTGTATGTGATTAAAGTTCAATTTAGAGATTGAGATACAATTATTTAAGGTAAATTACATCTGTTTGAAAGTGAAACCAGTTTTTTTTCATGCAGGCTCTGTCAATCATAGCCAGGGGAGGTGTGGCTAGGGCTGCATAAACAGAAACAAAGTGATTTAACTCCTAAATGACAGTGAATAGAGCAGTGAGATTGCAGGGGAATGATCTATACACTAAAACTGCTTTATTTAGCTAAAGTAATTTAGGTGACTATAGTGTTCCTTTAAATATGAAATTATGACGCTGGATGGGACAGAGTGAAATCCGGAATCCAGAGATTCTGGCCGCTTCTAACGGGGGATATTCATCTTAAAAAGATTTTGGGACAAAGAGTGGAAATGACGGCGCATATGGGTAAAAACCTAAGAGACCTCTTAGTTCCTACCCACTTTCAATCACCACGCCCTATTACAAAGACTTGGCTTAACGGACCTATTACTGGCACATTTCAATGCGGGCGCTGTGTCGCCTGCAAGTATATAAAACGTGACTCTGATAGTGAGAACAAACAGATTTTCAGTATCACTTCATTCTTTAATTGTAACACCTCAGGGCTAGTGTATTTGCTTACCTACGAATGTAATTGCAAATATGTGGGAAAAACTTTCCAACCTTTTAAAGAGAGGATCAAAGAACATGTCAGGTCACCTAAACTCACTATTGAGACGCCAATTGCCCGTCACCTGAAGGAACATCACTCAGGAAAGTCACGTGGCCTGAGGTTTTGTGGGCTAGAATTAGTAAAACGTGACAAGAGGAGAGGTGACTATGACAGGTTCTTAAGGCAACGTGAAAGCGTTTGGATTTGAAGGCTCAAAACTCTACAGCCCAAAGGGTTGAATGAAGGGTTCTCTTTTGCACCATTTATTTAAAAAGCTGTGGAAGTTTTTGTAAACTTTTGAATTCTAACGAGTTCTTTCTAAACAGAGAATACTTTGGAGTAGTGTTAAGGAACAAACTGGAAAAATTATTAATCAGCAAAGAAATCTAGTGAATATGTCCATGATAACCAATCATTGGCTGTACCAGCAAAAAGATGGTTAAATTCATTACATCAATCGTCTTGAACCTTGTTGATAGCTTTTGGGATAGTTCTGTTAAATCTCTCCATGAATATTGACATTTAAAGAAATTCTTAGTCTATCTAAGATGCGATATAGCCATGGACTAGGGGTTACATTTTTGTAGTAGATGTAACTTAATAATCTCCTTACTGACCTAGGAATCTAACCTTGCGATTATCAATATTATCACCGGTTGCTCCCCTCACCAATTCCTTAATTACCTACTTCTCTGTTTATGTTCATCTCTTATACTTATACATTTTTCGTTTGATCAGCTTAATTTGTTTAAAATGGATTACCAATACTATTTATTGCTCCCTGTTTTATGATTAGTTAGCATCCAGCTCTCTATTCGGCAAAGAGAGGGTTAACTTAAGTTATCCCCTTATGCCGACTGGAATCTCATGCCACTCATTTCCCTATTCCGAGAGTGATGATGACGTCATGGATCATATGGGCGGAGACTATGAGGTTTAAAATGTAATTACAGTAAATGTAATTACAGTTTACTTCTGTAAGCTCTTGACAAAGGCGTATGCTGGTGCCGAAACGCGCATTGTGTTTTATCGTGACCACTGGGTCTTAACTTAGGACGTCTACTTGTTTTCTGTGTATAGATTTAGGAGGGAGAAATTGCACCTATTAGGATTTAGGTTTCCAGCTCCTATTACATGTCTAGTCGTTATCCTGGGTATTCTACCAGGTCATTTGGTTTATTATTTAGCAACAGCAGCCTAGTTACTATTAGTAGATACCAGTAGATATCAGACTACCAGACTATGTAAATAATCTATGGGCTGTTACCTTGGACTGATGATATATTAGGCTAAGTACTAGGACGAACCCTATCCCTATACAGCATAGATTGATTCTACATGCTATAGGTAGATAGGGTTTACGTATAAGGATCCAGTGATCTGGATCGTGATGGACTTAGATTGTGTCTAAAATATTTTTATCTAATTGTAACATGGGGGTATTCTTTTGAGTATTAGAAATGGGGTTGCAGCACTGCTCTATCGGCTAGGATTCTGGCTATACTATTAGTTCAGGCAACACTGCCGTTTATCTTCCCCAAATACTCCCTCTTTACCCCTTGTAAGATCCTGGCAATTTCAGCCCCCACCAATATTCTGAAAGCAAATGTGTTATACCCTATAAGGACACCAATACCTATATCGATCAACACTAGTGATGTACCGAACGGTTCGCTGGCGGGTTAACATATGCGCAGTTCGATCCGCCCCCTATTCGTCATCATTGAGTAAACTTTGACCCTGTGCCTCACAGTCAGCAGACACATTCCAGCAAATTTGCAGCAGACCCTCCCTTCCAGACCCTCCCACCTCCTGTACAGCATCCATTTTAGATTCATACTGAAGCTGCATTCTTAGTGAGAGGAGGGAAAGTGTAGCTGCTGCTGATTTGATAGGGAAATGGATAGCTAGGCTAGGGTATTCAGTGTCCACTACAGTCCTGAAGGACTCATCTGATCTCTGCTGTAAGGACAGCAGCCCAAAAAGCCCTTTTTAGGGCTAGAACATCAGTCTGCTTTTTTTCCATGTGTAATGTAATTGCAGTTGCCTGCCTGCCAGCTTCTGTGTCAGGCTCACAGTGGATACTGTGCCCACTTGCCCAGTGCCACCACTGATATCTGGTGTCACAATAGCTTGCATTTAAAAAAATTATTTTTTTACTGTAATAGATTGAACAGCAGTTAGTTGTCTGCAAGCGTCTGGGTGTCAGGCCTTCAGCGTGTACTCTGCCAACCTCTGCCAGTGTACTTTGCCACTCATATCTGGTGTCACAATAGCGTGCCTTTAAAAAGAAAAAAAGTTTTTCACTGTAAGCTTATAGCAGTCAGTGTCCTTCAAGTGGGTGTCAGGCCTTCAGCGTGTACTCTGCCAACCTCTGCCAGTGTACTTTGCCACTCATATCTGGTGTCACAATAGCGTGCCTTTAAAAATCCGGTGCTAGGATTTTTAGTTACACAGGCGATGATGCATTTTGGTGCCCCCCACCCTCATTTAAAATAAGTTTCATACAAACACAGAAATAATCATACAGAGACATTAAGACACAGACAGAGACATACATGCATGCAGAGACATGCAGGCATATAAAGACATACATACAGATGCATACCGTCATACAGACACATACATACATACATACATAGACATACAGAAACATACATACAGAGACATCCAGGCATACAGACACATACATACATACAGGCATACAAAGACATACACGCATACAGAGACATACCGTCATACAGACACATACGTACAAAGACATACAGGCATACAGACACATACATTTGTACATACAGAGACATACAGGCATACGGACACATACATTTGTACATACAGAGACATACAGGCATACAGAAACATACAGACACATACATTTTGTACAGAGACAGACAGGCATACAGAGACATACAGGCATACAGAAACATACATACAAAGACATACAGGCATACAGAGACCTACATACATACATACAGAGATATACATACATACAGAGACATACACAATTACATACTTACATCAGTTCAATCTTGTCCCCTGGATGCATGCTGTCTGGCTCCTTGGAGTCCTGTCCTGCAGCCCAGCCCCATCACAGGGCGCCAGCCGCGCTGTGTGGTACACAGGGAGCAGGGATATGATGTCATTCATATCCTCGCCCCCTCCACACAGCCTGCGGCAGACACCAGGGTAGGTGCAGTGGGGTACCTCTAGTTTTATCCCTGCAGCTGAAAGCTGAATGCGTGCGCGGCAAGAGCATTCGGAGCTGAGAGGCGGAGGGATCCCCAGCGCCAAGGGAGTCCGGCGCTAGAGAAAGGTAAGTGCTGAAGACACACACACACACACTCTCATGAACAGATGCATACACACCAGCTAACAGACACACACATTTACTGACAGACACACTCAGCGACAGACATACATACACACCCACTTAATAAACATACACTCTCACTGACAAACACACACTCACTAACAGACATGAAACAGACTCACTAATACACACACAAACACACTCAGTAAGAGACACACAGTAACACACTCACTGACACTCACTAGCAGACACACACACTGACACTAGCAGACACACTCACTGACACTAGCAGACAAACTCACTGACACTCACTAGCAGACACACACACTGACACTCACTAGCAGACACTCATTGACACTCACTGACACTCACTAGCAGACACACACACTGACACTCACTAGCAGACACACACACACTGACACTCACTAGCAGACACACACACACACTAACACTCAGACTAACACGTTTTTTTTTATTTAATCCCCCAGCCTCTTTACCTTTTGGAGTGCTGAAGGGATTCCCTGGGGTCCAGTGGTGCTGCTGGGCTCCTGGGCGGGCGGGCGGGTAGGCAGGCTGGCTGGCTGGCTGGCGGGCACGCGCGCGCGAGGGAGGGAGCACTCTCCCATGTGTGCTTCCTCTTCAGCTCCCTCGTGCACCGCGTAGGGATGCCGGCGCCGGAAGATGACGTCATCTTACGGCTCCGGTATTAGTATGCGGCGCGCAAGGGAGCTGAAGAGGAAGCACACATGGGAGAGTGCTCCCTCGCACGCCCGCAGAACCGGGCGCTCGGCCACGCTACAATAGGTCGTCGGTTGGAGGGGAGTGCAGTGCGCTTCCCTCCTTCCGGTCAGCCTGATTTTGCGCCCCCAGGGCTGGTGCGCCCTAAGGTGGCCGCCTGGGCCGCCTTATGGTAGCGCCGGCCCTGCATGGCACATGTGTGTAATCTGATCGTACAACGCTTTGTGCAAAAGTACACAGGCTTACAGGACGTCCTGAAGCAGGCCAGGAAGGTGTGTGGCCATTTCAGGCGTTCCTACACGGCCATGGCGCACTTTGCAGATATCCAGCGGCGAAACAACATGCCAGTGAGGCGCTTGATTTGCAACAGCCCGACACGTTGGAATTCAACACTTCTAATGTTCGACCGCCTGCTCCAACAAGAAAAAGCCGTTAATGAATATTTGTATGACCGGTGCTAGGACAGCCTCTGGGGAGCTGGGAATTTTTTTGCCACGTTACTGGATGCTCATGCACAATGCCTGTAGGGTCATGCGTCCTTTTGAGGAGTTGACAAACCTAGTCAGTCGCACCGAAGGCACCATCAGCGACATCATACCATTTGTTTTCTTCCTGGAGCGTTCCCTGCGAAGAGTGCTGGATCAGGCCGTAGATGAGCGTGAAGAGGAAGAGGAAGAGTTGTGGTCACCATCACCACCAGAAACAGCCTTATCAGCATCGCTTGCTGGACCTATGGCAACGCTGGAAGAGGATTGTGAGGAAGAGGAGTCAGAGGAGGAATGTGGCTTTGAGGAGGAGGAGGAAGACCAACCACAACAGGCATCCCAGGGTGCTCGTTGTCACCTATCTGGTACCCGTGGTGTTGTACGTGGCTGGGGGGAAGAACATCCCTTCATTGAGATCACTGAGGAGGAGGAACGGGAAATGAGTAGCTCGGCATCCAACCTTGTGCAAATGGGGTCTTTCATGCCGTCGTGCCTGTTGAGGGACCCTCGTATAAAAAGGCTGAAGGAGAACGACCTGTACTGGGTGTCCACGCTACTAGACCCCCGGTATAAGCAGAAAGTGGCTGAAATGTTACCAAATTACAACAAGTCGGAAAGGATGCAGTATTTGCAAAATAAATTAAAAAGTATGCTTTACACAGTGTATAAGGGTGATGTCACAGCACAACGGGAATCTAACAGGGGAAGAGGTGAAAGTCATCCTCCTCCTCCCACGACCACGCCGGCAAGGACAGGGCGCTTTACAGACGTGTTGTTGATGGAGGACATGCGGAGCTTTTTAAGTCCTACGCATCGCCACAGCCCTTCGGGATCCACCCTCAGAGATCGACTCGACTACCTCGCCTTTACTGCAGATATCAACACTCTGAGGAGCGATGAACCCCTTCACTACTGGGTGTGTAGGCTAGACCTGTGGCCTGAGCTATCCCAATTTGCGATAGAACTTCTGGCCTGCCCCGCTTCAAGTGTCCTGTCAGAAAGGACCTTCAGTGCAGCAGGAGGTATTGTTACTGAGAAGAGAAGTCGCCTAGGTCAAAAAAGTCTAGATTACCTCACCTTTATTAAGATGAATGAGGGATGGATCCCGAAGGGACTGACAGTGGCGATACATTCGACTAAAAAAGGCCTGATGAGATGAGCTGCCTTGGGCTAAAAATGGTCCACACGCTGCTGTATTTTAGCTCTGAATTCTGGTTGACTTGCGTGACTTATCCGCCACCAACTAGGGTTCAAGCCGCAATGTTTTACGGCACTTTCTGCCTGGGAAACTGTTACGACACTCACCGCCAGGGGAATGAAGCCGCCGTTTAGTCGATAATCCCCTTTCTCCAGAAATGCAATTTTAGTCCAACCGATCATAAAACTCCCGAACGGAGCATACGAATGCGGTAACTCCCGATCAGCAATCCATCCGAAATCCTTCCACAGCTAGAAATAAACGAAAACGCTGTCCCAATAGTAAATCCCTCCACAAACGAGACAAAGCTCCGTCTTGAAGGTCAAGCAGTAATGTGTTTAATGGGGGCTACCTGCCCGGTATTTATGCAGGTCTCCACAAGGTAGACACTCCCCTAGGGGACCTTGTGGAAGACTGTAAAATATATTATACAGCAGCCAATCGCAGTGGCTGTAATACAAGCCCTTCCCATTTTACCCATAAGTCATTCTTTCCTATCCCGGAGATAATTAGGGAGAAACCTAATTAACTCCGAGGATAGGGACCATCGCCATTTTAAAACATAATACAAAAAATACAATAAAATACATAAAATCAGAAGTACCGAATGTATAGTGTTCGTGCAACGTATCCCCAGATAGCCTGGATCTGAGGGCATATTCCTACCGAAAAGCGCTCCGGTCCGATGTACACAGTCCAATCGCCATGGAGTCAAAGTCTCTCATAAGTCCTTCGGTATACGAATGACTCCATGGGACGGCTACCTGGGTAAGTCCATACAAATTAGAGAAACTCCCGAACTGACCGGTGTTCGTACGCCTCAAAGAAATAGAAGGGGGGCGGCCGTCTCCAGCGGTGTTCGGTAGATAAAGAGTCCGTTTTTAGATCCATAGGTTTTGCACCGAACACCGCTGATTCGCCTCGTGTCCAAAATGGCCGCCGCCTCGTGTTCGGCATACGAACGACGACCACCCGTACGAATGGAATGGAGAGGTGTTTGCGGTTAACCACAACGTTCTAATTGTGGTCAAGGTGTTAATAAGCCGCACACTCCTCTCCTGGGTGGCCGTTGGTTCGGTAGTTTCAATCGGTACTTAGGGAAAACATACGAACAAGGGCATACGGACAGGAAATCCACGAACTCAAGGCAAACAGACGAACCAGCAATACAGGTCTATGCAGAAGGGTTCGTCACAGAAACAAACATAAATTTTTATGGCCGCTGCTACAGCAGCGGCTGAAACAATACCTAATTTTTCAGGCATGTGTATATGCCTAATTTTTCTGGCCTCTGGTGCTGCACTGTGGCTTCAAAAACCAAACAAAAAAAAAGGCACATAACAGGGATTAAACTGCTAGGAATAGTACTACTTAACACACCACTCCTATCTGGTGGCACATTAGAGTGCACGCGCAGTGCCCCAAATTTGAAGTAGGAGGACCAACCAAGCATCTTTTTCCATCTCCATATACACGTCCCCTGATAGGGCGCCAGCTCGTTATTCTCTTGGGCGCCAGCTCGTTATTCTCTTTTTCACTTCACTAGGGACACTTTACTGCACTATGGGCACTTAGACCCACTCTTTGTCATGCACAGTGTTATTCCTAGCCAGCATCTGTGATGGGAAATCAGGCAGTTATCTAAACGTTTAGATTGAGCTTTAGCTTAGAACATCCTTGAAGGTGTTTAAAGAGATTCGGGCTAGTTTAGAGGATTCTTTATAGCCCTTCTACCTATCCAGCATTTCTGGAAACTAGCTAAGAGAAAGGGTGTCTGTGTGTCTGTGATACATTTAACTTTATATCACATTATTGACACTTTTTATGACAGCATCACTCCGGTCTCCATACTCTCTGCCTATACCCATCTATTTAGAGGGAATTTCCTTGCCCCTGGCAATATTATATAATAGGTAATAGTATTACCATTATTACACAATTAGCCACTATAGCAGTGGCGGATCCAGGGGGGGGCAACGGGGCAATTGCCCCCCCCGAGAATACCGACGGTCTCCCTCTCCCTCCCCTGCCAGCCCTGCAATGTGCGTGCGGACCGGAGGGGAGATCACAGATCTCCCTCCCCGGTCCGCAGGCACTGTGCTGGCGGCCGGCAGGGGAGGGAAGGAGTGAGAGGGAGGACCCGGAGGTCAGGCTGCAGCTCCTCCGGGTCCTCCTCTCGCGAGATTTGGAGCGTTGCCGCGGTTACCACGGCAACGCTCCAAATCTTGCGAGAGTGAACTCTAGCCCGGGAGCGTGGGCTAGAGTTCACTCTCCCCACTGTGACCACCAATGAATCGCCCACCGGACCACCAGGGAAATGTCCCCCCTCCCCCCAGTAAAGGTAAGAAGGGAGGGGGGACATATAATATTTATTTAAATAAAAGATATATATATTAAAAAAAGCCTCCATACCCTTATATCACACACACACACACTGCCCCCCATTACACACACACTGCCCCTATACACACACACTGCCCCCATACACACACACTGCCCCCATACTGCCCCATACACACACACTGCCCCCCATACACCCATACTGCCCCCATACACCCATACTGCCCCCCATACACCCATACGGCCCCCCATACACCCATACTGCCCCTCATACACACACACACTGCCCACCATACATCCATACTGCCCCCATACACCCATACTGCCCCCCATACACCCATACTGCCCCCCATACACCCACACTGCCCCCATACACACACACTGCCCCCCATTCACACACACTGCCACCATACACACACACTGCCCCATACACCCATACTGCCCCCCATACACCCATACTGCCCCCCATACACACACACTGCCCCATACACCCACACTGCCCCCATACACACACACTGCCCCATACACCCACACTGCCCCCATACACACACACTGCCCACCATACACCCACACTGCCCCCCATACACACACACTGCCCCCCATACACCCATACTGCCCCCCATACACCCACACTGCCCCATACACACACACTGCCCCCCATTCACACACACTGCCACCATACACCCATACTGCCCCCATACACCCATACTGCCCCCAAACACACACTGCCCCCATACACCCACACTGCCCCCCATACACACACACTGCCCCCATACACCCACACTGCCCCCCATCCACACACACTGCCCCCCATACACCCACACTGCCCCCCATACACCCACACTGCTCCCCCATACACCCACACTGCCCCCCATACACCCACACTGCCCCATACACCCATACTGCCCCCCATACACACATACTGCCCCCCATACACACACACTGCCGCCCATACACGCTCGCCGCCCATACACACACACTGCCCCCCATACATACACACTGCCCCCATACTGCCCCCAAACACACACACTGACCCCCATAGACCCGTACTGCCCCCATACTGCCCCCTCATACACACACACTGCCCCCCATACTGCACCCCCATACACCCACACTGCCCCCCATACACCCATACTGCCCCCCATACACACACACTGCCCCCATACTGCCCCCAAACACACACACTGACCCCCATAGACCCGTACTGCCCCCATACTGCCCCCTCATACACACACTGCCCCCCATACTGCCCCCATACACACATACTGCACCCCCATACACCCACACTGCCCCCCATACACCCATACTGCCCCCCATAAACACACACTGCCCCCATTACACACACACTGCCCCCCATACACCCATACTGCCCCCCATACACCCACACTGCCCCCCATACACCCATACTGCCCCCATACACCCACACTGCCCCCCATACATCCACACTGCCCCATACACCCATACTGCCCCCATACACACACACTGCCCCATACACACACACTGCCCCCCATACACCCACACTGCCCCCCATACACCCATACTGCCCGCATACACACACACTGCCCCCATACACCCATACTGCCCCCCCATACACACACACTGACCCCCATACTGCCCCCATACACACACACTGACCCCATAGACCAATACTGCCCCCCATACTGCCCCCTCATACACACACACTGCCCCCCATACTGCCCCCCCATACACACACACTGCCCCATACACTGCCGCCCCATATACACACATTGCCCACACTCACACATACACTGCAATACTCTCACACACACACTGCAACTGTTACACACACATACTGTCCCACACATACACTGCATCCCTGACATACACTGCCGCTCTCACACACGCTCACACACTGTCCCCCTCACACACACACTGCACCCCTTACACATTGCCCCACTCACACACACTACTGCTCCTATGCACTACTACAGCCCCATTTCCCAGCAGACTTCAGGTAAGTTGTCAAACTGTTCTTAAACAGTTTGACTACTTACTCTGGGAGGGGGTCCCGGCACTATAGACACCATAACCACTACACTGAGCTGTAGTGGTTATTGTGTCTGGATTATTTCTTTAAATAATCTACAAGTGCCCCTCCCGAGATCAGGCTCTGGATCCGCCACTGCACTATAGGGGACTGAGTATAGTATCCCTTTGTTATTTATAAATGATACCATAAAGACTTTTGTCCATTACTCAATTTACTTTAACAAAGGGTACTAACTACGGTATTAGGAAGCATTACTCTGCTTTCCCTTTCTCCCTCTATTATACACCTATGCTCACTAGGATTTGTAGGTATCACTTTATTATAGTTGTCTAACCTTTTCCTATGCCAGTTTTAGATCTCCTTCTTTGGAGATTTTTTCTTTTTTTAGTTTATTACCATACCTGGGTACAAGCCCTCGGTGGGGCTGGCACCACCACCTGACCACATTTCCTTGTTTCTTCCACTCATACCGCTTTTTCCATCTTTGAAGGGGTTTGTCGAAACAAGGAAATAGTCCTCTACTCGTAACAGGGATTAAACTGATAAGAATAGTACTACTTAACACACCTTATAATAACGCAGAGAGCAGAGTCTGAAGAGGAGTCAGAGGAGGAAGGTGGCTTTGAGGAGGTGGAAGACCAAACACAGCAGGCGTCCCAGGGGGCTTGTTGTTACCTTTCGGGGACCCTTGGTGTTGTACGTGGCTAGGTGGAGGAAGAGACCTTCAATGACATCAGTGAGGACAAGGAACGGGACATGGCTAGCTTGGTATCCAACCTTGTGCAAATGGGGAGTTTGCGGTTGTGCAAATGGACTGTTTGCGGTTGTTTGCGGTTCATTAAACGGGGAGTTTGGTCTGTCACTGTGAAGCGGGCGTAACCCTTACACTACCTGATCGATACAACATCATACAGTTGGTCCCCCCCTCATTATTTTTATGGCCCCCACCCACCGCTCACGGGTGGGGGTGGGGGGAAGACAGTAGGTCCCCCCATTGTGATTTATGGCCCCCACCCACCGCGCAGGGGTGGGGGCAGGGGGGGAGGACAGTAGCTCCCCCCCAACCTTATTTACTGAATATTCCCCTGAATATTCCCCTGTATAACAATGTTTGGCATTTAATGAATATTCCCTATTCTGCTCTGTGTCAGTGTGTGACAGGGTCCCTGAGGACAGGTGTCAATCCATATCTGCCAAGTGACCCTATGTAGGGGGAACAGTCCCTATTCTGCTCTGTGTCAGTGTGTATCATGGTCTCTGAGGACAGGTGTCAATCCATATCTGCCAAGTGACCCTATGTAGGGGGAACAGTCCCTATTCTGCTCTGTGTCAGTGTGTATCTGGGATCCTTAGGATAGGTGTCAATCCATATCTGCCAAGTGACCCTGTGTAGGGGGAACAGTCTCTATTCTGCTCTGTGTCAGTGTGTATCATGGTCTCTGAGGACAGGTGTTAATCCATATCTGCCAAGTGACCCTATGTAGGGGGAACAGTCCCTATTCTGCTCTGTGTCAGTGTGTATCAGGGTCCCTGTGCCAAGTGACCCTATGTAGGGGGAACAGTCCCTATTCTGCTCTGTGTCAGTGTGTATCATGGTCTCTGAGGACAGGTGTCAATCCATATCTGCCAAGTGACCCTATGTAGGGGGAACATTCTCTATTCTGCTCTGTGTCAGTGTGTATCATGGTCTCTGAGGACAGGTGTCAATCCATATCTGCCAAGTGACCCTATGTAGGGGGAACATTCTCTATTCTGCTCTGTGTCAGTGTGTATCATGGTCTCTGAGGACAGGTGTCAATCCATATCTGCCAAGTGACCCTATGTAGGGGGAACAGTCCCTATTCTGCTCTGTGTCAGTGTGTATCAGGGATCCTTAGGATAGGTGTCAATCCATATCTGCGAAGTGACCCTATGTAAGGGGAACAGTCCCTATTTTGCTCTGTGTCAGTGTGTATCAGGGTCTCTGAGGACAGGTATCAATCCATATGTCAAGGTGTCAATATGTCATATGTCAGGTGTCAATCCATATCCATTGTGATTTAGGAATGTTAGGTGAGTTCTGCCCTTTATGGATTAAAACCAGACTCTGCATCAACTGTGTAATTTTACATGGGAGTTTTGCCATGGATCCCCCTCCGGCATGCCACAGTCCAGGTGTTATTCCCCTTGAAACAACTTTTCCATCACTATTGTGGCCAGAAAGAGTCCCTGTGAGTTTTAAAATTCGCCTGCCCATTGAAGTCTATGGCGGTTCGCCGGTTCGCGAACGTTTTGCGTCAGTTCGTGTTCGCCGTTCACGAACCGAAAATGTTATGTTCGCGACATCACTAATCAACACACAATTTTATACTTCTAAGTGTGAGGTAATTCATTGAGGTCACTTCACTTCAGTGGTTAACTTTGACTTCCTTTGATTCACACCAATAGTTACATTGGCTACTGAGACATTGTTGCAAATGAATTACTAGCAAAAATTTATACTTATATCTCACTTGCCAATGAAGGAGCTACCTGGTGTGCTGTACAGATTACATACTTAATGGAACAGTAGACGGTTCCTATATGTACATTTCTTTTATCTCACTGTATATACACTTCTATCACCATTTTTTGTCTATATTTCTCCTCAAGAGGGGCTAATACATTTTTTTATTATTTTCCATAAATGTTATCTATGTTCTATGACTGGCAATTTGTTGCCTTATATTATTGGAACAGCCTTCTTTAAGGGTACAGGGACTGATATTTGGGAGGACCATTCTGTAATCCCATTTCAGTCTCTTTCTTTTTTGTATAATTAAAAATACAAGCTAATTTCAGAAAGTCTTACAGAATGGAACAAATTCACTAAACGTGTTCACAATATTCTATAACTCAGCTATAATCTCAGTATGGATATTTTAGTATGTGTTTTGTAAATAGCGAAGTTACTCACTAAAGTGATTTCAAAATGAAATTCAAATCTAAGGCAAGGTAGCTGTTCTGAAAACATAGCTGTCTGAGAGAATTGTTCCACTTTGGCTATTTTGGCCTTAAATATGAAATTCACTTTCAGTTCACTTTCGATTATCACATACAGGTGTGTACCACCATTTGAAGTTCAAATTAGATTCACATTACCTGTGGTCACATGGATCAATGCTTTAGATACCCGCCCATGTGCTTGAGAATATAAAAGTCTGATTGGTTGTACTGCTGTTATTGATTGCAAGGATGGGTTTGTGTAGAGATGTGTGGATTGCTGTAGTGGCTATTTGGACAGTTTCCTTGGTTTGTAGTCCACAGGATGTTTGGAGTGATTCTCCCTCACATTTACAATGTGGACCCGCAGATCTGCAGTTTTACCTCTCTTCAATTGGTAATTATTCTGCTTTTGTGCTGAGAGCTCTAGGTGAGTATCTGTTCTTTATTAATGATTTAATCTGATAACATATTTGGAGAGTTCAGAAAAGAGCTACAAAACTGGTTCATGGATTGCAGGATAAAATTTACAAGGAAAGGTTAAAGGAACTTGACATGTATAGCTTGGAGGAAAGATGAGACAGGGGGATGATAGAAACATTTAAATACCTAACTATAGTTGAAAGAGAAACTACTACAAGAGGACATAGTCTTAAATTAGAGGGGCAAAGGCTTAAAAACAAATTCAAGAATTGTATTACTTTACTGATAGTGTAGTGGATGCATGGAATGGCCATCCAGCTGAAGGGTTAGAGGTTGATACAGTGAAGGAACTTTAGCACGCTTGGTGTAGGCATCAGGCTATCCCATCTAAAGGATAGGGACTAATGAAAGTATTTAGAAAACTGGGCAGACTAGATAGGCTGAATGATTGGTTCTTATCTGCTGTCACATTGTTTCATGTAATGGAGTTGGTTATTGGAACTCCAGTCAGGATCACCCAAATGAGTCTTTATTTGCATTAAGGCTATCACTATTATGGAAGTCTTACAAGTGGTGGGTGTGTGGTCTGATTTCTTTTGTTTTGTGTTTTTTTTTTTTTTTTTCATCAAAAAATAGCATTAAAGGGTAACTCCAGTGCCAGGAAAACAATCCGTTTTCCTGGCACTGGAGGGTCCCTCTCCCTCCCACTCACCAATCCCCAGTTACTGAAGGGGTGAAAACCCCCTTCAGTCACTTACCTGTGGCAGCGGCTATGTCCCTCGCTGCTGTCTCCTCCTCCTTCTGGCTCTGTCGGCTGGTGGGCGAGACTGATCCCGCCCACTGGCCGAGGAGACCTAATGCGCCAGTGGCGGATCCAGGGGGGGGGGCAACGGGGCAATTTCCCCCCCCGAGAATACCGACGGTCTTCCTCTCCCTCCCCTGCCAGCCCTTAAATGTGCGTGCGGACCGGAGATCACAGATCTCCCTCCCCGGTCCGCAGGCACTGTGCTGGCGGCCGGGGAGGGAGGGAGTTACAGGGAGGACCCGGAGGTCAGGCTGCAGCTCCTCCGGGTCCTCCTCTCGCGAGATTTGGAGCGTTGCTGCGGTTACCACGGCAACGCTCCAAATCTCGCGAGAGTGAACTCTAGCCCGGGAGCGTGGGCTAGAGTTCACTCTCCCCACTGGGACCACCAATGAATTGCCCACCGGACCACCAGGGAAATGTCCCCCCTCCCCCAGTAAAGGTAAGAAGGGAGGGGGGACATAGAATATTTATTTAAATAAAAAAATAAATATATATATATATATATATATATATATATATATATATATATATATATATATATATATATATATATAAAAAAAAGACCACATACTGACCCCCATACACCCATACTGACCCCCATACACCCATACTGCCCCCCATACACACACACTGCCCCCCATACTGCCCCCATACACACACACACTGACCCCCATAGACCTGTACTGCCCCCATACTGCCCCCTCATACACACACACTGACCCCCATAGACCTGTACTGCCCCCCATACTGCCCCCTCATACACACACACTGCCGCCCCATATACACACATTGCCCACACTCACACATACACTGCAACTGTTACACACACATACTGTCCCACACATACACTGCATCCCTGACATACACTGCCGCTCTCACACACGCTCACACACTGTCCCCCTCACACACACACTGCACCCCTTACACATTGCACCACTCACACACACTACTGCTCCAATGCACTACTACAGCCCCATTTCCCAGCAGACTTCAGGTAAGTTGTCAAACTGTTCTTAAACGGTTTGACTACTTACTCTGGGAGGGGGTCCTGGCACTATAGACACCATAACCACTACACTGAGCTGTAGTGGTTATTGTGTCTGGATTATTTCTTTAAATAATCTACAAGTGCCCCTCCCGAGATCAGGCTCTGGATCCGCCACTGTAATGCGCATACATGGCAATTCCACGCATGCGCATTAGGTCTCCCCATAGGAAAGCATTGAAACCTATTTTCCATGCTTTCCTATGGGGATTTGAGCGATGCTGGAGGTCCTCACACAGCATGAGGACGTCCAGCGACGCTCTTGCACAGGTTTCCTGTGCTATGGACCAGGAAGAGACCTCTAGTGGCTGTCTAGTAGACAGCCACTAGAGGGGGAGTTAACCCTGCAAGGTAATTATTGCAGTTTTTTAAAAAAAAAACTGCAATAATTACACTTACAGGGTTAGGAGTAGTGGGAGTTAGCACCCAGACCACTCCAATGAGCAGAAGTGGTCTGGGTGCCTGGAGTGTCCCTTTAAATCTAAACTGCAAAATGCTTTGAATAACGTAAATTAGTCATCGCTTGTCTAACTTGCCGTTTAATAAAATCTCTCAAAGATGCAAGGTTCTTGTTCATGTGGGGCTTAACTTAAAGGAATACTAGAGTGACAGGACCACAAACATTTATTCCTGCCACTGTCTGAAGGCACTATTTAGGTCCCTGGCCTCCTGTAAGCAATCTAAAAGGTGAGTTTACTCCCCTTTATTCCAAAGCTGTGTAGGTCTGTGGCTTGCTCAACCCAGTTGGCTGAGAATAAATCTTGATTATCTCAGCAAATCCAATGCTTTTGCTTTGGAAAGCTATTGTGCATTCATGGCAAAATGCTCACTACGCTAATCAGAATCTCCTCAGAGAAGCATCGATTCAATGCAGCTCTATATGAGGAATATTTGACATCTCAATGCTGAATGTTAGTGCTGCACACCCAGGAAGCCCCTCTAGTGGCTGTTTTAAGTGGGCAATGTAAAGACCGCATTTTCTCTGAAAGGACAGTGTTTACATTAAACTGCCTGCCGGGGCTAACTATATAAATACACCAGAACTAAGTTAAGCTGAAGTTCTGGTGACTAGTATCCCTCTAGATTATTCTTGTTATAAAATAGACATGGAAAAGTCTCTTGAAGTGACTCTAGACCGTATAGCCAGTTGTGCTGCTTGCTATTACACATAAACTATATTGGCATTTAAAACACTCCAGATGCCCAAAGTGGCATGCTAAAGCTTTTTTAGCATTAACCCTTCAATAAATAGGGCTTATAGTGTGTAAATGTCAATGTGTCAGTTAACCTTGCATGGTCCTATAACTTAAGATGCAAGGAACACTGCAAGCGCCATAAATACTGTGTTGTAGTGGCTATGGTGCCATCACCTGGCCATCTGACCATGTAAGTAGCAAAACAAACAACTTTTGACAACTGCCCACTGTAGTGCTTGGTTTTGCTTTTTAAGATTAAATCATTCAGACTCCCTTTTTGTACTGATCAGGAGATGTTTCATCTCTTTGAATGTAAATCTGTCATTATGCAGCCTAAATCTGCCAAAACAATACATTTTCTTGTACTTGGCCCCCATACCAAGAGTATAACTTATCCCGGTACTGGAGATGTAAGTAAGATGTGGTTTGGTCTCTTCTGGTCTACAAGGTACTTAACTCAAAACCTCTCTTACAGACCACAAAGGCAAGGCTCGCATTCTTCGCAATAACACTGCCTGTGGGGTTTGGATGGTACACAAATCAGATAAAACTGTTCTGGTTGGAGCAGCTTACAATGGGTGCTATGTAAGAGAAAAGGTAGGTTCTGCATGAATATGGTAATTGTGTAATGTGCATATTTACAGAAGTGGCTATCAGATAGGCTTGTTCATGGAGGCTCTTAGTAAAGTATACTCTACACTGAGTTTGTAACAGAACTCCACTGAATACGTTTCATACATGAAAACAAGCTAAAAATGTAAAATATTGACAGAAGCTGGAATGTGAGAATTAACTAATCTACAATCATTCTAGTTACTACTCTTGTACAATCTATTTGCAGGATGGAGAACACGTGATGACTGTAATTCTGGAAGAAGGAAAAACTCAAAAGCACAAAAAAGATCTGAAGTGTTCAGTCATGCCAGGTAGTCTTGAATGGCCCTAAGGTGTCCTGTGGTACACTAGGTTACTGTGAGGTCCTGTTTATGACATTTCATGCAAAACCAGCTGAGGTTGAAGACCTAGAAACATTATCATATTTGCATGTTACGGCACTACTTTGGGGGTGAAGCTCACAACTCCCAGTGTTGTAAGTTAGTGGAGCACTACATGCGTTGAATACTTGTCAAAAGTGGATTAATACTAGCAATTTCACAAAATGCCAGTCATCTGTGGTAGTCTTATTAAATCTAACTCCTTTTAATGATCAGAATGGAAGCTGGCTAGTTGACATGACACTCTATCAATACAATAAGGCAGGGGAAGGCAACCGTTGGCACTCCATATTTTGTGGACCACTTGGCTCTAAGATTTTTGTGGGAGATGTAGTCTGCGTCTTATCATTTGGTCTGAACAAATCACATTATCCATTACATGTGTACCTTTTATTTTTTTTGCAACCTTTGTTAATCTTTTATGATTTATCTGTATCATAGCTATGGATGCTCCTGCACCCAGCATGTGTGCTGCTGTGGCAAGACAAGATAGGCTGTCCTGTGCTCAACAAAGTGTGTCAAGGGATGTCTGTGAAGGCCTCGGTTGCTGTTTTACTCCTGGTGATTCTGCAATGCCCTGCTACTTTGGAAAACCATGTGAGTAATTATCAGTCAATCTAGAACACCTGGCTAGCTGCATGCCTACAGTTTTGGCATTTTTCCTCCACTGTATATGGAGTGGTGTTCTGTGATTGCTAAATGAATTCTGACCAAATCAATTAATCTAAATATAATTTTTACCTTCTGAATTAATCCTGCTAGTAGCTGACTAATGCATAATTCAGCTAGTTAACACTTGTGAACCTGAGCAGTCCTGTCAATTGACAGAACAAGTGAATTGTGACAAACGGTGTTCATGCATATACTAGTGAGTTCTAAGCAAAGCTGTGCTTAAAGGTACACTACAGTCACTAGAACAACTACAGCTCATTACATTTGTTCTGGTGAGTAGAATCATTACCTTCAGACTTTTTGCTGTAAGCACTGTCTTTTCAGAGAAAATGTAGTGTTTACATTACAGCCTAGTGATAGCTTCACTGGCCACTCCTCAGATGGCTGTTAGAGATCCTTCCTGGGTCATGGCTGCCTAAAATGCATCCAAACATGCAGTGTCTCCACCCTCTGCATGCAGACACTGAACTTTCCTCATAGAGATTCATTGATTCAATTCATCTCTATTGACCAGGGCTGTTTGAATCATGCTGGCTCTGCCTCCTTAGTCTCAGCCAATCAGCCTATGGGGGGAAGCACTGATTGGATCAGGCTACCACTTCTGATGTCGGCACACTGCTTGTTTTTCTGAGTCTAACAGCATGTAGAGTTACAGCTTCAAGCTTGAATACAGGAAGATTTTTACCAGATTTATGGGGGCATGTGTTCTTGACCCTATAGTGATCCTTTAAATGATTCAGATCAGGACCTGCCTTGCCTGGAGAAAATGTGGGCATCATTCATGCATCCTCCACAAACATATATGTAGGTGCATGTATGCAATGAAAGCATTATATTGTCAATTAACACATATTTAGCACAATGTCACTACACCATGTGTAGCTGGGATTTAACTTTTTTTTTAATACCAATACTTCACTTTTACAGTGACTGCTCAATGCACAGCTGACAGCAGTGTTACAGTTGCAATTTCCACCATGCTGACCATACCATCACTTATCTTGGATTCAGTTCATGTTCTCAAAGTGAATCCAACTTCTTGCCCTGGATTGCAAATAACGAAGAGCAATGCATTCATAGCTTTCAGCTTTCCACTGTCTTGTGGGTCCATGAATCAGGTAAGACTGTGATGTAGTATCTGTTCTCCAACCTTTCTTCTTTTCAACTGGTGCAATGTATTAGTTTTCTCAAAACCAAGGGTAGGTATCCTTCAGCACTCAAACATGAATCCAACTGTCCCTGGATACAGTGGCGTACACATGACCTATGGGGCCCCGGTGCGAAAATTGATCCGTGGCCCCCCCCCCCCTGCTCGCTTACTCTGCGCGGTCCGGGGCCACAACACATGGCGGCGGGCACCTGGTCGCTGGGGTTGCAGGGCTGCGACCCCTGCGACCGCGGTATGTACACCAGTGCATGCAGATGCACACACACTTAAAGGACCACTACAGACACCCAGATCACATCAGCTCAATTAAGTGGTCTGGGTGTCAGGTCCCTCTAGTTTTAACCCTGCAGCTGAAAGCATAGCAGTTTCAGAGAAACTGCTATGTTTCACTGAGGGTTAATCCAGCCTCTAGTGGCTGTCTCACTGACAGCCGCTAGAGGAGCTTCCGCGATTCTCAGACACTGAACGTCCATAGAAAAGCATTGAGTAATGCTTTCCTATGGGTGGTTTGAATGCGCGCATGGCTCTTGCTGTGCATGCGCATTCGGAGTTGAGAGGCGGAGGGATCTCCAGCGCCAAGGGAGTCCGCCGCTGGAGAAAGGTAAGTGCTGAAGACACGCACATACACACTCTCACGAACAGACGCATACACACTAGCTAACACACACATACACACTAGCTAACACACGCATACACACTAGCTAACAGACACACACATTTACTGACAGAGACACACTCAGTGACAGACATACATACACACTCACTTACAAAACATACACTCACTAACAGACATCAAACAGACTCACTAATACAAACACACTCAGTAACACACTCACTGACACTCACTAGCAGACACACTAAACAGACACACTCACTGACACTCACACTAACACACAGTAACACTCACAGTAAAACACACACTAACACTCACAGTAACACACACTAACACTCACAGTAACACACACTAACACTCACAGTAACACTAACACACACACTAACACTCACAGTGACACACACACTAACACTCACAGTAACACTAACACACACTAACACTCACAGTAACACTAACACACACAGTAACACACGCTAACACTCACAGTAACACTCACAGTAACACTCACAGTAACACTCACAGTAACACTCACAGTAACACTCACAGTAACACTCACAGTAACACTCACAGTAACACTCACAGTAACACTCACAGTAACACTCACAGTAACACTCACAGTAACACTCACAGTAACACTCACAGTAACACTCACAGTAACACTCACAGTAACACTCACAGTAACACACACAGTAACACTAACACACTGAGTGTTAGTGTGTGTGTGTTAGTGTGTGTGTGTTAGTGTGTGTGTGTTAGTGTGTGTGTGTTAGTGTGTGTGTGTGTTAGTGTGTGTGTGTTAGTGTGTGTGTGTGTTAGTGTGTGTGTGTTAGTGTGTGTGTGTTAGTGTGTGTGTGTTAGTGTGTGTGTGTTAGTGTGTGTGTGTTAGTGTGTGTGTGTTAGTGTGTGTGTGTGTTACTGTGTGTGTTACTGTGTGTGTTACTGTGTGTGTTACTGTGTGTGTTACTGTGTGTGTTAGTGTGTGTGTGTGTTACAGTGTGTTAGTGTGTGTGTTAGTGTGTGTGTTAGTGTGTGTGTTAGTGTTACACACACACACACACACACTAACACACACACACACTAACACACACACACACTAACACACTAACACACACTAACACACACACACACACTAACACACACACACACTAACACACACACACACTAACACACACACACACTAACACACACACACACTAACACACACACACACTAACACACACACACTAACACACACACACACTAACACACACACACACTAACACACACACACACTAACACACACACTAACACACACACACTAACACACACACACACACACACACTAACACACTAACACACACACACTAACACACTAACACACACACACTAACACACACACACTAACACACTAACACACACACACACACACACACACTAACACACACACACACACACACACTAACACACACACACACACACACTAACACACACACACACACACTAACACACACACACACACTAACACACACACACACTAACACACACACACACTAACACACACACACACACACACACACACACTAACACACACACACACACACACTAACACACACACACACACTAACACACACACACACACTAACACATTTTTTTTAAAATTTAATCCCCCCAGCCTCCTTACCTTTTGGAGTGCTGAGGGGATTCCCTGGGGTCCAGTGGTGCTGCTGGGCTCCTGGGGGGCCGGTCACCCGGCGGGCAGGCAGGCAAGCAGGCGGGCGCGCGAGGGAGCACTCTCCCCTGAGTGCTTCCTCTTCAGCTCCCTCGCGCGCCGCGTACTGATACTGGCGCCGGAAGATGACGTCATCTCCCGGCTCCGGTATCATTGCGGTGCGCGAGGGAGCTGAAGAGGAAGCACTCAGGGGAGAGTGCTCCCTCGCGCGCCCGCAGGACCGGCCAGCCGGGTGACAGCAGGGCCAGCCTCGGGGGGCCCGGAGGTGGCCGGCTCCTGGGCCCCCCAGGAGAAGAGGCTGGCCAAGTGGCATACATACCGGGTCGCAGGTGGGCCGCGACCCTGGTATGTACGCCACTGCCTGGATAGGTTTTTAAAAGTAAAACCTTTTGTAGCATTCAGCTTCCCAGAGTGAGCTAATGACCCTCTAAATGTAATCCCTCCAAAAATGAGAGGCATTAAAGATTTGACTTTTAAAACTGGTCTGATAAGAGAAAGGTTGCCTTGACAGGTAATCCAACCTCTCGTCAGAAATTGGACACTTGTGTAGTAGGGTATCCTCTTAACATGTCAATATAGTATAATGTATCTGAATTGTAGTCTAGAAACAAATTGAGACAATGGTAGGAGATTAAACAGACCTTTATAAACTCCCTATATCAATATTCATAACTTCTAACAGAAGTCTGCTGGTAAACTGGATTCCCTTATATTGGTTGCTTACACACTTTGGTGTGCAACATAAAATGCTAACCTGATCTATCCTTTCAGATACTTGGGAGCACAATTCAATATGAGAACACAATTGAGGCAACACGAGACATAAGGACCTGGGGTGCAGCTTCTATTACAAGGGACAGTACTATGAGGTATGGCATGTCTTGAAATATGTTTGGCTAGAGCAGCTTGTTCTACCAGGCTATACCATTGTGCATATTTTCTGAACCAGATTAATGTAGGAGTACAACACTCTCCTTCCTTATGTCCTGCTTCTATTCTTCAGGGTCACTGTGCGCTGCACCTATTCCAGAACAGGTGTTGCACCACTGCAAGTTCAGGTATTCACTCTTCCACCACCTCATCCAGTCTCCACTACTGGACCCCTTCTCCTGGAAATGAGGATTGCCCGAGGTAACAAAGCTAGCTCTATTATCACATGCGTTTACAGAGATCAATGGTGGTAAGATTAACCCTGTTCTTTTGTAGACCAACAGTACTCTTCATATTATGTTGCTGGTGACTACCCTGTAACGAGAGTGCTCCGAGATCCAGTCTACTTGGAAGTCCGCATTCTTCAAAGGACTGATCCTAATCTGGTTCTGATCTTGAATGACTGCTGGGCTAATCCCTCTCCTGACGAGACACAACAGCCTCAGTGGCCCATCTTGGTGAAACGGTAGGTGTTCCTCTGGGTGGTATGATGCTTGAGCTGAACTGCATTTCCTGACTTAATTGTTAAATGTGTTTCCAGCTGCCCCTTTCCTGGCGACAACTACCTCACACAGCTTATTCCTCTTGGCGCTTCAACTCCGGCAATTCCATTCCCAACCCATTACAACCACTTTTCAATCAGCACCTTCACATTTGTGGATGGAAGAACACAGCTTGCACTTGGAGGAATGGTAAACCTTTTTTCTAACTCCCCACCCCCTGTATTCTAGGTGTAAGCAGACTTGCACATATGCTAAACACATAACTTTGTCCCTGTACAAATAGGTGTACATCCACTGCAGTGCTTCAGTATGTGTCCCATCCACATCTGGTTCCTGCATGCCTTCTTGCTTGCCCAGAAAAAGTAAGTATTTGCTGCACCTATACATGATGTCAAAAATTGTAGGCAAACCGCAAAGCTTTTGGTTAAGGAGCCTCCATATCTATTATTGGGCAGCGATACACTACAAATGGATGTAGAGCATCCCATTAAAATGAATCTTTAATCAGATTTGGAGAACTCTTGCTAAGCTAGCCAGTCTGACCTCAAATTGGCAGTCATTTCACTGCTTATTGTTCTCCACTTTTTTATTTTTTTTGCAGAGAGGACAATTGAGAAGTTTTATTCAGGAGAAGCTATGATCACATCTGGACCAGTAAACTTTATTGCTACCAAAACAGAAGCCACCATTAAAATAGAAGGTAGGGTGGTATTCTTCAAATCATTAGTCTTTCAGATGGGGCAAACTGTTTACCTTCTTTGCTGAAATGGCCTGAGCATACAAATTGAATGATTTCATGTGTTTTGATTATAGGGAATCTTGTATCGGACCACTCTGCTCTAAGCTTTGCCACAGGAACAGCAGCTGCAGGAGCACTTCTGGCTGGAATATTCTTCATTGGCCTCTGGATACATCAGAAAAAACATGCCCCAAAGACCTATACTGTAAAAGCTTAAATAAAATGTATTCTGTAATCTAAAGTTTCTTTTGTACCAGTCCCATCTAGGAGACAGGTAACTCCCACCCACCCCACATGTGTCAACTTGGTTTCTGTAAACATATGTAGTTAACTCTCTGGCTACACTTAAAAGAACACTCCAGTACTTTGAACTGGGTTTTTTTTTTGGTACTTTCTCTTCCCCTCAAGAGTGTTACTTCTATAAAGTCCACCCCACTGTCAAAAACTAGGTAGTAAGTCCCAGTTGTCTACCTCAGTGCTAAGCTCAAGTCAGGCAAGTGTCCATAGCACCTGCATTGGAAGTCTGGGGAAGTACTGAACGGCTTGAGAAAGCTGCAGACGAGATCTGCACCGGGTCTTAGTTATTCCTGGCAGTACACTAATAGTCTGCCATCATTAGGGTGTACCATGTTGCCTTACAAAAGAGGGCTTCAACACTGTTATGGCAGCATAATACACCCTGATCAGGCCTCCCTGCAGCAAAAATGATTGCATGGTCTGATCAGGGAAGTGATTGACAACGAGGCAGCCAAACCTGATTTAAGTGATCTGACTGTGCTATCACAGGACTTGGATCAATGTGATGGATTGCCTGTCGGGTCCCAACATAGAACTAGTTTTGTAAAGAAACACATGGCATGACACTTCATAGTGTAAATATTTTTCATTTAATAATGGGTGATATTTATTAAATGCACAATAGGGGACCTGCCTAACAGAATTTAATCTTTAGTTTCTACTGACCCTGAAACCTTCCAAAACCTGTGCTTGAGACCTCACTGAAAACAAGTGGGTTTTAGAGCCGTAAAAGGTAGTGATTAGTGTGAAAAGCAAAAAAACATAAACACTACTTCTGGCAAGGGGTTGTGACTAAGTGTGTGCTAAGATTGGACATTTCCCTTTTGAATACCCTTGGTTGTCTACTTGGCATGTATGTCATGATGGGAGGTAACTTCCTTCTTGGGCTGCCATACATTCTCAAAGGCAATATGGGAACCAGGCAAATTTCAATGCATAAAACAAGCCTACATGTGAGACATCACTGAATATGTCTGGCATGTGGACTGCATAAGGAGCAGCCTCATGAGGTTTGAAGCATAGTGTGTAGTAAGTATAGCACTTGGGTTAACAGCAGGGCAGCTCACACTGTTAGGTGGTAAGCTTGTGACCCTACCATGAGCCCTGATTGGTAGCAGCGTGAGGACCACAGAGGGAAAATAAGACCTATAAGTTTAAAGGTGCCAAAATTAACTACCTCAGCTTGTGCCAGATAAATCTGCAGATTGGCTGTATTAAAATATTTGAGCGGCTGTTTTACCTGTGGAGATGTCTGACACAGTTGAGGCATTGCTGGAACAGCTTAAACACAAGGCTGCAAAAGAATAAAGAGGCAAAGGACTGACCTAGGCTACTCAAAGTAAGCAAAGCGGCTCAGGACATCTTGGGATGCAGTCATGAGTTACAAACAACTGTGAATAATGCTGTTTTAGGCAAAGTGGTGTATTCACTCAAAAAAAAAAAAAAAAAAACTTGTTGCAGACTTCTAAATTGGCAGGTGCATGGGAGCCAGACAGAGAAGTGGTCAGTTAAACAAAGTGGCACATACTGTGAGGGAAGAAGTTAGAGTGAAAAAGTTAGGCTGTGAAAGCTCACATTTGGGTTTTCAGAAGTAAATCAATAAAAGGGAAGTATATTGATATTTTATCATTGTTGCCCACAGCTAAAGAAATTACTAAACCGAATAGGGAGAAAGGGTATGATAGAAAAGTTTATTCCTAGGTCATTCAATAATTTGCTGCATGCTTTTTGTATTTATTAGCGTGTTCGGAGAAAAATCTGGAATTGTGCTGTGGTCTTATACAACATGCAGAAGCCCTATTGGAAGCATATAAAAATTTTGGGTTGTCATGGTTTTATTATGACAAACTAGCAGTTCAAAGTAACCTTAAATGGGGTATGAAGGATGTCGGACTTTGGGTGAGCATGATGCATCAGACAGCCTAATTTTGTTAATAAGCAGGTTACAAATGTTGCACAGAAAAAAGGCTTTTGCTAGGCTCATAACAAATCCCAATGTGAGTGGCTAATTGCAGAATCTGGCATGAATGCGCTACCTGTTCAGATGCACACCCTAATTTTCATTGCTATAAAAGACGTCTGCAAAGTGGTACATTTCCAAAAAGCTCAGACCCCAGTGAAACTGGTAAGGTTACTACCTTATTTCGCAATCTATCCAAACCGGGAGAAAGTCAAGGTAATTAAAGAAGGTTTTGAGAATGGTTACCTGTTTTTTTTAGTTCTGTTGGGTTGAAAATTTAAAATCCATTTTAGAGTTACCAAGTTTAGCCTGGGAAAATATTTATAAAGTTAGGGACATTTCATGGCCCTTTCAATGTTCCCCCATTTAAATTTTTTCAGTTATCCCCTCTGGGTTTGGTACCGAAGAAAGAACCTGGGTCATATAGGTTAATACATCTAACCAGTGGCGTACATACCAGGGTCGCAGGGGTCGCGGCTGCGACCGGGCCCGGCCCACCAGGGGGCCCGGCCGCCCCTGCGACCCGGTATGTACGCTCTGGGCCAGCCTCTTCTCCTGGGGGGCCCAGGAGCCGGCCACCTCCGGGCCCCCCGAGGCTGGCCCTGCTTACACCCGGCGGCCGGCGGGTGCGCGAGGGAGCACTCTCCCCTGAGTGCTTCCTCTTCAGCTCCCTCGCGCACCGCATTGATACCGGAGCCGGAAGATGATGTCATCTTCCGGCGCCGGTATCAGTACGCGGCGAGCAAGGGAGCTGAAGAGGAAGCACTCAGGGGAGAGTGCTCCCTCGCGCACCCGCAGGACCAGCCAGCCCGCCGGGTGACCGCCCCCCCCCAGGAGCCCAGCAGCACCACTGGACCCCAGGGAATCCCCTCAGCACTCCAAAAGGTAAGGAGGCTGGGGGGATTAAATTAAAAAAAACAAAAAACGTGTAAGTGTATGTGTGTGTGAGTGTTAGTGTGTGTGTGTTAGTGTGTGTGTGTGTTAGTTAGTGTGTGTGTGTGAGTGAGTGTTAGTGTGTGTGTGTGTGAGTGAGTGTTAGTGTGTGTGTGTGTGTGTGAGCGTTAGTGTGTGTGTGTTAGTGTGTGTGAGCGTTAGTGTGTGTGTGTTAGTGTGTGTGAGCGTTAGTGTGTGTGTGTTAGTGTGTGTGTGTTAGTGTGAGTGTTGGTGTTTGTGTTAGAGTGTGTGTCTGCTAGTGAGTGTGTTACTGTGTGTCTGTTACTGAGTGTGTTTGTGTGTGTGTGTGTTAGTGAGTCTGTTTGATGTCTGTTAGTGAGTGTGTGTTTGTCAGTGAGAGTGTATGTTTTGTAAGTGAGTGTGTATGTATGTCTGCCGCTGAGTGTGTCTTTGTCAGTAAATGTGTGTGTCTGTTAGCTAGTGTGTATGCATTTGTTCGTGAGAGTGTGTGTGTGTGTGTGTGTGTCTTCAGCACTTACCTTTCTCCAGCGCCGGACTCCCATGGCGCTGGGGATCCCTCCGCCTCTCAGCGCCGAATGCGCATGCACGGCAAGAGCCGCGCACGCATTCAAACCGCCCATAGGAAAGCATTACTCAATGCTTTCCTATGGACGTTCAGTGTCTTAAAATGGCGCAAGCGCCTCTAGCGGCTGTCAGTGAGACAGCCACTAGAGGCTGGATTAACCCTCAGTGAAACATAACAGTTTCTCTGAAACTGCTATGCTTTCAGCTGCAGGGTTAAAACTAGAGGGACCTGACACCCAGACCACTTCATTGAGCTGATGTGATCTGGGTGTCTGTAGTGGTCCTTTAAGTGTGTGTGCATCTGCATGCAGTGGCGTACATACCGCGGTCGCAACCCCTGCGACCAGGTGCCCGCCGCCATGTGTTGCTGCCCCGGCCCGCGCAGAGTGGGGGGGGGGGGGGGGCCCACGGATCAATTTTTGCACCGGGGCCCCATGGGTCATGTGTACGCCACTGCATCTAACATACCCTAAGGGAGGATCTTTAAATGACATGATTTCTAAAGAAGAAAAATCAGTGTCTTACTCAACTTTTGATAAAGCTTTAAACTTGGTAAGAAATCTTTTAATTCGCTAGGTTTTCAATTCAAAGGACAGTATTTTTTCGATAAGTGCTTGCCTATGGGTTGTGCTCTATCATGTTCTTACTTTGAGACCTTTGCGACTTTTATGAGTGGATTGCTCAGTATGAATCGGGTCAGAGGCAAAGAATACATTATTTGGATGATTTTTTATTTGTGGGCCCTAAGGATAGTGACAATTGTAAGAACTAGTTAGAAACATTCAAAAGGGTGGCTGGTCAGTTAGGTATTCCATTAGCAGAGGATAAAACGGTTTTACCCACTTTTTGTTTGCAATTTCATAGGAATAATTATTGATTCAACAAAAATGGAGTTTAGGTTGCGTGAGGATGTTACTGAAAATGAAAACTCTGATCCAGCAGGTAATGGGCTGTGAGAAGGTGACATTAAAAGTCCTACAATCACTATTAGGTCTGTTAACATTCGCTTCAAAGGTTATTCCAATGGGGAGAGGTTTATCCAGGAAGTTGGGGATTGCAATGGCTAAAGCCAAGTCCCCATATGCACACATTAAAGTCTTGCTTTAATTCCTAAAGTATGGAAAATTATTCCAATGGGGAGAGGTTTCTCCAGGAAGTTGGGGATTGCAATGGCTAAAGCCAAGTCCCCATATGCACACATTAAGGTCTTGCTTTAATTCCTAAAGTATGGAAAAAAAATTTAACAGATTTTAATGGAAGATCAATGTAGCAACAAAAGTTCATAGATTCTGATAGTCTGGAGTTGTTTACAGATGCATTGTGTGCTATTGGTTTTGGCATATATTGGGATGGACAATGGTGCGCACAAGAATGGCCGGATCTTTGGACACGGGAAGGCTTAACCAAAAATTTGACATTGTTGGAATTATTTCCAATTGTAGCCGCAATATATTTATTGGACATGTGCAATTAGTTTTGGTCCGAATATGAATTCTGACGAATTTCGGGTAATTCGGACATTCGGGTACTTCCGAATGTCCAAATTGCCGAGGTCCCGAAGTTCCTAAATTACCGAATTTCCGAAGTTCCGAAGTGTCAAAGTGCCGAAGTTCCAAAGCACAGTATTGCCTAAGTACTAATATACTGGTCTTTTTTGACCAATTTTCGCACGCTGTGTAATTTGACTCATAACTCTCTGATTGGTTACTTAATCCACCAAACAGAGAGTTATGCGTCAAATTACACAGCGTGGGAAAATTCCAAAGAACTTTCCCACGCTGTGTAAAATGACACAGAGCACTCTGATTGGTGGATTTCAAACCAACCAATCAGAGTGCTGTGACAGGTAAATGTAGAGACTTATGTGTCAGTCTCTTCATTTACCTGTCAGAGCACTCTGATTGGATGGCTTAAACCCACCAATCAGAGTGCTCTGAGCCTAATTGCAGGGCAGGGCAAGGCTTTATAAGCCTTCCCCTGCCCTGCAGAGCACAGTCTGCGCGGAGCCCTCGCCGGGTCAAGATGGATTTTTTTTTTTTCGCTCTTTTTTTTTTTTTTTTAATGCGTAGGTTCTTATGGATTTTTATTTGCCCTTTTTTGGGGCTGACAAAAGAATATTTTAGAAGAAAGAAAACATAGAATGGTAAGTTTTAATTTTTTTTACAGGTACTTAGTTAAAGGTCCCCCCTCATTATTTTTAGGGTGAGGGGGGTAGGTAGGGGGATATTTTTTTTGGGGGGGGGAGGGGGTGAATACTAGGGGTTTGGGGACCCCTAGTCACCTGGGGGAGGGAGGTATTTTTTTTAGGGCCCCCACCCACCGCTCAGGGGTGAGGGCCAGGGGGGAGGACATTAGGTAACCCCCCTTATTAGTATTTAGGGCCCCCACCCACCACTCAGGGGTGGGGGCCAGGGGGGAGGACGTTAGGTCCCCTCCCCCTTTTTACTGTAGGGCCCCCACCCACCGCTCATGGGTGGGGTCCAGGGGGAGGACATTAGGTCCCCCCCTTATTATAATTTAGGGCCCCCACCCACTGCTCAGGGGTGGGGGCCAGGGGGAGGACATTAGGTCCCCCCCTTATTATAATTTAGGGCCCCCACCCACCGCTCAGGGGTGGGGGCCAGGGAGAGGACATTAGGACCCTCCCTTAGATTAAAGGGGGGACCCTATTTTTTTATTTATTTTTTTTAACAGTGAGCAGCCACAGGCTGCTCACTGTTTACTAGACATGCCCCTACTCGCAGTATAGCGAGTAGGGGCAAAATTTACTAATACTAAGTAATTTTTACTTAGTATTAGTAAATTTGGCTGAAAGACCAATTTAGGTCTTTCAGCCTTTTGGTAGATAACTCCCTAATACCGTGGGATTTAGGGAGTTATCTACTAAGCAGCTGCAAAAGAGGTCCCGAAGTGCCAAAGTCCCGAAATGTCGAAGTCCCGAAGTTACCGAATTTCCGAAGTGTTAAAGTGCCGGATTGCCGAAGTCCCGAATTTCGGAATGCCGAACCGAACCGAAAGTTTTCCCCATGCACATGCCTAATATTTATGGAGAGTATCATTGGAAAAATAAGCATCTGATTGTCACATGCGACAATCTTAGTGTAGTAATGGTAATTAACTCCTTACAGTCTAGGTGTAATAGGGTTATGAATTTACTTAGACACTTAGTGTTAAGGTGTTTTCAGTTTAATATTTGTGTGAAAGTTATTCCTATTCCAGGCAAAATGAATAGGCTGGCTGATGCTCTTTCACAATTACAATTGTAGTAATGTCGAAAATTTGCACCAAGAGCAGCTGCGGAAGGAACCCAGTTCCCGTCAGACCTCTGGGATTTGATTGGGAACAGTTAAGTGTTATGCTGATGAACTCAGTAGCAGCTTCTACATGGCATGCATACGTTAGGGCATGGAATAAGTGGTTCAACTTTAATAAGTAAAATAATAAAGACCTGTTTGGAGAGGACAAGGAGAGTGCAATACAATTTACATTAGTGTCTATGCAGAGGGGTTTTTCCAGTCCAAGTTAGCTTGTAGTTTAGCCGGGGGGGGGGAGGGGGGGGGATTTATTTAGGAAGCTGTGTGATTGTAAGCCAATTAAACAGTATTTCATAGTAAATCAGTTAGTTCGAGGTTATAGAAGAGCTAGTAGAGTTAGGGATAATAGAAAACCGATATTGTTTACAGTTCTATCACAGTTATTTGCAGTTTTGGAAGAGGTATGCTATTCTGCGTATGAGTTAGTTTTACTTAGATGTTCGTTTATAATAGCATTTTTAAGATTTATTTATAATAGCAGCTTTAAGATTTAGTGAGTTAGTGGCTGTGAAAAGTGCCCTTCGCCACTTGTGCCTGGAGGGGACTACTGGCTAGCCTCCTGCCTTCCGACTATGGCCCCTGTGCTGATAGCTGTATTTTACCATGCAGAAAGGTTTATTTGTGTATTTGAGGTCATGGTCGATCCCTCCACCGTACAGCAGCCAGCGTCTTGGGGAGGGCAGGCAACCGGCCTCCCTCTCCAACAGCAGCCAGAGGTGAGGGACCTCATAGACTTGGCCTGGGAAGACCCACACAGGGGCGGACTGACCGGTCGGGCACTTCGGACATGGTCCGAGGGCCCGGCCAGTAGGGGGGCCCGCCATCAGGGGGCCCGCCGCCCCTTTAAATGCTGCAGCCGCCTGAGCGCTCTCTTAAGAGCCTCAGGCGGCTGCAGCTTCTCACCTCCCCTCCCCGTAGCGTGGCCGAGCTGCTGTGCGGTCCGCGGTGCCCGGCCGGAGTGATAGAAAGGTGCACACTGAGCACCTTCCTATCACTCCGGCCGGGCACCGCGGACCGCACAGCAGCTCGGCCACGCTACGGGGAGGGGAGGTGAGAAGAAGGAGGGAGGGGGGATGAGAAGAAAGAGGGAGGGGGGATGAGAAGAAAGAGGGAGGGGATGAGAAGAAAGAGGGGGGTGAGAAGAAAGAGGGAGGGAGGAGGGGGATGAGAAGAAAGAGGGAGGGGGGATGAGAAGAAAGAGGGAGGGGGGATGAGAAGAAAGAGGGAGGGAGGGGGGATGAGAAGAAAGAGGGAGGGGGGATGAGAAGAAAGAGGGAGGGGATGAGAAGAAAGAGGGAGGGGATGAGAAGAAAGAGGGGGGTGAGAAGAAAGAGGGAGGGAGGAGGGGGGTGAGAAGAAAGAGGGAGGGGGTGAGAAGAAAGAGGGAGGGGGTGAGAAGAGGGGGAGGGGGGAGTAAGAAGAGGGGGGAGGAAAGAGTAAGAAGAGAGGGGAGGGGGGTAAGAAGAGGGGGGAGGGGGGTAAGAAGAGGGGGGAGGGGGTAAGAAGAGGGGGGTGGGGGGGTAAGAAGAGAGGGAGGGGGGAGTAAAAAGAGGAAGGGGGAGTAAGAAGAGGGGGGAGGGGGTAAGAAGAGGGGGAGGGGGGAGTAAAAAGAGGAAGGGGGGAGTAAAAAGAGGAAGGGGGAGTAAGAAGAGGGGGAGGGGGGTAAGAAGAGGGGGAGGGGAGTAAGAAGAGGGGGGAGGGGAGTAAGAAGAGGGGGGAGTAAGAAGAGGGAGGAGTAAGAAGAGGTGGGAGTAAGAAGAAGGGGAGGGGGGAGTAAGAAGAGGGGGGAGTAAGAAGAGGGGGAGAGTAAGAAGAGGGGTAAGAAGAGAGTGAGGGGGGAGTAAGAAGAGGGGGGAGTAAGAAGAGAGGGGAGGGGGTAAGAAGAGGGGGGAGGGGGTAAGAAGAGGGGGAGGGGAGTAAGAAGAGGGGGGAGTAAGAAGAGGTGGGAGTAAGAAGAAGGGGAGGGGGGAGTAAGAAGGGGGGGGAGTAAGAAGAGGGGGAGAGTAAGAAGGGGGGTAAGAAGAGAGTGAGGGGGAGTAAGAGGAGGGCAATTGCCCCCTCCCCTGTCCGCAGGCACCGTGCGGGCAGCCTGCAGGGGAGGGAGGAAGAGAGGACCCGGGAGCTCAGTCTTCAGCTCCTCTGGGTCCTTCTTGCGCGAGCACAGATCGTTGCCGCGGTTACCACGGCAACGTTACGGCTCTTACGAGAGTAAACTCTAGCCCTGGAGCTATGGGCTAGAGTTCACTCTCAACACTGTGACCACCAGGGATTCCTGGTGGTCGCAGTGGTGAGAGGGAACTCTAGCCCCATAAACACACTGCCCCCACACACCATACACATTCACACACTGCCCCCATACACACACCATACACATTTACACACATTGCCTCACACACACACACATACACTGCCCACCCATACACACACAGCCCCCCATACTAACATTGCCACACACATACACAGCCCCCTCATACACACATTGCCCCACACACCCTACACATTCACACACTACACCCCCTCACACACACTGAACCTTTCACACACACTGCACCCCTTACACATTGCACCACTGCTCCTATACCGTACTACAGCCTCATATCCCAGCAGACCCCAGGTAAGTTGTCAAACTGTTCTTAAACGGTTTGACTACTTGCTCTGAAAGGGGGGCCCGGCCCTCCTGGCACCATAACGACTACACAGAGCAGTAGTGGTTATTGTGCATGGATTATTTCTTTAAATAATCTACAAGTGCCCCAGTAGCCAGCAAGCCAGCCAGCCCACAGGCCGGCCAGCCAGCCAGCCCATAGGCCGGCCAGCCAACCCACAGGCCACAAGTTAGGCTTACAGCCAGCAAGCCACAGCCTGCCAACCAGCAAGCCACAGCCTGCCAGCCGCAGCCAGCAAGCCAACAGCCTGCCAGCCGCAGCCAGCAAGCCCACAGCCTTCCGGCAGTAGCCAACAGCCTGCCAGCCGCAGCCAGCAAGCCCACAGCCTGCCGGCAGTAGCCAGCAAGCCCACAGCCTGCCAGCAAGCCCAAAGCCTGCCAGCCGCAGCCAGTAAGCCCACAGCCTTCCAGCAAGCCCACAGACTGCCAGCCAGCAACAGTAATTAAGGTAAGAGGAGCCAACTTGGCCTAGGTATCAGTGAGCTATGTTGTGTTGCTATATTGTGAATAGGAACCAGAGTGTTGGAGAGACCCCCCTCCAGGCCCCATTAGACTCCATTGTAGTCTCTAATGGGACCTGGAGGAAATTCTTTCTAACACACCCTCTAAAGGACACTGAGACAGCCTCTGCTAGAATGCTCCCCCCCTCCATGGTCCATTAGCCCTCAATTGTAATCTCTACTGGGGCCTGGAGGCGACTGTTTCAAGCAGGGACACTGAGATGGCCTCTGTTAGAAAGACCCCCTTCCAAGCCTATTAGACTCCATTGTAGTCTCTAATAGGGCCTGGAGGGGATTCTTTCTAACACACTCTCTAAAGGACACTGAGATAGCCTCTGCTAGAAAGACCCCCTTCCATGGCCCATTAGCCCTCAATTGTAGTCTCTACTGGGGCCTCGAAGGGATTATTGCACTTTTGTTCCTTGTGTCTAAAGATTGTGTAGGGTGTGGCTGTAGGCGGTGCATGGAGGCAGGACATGGGTGGCGCTTGCTGCGGAGTATGGGTGGGGCCTGTAAGGGGGCCCTTGATTTATTTTGCCCGGGGGCCCTGAGGGTTCTCAGTCCGCCCCTGGACCCACAGATGGCAGGCGGAGATGGGACCGAGGTCTCTCTGCCGGCCCTACAGAGATGCTGGCCCAGATCCCCAGCAGCAGTATACTTTGCCGGGAGAGGAGACAACCGGTCTCGCTCCCCAGCGGCGGCCTGAGTTCCAGGAGGAGGTGATGGTCGATCCCTCTACCTTACAGCAACCAGCGTTCTGAGGAGTGGGGGCAACCGGCCTCCCCCTCCAACAGCAGCAGGAGATACCGGGAGAGGGGGAAGACAACCCTAACCACACTAGCGCAGATGGGACCGCGGCCTCTGTGCCAGTCCTACAGGGATGCTGGATGGGTGGTCCAGATCCCCAACCAACCCTGCAGGGATGCCAGGAGGAGGAGGTAAGCGAAACTTCCCCTCCCAGCTACATCCCAACCAGGTCCTGGGGGCAGTGGATGAGCCTGCGATACCCACTGACCCCCTCCCAGCAGCAGAGCTGGCATCTGGGCAGAGCGCTGTTAGCCCTTTGCCCCCCCTTTTCCCCGGTCCAGAGCCTGACTTACCACGGGTTACCCCAGCTGAAGAGCTGGTAGCAAGGCAGAGCGCCTCTGGCCTCTGCCGCCCAAGCAACACCAGCAGTTTGCCTAGCTGCACCAGAGAGACCGAGAGTGCTGCGCTGTCCCACTACAAACGTGAACCTACAGGCCAGTACCATTTATTGTGGGGGGGTTATTCTGCGTATTTTTCTTTGTGGGTGGGATGCCCGACTAACCTAGGTACTGACTGGCAGAAGGTCAGGTACCTGTTTAGTCTTCCCCCCAAAGGGAAGATGTGTGACGAAGTGCCCTTCGCCACTTGTGCCTGGAGGGGACTACTTGCTAGCCTCCTGCCTTCCGACTATGGCCCCTGTGCTGATAGCTGTATTTTACCATGCAGAAAGGTTTATTTGTGTATTTCTGCCGGGGCGTTCGGGACTTTCAGTATGTGAGTAGTGCTACCCCAGATAGCTATGCCATGGAGCCTATTCGTGTAACGAAAGACTATGGAAAAGACTTTGGCTCCATGGCCATTGAACTGCATGTAAGTGATCTTAGCGCCATTCGGTAATAATGTGCGCTCAGATCTAAGCTATCTGGGGATATGTTGCATGTATATGTTTTATGTAGTAATTGTAACATTGTGTAATTTTATGTCTTTTTGTAACCATGTGGTTAATGGAGTCTTGCCTCTGTCCTGGGAGATAATTTGATTACTTCCCAATTATCTCCAGGATATAGAGGAGGGATTGTGATGTCACTGTGGGAGTGTTTTGTTTGTTTTGTCTGTGATTGGCTAATATCCAATATGTGTCCCATTGTTCTATCAGGTCCCCTAGGGGAGTGTCCACCTCGTGGACACTTGCATAAATAACGGGCAGGTAGCCCTCAATAAACCAGACCTACTTGCACCTTTCTTGAAGCCTTGGCTCATGCTTGGGGGAAGGGATACCTATACTCTGGGGATTGCTATAATCACTTACTCCCCAGAGTAAGCTCTTGTAAGAGCTTGATTTGTTCCTGCTACGCTCTCTGGATTTAGGAGAGGTTCACCCACTGGGAGCTGGATCCTGGTCGTGGATCCAGGGTGGGTGAGAGACAGCGAGACCCCAGCGCAGCTGCATCGCTGGAAGTTGGGTCCGCAGTGCTGATGGTGTTGGTTGGAGTGCTCGCAGTCCTCGGCAAATGCTAGGAGCATCGGTTGGCGGAGGTACTCGGTCGGAGTGCCAGAGGTCCGTCACAGTGGCTAAGAGTCAATTTTGTTTATCAGGATTACAATTGGAGGATATTATAGTTAGTGATAGAAAAGTGATGGTATTCATTAGCAAATCAAAAACAGATCAGGAAGGCAAAAGAAGATGGTTAACATCGCTGGAGATTCAAGGATCCTTTTTGTATCCGGTTAAAAGGACAGAAGATTACTTGTCAATAAGACTGAGGGTTGAAGGTCCATTTTTTTATGCATCGTGACTCTGTTCCTTTGACAAAGTTTCAATTTACAAAGGTCTTCAAGATTTGCATGGATAAGTTAAAGTTAGGCGATGAGCGTAATTCATCTCATTCTTTTAGAATTGGAGCGGCAACGGAAGCAGCAAGGTGTGGATTAAGTGATGGAATAATTCAAAGGTTGGGAAGATTTCAACTATACGTTGGGCCTCATTTGATATAAAAAAAAAACTTGTTTATCTGCTTAATGTTGAAGTTTATTGATCACTATGAACATTGGTGTATATATTAATATTTTTCTTTTGTTAGTTAATAAGAAGCCCTTCGATTGCCTGGGTAATTGGTCACTCGTTTATATTTTGGGCCCAGAAGACAGCAAAAGATCAGTCATATGGCGAAAATCTTGGATTGGAAAGCAATGCTATTAAGGTTTTTTGGAAAGGAATTCATGGTGCCAAGTGTTCTCAATTATTTGAGACAATACAGCAATGTATGTTAAGCTTTCCTTATCCAGAGGTGATAATAGTTCATTTGGGAGGTAATGATATAGTTTCAACAAAATCAGTCAATTTGATACAAGAAATAAGAGATTTGGTTTACATAACACAAATATTTCCATATGTTTGGTTCATCTGATTGGAAATTATTCCAAGGCACTGCTGGTTAAAAGTAACCACTTTTCAATTTTCTTACCATTTGGGACCAAGGCTGTTTTTACATTTCTGCGGTGTTTGTGTTTAGCTGTAATTTTCCTCTTACTCATTTACTGTATCCACACATATTATATACCGTTTTTCTCGCTATTAAATGGTCTTTCTAAAGATGCCATTATTTTCATCATATCATATAATTTACTATAAAAAAAATTATAAAATATGATGAAAAAATTGAAAAAAACACACTTTTTCGAACTTTGACCCCCAAAATCTGTTACGCATCTACAACCGCCAAAAGACACTTGTGCTAAATAGTTTCTAAATTTTGTCCTGAGTTTAAAAATGCCCAATGTTAACATGTTCTTAGCTTTGTTTGAAAGGTTATAGGGCAAAAAGTACAAGTAGCACTTTGCTATTTCCAAACCATTTTTTTTTTCAAAATTAACGCAAGTTACATTGTAACACTGATATCTGTCAGGAATTCCAGAATAACCCTACATATGTATATATATTTTTAAAAGAAGACAACCTAAGGTATTAAACTTGGGGTATTTTGACTCTTTTCATGCAACCATTTTACCACCAATCTATGCCAAATGTAAATAAAAAAAAAATTGGTGATTTTTTTTACACATATAGCAATTTAAGAAGACATGTACGGAGAACTTTAAGAGTTACTGCCAAAGAACACCCTAATATGTGTTCAGCAACATCTCCCGAGTACAGTGATACTACCCATGTATAGGTGTGTTGGGTTCTCTGGGGGCTAAAATACCTTATTTGGAGGGTGCACATTCCAGTTTTCCAACTTGGAATTTTCTCAGCTGGTCATCATGCCCCCATGTCCTATTTGGGTCATTTTTGAAGCCGGCCAATGTAATTTACCCCCATCAAACTATATATTTCTGAAAAGTAGACACCCTAGGGTATTTCAAATGGTGGTATTTGAACACTTTCCATGCACTAATTCTACCATCAGTCTTTGTCAAACTTTTGGGTAGTCATTTTTTCTCTCACATTGTACTTTAGGGATGGATTTTTAGTTCCTGTTATGTGTTACTGACATAGAAACCCCCAATATGTATTCAGTAACATCTCCCGAGTACAACAGTGCCCCCACTGTACAGGTTTTATGGGCTTTTGCAAACTTACAGGTGTCAAATGTAGGGCTTTCCCCTTTTCCATGTTTGCACGTTGAAATTTGCCAGATTGGTTTGCTGGGCCTATGTTGCCTTTAAAACCATATATCAGCCCAGGAATGAAAAACCCCATCACGGCATATCATTTGTAAAAGTAGACAACCCAGGGTATTCAAAATGGGGTATGTCCAGTCTTTTGTAATAGCCACTTAGTCACAAATGCTGGCCAAAGTTAGCATTTTTCTTTGTATTTTGCATTATTTTTTTTACACAAAAACTGCACTTTTACTGGTGATTTCAACGTCGGAATACATTTTACTGATTTAGAAAACTCATATTTGTGTTCAACGAAGTATTCCGAGTATAAAAATACCCCCCATGTACAGGTTTTATGGTGTTTTGGAAAGTTACAGGGTCAATATAGGGCTTGCCCGATTTAGTTTGCCAGATTGGTTTGCTGGACCTTTGTTGCCTTTTGAGACCAAATGGTAGCCCAGGAATGTGAAATAACCCCATCATGGCATACCATTTTTAAATGTAGACAACCCAGGGTATTCCAAATGGGGTATTTACAGTCTTTTGTTGTAGCCACTTAGTCACAAACGCTGGCCAAAGTTAGCGTTCATATTTGCTTGTAAAAAAAGTAAATTGAACGCTAATTTTGGCCAGCAGTGTTTGTGACTAAGTGGCTACTAAAAAAGACTGGACATACCCCATTTGCAATACCTTGGGTTGTCTTTTGCAAATGGTATGCCATCATGAGGGTACTTCTCATTCCTGGGCTACCATACGCTCTCAAAGGCAACGTAACCAACCTGGCAATTTTGTTTTTTTAAATTTATATTGTGTCTCATTCCAGGATCCTATTTAGCCTTGACTTTCAAAGAGTCCCAGTAAGGAAGCATTTCCCATTGGCTTTGGAGGGCGGCGCAGCCTTGGAAAGTGGTTATGGTTAATATGTTGGTTTGGTTTAAGTTATGGTTTATTATTATTTGTATGGTTATTGTTTAATTGTAATTATGAAATCCGTAATAAAGTTTCACGGCCATTCTCCAAGGTGTATTATTAAAGTTATTAACCCCTTTAGGACGGAGTCAATAGTGCACGTTCTGATCAAAACAAAACGTAAACAAAAACTGGAATTTGCGCTATATGTCTGTTCAACTGTAATTCACCGCTGTCACATTAAGTGCACCCACACTTATTATATATCATTTTGTTCAGGAGAAACAGGGCTTTAATTCATCATTAACTATTCATATATGGAACATACTTTATTATGAATAAAATTTAAAAAAAATGTGAGAAAAAATGATTTTTTTTTTAAATTTGTGTTTCCGTCTGACATTTTAGCTGTGAATGTCATAATACTGTTAGGTTTTACTGCAAAAAAATGGACATATTTGTAATCAGCGATGTCTCACGAGTACAACAGTACCCCCCATTAACAGGTTTTATGGTGTTTTGGAAAGCTACAGGGTCAAATATAGAAAGTTCCATTTTCACATTGAAATTTGCCAGATTAGTAATGTTACCTTTGAGACGGTGTGGTAGCCCAGGAATGAGACTTACCCCCATAATGGCATACCATTTGAAAAAGTTGACAACCCAAGGTATTGAAAGTGGGGTATGTTTAGTCTTTTTTAGTAGCCACTTGGTCACAAACAAATATAGTGCTTGCGAATTAAATTCTCTGCACTTTCTCCCTGTGTTGTAAGGCATGTCAATCAAATTTTAATTAATCAAATCACATAATTATGTTAAAAGATGATTTAAATATACATGTAGAATTTTAATATATATGCATTTATAGGTATTTAAATTCTACGGGTATACTAATATTACTAATATTATTACTAATAATACTGTAATATTTTATGTAATTATATGTATTTATCTATCTATATAAAAAAAATATCTCCAAGATAGCACTCCAGGGACTTGTATAAAAATTAACTTTTATTACCTTCCAGTAAAAACAGCGAACATCTGATGTTCGCTGTTTTTACTGGAAGAGATGTTTGCTGTTTTTACTGGAAGGTAATAAAAGTTAATTTTTATACAAGTCCCTGGAGTGCTATCTTGGAGATATTTTTTTGAATTTTGGCTGACAAGCACCGGGCACCTACTATTTACACAGGAGGAGTGCAAGATTATTTTTGTTTTGTATATATATATATATATATATATATAGCGCTCGCGCTAGGGGTTAACTGCAGAGCTAGGGTTAACGGCAGGGCAGCTCATGCTGTTAGAAAGACGGTAAGCTCGCGATCAGGGCATGAGCACTGATTGGTGGATAGCAGCGCAAGGACCACAGTGGAGGGAAAATAAGGGCTATAAATTTAAAGGCGCCAAAATTAATTACCTCAGCTTCTGCCAGACAAATCTGAAGGTTGGCTGTATTAAAATATTTGAGCTGCTGTTCCCACCCACCCTCCCCCTTTTTTAGGAACAAACTATATTTATGTATCACTATGATTGCAACATTCAAACCTCATGTGTATTTTATTGCAGTAAATGTACTGGCATTGTAAACTGCACTGGTGAAAAACACTAAACAAACCTTTTAAGGTTTGTTCCCCCTACCACCCAACTGTTCCAGCTATGGCTAGATGGTGCCACTGCTTTAACATATGTATGTGCCCGTCCGCGGGGGGGGGCATCTTGCCTCCTCCCCCAGGGTCAGCCCTTCCCAGCTCACTGGGGGTGCCGCAGAAAAGAGCCTGCTGCTGATCGAGCTGGCAGGGAGATCAAAATATCTCTCTGACCGGTGAAGTGTGTGGAAACCCTCCCTTTCCCTTTATAGAGTGGCAGGAATATCAAAAGATCTCTCTGACCAGTGAAGTACCAACCTCACCACCCTTATCCTTTATAGAGCTAGACCTGGAAGTGTTAGAAATCTCCATGCAGAGGCGGCTTTCTAATTAGGCGGTTTAGGCGGCTGCCTAAGGCCTCGCGCTGTGTGGGGCGCCTAAACCGCCACAGAGCAGACTGACATGTCGGGTCCTCGAGGACCCGACACAGGAGGGGACCCGGCGGCTTGCTCTGTAAGCCGCCGGGTTACAAGGCCCCTCCTGTCAGTCTGCCCAGGAGAGCCAGCCTTCAGTCTGCAGCTCCGCCGGGTGTGAGCTGCAGACTGAAGTGTCTCACGATCTCTAGCCAATCAGAGCATTGCCGCGGGTTACCACGGCAACGCTCTGACTGGAGATCGCGAGACATTCACCATGTGGTCTGCAGCTCTGCATCCGGCAGAGCTGCAGACCGGAGGCCCCACTGGACCACCAGGGAGTCTGAATGCCACCACTGGGCCACCAGGGAAAAAGGTACCTGCCACCCCACTCACCCTGTCAGCACCTCACTCTGCCACCCCACCTGTCAACCCCCCTCACCCTGTCACCCCCCCTCACCCTGTCAACATGCCACCCCACCTGTCACCCCCCCTCACCCTGTCATCCTGCCAACCCATCTGTCACCCCCCCTCACCCTGTCACCCCATCTGTCACCCCCCTCACCCTGCTACTCCACCTGTCACCACCCCTCACCCTGTCACCCTCCCTCACCTGTCACTCCCCTTCACCCTGTCACCCCATCTGTCACCCTGCCATCCAACCTGTCACCCCCCTCACCCTGTCACCCAACCTGTCACCCCCTCACCCTGTCACCCAACCTGCCACCTCCCTCCCCCTGCCCCCCCACTTGTCACCCCCTCACCCTGCCACCCCACCTGTCACCTCCTCTCACCCTGCCACCCCATCTGACTCACCCTGTCACCCCTCTCATTTTGTCACCCCCTCTCACCCTGCCATCCCACCTGCACCCCCCTTTCACCATGCCACCCCCGTCACCTCTTCTCACCCCATCCGTCACCCCCTCTTACCATGTCACCCCCCTCACCCTGTCACCCCACCTCCAACTCTGTCACCCACCCTGTGTGTCCCCCACTATGTCACCCCCCTTTACTCTGTCACCTCACCCTGTCACCCCCTCACCCTGCCACCCCACTCACCCTGTCACCCCTTCTCACCCCGTCACTCCCTCACCCTGCCACACCACCTGTCACCCTGCCACCCCACCTGTCACCTCCCTGACACCCTGACATCCCACCTGTCACCACCCTCTCAGCATGCCACCCCACATGTCACCCCTTCTCACCCCACCTGTCACCCTCCCTCACCTGTCACCCCCCCACCCTGTCATCCCATCTGTCACCCTGCCACCCAACCTGTCACCCCCTCACCCTGTCACCCCCTTACACTAATGTAACCCTCTCTCACTATGTCACACCCTCTAACACTAATGTCACCCCCCTTTTACTCTGTCACCCCCTACACAATGTCACCCTCCCTCTCACACTGTCACCCCACTCTATCTCTGTCAACCCCCCTACATTATGTCACCCTCCCTCTCACACTAGGTCTCCCCCCTTCTTACACTAGGTCTCCCCCCTCTCACTCTAGGCCACACCCCTTCACACTCTGTCACCACCTTACACAATGTCACCCTCCCTCTCACTCTGTCACCCCCCCTACATTATGTCACCCTCCCTCTCACACTAGGTCTCCCCCCTCACACACTAGGTCACACCCTGTCACCCCCTCTTACTCTGTCACCTCACCCTGTCGCTCCCCACACACTAGGTCACCCCACCTCACACTTTCACCCCCTTACACTATGTTACCCCCTCTTATTCTGTCACCCTCCCTCTCACTCTGTCACCCCATCACACTGTTACCCACCCTGTTACTCTGACACCCCCCTCTTACTCTGTTACCCACCTTCACTATGTTACCCTCCCTCTCACTCTGTCATCCCCTCTCACTCTGTCACGCCCCTTACCCTAATGTAACCCTCTCACACTGTCACCCCCCTCTTACTCTGTCACCACCCCTCACACTCTGTCACCCCCTCACACTATGTCATTTTCCCCACACACTCTGTCACCACTCTCGGAGCACACTGACACCCTGTAGCGGATCACCTGGCACCCCGACTGGGTACCTCCGTTAAAGGATGCTCCTAGCGTTTCCTAAGGACTCCAAGCACTCTGGCAGACACCACAATCACCGAATCTGAGAAGCATATAAATCCTCTCAAGCCTCTGAATGCTGTAGACAGATGAATAGGAACCATTCGAATAGGTTTTCACTCCTAGCAGTCAAACTGAAACAGCATGCAATAAATCCTCCCCCAAGAATGAGACGACACTTCACTTTGAGGGTTAAAACAGGAACTCTGGACTGGCACATCCAGCCTGGCTTTTATTTCCATCTTACACATATAAGACTGCCCACAGGGGAGGTGTAAAATATCCAATAGCATCACGGTTGCAACCCACACATCCCCTCCCCTTAGTGTGACACATAATCCCATTATTCCAGACACAAATTCCCTGGGTTTCTGGATGTACCCCTAAACATAGGGATACCCCTTTAAAAATGGTATCCTCTGATAGCCCTGATCTGGGTGAGCAGCATACTCAAAAATCACCCAGATCGGACCAGGGGTTCGGGAGTTATGAGCAGGCAAAGATTTGACCGACCGCATGGGTAAAGTATCCGAAAACAGTTCCATGCATTTTGGCCCTGCGGTCGGTCACAGACAAGGGAATAAAAACATACGAATTGCCTGGGTTATGGAGCATAAGGAGGATTCGAATGAATCCCCTAGTTCGTGGGGTTCTTTCTACCGAACAGCGGGCCGTTCGGTAGTTTCCACACGAAATACTGGAAGTCTGGAGGTCTCAGCGGTGTTTGCCTAGTCGAGTGTCCGATTTTAGTTCCAGACACTCGACGGCAAAACACCGCTGTTCGGGAGATAAAGATGGCTGCCGCCACGTGTTCGTTTCCCGAATGGCGGCCACCCAGAGGACAAAGACCACACTGCACTGATTGCCAATTACCCGCTTGCAACATTGTTGCAAACGGTAATTGGAGGCACACTTATTCCTGGGTGGTCTGGTTGTTCGGTAGTTTCACTCAATATAATGAATGGAGTGATTCTACCGAACAATCAGACGAATGCTGCATACATATCCCAGGTTAACTGAACACATAAATACATACATAATATATAAAGGCAGTATTACTGTAATATGCTCCACAGTCTTAAAGGTACATTATCCCAAAAAGTCCCAATAGGTCCACGGATGGCCCTTAAAGGTCCAGTAGCAGTAATATAAAATATTACATGCCCAAATCTAGTTCTTTAACCCCTTAAGGACACATGACATGTGTGACATGTCATGATTCCCTTTTATTTCAGAAGTTTGGTCCTTAAGGGGTTAAAACGTACCAATTTTCCAGGGGCCATAGTCAGCAGGTAGGAGGCAGGCAGCCAGGCCCCTCCAATGTCCAGTGGCGAGGCGGGTTCTGCCACACACCCCTCTTGGCGCACACTGACACCCCTCTCGGCGCACACTGACACCGCCTCTCGGCGCACACTGACACCCCCTCTCGGCGCACACTGACACCCCTCCATACACATTGTCTCTCCCTTCAAACACACTGTCTCTTCCTCCAAACACACTGTCTCTCCCTCCAAACACACTGTCTCTCCCTCCAAACACACAGGCACCACTCTCTGCACACACAGGCACCTCCCTTCATTCTCACTGTCAACCCTCAATACTCTGGCACCCACCTCCATACACTCTGGTACACTCCTGCTCTTTTACACTCACCCAGCCACAGTTACCCCTTTACTCACCCTGTCACCCCCTGAAGGCAATAATTATACACACTGTCATAAAACATAGCTCCGCCATAAACTCAGTGCCAAAGGCCTCAGGCAGTACACAAGCATACACATGCTCTGAGAAACATACATATATATACAAGGATCCTTATTGCCAGACACATACAGGTAGACAATGCAACGACGTATACAAAGACTAGCTCACTATATCCAGTGCTGCAAGCTCCCCCATCAATATATCTACAGCTTCTTATACACACACAAATCAACTGCTATTTTTTTCAATAATGGTGTTAGTGGGGGCCTCATGTATGAGTTTCGCCTAAGGCCTCACCAAGTCTAGAGCCGCCACTGTCTCCCTGCCAGGTCTTGCTCTCTGTGTGCAAGGAAGGAGAGCTCAGAGCTGAATAAGAGGAGGAGATAGGGAGTGACATCCCCTCCTCCTTCTACAGCATGCTGTGTGCCCCCAGCACGTGTAGTAAGCTCTGCTAGGAGGAGCTGCTTGCAACAGAAAACACTGGGCAGCATTACTACAGAGGCATGCTGCTCAGGGGCTGGTGGAGAGAAAGGACTCAATAAAGAGGTAAGTTAAAACAAATTAAAGTGGGGGCTTGAGAAGGAAGAGATTAATAAATGATTAATGGAGGCAGAGGTACATGGGGGGGTGAGGAGAAAAGGAAGTGGAGGGATAGTAAGAAAGTAAGGGGGGACAAAGACAGGTGTGTGGGGTAAATACTCACATTCTGTATATATATATATATATATATATTTACCACACAGATAGTACCACAGCAGCTATCAGTTTCACATAGCCCAGTTCACTGTTTAGTGCACCAGGCTATGTTCAGTTTTAGGCAGAGCCACAGTCCAGGGCTCTCTCACCTTTTCCTAAGCCCACACTATTACTACAAAGCACCCACTACAGCCCCTAACCCATCACTACTGCCAGTAAGCACACACTACAGCCCCTAACACCCTTTTATTATGATCCCCCGCTGTAGGTCCTAACCCTCATCACAGGTCCTGACCCCCTTACTGCCACTTACCTTTCACCACAGGTGAGTGAGTGTAGCGGTCAGTGTGTGTCTGTGAGTGAGTGAAAGTGTGTGTGTCTTTCAGTGAGAATGGGTGTGTCTGTGAGTGTGTGTCAGTGTGTGTATGTCATTTTATGTGTATCTGAGAGTGTGTGTCTGTCAGTGAGTGGGTGTGTCAGTGTGTCTGTCAGTGAAAGTGTGTGTTGGTTAAACAGTGTGTGCTTATGACTGTATGTGTGTGCCAATGAGTGTGTATCTGTCAGTGAGTGTATATCAGTGCATGTATCAATGAGGGCATGTGTCTGTCACTCACGAATTGTGGGGTCAAATTTTGATTTTGGGGGTGCCCGAATTTAGTCGTGCCTAGGGCAGCACAAATCCAAAATACACCACTGTCTATATACTGTATATACATATATATATATATATATATATATATATATATATATATATATATACACAATACACACACACACTACATGGCACAATGACTTATGGGGCTGGCATACATTTTTTTTTCCCAAGCTGCTTTGTAGCCCCAGTCCAGCCCTGCAAAAAGGGTCCGAGCATGAATGCCATTACAATAACTGTTGATTACTATAATATAAAATTGTGCACGTCCAATTATCCCAATTGTAAAGTTTGAAATGACGCCAGAGGATTTCCGTTGGGGGTACCTCGAGCCTGGTTGTACTTATCTTATGCACTGAAAAAAAAGAAGAAAAAATGCTATGATGATTACTGTTATTAAAGGTTTTCTGGTGCAGTGCAAAAAAATAATAAAATAAAAAAAAAATATATATATATATATATATATATATATTCTCTTCATACTTAGTGTATAATTACACATTTGTATTAAAATACACATGGCGGAGCGGGGCCTGACCGCCATACTGGCTGGTCGCAAGTAACAACAGCTCCTGAAATATTCTAACAATTTCGCTCAAAAACGGGACTCTGGACCCTACCAGAGGACCAAAAGCTGGGACCAACACAAGAGGAAGCACCAGAACCGAGGAGAGGCTTGCGACTATGTTTGTTTTATTCCCTCGGAGAGACAACCATCGTCCTCAACGGATGAGGCCTACTCAGGCGGTGAGTGGTGCGGACGGCCGCTGCCACACTATCCTGCCCGACGGTGTCCAGACGGACTCCCTCGGAAGACCGAACCAGGCCCCCCCCCTGCAGGCCGGTGGGGGTGATCCCGGCCCAACCCTTGCTGCACACATCATAACAGAGGCCTCAAGGCCCCAACGCACTGCCACAACGCAGCCCACAACACATCTAAAATGGCGGCAACTACGAACCAGGCAGAGCGCACGGGGGAGACTGCCGCCTTCCGCTCCCTGGGAGGTGCAGCTGCCCACCCCTCGATCTGGTCCAGACAAATGGCACACGCATACACCATCGCCCCACCTCACGGCATCACCTACCAGCTGAACTACAGCGGCTAGAGGACAGCAACTGACATAGGAACGACCCCGCACAGAATCATCACTAATGATCATATCATCACAATAATCATCAGGGCATGCTGACATATGCACACAAGCAAGCATTTATCGTCTCAACTAGGGACTGTGCCCCCCTGGCTTACTTTCAGTCAGCTACATGCCCAGCTGGACAATTCATACATGGCTCACACAGAAAGATGCAGGGGTAAGGAGAATATCGCCCACGAGCAATGGCAAGACACAGAGTGATGACCCAGTGGACAATTAACCCTGAACTCACAGCGTAAATAATAGCAACTATCCAGCAAAAGCCGTATGCCTTTACCTTCCCTGACCTGCTGTGACTCTTCTCATATATCACGCTGTCTCTCCCTGGTATAGGGCTAGATTTACTGCAGTACCATCCTACACTTAACTGTTTAATGCTACATAGGACTCTGGTATGTTAACTCTATTTCACACACTGAACATGGGCGTATCTCTCAGACTACAGCTGTAGGATCTCTATGTTCTCAATGCATGCAAGACTCAATGTATAATTAGCTAACTTATTCAGAGACACATCTGCCTAGCAAATTGTGTTATGAGGTCACTGGTCCGTCTCTTGTCTGAATAGTCTAACAGAAAAGTCATAAGAGTTTAATTACTCACTTGGACACAAGAGTATAGCATGTATTAGATAGATGAATGTGAACCTTATCGACACACTATTGCTAAATAGCCAAACCACACTAGCCTGTATAATAGACATGCATAATATACCCACACAACATGTACAGTCACCAGAATAGCCTAAGTATAACTTTGACAATTAATCATATCATACTTAAAAATGTGCTATAAAATCAAATGCCTCTAAATGTTAAGCTATGTATAATCGAATGTTTGTCACTACCATTGGGGCATTGACAAAACGACTGTAATTCAAATGCACGAAAAAATAAAGAATTACAATGAAAAAAAATACACATAGAATGAAATTACATATATTTTTATATATCTATGCACATATAATTACATTTAAAGAAAATTAAAGTTATATACATATGTAATTTCATTCCAACTGTATTTTGATATTAAAATATGTAACAAAATACACGTAGAATGACATTCTATATATAAATACAAATATATATGATTGTGGTGGAATCTCGGAAAATTTTTTTTTAGTAGGCCGAGATTGCCACGTGGTATGTGCACGTGCATATGCTGATGTGTCGGTCGGTTGGTTGCACGTGGCAACGATACAATCAGTAGTGTACGGAGCATGTGCAGGAATACAGGATATACGAGTATTCCCCTCCTCCATTGTGCTGGGCAAGCCATGTGGTCAAACAGGAAGTTAGTCTTTATTCTGTTGATTGGGTAAGAGTACGTGTAGGTGGAACTGATTATAGGAGGAGCTATATGTCTATATAAGGTGCCTATGTTATGGTACTTTTTAGCAGTAAACCAAAATGTTTAAATGTCTATCTGTTCCTGTCCAAATCAATAAAATAAATTGCGTATATACGCTGAAGTAATTAAGTCTGACACACAAGGTTCAGGTTAAAATAACTTCGAGAAAATTTATTGGCAAGTGATTAAAAAGTGGACGCGCAGGTCCTTTTAAGAGACATTTTACGTCATCATTGATTATTAGAATATCAGTAAATAAACATCATTAATTGGATTAATTGTCAAGTGTCGGGATTAGTGTCCACCTATCAATATTATTAATTGGCTCAAAAGACTAAGTGGTTAATCCCGTGTCCACCCACCAAGAGGTGGGATTGTTCTGGACACGGGTGGGGGACAAGGGGTCTTGAGCGTCATTTTACACGGTCGGTGATCTCAGGCCTCGTGGCCAGGTGCAAGGTCTCTTATGAATAGAACATTTCATTACTACTGTGTTCGCATGGCCTTCAAATTATACTATGTTGCAAATCTAAGGGAAAGTCAGCAATTCCTGTGTTAATCATGTCTTTATAGAAAATACAGTCTTTGTTCTATTGTATTAGATGTGCTGGGAAATTCTGTCATGTAAGGTGATTTTAAAATGAACAAGTTAGGTTATGAGGACAAAATGGAAGATTGAACAAGTCAGGTTAGGAGGACAAAATGGAGGATTGTCACAGTATAAAGTTAAAATGGAGTTAGTGCAATAATTGAATACAAGTACAATAAGGTTTTTTAAATAATCCCACATCAGTCCCCCCTATGAAATGTTAGATTCTAAGAGATAAAACTTTATTAAGTTAGTACCAGGAAGACGTGTTAACCCAAAGGCACAGAAACCCCGTGGCCGCTAGCTAGGTGTTAATGCAAAGTGCAAGGCTGTCCCTAGATCTGACCCTAATAGGCTAACTCATCCGTCAGTATGGCTCTCGAACACTTCACACCCACGGGTATCCCATGGCAGCTAACCCACCACTTCTCCACACGGGGTCTTTACCATTCACTGACAGATGCTGTCCCTGAGCTAGTCCCTTCCTAGAATTCCTGCACTTTATCAACAAAAGGGATTGTTTGCAGCGGCAGACAGGGTGAGTTGATGTCTTGGAAATCTTGGTCATCAACTTCAAGATGGGTGAAAGTGGGTGCCGCTTGGTCAACAGTCTTCAGGAGGGATTTTCTCAGACATGGGAGGATACAACAAAAGAGAAGAGAAAAAAAGCAAAGAGAAAAAGGAAAATTAGTATAGCCATACCAATATGCATTAAAGCCTTTTGCCATCCTGTCATCCAACCAAACCATCTTTCCCAGGGATCTTGTATCCCAGAATTCCTTTTCAACTCTATAGACAGGTCATTTAATTTTTCTATGGCTAATGTAACTTTACCGTTAGGGCCTGTGTTTTCTGGGATATAGGTACAACATGTCAAGGTGTCGGGCAAAATTTTACAAACCCCTCCTTTTTCGGCTAAGATCATATCTAGGGCCATTCTATTCTGGAAAGCCATTTGGGATGTGGCCTGCAATTGTTCGGCCAATCCCTGGAGGGCGTCTCTGGTATAATTAACAAAACGCTGTTGATTATAATAAATGTAATTTATCCAATTTAAATTCTTGTTTGTGGTAACTATGGCAAAAAGTGATTCAAATCCCGCAGCAACTTCATCTCTCGCTTTAAATTCATTGGGCACCCCCCTAGGCACCCCAATGGCATCAATATAAACATGAGGATCAAAACTTCCTTTCACTGGGGCGTCACGCTTAACCTTAGTGTGCCTGGACTCATGGGTGACGAGGTGTGTGTCAGAGATGATATGTATAGGCATAATAGCTTTAGCCAAAGTACACTCCCCCCACCATTCCTTGTCCATTCTGGATCTTAGCTGTAAATCCCCACACAACCAGTAGATATCCCCTAATGACCTGGTGTGAAACTGCAACAAGTTCATAGAGACACTCCTGTAGGTAGCACAATACCCCTTAGAGAAGTTACCCAAGAATTTACCAATTCCATCATAATTAGCATAACAAGTGTAATTACCTTTATACACGGTAATACCATCTGGGGGTTTGACATCCTTGGTTAGGAGAGGATACTCCTTTGTCCATGCAATACATATGGACCTGTTAAAATCATAGTGATAGGCAAAAAGGCTTAAAACGCATTCCTCTATATCTACTGGCAGGATTAGAGGTACAGTACCCAGGTGAGGCCGGGCACCACCACACACATAGCATGCAGTCTTATTATGCTTATTAGCATTATATTTCATCCATTCTAACCATAAATTTACATCATTAAAACCTGTTTCAGCGGCCATGGTATCTTCAAAGGTGGGGTTAGCAATGGCCATCATGTCTTGAAAGGTCTGGATGTGAGGTTTTAATGGGTTAGGGACCATATGGGTGGCCCCTTGCCACTCAGAAGAGTTGCACATATCTTTTAAGAAGAAATGCCCTAATTTACGGTAGGAACCCTTTTTCCAATACATTCCCATCACATACTGGTCTGCATCCGTTGGGCTTGGATGCTCAATGTTAAGGATTAATTTCATTGGTGTACCCCCCCCAGGCTTTCTCAAAGTCATTCTCTGGAGAAGGGATCTACCTTGATCATCTACTTTAGATAGGGCACTTTTTGGTCTGTAACCCCAGGCAGGCCCGGCATTCCATCCCGCCGCCCCCCAGTGATTACAATTGTGCCCCCATTGTTTGTCAACTACACAAACATATGGATCTTTTGAATGAGGGATATCTCTGTAAATACTCTGGATTTGTGATGTGGGGAACGGGCATTCTACAATATCACAATAGTCAAAGGTGTAAGTAGCCACATGGGTGCATGATGAATTGTACCAGAAGGTATACCCACTAATATCTTTGGTGATGGCTACTTGTTGGGCCTTTATAAGGCTAATTAAGAAGAAGGTGTACCAGAGGTACATGCTTGTGTGGTATCTGCTTCCTCAGGGGCTGGAGATTTCTTGCAGTGGGAAGCGTGGATCCAATTTGGCCTACCGGCCAGTTTGACGGAGGTTGCGGTAATCAGGAGAACTTGGAATGGACCGTCAAATCTTGGTTCCAGGGTATTTTTCCGCACAAACTTCTTGACCAGAACCCAATCTCCGGGAAGCAGGTTATGGGTACCTGTATCCAATTCGGGATCTGGAATTGAAGAGAAAACTTGGGCATGTATTTTGTTCAAGGCACTTGCAAGTTCAGTTACATAATCTACTAAAACATCTGATTGGAGTTGTAACTGCTGCGGATAATAACAACCTAGTCTGGGTGCTGTCCCAAATAGAATCTCATATGGGGACAGTGAATGCTTCCCTCTAGGTGTGTGCCTAACACTAAATAAAGCTATTGACAGGCTTTCTGGCCAGGGCATCTTTGTTTCTTGTGACATTTTTAACATTCTGGCCTTTAGAGTGCCATTCATGCGCTCTACTTTACCATTACTTTGTGGGTGGTAAGGGGTGTGGAAGGCTAAGGTCACCCCTAGAGCAGTCCAAATTTCTTTAGTCACTGTTGCTGTAAAGGCTGGGCCTTGATCACTTTCAATGACTTCTGGGAGTCCGAACCTACATACTATCTCTGTAAGTAGGCGTCTTGCGGTTGTTTTCGCAGTGATATTGGCCACTGGGTAGGCCTCTGGCCATCCTGAGAACATGTCCACTATGACTAGTGCATATTCATGGGGCCCACTCTTGGGCATCTGGATGTGGTCAATTTGAATTCGCTGGAAGGGGTACATGGGCTTTGCCAGGTGTTTTGCAGGCACCTTGATTGGTCTTCCTGGATTGCATTTTGCACAAATGACACAGGCCTTACAGAAGCTGCTGATCAATGTTGTGATTCCGGGTGCTTCATAATACTTCTGTATGAGGGCGGCCATTAATTCCTTTGACAAGTGTGCAGGCCCATGTGCCCATTGGACAACTGCTGGATATAAATTTTTGGGGAGACAGAATTTGAAGTTGTTGTAATATACTCCGTCCTTTTGGACAGCTCCTTTCTTTTTCCATTTCTGGATTTCTTCAGGAGTGACTGCAGCTTGCTGTTCTCGCAAAATTCGCAAATCAGTAGGAAGAGTTTGCAGAGCAAAAATAGGGACTTCTTCTTCTTCTTCTTGTCCGGACACGTCTTCATCCACTTCCTGCAAATCCCTGGCTGCTAGCTTAGCAGCCTGATCAGCCAAATGGTTGCCCATTGCTTCATCTGTATCCAACTTCCCATGGGCCTTTACCTTCAAGACGGCCACTTCTTTAGGGAGTAGGAGGGCATCCATTAGCTCCTTGATTGCAGTACTATGCTTGACTGGCGTACCGGCGGTGGTAAGAAATCCTCTTGTCTTCCAGATTAGGCCGAAGTCATGTGCCACGCCTAGAGCATATCTTGAATCTGTATAGATATTGGCACGTTTTCCTTCGGAAATTTTGCATGCTGAAGTCAGAGCCTGTAATTCAGCTTCTTGCGCAGACATTGCTGGTGGTAAGGATGATGATTTGATAACTTCATCTGTTGTGGTTACGGCATATCCTGTATGGTATCTTCCTTCTTCATCAGCGTATCTTGAACCGTCCACAAACAGGGTAAAATCCGGATCTGGTAATGGATTCTCGTGCACGGTTGGTAGGTGCACTGTCTCCATTTTCATCTGTTCAAAACAGTCATGAGGTGTTTCGGGGTCATAATCATTCACTATGACCAGATCTTGAAATTCTTTTTCTAGGAAGTGGCGTGGCCATGCTTCCAGAAGGTCAGTTGTTGGGTATTTGACAATACCATTTTCCTGTAGCTGTTCTTCATCCATGGTGGCCCATAACTTTGCCATGGGCCCAAGATCATTCCATGACTTTGTCTTCAATTTGGTAACAGGAATATGTGGGATAGCAGTATCCCAATGGCGGTAGAGGTAGTTAAGTTGTTGAGGTAGTTGGACCAAGACCATGCTATTGCCTTCAGAGTCACAATAGAAATCTTGAGCAGTGAGCTTAACATCAGTCCAATGGTAGAGCTCATCTTCATAGCAAGGCTCGGGAGTAATGTCTGGTTTGTACCACATGGTACAGAAGGCGTGATCTGGGCCTTCACAGAGAGGCTTTTCACCTTCATAAAATGTCAAATGTGGATGCATGACTTTCTTGATACATCCACAAAGCAGGTAAATGTAGGTTTCATCTGTGATAAATCCATAATAGATACCCCCCTCAGGGAGTGGAAGAAGAGTGGATGGGTTAAGAACTTGACATCTTTGGATGGAAATGTTGTCAGGTAGAAGAAGATGGCACTGGAGGCGTAGGTGTCTGGCTGGAGACACGTGCTTGAGCTGGACTTGGTTGATGATGGCAGAAATGTCATGAGGGGCCAAAACAACCAGGGGGTGGCCAAGGACCAGGTCTGAGGTTCTTTCTATGAGCTCTCTTGCAGCAAAAACAGCCCTGAGACAGGAAGGAGTCCCTCTGGCCACAATGTCCAGTTGACATGAGAAATATCCAATAGGCCTCTGGCGGCCTCTTAAGTCATTAGTTTGGGTGAGAACTCCTGTTGCGTGGCCTTGTCTTTCAGAGACAAATAATTTGAAAGGTTTGGAGTAATCAGGTAGGCCCAAGGCAGGAGCAGAAGCAATGGCACGTTTGAGAGCATTGAAATTGTCCAGAGCTTCATTAGTTAAACAGAAAGGGTCAGACTTAAGTGCGTCATAGAGGGGTTGCATGAGCAGGGAGGCTTCTGGGATCCATGCTCTGCAGTAGGAAATGAGGCCTAGGAAGGCATGGAGAGATTTTGAAGTTCTTGGAGTTGGAATATCCAGTACGGCTCTTACCCGGTCCCGGGTAAGATGTCTGGTACCTTGAGATAGGCAATGTCCAAGGAAAATTACTGAGGGTTGGCAGAACTGTAGCTTGATGAGTGAAGCTTTGCATCCTTGTTCTGCCAAATAACAAAGCAGGCTAATTGAGCACTTTTCAGTAGTGGGTATATCATCTCCACAGAGCAGCAAATCATCCACATACTGAAGCAGAACAACTTCTGGGTGCTCGGCTTGCCATGGGTCAAGGATGGTGGCCATGGCCTTTGCAAATTGACTTGGTGAATTTTGTGCCCCTTGGGGCATGACAGTCCAGGTATACTGTTGCATCTCATGGGTGAAAGCAAACAGGTATTGGCAGGATGGGTCCAGTGGAACACTGAAGAAGGCATTTGCTAGGTCAATGACTGTGAAAAATTTTGCAGATGGTGGGACTCCAGAGAGCAGAGTATGGGGATTTGGTACAAGAGGGGTGTCCAGGACGGTAGCTTCATTAACAGCACGGAGATCCTGAACCATCCTGTACTTCTCTGGCTCACCTTTTGGAGTTTTCTTTTTCACAGGGAATAATGGGGTGTTGCATTCAGATTTGCATTTCACTAGGGCACCCTTCTCCAAGAGTGCCTTGATGTGGGTAGAAATGGCAGCAGCCTGTGCTGGTTTTAATGGATATTGTGGTTTTCTTGGTAATTTAGCCCCTGGAATAAGCTTTACCACCACAGGGGGAACATTTAGGTGACCTATGTCCTCTGGGCCTGAGGACCATAACTTGGCGGGCACCTGTGTTTTTAATGCCTCTGGGAAATTGGACCTTAATTCTGCTGCTTTCTCACGGGGCTTTTCTAAATGCAGCATTAGAGGCAAGGAGCACAAGGCTGAGGTGTCTGATTCAGATAGAGGTGTGGACATTTCTACCTGCCCATCCGGGGTGAAGGTAATGGATGCTTGCAGGCGTGAGAGAACATCAGCACCTAACAGGTTAATTGGGCATGTGGAGGATACCACAAAGCGAGCTAGCAGGCTGGAGCCAACTCGGAGTGGAGTTGTTAAAGGGCTATGTCTTGGCTGGCCATCCACTCCGACACAAGAGACATCAATATTTGACAGAAAGGATGGATCTGGCAGGTCTTGTTCACGGAGAACACTACGGGCTGCACCTGTGTCAACTAGAAAGGTGGTAGGGTGGCCTTCAATGGGCAAAGTCACTGTGGCAAGTGGCCCCCCTTTATCCCCTGTAGACACTGCCATTACAGGGGTTACAGACACAGGCTTGCCAATTTCCTAATCATCGGGTTCCTCAATTATCGGAACCTCTTTTTCGGCCTTAGGGGCCGGGGCAGGCCTGGATGGCTTTCTTGGCTCTCTCTTGGGTTCTGGACAGTCACTTTTAAAATGTCCCTTGGCTTTACAATTAAAGCAGAAACCATCCTCTGGTCTGGTGCCCCTGGGGACAGGGGTACTGCGTGATACCATAAGAGGGGCAGAGCTTGGCCTTCTGGGGGTCTGGGCAGATTCTAAGCCCCTAGCAACTAAAAGTAGGGTATCCAGGGGAACAACCTTATATTCAGGGCGTGCAGCAATGATTCCCTTGCGTATAGAGTCTTTAACACCTTGGACAAACGCACCTGACAGCATTTGTGAATAAATCTTGTCAGTAAGATCAAACCCCAAATCTGTAAACATTTGATACAGTCTTGCATGAAACCTTTCCACTGATTCTCCTTTATCTTGAATAACATCAGTAAGGCCAGCAGCCTGATCTGCAAGTTTGTCCTTAGCCCATTCTCTTAATTGGGCGCAAAAAGTTACTCCGGAGGGGTAATCAACATCACTGCTGAGCAAATCTGTACTTAGGTGTCGGGCCATGCTTGGCCAATATGCATCCCCTGCTTTAATAGCACAAATGCTCAGTAGATCACGCCATGCGGCGGAATAAGTCTTTTGAATTTGAACTATCCCTCGGTAGAAGGGCATAGGCTGTTTTTCTGGGTCAGGGAGTGATTTCATTAGAGCACTAGCTTGAGTGGGATTGAAAGCAACATATTTAGGAGGGGCCCGTTCTCCCCGACCCTTGTGGCCAAAGGGGTCATCGATAGAACGATGAGTTGGGGCTCCCGCGGCAAGCTCCGATGAGACATGGGACACCCTGTCCATCTCGTCATCATCGAATTCTATGATATTGGCTCTTTTGCGCGGTGCAGGGCCCGCATGAGGTGAAAGGATCGGTGGTTGGGAATGAGCCCCAGATGCAGGGGTGGCTAGCGAGTCATAACCTGGAGACAGGTAGTCACCGGGGATTACCGGCATCAGGGCTGAACTGGGGGCCGCCATATTGGAGGCGGGGAAAGGAGTTGCATTAGGATTAAGGGAAGAAGTGGCGGCCATGTTTGATATGGGCACTTCCGGGACGGACTGAGCCGGACTGGGCATGACCGGAACCTGGGGAGTGGCTTGGGGAAAGGGAGGGTAACCGGGGTAAGGCAGGGCCATGGGATATGGGAAGGGGTAGGGCCAGGCAGGGGAGGGCAAAAGAGTAGGGTGGGCAGGTACGGTTAAGGAGGTAGGATATTGGACTGGGGCGGAGCTGGTTATGGGAGGAGACAGGACGGGATTAGTGGGGATGGATGCAGAAAGAGGAGTAGCAGCAAGGGAGGGAGGGGTAGTTAGTTGGGCGGGTGCTGATGGAAGGGGATTAACCATGGAGAGGGATTGCAGGGAGGAGGTGGCAGATGAGATGTTAGGATTAGGCATGGAAGGGAGCGTGGGGATGGCTGGGGATGATGGGACTGTTAGAGAAGGGGAAGGGGTAAAGAAAGATCCATCAGAATTCAGGACCGGGCAGACAGGGGAGGTGGTGAGATGGGATTCGGGAGGATTGGGAGTGGGGAACATAGTCAGCTGGCTATCACCTATGGCTGACTGAACCTTGGGGATAGACATCCCCTGGGCGCCATTTTGGGGCGCTGGCTGAGGGAAGACCCCAGCAACACAATTTTTATGATACACAAACAATTTCACACCCTTGTGATTTATCTCTTCCTCAACCCAACCTTCTAACTGAATAGCCTTCGCTACTCTGTACCATGCTTCAGCAGTCTTTAATAAATCATTATCTGTAAGCTTGCCTTTCATTTCTGCTAGTAACTTGCGCCAACTTTCTGGTTGCAATCTTCCACATGTCGGTACAGCAATTTTACATACTTTTGCAATCTTTTCAACACCTTTAACCATCTCTTCACCCTCTCTGTTCTCTACTAAATCACATGCTAACCAGCCCTTGCTGGGCTTATCTAAATCCTGTCCCATAGTCCCTTTACCCCTATACCAGCGTCCTAGATATAGAGAGAGAGAAGGAAAATTGAACAGGAACGTCTACAATGCTCGACTGCCACCTGAGAATCGTGGGACTCTCTCAGGTGTGTCTTCCCAAAACGTAGACTAGTCACTGAATCCGCCTACCCGGAGTGGTAGACACGGATTGGAGCGAGGTGAGGAGTGTGTGACCAATCACTTCTCTTTTAAGAGGAATGGGAGTGGATAGTATAATAATATAGAAAGTGTAGAAAAAGATGAAAGGCAAGGAAAAATCCTTAGAGACAGACACAGGAGTACATGAGACTCCTCATTAAACAACCAAGACAACAATACAGTTGAAATACAGTGCATGCATCACAGTTCAAATAAAATCAACAGTAATTCCTTTCCTTTACTCGTGTGCTTACTCCAAAGTCACCTCCCTCAATCCCGTAGTATCTTACTACCAACGGCCAAGGATAACAGCTAACACCGGTCCGAAATCCATATGCCTCCCTCGTCACAGCAGCCCACTAATGGTGTCTGCGCTACCCTCACCCTTGTAGTGCCCCTATAAAAACCCACTTTATAAGTCCCACTACTCCGTGGTGATGAAGACAGCAATGCCTGCCCGAATTCACACACCACAAAATAAAAATTGGAATAGCTCCAGCTCAGCGCTCAAAGCTGGAGGGTACCACCACTCTGCAAGCAGAGTAACGTGCACAGAGAAGCTAGCAAGGCTATCAAAGTGACACAAGAAGGATCCCCAGGAAACTATGAGTCTACACAATCTCCACAGATCCAACACACCTCTTTTTCCCTACAGCCCCAGCCACGAGGCTCCTAAAAGAGTTAAACAGGAAAAGATGACCCCCAGGAACACATCCACAGGTCAACCCCCCTTTTTCCCTACAACCACAGCACCGTGGTTCCTAAAAGGGGTAAAACAGGCAACAGAAGACCCAGGCAAATCCCCTCAGGTCCACCCCCCTTTATCCCAAAAGAGGTAAAATACAAACAGATAAACAGACAAAACAGAAGACCCAGGCAAATCCCCTCAGGTCCACCCCCCTTTATCCCAAAAAGGGGAAAACAAGCAAGACAGAACCCCAGGCAAATCCCCTGCAGGTCCACCCCCCCTTTATCTCAAAATGGGGAAACAGGCAAACAATTCAAACACAATTCAAACACACCCAGGCAACAGATAGACTAAAATGCAGGTAAACAAATGAGTAACGAGACACCGGGCAAGATATTACCTGTCTTTGATGTCCTCCCGGGAAGCAGTCACAGACACGTGGACGGGTCAATCAAAGGGGCCGGAACGTACCGGTGGCTCTGCAGAAGTCTCTACCGTGTATCTGGAGGTGATCAATCTCCCTTCCTTCCCCCTGGATTCCTCCGTCCACCCTTGTCTTCCTTAGGACGGCTCACCGGCCGGACATAGCCCGATGCCCCACGTTGGGCGCCAAGTTGTTATGGTACTTTTTAGCAGTAAACCAAAATGTTTAAATGTCTATCTGTTCCTGTCCAAATCAATAAAATAAATTGCGTATATACGCTGAAGTAATTAAGTCTGACACACAAGGTTCAGGTTAAAATAACTTCGAGAAAATTTATTGGCAAGTGATTAAAAAGTGGACGTGCAGGTCCTTTTAAGAGACATTTTACGTCATCATTGATTATTAGAATATCAGTAAATAAACATCATTAATTGGATTAATTGTCAAGTGTCGGGATTAGTGTCCACCTATCAATATTATTAATTGGCTCAAAAGACTAAGTGGTTAATCCCGTGTCCACCCACCAAGAGGTGGGATTGTTCTGGACACGGGTGAGGGACAAGGGGTCTTGAGCGTCATTTTACACGGTCGGTGATCTCAGGCCTCGTGGCCAGGTGCAAGGTCTCTTATGAATAGAACATTTCATTACTACTGTGTTCGCATGGCCTTCAAATTATACTATGTTGCAAATCTAAGGGAAAGTCAGCAATTCCTGTGTTAATCATGTCTTTATAGAAAATACAGTCTTTGTTCTATTGTATTAGATGTGCTGGGAAATTCTGTCATGTAAGGTGATTTTAAAATGAACAAGTTAGGTTATGAGGACAAAATGGAAGATTGAACAAGTCAGGTTAGGAGGACAAAATGGAGGATTGTCACAGTATAAAGTTAAAATGGAGTTAGTGCAATAATTGAATACAAGTACAATAAGGTTTTTTAAATAATCCCACATCACCTACAGGGCTCAGATTTGAGCTGTTTTTGGTGACATTAGTCCCTCTGAGTCCCGGTCAGTGAATCGAATAAAGATCTCTTCCTTCCTGAAGAAACCTGTGTCCATCTCTCTGTGCTTGGCTTCCGTCAGTTTCTCCGATATCATTTGGTGCATTGGCCGGGAATCTCATCGTTCAACGGTAGCTGAGAGCAGAGGCGTGAGACGGTCTATCTTTGCCCACGCTCCCTACGGCTGCACCCCTGAACTTTTGCGTGGACCTCCCTTCGTCTCGGCGCCACTGGTCTGTTGTCCAGGAGATCATCGGCCTCTACGTAGTAAGTGCTGGGGTGCCCCCGTCGATGAGTGTGAACTCAGGTTCAGGAACGAGGAGATAAGACGACTACTGTTTTAGACGGTGGACCCACTAGGGGTATTGGATACCGATTGTGCGGTAGGCCCATAAGGGGTTTGTATTGCGTATGGAATTGGCACAATAAGGAGCGAAGGCGCACCGCTCGTAATTAAACACCCTGTAGTCAGCTTGTTTAATCCTGGTTTGGAGTCAGGCTGGGTCCTGTGTAAATAGCCCAAGACGGACACCGGTGTCTTGTCTAGACTAGCCAGGGACCGTTATAGGGTGTATATTTTGTTCGCTAGGTCGGAGGGACCGGGAGACTAAGCGGAGTCTGTTGTATATTCTGTCCGCTAGATCTCAACCTATCTTGGCTGAGTGGGAAGGCGTGTAAATTTGGAACCCACTAGACTATTGATAGAGCAGATAGACTAAGAGGGTTCTGTGTAAATTCCGCCCTCTAGTTCGCTATATGTGGTGCTTGGGCAGCGGCGGCTTACCAAAACGGATGTAAATTGTTTTAGGTAGTCCCTCGAGGTACTGGCCAATAGATTAGTTGGGAAACTGTAAATGTGTTAAAAATTATTGTAGTAGAGTGTATATCTTGCTAGATAGCGTGAGCTCTGCCGTCTAGCGAGAGTGTGAATAGTGTGTAACTGTATCATAGCGCACGGTACCATAACCATGTATTATAATTACTGATACTGTAAATAACCACTAATAACTGTCGTTTATGTTGTATGTTTAACATCATAACCACTACTAACTGAACTGTGACTTTAAAATTGTACTTTAACCAATGCTAACCATGCTATAACTACTGTTTGTAAAGATGATGTTACTAGGGTGTGTTATAGACAGGTATTTTAAATATTGAGAATTATAACGTGGGTGATTGTATAGTTTCGCCAAAAGGTACAGTAATAGTTATTTAGTGACTGGTGTAACAGCTGTGTGTGTACGGGAATTCCCTGTATGTTTTGTTGTGTGCGTTTGGCCTAGTATCCATACCACGTGGTGCTGTTGCCAAGGGGAACGAGTGTGACTGTTGGAAGTGTGTTTGTTTTGCTTTTGTTGGAGACGACGCTCCATTGCTAAGTATGGGTGCGTCAGATTCAAAGATCATTGATCCCTTAGAATGCATGTTAAAGAACTTTAAAAAGGGATACAATGTACATGATTTTGGAGTAAAGATGTCCCCAACACGCCTGACTACTTTATGTAGTAGGGAATGGCCTGCCTTGGTGGCTGCATGGCCTCCACGTGGTAGTCTTGATCCTAATCTGGTGCAGCGCGTACACGTGGCTGTATCGGGTAGGCCTGAAATTTACGGCCAGTTTCCGTATATCGATTGTTGGAAGCGGGCCGTAAATGACTTGCCAAAATGGATCAGGGTATGCCACGAGGAGCAATCTCGCCTCATGTTGGCCAGAACTCGTTTTTACGCCCATTCTGGACACGCCCCCTGAGTCAGAGATCCCCTTGCCGCCCCCTTACTCCTCCTCTACAGGAGGTGCTGCTAGTAATATTACGCCCCTTGCTCCATTGTCTCCACCTACCCCCTCCTCTAGCTCAGAGTCTAGCCCACTTGTTTTAAACCATCCCCTTCCGGTACCTACCCCTATTAACCCCACCTATCCAGATGTGGCGTCATTTCTGGTTCCTGGTCAGGCTCCTCCCAGTCCGGCCCGGAATATTCTACTTACTGATCTTCCCTTCAGTAAAGAAAAAGCGTCCCCTTCCCCTCGTCTTACAACCCCTCGACCGGAACCCATAACTGACCTTCCTCAACGAAGCCCCATACTAACCCGACTGTAGCGGAGGACCCTGGGCTGTCCTACAAATTTCATGTGAATAACTGTATTCGTGTACATTGTCAGTTTCTATGTGTTTTTAAAGAAGTGTATTCCTCTGATTGTTTCGGTAGCATCATTCGAATAAAGTAGGGGAATGAAACTACCGAACAACCAGACCTCCCCTGTGTGAAGTGTGCCTTCAATTACCCGTGGCAACAATGTTGCAAGCGGGTAATTAACGAGCTATGCGGTAGGTCCTTTGTCTCCGGGTGGCCGCCATTCGGGAAACGAACACGTGGTGGCGGCCATTTTGCAAACTCCCGAACAGCGGTGTTTTGCCGTTGAGTGTCTGGAACCCAAATCGGACACTCGACTAGGTGAACACCGCTGAGACCTCCACCAGCCCGGTCCGTACGGTTCCAAACTACCGAACGGCCCCTCGTTCGGTGGACAGAAAAAAACGAACGAGGGGATTCCTGTGAACCCTATCTAATCACTGTACCTTTAGCCGTTCGTGTAAAGTGTTCCCTTATACGGTGACCGACCGCAGGGCCCCATCGCATGGAACCCAATTCGGCTGTTACATCCAGCGTGGTCGGTCTTTTGATTACCTCCATACCTCCTTTCCTTCGGGAAACGAACTGGAACTGGGGGAATCTGAGTACAGTGTAAAGGGGATTATGATGTAAGCTGAGGGGAGGAGAGGTGTGGGAGGTTACTATTCCCAGATTGGGTACTGTACTAATTGTTGAAAACTCCTCCCTTGGAACAGTGGGAGGTACTGCACGAGGTGGATCCTGTCCAGGCCAATACTGACAATCTACAACATCACAGACAGACCGTATACCTGGAGGGTAAAGCCGTCCGAGGGCTACGGGACTCAGGAGCTACTATCATCCTGGTACAGAGCCACCTGGTTTCAGATCAGGCCAAGTAAAACTGTGGCCGCCAGGGTAGCCGGGGGAGCAGTGTACCGGCTACCTACAGCAAGGGTACATTTACATTGGGGAGCGGGGTCGGGACACGTGGAGGTGGGGTTGATGCCGCAGTTACCGGCGAAGGTGTTATTAGGGAACGATCTGGGGAGACTCACATCTGCTTTTGAGCCCCAGACGCCCACCACAGGAGAAGCGCACGCTGTGGTCACCCGACAACAGGCCCGCACCCAGGACTACAACACACTGCCGGAGGTCCAGGTAAGAGACCGTTCCTTAGAATGTGTTCCCTGGGTCCCTCCTAATGAATTTGCAGCCGAAGTAGTAACAGACCCCACGCTTCAAGTATATAGGGACAAGGTTGTCACGGACTCACCCAGGGGGGAGGGAGAGAGATTTGTCTGGGATAAGCAGCTTTTATACAGAGAAACAGACAAGCAGATTGTTGGGTCAGACCCGATAGTGATGAGGCAGCTAGTGGTGCCGCAGCGGTACCGAGCTGAGTTACTCCGGATAGCGCATGATATTCCGCTATCCGGGCATCTGGGGGTCAGTCGCACTAGGTACAGACTGACCCAAAATTTCTTCTGGCCAGGGATTAGCCAGTAAGTACGCAGATATTGCACTACGTGCGATACCTGCCAGAGGGTAGGGAAAAGGGGAGACCGAAGGAAGGCGAAGCTCCACCCCCTACCCATAATTGAGGAACCCTTTAGCCGAATAGTGGTAGATTTGATAGGCCCCCTCAAGAAAGCTAGCCCATCAGGCAAAAGGTATATCTTAACGGTAGTAGATTATGCCACTAGATACCCAGAGGCAGTGGCTCTGACTAACATCCACGCTGAAACGGTCACGGATGCCCTCATGCGGATATTCTCCCAGATGGGATTACCCAGGGAGATTATCTCGGATCAGGGTACCCAATTTACCGCAGAGTTCACCCAACACCTCTGGAAGATCTATGGCATTAAGCCTATTATCAGTGCCCCTTACCACCCCCAGACTAATGGGCTCTGCGAACGGTTCAATGGTACCTTGAAGCAGATGCTCCGAACCTTCGCAGAGACCCACAAGGACTGGGAGCGATTCCTACCGCATCTCCTGTTCGCGTACCCGGAGGTGCCGCAGGAATCCAAAGGGTTTTCCCCGTTTGAACTGCTGTTTGGGAGGAGGGTCAGAGGTCCCTTAGATCTTATTAGAGAGCATTGGGAGGGAGACCGGAGCGCAGATGGCACTCCCATCATACCATACGTGCTGGCCTTTTGAGACCGCCTGGAAGCGTTGACTAGGGCGGTAAGGGAAAACCTTCAGGCGCCACAGACCCGCCAGCGCACGTGGTATGATCGGGGAGCCAGGGACCGTAGCTTTCAAGTTGGGCAAAAGTGGTAATTTTAAAACCGGTCCGACATGACAAGTTACAGGCCGCCTGGCAGGGACCATATAAGGTGGTGGAACAGAGATGTGACACCACCTATATCATAGGCCCCTGCACAGGGAATGGAGGGCGACGCATGCTCCATGTGAACATGATGAAGCCCTACCAGGAGCGCGCCGAGGAGGTAACCGCCATGCGTGCGCCCAACTCTGAGGAGTTTGACAGCTTACCACTTCCCGATTTGCTGGGAGATGGGCAGTTATCTGGGGATTTAGGGGAGGTTTCACTGGGAGATCGGCTGAGCCCACAGGAGCGGATCGAGGTACTATTAGAGGAGAAACGAGACACGTTCTCCAATGTACCTGGATACACCCCTCTGGCAACTCACCGGGTCGAAACCCCAGGGCAACTACCCATGCGCCAGACCCCCTACCGCATCCCAGAAGCGGTGAGGGAAAACATGCGCAAGGTGATCGACGAGATGCTCCAACTGGGGGTGATTGAGCCCTCAGATAGTCCATGGGCTTCTCCTGTAGTCCTCGTGCCGAAGCGGGATGGTACGACTCGCTTCTGCGTGGACTACAGGAGATTGAACGAGTCAGAACCGTGTCAGATGCCTATCCTATGCCATGGATAGACAAACTACTGGACAGAATGGCCAGGGGCCAATACCTCACTACTATTGACTTATGTAAAGGATATTGGCAAATTCCCCTGGCCCCAGACGCCATCCCGAAGTCGGCCTTTTTCACCCCATTTGGCTTGTACCAGTTTAAGGTCATGCCATTTGGGATGAAAAACGCCCCAGCTACCTTCCAGAGGATGGTGGATCGACTCCTGGATGGGTTCCAGGACTATACCTGGGCCTACCTGGACGATATTGCTATTTTTAGCAATATGTGGCAGGAACACTTGGCCCATATAGGAGCTGTACTAGACAGGATTAGGGAAGCTGGTTTGACCCTGAAACCGGCCAAGTGTAGTATAGGGATGGCTGAGGTACAGTACCTGGGACATAGAGTGGGGTGCGAACCCGCCAAAGTAGAGGCCGTAGCCCAGTGGCCCACCCCTAGGACTAAGACCCAAGTTTTAGCTTTTCTAAGGACCGCGGGGTATTACAGAAAATTTGTCCCTAACTATAGTGCCCTGGCCAAACCCCTCACTGACCTGACCCGGAAAAATCTGCCCCGCCAAGTAACCTGGACCCCGGAGTGTGAGCAGGCATTCCAACATCTGAAAAATGCACTGATAAATGCCCCTGTCTTGGCAGCGCCCAATCCAACTAAACGATTTCTTGTTCACACAGACGCTTCTATGTTTGGATTGGGGGCAGTACTGAGCCAAGTCGGGGCCGATGGCGGAGAACATCCCGTGGCTTACATCAGTCACAAACTGTTACCTCGAGAAGTAAGCTACGCCGCCATCGAAAAGGAATGCCTGGCTGTGGTGTGGGCCCTAAAGAAACTGCAGCCCTATCTGTATGGACAGCCCTTTTCCTTGCTCACGGATCACAACCCGTTGGTATGGCTGAACCGGGTGGCTGGGGACAATGCTAGGCTGCTGCGCTGGAGCTTGGCGCTGCAGCCCTTTGATTTTAATATTCAGTACCGCCCGGGTAAGCAGAATGGAAATGCTGACGGGTTGTCAAGACAAACTGACCTAGAAAAATGATCTGTGAGCCCCCGGACATCCCCAAGCCGATCCGTGTTGGATCAGACTGTGTATGACTGTGTATGTAGCGGATGACCCTGGGCTGTCCTACAAATTTAATGTGAATAACTGTATTTGTGTACATTGTCAGTTTCTATGTGTTTTTAAAGAAGTGTATTCCTCTGATTGTTCGGTAGAATCATTCGAATAAAGTAGGGGAATGAAACTACTGAACAACCAGACCTCCCCTGTGTGAAGTGTGCTTTCAATTACCCGTGGCAACAATGTTGCAAGCGGGTAATTAACGAGCTATGCGGTAGGTCCTTTGTCTCCGGGTGGCTGCCATTTGGGAAACGAACACGTGGTGGCGGCCATATTGCAAACTCCCGAACAGCGGTGTTTTGCCGTCGAGTGTCTGGAATCCAAATCGGACACTCGACTAGGCGAACACCGCTGAGACCTCCACCAGCCCGGTCCGTACGGTTCCAAACTACAGAACGGCCCCTCGTTCGGTGGACAGAAACAACCGAACGAGGGGATTCCTGTGAACTCTATCTAATCTCTGTACCTTTAGCCGTTCGTGTAAAGTGTTCCCTTATACGGTGACCGACCGCAGGGCCCCATCGCATGGAACCCAATTCGGCTGTTACATCCAGCGCGGTCGGTCTTTTTATTACCTCCATAAATCTCCCGAACCCCTGGTCCGATCTGGGTGATTTTTAGATATGTTACTCACCCAGATCAGGGCTATCAGGGGATGTGCCATTTAACGGGGTACCCCTAAGTTTAGGGGTACATCCAGGAACTGGGGGAATCTGAGTACAGTGTAAAGGGTATTATGATGTAAGCTGAGGGGAGGAGAGGTGTGGGAGGTTACTATTCCCAGATTGGGTACTGTACTAATTGTTGAAAATTCCTCCCTTGCAAGGGAGCATGCTTTATAAGGCACTGTGGAATAAAGATTGTCAGTTCTGCTCCTGAAACTGTGTGTCGTCCAGTTATTGGGATTGCTGCTGGGATATTGCTGTATTACTGTACCTGCTGGAAACCTTGCTTGTGGATTTACAATTGTCTTGTTCCTGAGTCTCACTTGGATTATAAGCGGAGATAACCTGGAGAATAGTGTACCTCTGCTACACCGACAACTGACCGGTACCCTCCAACCCCAACATTATCAAATGCCTCTCCGACTGACACCGGGCCCGACACATATTAACGGTGAGGGTCAGTTACAACATGCTGATCCCGTATTTGTCTATGTTCCCTTTACCACTACTGACTTATTCAACTGGAAGACCCATAACTCCTCCTACACAGATAAACCTCAAGACATGACAGATTTGATTACCTCTATAATCCAGACACACAATCCCACTTGGGCTGATTGCCAGCAATTACTTATGACATTGTTCAATAACGAGGAAAGAGCTCGGATAAATCAGGCGGCAATTAAAGAGCTTGAAGAAGTGGCCCGTACTCAAAATCAGGCCAACCCGGCAGCATGGGCCGCAGCCCATTATCCAAACGCAGATCCGATTTGGAATGTTAATGGCGCAGATATGGCCCATTTAAGAGCTTACAGGGACGCCATTATTGCTGGCATGAAAGCCGGAGGGAAAAGGGCGATCAATATGTCAAAGATGGCTGAGGTATTGCAGAAATGTGATGAGTCGCGCAGTGCCTTTTATGATCGATTATTGGAGGCATACCGGTTGTATACCCCCTTTAATCCAGAGGCTCCTGAGAATTCCCGGATGGTTAACTCTGCCTTTGTCAGCCAGGCCTATGGAGATATAAAGAGAAAATTACAAAAGTTAGAAGGGTTTGTAGGGATGTCTATAACTCAACTAATGGAGATAGCGAATAAGGTTTATATGAATAGGGAGACAGAGATGAAAAAGGAAGAAGAACAAAAGATGAGAAGGAAAGCAGATATGTTAGCAGTAGCAATTGCGGGTGTAGATAGAATGGAAAAGGAAGTGTATAGGGGAACTGAGAAAAGCGAGAATAAGTGGAATAGGGAGCCTTTAAATAGGAACCAATGTGCATACTGTAGGGAAGAAGGGCATTGGAGAAGTGAGTGTCCACAGAGGGAACAATATGAGAGAGATAGAACAAGAGCAGGATATAGGAATAATTATAGAGGCAGAGCGAGAGGAAGAGGAGGCCCTGGAGGAAATGGTGGGAATAATAGAGGAAGCGTTCATGGGGATAGGTATTACCCAGCAGCGCAGAGACCCCGAGAAAGAGAAGATAGAGACTTTGTGGGTTTGGCTGACACTGTCATGGAGGACTATTGATACCGACCGGGCTCTGTGGCGGACCCACTGGCACTCCGACCGACTACCTCCGCCAATCGATGCTCCTAGTGCTTGCCGAGGATTCCAAGCACTCCAACCGACACCATCAGCACTGCAGACCTATTCCATCCCCCAAACATGAGCCAAGGCTTCAAGAAAGGGTCAAGCAGGTCTGTTTAATGAGCACACAAAAGCAACAGCACTCATGCAGCAAAACAACTCCTCCTCAGAGGAAAACAAAAAAAAATGACAGTTAAAAGGGTCAGTCAGTGTTTGAAAATATGACAGTTATTAAGGGTTTTAACTGGTGTTCTAAGAGGGGGGGGGGAGAGGGAATAAAACAGTCAAACTAAGTCCATAAAACAGGGGTTTTCTTCACACTCTGCATCCGAAGTGCATAGCAAAACTGCAGATCCTTTGTCAGAGCATTTAAAGGGCCAGAATCAGTCTAATAAAATTCACTATGCCCAAATAAAGTATCTAAAAGGGAAAAATCTTCCAGGGGCCATAGTCACAGGGCAGGAGGCTGGCAATTAGTCCTCTCCAGGCACAAGTGGCGAAGGGCACTTCGTCACACATCTTCCCTCTGGGGGGGAGACTAACCAGGTACCTGACCTTCTGTCGGTCAGTACCTGAGTTAGTCGAGTGGCCCACCCACAATAAACAGTTAACAGAGTAGCCCACCCACAATACACCATTACTGCCCCTGGTGATTTCTGGTGTCCGGCTCTGGCCTGTATGTCCCAGGTTGCTGATGGGAACTAATGGGCAGAGGCCAGCAATGCTCTGTCCGGATGCCAGCTCTTTTGCTGGAAGGGGGTCAGTGGAGGCTAACATCTTCTCCACTAAAACCCAGTACCGGGTTAGGGGTTGGCTGTGGAGAGGAGAGGTCGCCTACCTCCTCCTCCTGGTACTCCTGCTGCCGCTGGGGAGTGAGACCGGTTGTCTCCTCTCCTTGAAACTCACACTGCCGCTGGGGAGAAAGCCCGGTTGCCTCCTCTCCCTGGGGCTCCAACTGCAGTTGGAGATCTGGGCCGGCTGCCCAGCATCCCTGTAGGGCCGGTAGAGAGACCACGGTCCCATCTCCACCTGCCATTTGAGGTTCCTCCCAGTGCCAGTCTATGAGGTCCCCCAGGACTTGGGAATAAGGACCACCTGCCTCCTCTCTCTGTAGCTCTGGCTGTAACTGGGGATCTGGGCCGGCTGCCCAGCATCCCTGTAGGGCCAGTAGAGAGACCTCGGTCCCATCTCCACCAGCCATTTGAGGTTCTTCCCAGTGCAAGTCTATGAGGTCCCCCAGGACTTGGGAATAAGGACCACCTGCCTCCTCTGCCGGTAGCTCCAGGTACAGTTGGGGATCTGGGCCAACTGCCCAGCATCCCTGTCGGTCCGGTAGAGAGACCTCGGTCCCATCTCCACCTGCCTGTTGGGGTTCCTCACAGGACCAGTCTATGAGGTCCCCTACTTCGGGTACCTCCTGCTGCCTCTGGGGAGAGAGGCTAACCTCCTTTCATTGGAGGCTTAATTTCCTCGCTTTAGCCAGCAGGAATTCTTGGTCCCTCTTTGCTTCTCTTTCGACGGTTACCTGGTTCCAGATCGCCTGGAAGGTATCCATGGACACATCAGGGCCATACCAGGCCACTCGCTGCCTCACCTCAGCCAGAAAATCTTCGCAAGAGTAAGAGTATGCCATACTTGCTTGCTCCAAGTCAATGGACACCTCTGCTTCCAGGGGCGCTGCACTCATGCTAGCGTTGCCCTCACTATGATCAACACGTTACCGGTGTCTCTGAGCTGCTTCTCCTCGCACTAGGACGCCATCCCACCGCTGCCACCAAAATGTGACGGACCCACTGGCACTCCGACCGACTACCTCCGCCAATCGATGCTCCTAGTGCTTGCCGAGGATTCCAAGCACTCCAACCGACACCATCAGCACTGCAGACCTATCCCATCCCCCAAACATGAGCCAAGGCTTCAAGAAAGGGTCAAGCAGGTCTGTTTAATGAGCACACAAAAGCAACAGCACTCATGCAGCAAAACTCCTCCTCGGAGGAAAACGAAAAAAAATGACAGTTAAAAGGGTCAGTCAGTGTTTGAAAATATGACAGTTATTAAGGGTTTTAACTGGTGTTCTAAGAGGGGGGGGGAAATAAAACAGTCAAACTAAGTCCATAAAACAGGGGTTTTCTTAATACTCTGCATCCGAAGTGCATAGCAAAACTGCAGATCCTTTGTCAGAGCATTTAAAGGGCCAGAATCAGTCTAATAAAATTCACTATGCCCAAATAAAGTATCTAAAAGGGCAAAATCTTCCAGGGGCCATAGTCACAGGGCAGGAGGCTGGCAATTAGTCCTCTCCAGGCACAAGTGGCGAAGGGCACTTCGTCACAGGCTCCATCCCCCTTGGCCGAGCGGAGCCTATGGTCGATGTAGCAATAGGGTGAAAAAGGAGTTCTTTCATGATCGACACTGGTGCTGAACATTCTGTGGTGACTAACCTAGTCGCTCCTCCTTCAGGAAGAACTATCACTGTAATAGGAGCAACTGGGAGGAGTGCTGCTAAACCGGTTCTTAAAAGTCGACTCTGTACACTGGGAGGCCACGTAGTAAAACATCAGTTCCTTTTCATGCCTGAATGTCCAGTCCAACTTCTAGGACAAGATTTGTTATCGAAATTAAGCACAGATAACATTTCTGCCTAACGGAACGATATCCTTGAAGTTTAATGGACCCTCAGGTATAATGACAATATCAATACCGAAGGAAGAAGAGTGGCAACTTTATACAGTGTTGACCAACCAAAACCCTAAGAGTGATGAATCCTTGTTTAATATACCAGGAGTGTGGGCAGAGAGTAACCCACCAGGACTTGCTCGCAATATCCCACCTATACGGATTGAACTAAAACTTGGGGTTTATCCAGTGAGCCTAAGACAATACCCTCTTCCCAAAAAGGCAAAGAAGAACATACAGTCTTATTTGGATAAGTTCATAAGGTATGGTATCCTAAAATTCTGTACTTCCTCCTGGAACACCCCATTGTTGCCTGTTCAAAAGCCTGGGACAGATGAGTATTCCCCTGTGCAGGACTTGAGAGCAGTCAATAATGCGGTAGTAAGTATACATCCAGTTGTGCCCAATCCATATAACCTGCTTGCCTTAATTCCGGGCGGGGCTACTTACTTTACAGTTTTGGACCTTAAAGATGCCTTCTTTTGCCTACGAATTGCAACAGAAAGCCAGTGTATCTTTGCATTCCAATGGGAAAATGCTGTAACGGGCTCGAAACGCCAGATGACTTGGACAAGATTGCCCCAAGGGTTTAAACATTCACCTACCCTATTTGGATCAGCATTAGGTCAGGACTTACTAGACTTCAAGTCCATCCCAGGAGAATGTGTACTACTACAATACGTAGATGATTTGTTGATAGCGGCAGTTACAAAAGAGATATGTCAGCAAGCAACATATGATTTACTGCACATTCTTTGGAAGGCAGGATACAAGGTGTCCAGGAAGAAAGCTCAGTTGTGTCAGCCAACTGTCAAGTATCTGGGATTCCATATCTCTGAAGGTCAAAGGATAATGGGGCCAGAGAGAAAAGAAGCTGTATGCCAAATACCAACACCCAAGAATAGAAGACAAGTGCGAGAGTTCTTGGGGGCAGCAGGCGTCTGCAGGATATGGATTCCCAGTTATGCGATATTGGCAAAACCCCTTTATGCAGCTATAAAAGGCACAGAACACGATCCCTTCCTGTGGACCATCGAACAGCAGAAGGCATTTGAGGATGTTAAGAAGGCATTAATGAGCGCCCCAGCATTAGGTCTACCTGATCATACACGTCCATTCTACTTATATGTACACGAGCAAAGAAGGATGGCTGTGGGAGCACTGACACAGTACTTGGGATCATGGCAACGACCTGTTGCATATATGTCTAAACAACTGGATGCAGTGGCCAGTGGTCTTCCACCTTGTCTAAGAGCCGTAGCTGCCGCCGCCCTGCTGGTAGCCGAAGTTGATAAGCTCACTCTGGGTCAGGAACTCTACGTGCGAGTCCCGCACGCAGTACAGACGTTGCTAGACTATAAAGGCAATCATTGGTTTAGCAATAGCCGTATGACTAAGTATCAAGCTATGTTATGTGAGAACCCGAGAGTGCATCTTGAAACTGTCAATACCTTGAATCCCACTACCCTTTTGCCACAACCTACTGAGAGTCAACATGATTGCCTGGAGGTGATGGATGCAGTGTTCTCAAGCAGACCGGACCTTCGTGATTTTCCCATCCAGAACCCCGATGTCCAGTACTATACGGATGGCAGTAGTAACGTGAAAGAAGGGATTCGCTACGCAGGATACGCAGTGACAACCATAGACAAGGTGATAGAAGCTCGGCCATTGTCAAAAGGAACATCGGCACAGAAGGCAGAATTAATCGCACTCACACGAGCGTTACAATTGGCTGAAGGATTGAGGGTAAACATCTAGACGTACTCAAAGTATGCGTTTTTAACCACTCATGCCCATGGAGCCTTGTATAAAGAAAGAGGACTACTGAACTCAGAGGGTAAAGAAATCAAGTACGCAGCGGAGATATTACAACTATTGGAAGCCGTATGGGAGCTGAAGGAAGTTGGTATCATACATTGTCGAGCGCATCTGAAAGGTGATGGTGATGTGGTGAAAGGAAATCGGATGGCAGATAATGCAGCCAAGCGTGCCGCTGAATCGGGACAACAGGAATATGTGGAGTGTATAGCTGCTCTCATACCGACCCCTCTGTCTCAGTGGACTCCAGTTTATACAGCTCAAGAAGAAGAGTGGTTAAAGACTGAAGCTGGAAAATACTTGGAGAATAATTGGTATCAGTTAGAAGATGGAAGGATAGTTATTCCAGCATCGCTAGCTGTAGAAATTGTCCAGAACTATCACAATGGGACACATTCCGGGAGAGATAGTGTAACGGACCGTTTCACTTACGAGAGGATAAAACCCAGTTTAGGCGATAATCCCCTTTACAGATGCACAGGCAGCTACTGCAAACACCATTCTCCCGACTGGAGACACACGAACACTGAATCCGAGAAACCTTTTCAGCCAAGTTCTCCCAAGCATATGAATGCTGTAGACCATTGAATAGGAACCATACGAATAGGCTTGTACTCCTAGCAGTCAACTGGAACAGCATGCAATAAATCCTTCCCCCCAATAATGAGACGACACATCACTTTGAGGGTAAAACAGGAACTCTGGCCTGGCTCATCCAGCCTGGCTTTTATTACACTTGTACACTTACAGGCCACACCCAGGGGGAGGCATAAAATAACCAATCACATACATGGTTCAGCCCACACATCCCCTCCCCTCAGATAACAGTAAACCCAATTATACAGTACACATTTTTAACCAAGTTCTGGATGTACCCCAAAAACAGGGGGTACACCTTTAAATCCAGCATCGCTGGATAGCCCTTATTCAGGGGGACAACATATCCAAAAATCAGTTCATTCGGATAAACGGTTCGGGAGATATGGGGTTCCAAAGATTTGACCGACCGCATGGGTAAAGTATCCGAAAACAGTTCCATGCATTTTAGCCCTGCGGTCGGTCACAAACAAGGGAATGAAAACAGACGAATTGCCTGTGTTATAGAGCCTGGAGAGGGTTTGAATGAATTCCCTTGTTTGTGGGGTTCTTTCTACCGAACGGCGGGTCATTCGGTAGTTTCTATACGAATTTCTGGAAGTATGGAGGTCTCAGCGGTGTTTGCCTAGTTGAGTATCCGATTTTAGTTCCAGACACTCGACGGCAAAACACCGCTGTTCGGTAGTTTAAGATGGCCGCCGCCACGTGTTCGTTTCCCGAATGGCGGCCACCCAGAGGACACAGACCACACTGCACAGATTGCCAATTACCCGTTTGCAACATTGTTGCAAACGGTAATTGGAGGCACACTCATTCTTGGGTGGTCTGGTTGTTCGGTAGTTTCACTCAATATAATGAATGGAGTGATTCTACCGAACAATCAGATGAATACTGCATACAAATCACCCAGGTTAAACTTAACACATAAATACATATACAATATTACAGGCAGTACACTGGAATATGCTTCATAGTCTTAAAGGGACAGTAGTCCCAAAAGTCCCAATCTGTTCATAGATGATTTTAAATGGCCAGTAGCAGCCATATACAGTACAATATGCCCCAAATAACCCAGGGGCCATAGTCAGTAGGTAGGAGGCTAGCAAACAGGCTTCTCCAGGGCCCAGTGGCGAGGTTGGTTTCGTCACAGATAGTATGGAAAAATCTCTTAGGAAGCATTTCTACATACCAAGATTGTCCAACTTGACTCAAGCCATTTTACGAAGATGTGTGTTATGTGCCAAAAAAAACGGAAGGCAAGGTCCAGTGAAACCACCGGGAGTCCAGTACATGGGAGGGCTCCCTATGTCCGATCACCAAATAGACTACACAGTAATGCCTAAATCCGGCAGACATCGTTACCTACTGGTAGCTGTGTGCACCTCCTCAGGATGGGTCGAAGCATGTCCCACTCGTACAGAGAAAGCAGGAGAAGTTGTGCGATTTCTGTTGCGGGAAATAATACCCTGATATGGACTACCATGTTCTATAGGATCAGATAATGGTCCAGCCTTTGTTCACCAGTGCCTACAACAACTGACTCATATGCTTGGTATTAAGTGGAAACTTCATACGGCATATAGGCCTCAGAGTTCTGGGAAAGTGGAAAGGATGAACAGAACTATTAAGAGCCAATTGGCAAAAATGTGTCAAGAAACTCAACTCAAGTGGAATGTTCTTTTGCCAATAGCTCTGTTGCGCATTCGTAGTACACCTACCAGAAGGATGGGTCTCTCACCTTTTGAAATTATGTATGGGCGTCAACCTCCCGTACTTAGTTACTTAAGGGGGGATTTGAGTCAGTTGGGAGAAGGAATTACCCGGCAGCAGATTGTAGAGTTGGGTAAAACTATGGAGGAGGTACAGAAATGGGTACAAGATAGGTTACCTGTGAATATTTATCCACCTGTCCATTCTTATCATCCAGGAGACCAAGTTTGGATAAAGGAATGGAACAGTGTACCGTTGGGACCAAAGTGGAGGGGTCCTTGTGTTGTTCTTTTGTCTACCCCAAAAGCTATAAAGGTGGCCGAAGTGACTCAGTGGATTCATCACTCCAGGGTTAAACCAGCAGCAGCAGATTCTTGGCAAGCTACACCAGATCCTGAGAATCCCTGCAAGATCCGGTTGAAGCGTGCAACTCAGTCGGAGTGACGAGGAGATATTGGGACATCTAGAGTAATTATAGAGATCAGCAAGTAGGTGTTTTGACGGCCATAATAAAGCCTGACCACCTGCCTACGTTACATAGTTAGAGTGTCTTGAAGGGATCTCTGTGAAGGAAAGTGAGGATCAGAAAGACTCCATTCCCTGCAGCCCTCACATTCCTGGAAGCTGAGGTGCCATCGCACGGTCGAAGAGTTGGAAAGAAGATGTCAGGAGGAATGTGTTTAATAATGTATATATGTGTGTTTTTAATTATTCAGGAAGGTAGAGGTACCGACACACCAGGCTGCGAGGTTTGCCTGCTACGAAAACAGGCAATCACATTTCCCAGACCCTTATTTGGCATTCACAGTATGAGTGTAAAGGACATGTATCTAAGTGTAGATACTTAGGCATAGATTATAGTGTATGCCATTTAGGAGCAGGAGAACCTAAGTGTTTTAGCCCTGAGTATCAACCCCGTACAATTTGGTTGACTATTCGGAATGGAGACTCACAGGGGACCCTGATAAATAAGACCATACTAGAAACCGTACATTCTCCAGGTGTTTTGCTATTTGATGCATGTAAGGCTATATCAGGTGGTAGAAAACTGTGGAATGTATGTGGCGATCTTAAATGGGAAAGAACATATGGGTCTAATGATAAGTATATTTGCCCCAGTAGTAAGTACAAATATATAGATCCAAAATGCCCAAATAAAGAATACAATTATTGTCCGTATTGGTCCTGCGTGGGGTGGGCAACCTGGGGACAGACAGTAGATAAGGATATGATCGTCACTATGTTGCCTACCAAGCCATATTGTAAGTCTAGGGAGTGTAACCCAGTCCATATACTTATCAATGACCCAGAACGATTTATAGATAGGTTTGGGAACTTATTTGGGTTCCAGATATATGGAACAGGTTTGGATCCTGGGACAATATTATTTATAGGAATAGAGACCGATACTGTGGCAACCCAGACTCATCAGGTCTTTCATTCCTTCTATGAGGAGATGAGTGTGGAAAATAAGATCCCCCATAATGCGAAAAACGTATTTATAGATCTAGCCGACAGCATTGCTGGTAGTCTTAATGTAACCAACTGCTATGTGTGTGGAGGTACTAATATGGAAGACCAATGGCCATGGGAAGCAAAGGAGGTAATGTATTCCGGTTCTGAGACAGTTCAACAGTTAATATCTTCTCAAACTGATTATCAAGTGAGTGTTAGAGGTAAATCTGAGTGGCGATTAAAGACCTCCATTATAGGTTATGTTTGCATAGCAAGGAAAGGAATAATGTTTAATACATCTGTAGGAGAATTGACTTGTCTAGGGCAAAAAGCTTATAATGATAGTACAAAAGATACAACTTGGTGGTCAGCTTCAAATGTCTCAGAACCACCTAATCGGTTTGCAATCTATACCAGTTTAAAGGATGTGTGGTTTGACCTATCTGCTACATCTAGTTGGAAAGCCCCAGCAAATTTGTACTGGATCTGTGGTAAGAAAGCCTATTCGGAGTTACAACAGGACTGGGAAGGGGCATGTGTATTAGGTATGCTCAAACCATCCTTCTTTTTGTTGCCAATTGAAGCAGGAGAGACTTTGGGAGTTAAAGTGTATGATGTAAATCATAGAAAGAAAAGGGGACCCCTAGAGATAGGTACCTGGGAAGATAATGAATGGCCTCCCCAGCGTATTATAAATTATTATGGGCCAGCTACGTGGGCAGAGGATGGTACTTATGGATATAGAACCCCAATATACATGCTCAACCGTATCATAAGATTACAGGCAGTGGTTGAGATAATTACCAATGAAACATCACAAGCGCTTAATCTCCTAGCAAAGCATAACACTAGGATGAGGACAGCAGTCTACCAGAATAGATTAGCCTTGGATTACCTATTGGCAGTAGAGGGAGGTGTATGTGGGAAGTTTAATCTAAGCAATTGTTGTCTTCAAATAGATGATGAAGGGCAAGCAATAGCTGAGCTTACTAGCCATATGGTTAAACTAGCACATGTGCCTACTCAAGTATGGAAAGGGTATAATCCGAGTAGTTGGTTTGGTAATTGATATGAGCAGCTTGGAGGACTCAAGACACTGGTAGGTGGAGTCATGCTAATCTTGATGCTGTGCCTCCTCCTGCCGTGTCTGATTCCTTTGGTAGTTAGGTCTGTGCAGAGCATTATAGACAATATAGCAGAGAGAAAGGCCGCTGCACAGATAATGGCTGTTTGCCGGTACGAGGCTCTAAATCAAGGAGAACACGTACAGGAAGAGGAATGCTGAGGGGTTCGTATCTCTAGAGAGTCGCAAAGTCTAGTCTGGTTTATGGCAACTTGAGGTGTAAGCAAACCCCGATTAAGTGATGCATCTGGAATTATGAAATATCAGAAGCATCAAAGGGGGGAATGTGGTGGAATCTCGGTAAAAATAAATTTAGTAGGCCGAGATTGCCACGTGGTATGTGCACGTGCATATGCTGATGTGTCGGTCGGTTGGTTGCACGTGGCAACGATACAATCAGTAGTGTACGGAGCATGTGCAGGAATACAGGATATACAAGTATTCTCCTCCTCCATTGTGCTGGGCAAGCCATGTGGTCAAACAGGAAGTTAGTCTTTATTCTGTTGATTGGGTAAGAGTACGTGTAGGTGGAACTGATTATAGGAGGAGCTATATGTCTATATAAGGTGCCTACACTGTACGATCAGGGCTCAGATTTTAGCTGTTTTTGGTGACATTAGTCACCCGGTCGGTGAATCGAATAAAGATCTCTTCCTTCCTAAAGAAACCTGTGTCCATCTCTCTGTGCTTGGCTTCCGTCAGTTTCTCCGGTATCATGATTACATAAGTATACACGTAGAATTTAAATACATATTTATTAAAATTCTGCGTGTAATCCTAAAAACAAGGGGAAGAACACTTATTTGAGGGTAGCTGCTAGCAGAACGGGTGGATTAGGAAGTAGTATGAAAAGAAAGTACACAATTCAAAGTAACTAAAATAGAAAAGCTCTAAACACCTTAAGTGGTATCCCCTAGACCAGTGTTCCCCAACCCCCGGGCCGCGGACCGGTACCGGTCCGTGGATCAAACGGTACCGGGACGCCCAGGGGTGTGGGGTGTGCGAGCCTGCCGGCTAATGCAGGGCTGGCATTGCCCAAGTGCCAGCCCTGCAATGTGCCTGCGGACCGGAGGGGAGATCAGAGATCTCCCTCCATGGTCTGCAGGCACTGTGCTGACAGCCGGCAGGGGAGGGAGAGGACCCGGGAGCTCTTACCTGCAGCTCCTCCGGGTCCTCCTCTCGCGAGATTTGGAGCGTTGCCGCGGTAACCACGGCAACGCTCCAAATCTCGCGAGAGTGAACTCTAGCCCTGTAACTGGGCTAGAGTTCACCTCACCACCAGGGAATCCCCACCGGACCACCAGGGACTAAGAAATGTCCCCCCTCCTCCCAGTAAAGGTAAGAAGGGAGGGGGGACATGAATATATTAATTTTAATTAAATACATTTTAAAAAAGCCTCCTTACCCCCCATACACACACTGCCCCATACACACACTACACACACTGCCCCCACACACACATACTACACACATTGCCCCATAAACACACTACACACACACTACAAACACTGCCCCATACACACACTACACACATTGCCCCATACACACACTACACACACTGCCCCACAAACACTGTCCCCATACACACACTGCCCCACAAACACTGCCCCATACACACACTACACACATTGCCCCATACACACACTACAAACACTGCCCCACAAACACTGCCCCATACACAGACTGCACACACTGCCCCATAAACACACTACACACATTGCCCCATACACACACTACACACACTGCCCCATACACAAACTACACACACTGCCCCACAAACACTGCCCCCATACACACACTGCCCCACAAACACTGCCCCACAAACATTGCCCCCATACACACACTGCACACACTGCCCCACAAACATTTCCCCCATACACACACTACACACACTGCCCCACAAACACTGCCCCCCACACACACACTGCAACTCTCACACACACTGCCACCCTCACATACACACTGCACCGCTCACACACACATACACACAATTTTGAGTCTATGTCTTTATGTGACTGTGTTTGTGATTTTCTGACTATGTATGTGTCTGCGTGTTTTTTTTAATATATGTGACTGTTTGTTTTTTTTTTTTGTCTTACTAAATCAAAACAAGCGGGCCACGGAAAAATTATCAAACGTTTACCGGTCCGCGGCGATAAAAAGGTTGGGGAGCACTGCCCTAGACCACCTCTATAAATAAACAAAATATACATACATAAGTAGGAGCGGCTTTAATATAAATCTGTGGCGATAAAATATAGCAAAAAATAGTGCAATATTGTCAGAACAAATAATTAGGGAGTTGATAAAATCAGGAATATCACTCACAAGTGGAGAACCATTAACATCATATGGCTCGGATAGAAAGCATGGCAGGGCACTTTAAGGAGGTCCAACTCATATTACTCCTGGTCTTCTATGTATACCTCTAGTAATCTGAACACAGGATACTGGAGATTTTCTTCTAAAAGGTGTTTTATTGGTTGAATAAAATCAAATGAATAAAATAAAAAAAAGATAAAAATCTTGAGTGGTATGTGGACTATATAGTCCTAAAATGTTCAAAGAAGATTATATTGACAAAGAAAGTCCAATTTTGTAATATATGTTATAAATTCCTGCTTCTGAAGTTCATAGCATATTACAGAAATAGATATATAGAAGGTTGCTACTAATTATATATAGTAAATGGCAAATATCTGCATTCATTAGGAAACAGAGTCCAATTTCTATAAGTCTTTGCTTCTAAAATTCGAAAAATAAAGTTATATACCGTGTTAAAAACATGTATGTAAAACAAATATATAAAAATTAATATATAAAAATAGGTGGCAAGTAAACCTGCAAGTGATAGTGCTCAAAATTTAAAATAAGTGAGGAAGAGGGTAGTAATGGGAATATCTGCATTGTTTCAGAGTATGTGCAGTGAAAAAGATGTTTCCTACATTGAGGGATTTAATTCATAAAATGGCTCAGTTCAAAATCTTGGATCAAGCCATGGGGGATCATTGTATTAAAAGGCGGCTGCAGGGGGGAGCTGGTTGTGCTGGTGACCGCATGGGGGAGCTGGCTCCTGGCTCTTCTGGCGGCCGCAGGGGGGAGTTGGCTGTGCTGTCTCTGCTCCCCAACGCGCAGCTTAATGAGATCAGGGCCGGAATATGACATCATATTCCGGCCCCAGTCTCATTAAGTAGCGTGTGATGGCGGGGATGCAGAGCCAGCACAGCCTGCTCCCCTTGCGGCCGCCAAAACAGCCAGGAGCCAGCTCCCCCTGCGGTCACCAGCACAGCCAGCTCCCCCCTGCTGCTGCCAGAACAGCCAGGAGCCAGCTCCCACCTGTGGCCGCCAGCACAGCCAGCTCCCCCGTGCAGCTGTCTGTCTGGCCCCAGGTGCTGACAGCCCACCGGGAAATTTCCTGGAATCCTGGTGAATAAAACTATTTGTGTGCAATATACTATGGTGTGCTTTAGGGGTGATAGGTTTTTTTCTTTCTCATTAAGCACCCTACACTTTAATAACTGTATGTTTCACAAATGAACCCATATAAGTTGAGCGCTTGCTATATTTTTGTTTGTATATACAAATCAGTCAAGTAGCATTTATGAGTTGGAGAAAAGTAAGTGTAATGTCATTGACCTGGTTTGAGAGTAAATCAGCTATTATAAAGGGTTTGATTATAGACCATTTAGGAAAGTTGCTGGCCAGAGGCTATGGTAGATTTAGATGAGTGGGATGGGACTACACCAAGAATGTTTATGATATCATCCAGGGCCCTGTTGAAGTGTCCACACACAATATTTCTAGTATTGTCAGTCGTTGTTGTTCGTTATTATGCAATATAAGTTGTGGTAATTTGCTATTTAAAAGTCCTACCAAGATCGAAATTCTACCCTTGGAGTCAGAAAATGTGTTGACAGCAATTGTTTAGACCTTGCTGATCAAAATAGATGCTCCTATGGATTTATTGTTGGTATGGACGTTAAGACACTGGTTATTTACTTGATTTAAAGGACCACTATACGCACCCAGACCACTTCAGCTCAATGAAGTGGTCTAGGTGCCAGGTCCATCTAGGGTTAACCCTGCCTGCTGCAAACATAGCAGTTTCAGAGAAACTGCTATGTTTACATATGGGTTAATTCAGCCTCTAGTGGCTGTCTCTAGTGCTAGAGGCGCATCCGCACTTCTCACTGATTTTCAGTGAGAAGATGCCAACGTCCATAGGAAAGCATTGAGAAATGCTTTCCTATGGACTGACTGCGTGCGGCTCTTGCCACGCATGCGCATTCAGCCGGTGACGCCAGAAGAGGGAGGAGAGTCCCCAGCACCGAGAGAGCCCGGCGCTGGAGAAAGGTAAATCTTTAACCCCTTCCTCCCTCTAGAGCCCGGCGGGAGGGGGGGCCATGAGAGTGGGGGTGGGGGACGAGTTTGTTTTCCTGGCACTATAGTGGTCTTTTAGGCTTTGGGGGAAAGGTGAATATCATAAAAAAGAAGACTACATTTGTGAGGAGTGTAATCATGCACATTATGGGAGTAAATAGTAACTTTGGTCACAATTTAATATTGTTGGATAAGCTGCTCAAATTATTTAATATTTTTGAATAAACATTTAAAATTATTTATTATAAACTATTTAAATTTTGTAATATATATATTTGATATTTATATATAATTCGAAATTTAAATATTTTGAAGAAACAATGTTAATAGTTTATAAATATATATTAAATCGGGGGGCGGGGCCTGACAGCTGACCGAGGCAGCTGCATGCAACTGGAGCTCCTCGATAGGTTTCACTTCTGAGCAATTTCAGGTGTATTTTACACGATTTCGGGGAGCAAATCAGCTTTTTAAGCCTCTGTAAGCTATTTCCACAGACCGGCTAAGTCTGGGTGACCTAGCTCCTTGCGGCTGCTACTGTAAGACTCAGCGGCCTGCTACAGCGACTGAGCCGGAGGGGACGGCCGCTCCTTCGGCTCTAACAGATCAACTGGTTCCTGTGTCCTGTCCCCCCCCCCCTTTGGACCGGTGGGGGATATCCCGGTCCCCACTGAAGAGATCACCTGTCCCTAGCTACGAGCAGTGGTGAACAGTAGCGGTAAACCCTGAGAGACCGCACACCTGAAGCCTGCATCACAAGATGGCGGCAATTGCAGCTCGGGCCCCCCACGAGGAGCAGATCGGGAGGGCTTTTGAGCAATTTTAGGCCAAAATGCACTGGAGAACCGAGATGGAGCCAGCGAAGGATAGCCCTCGGCAAGCGCTTACTGGGACAGCTCCTAAGCGGGGGCCTGTCATGGTCCACACTACTGCAGAGACGAATGCGGGGAGGAGGAGAAAGAAGCGGAGAGGGCCTCGACTAAGTGGAGTAAAAACGCAGAGGAGAAGACGCAAGAGGCCGTCACGCCGAACCACAATTCTGGGCTCTGGTCCTCACTCTTGCTACAACCTATCCAGACGCCAGGCAAGTGAACACGCACACCCCTACTACACTCTACGGGTTTCGAAGGCCCAAATCCCCAGCTATTGCCTACCTAAGTGCTGCAGTCGGACAAGAGATCTGGCGGAGAGCCGAGATGTCACCCTGTGGAAGATACTCGTGGGCTCTATGTGTGCTTGCTCGCAGTGGAGTGACTCCCTGGGGAAGTCAGAGGACAACAGAGGCTGGGACTCGCCCTCAGTGGGAGTTGGCTGACTTGCCGGAGCAGCTTCATTGCCTCACTGTTATCAGCCATATATTTTTTAGTGTGCAGATGTTTTTGTTTTAACCTGTATAGCTGCTTTACTTATAGTTGCCCCCGGTGGTATTATATAAGCCGAACCAGATGTTTAAATGCTTAAATACCGCAATTTAGCAGTTGCTGTGACACAGGATTTCTTTTCTTTTTCTCTCACTTGTAATACCAAGGCTATTTGTTTTCTATGTTTTATTTCCTACTCAGTGGCATAATAGCATGTTGTTTTTTTGTTTTTTTTTGCCCTATGTACCTATACAAGGTGTAACCTTGACCAGCAGCTACACATGTTTTGACCTAACATTAATAATCATACTTACCCAACATGCTTCCCACTTGCAAAGCGATATATATGTGCAATAGTGTTGTCGCGAACCCGAAATTTTCGGTTCGCGAACGGCGAACGCGAACTTCTGCAAATGTTCGCGAACCGGCGAACCGCCATTGACTTCAATGGGCAGGCGAATTTTAAAACCAACAGGGACTCTTTCTGGCCACAAAAGTGATGGAAAAGTTGTTTCAAGGGGACTAACACCTGGACTGTGGCATGCCGGAGGGGGATCCATGGCAAAACTCCCATGGAAAATTACATAGTTGATGCTGGTTTTAATCCATAAAGGGCAGAAATCACCTAACATTGACACCTGTCCTCAAAGCCCCTGATACACACTGACACAGAGCAGAATAGAGACTGTTCCCCGTCCTCAGAGACCATGATACACACTGACACAGAGCAGAATAGAGACTGTTACCCCTACATAGGGTCACTTGGCAGATATGGCGGGGTCGTGGGAGGGGGAGGATGACTTTCACCTCTTCCCCTGTTAGATTCCCGTTGTGCTGTGACATCACCCTTATATGCTGTGTAAAGCATACTATTTCATTTGATCAGCATGGCCACTTGAGTTTTTATAGTTTTCACGCTGCTTGTAGTTTATATATGGTTCACAAAAATCAAACAAACGATAAAGTAAACATGTAAGGATTCAGAATATTCTTTCAAACCCTTACACATTGTGTGTACGTATTTTTTGTCTTAAGTTTGTGGCTTTAAAGAGGTTCACGTTGTTTCTATGATGTGCATAACATGTTCTTTTAAATGTTTGTTAAATTTTTCCTGGAATTGTAATTTTTCAATCTGAATAAAGATAGTCAAATCCCTGATACACACTGACACAGAGCAGAATAGGGACTGTTCCTCCTACATAGGGTCACTTGGCAGATATGGATTGACACCTGTCCTCAAAGCCCCTGATACACACTGACACAGAGCAGAATAGGGACTGTTCCCCCTACATAGGGTCACTTGGCAGATATGGATTGACACCTGTCCTCAAAGCCCCTGATACACACTGACACAGAGCAGAATAGGGACTGTTCCCCCTACATAGGGTCACTTGGCAGATATGGATTGACACCTGTCCTCAAAACCCCTGATACACACTGACACAGAGCAGAATAGAGACTGTTCCCTGTCCACAGAGACCATGATACACACTGACACAGAGCAGAATAGAGACTGTTCCCCGTCCACAGAGACCATGATACACACTGACACAGAGCAGAATAGAGACTGTCCCCCCTACATAGGGTCACTTGGCAGGTATGGATTGACACCTGTCCTCAAAGCCCCTGATACACACTGACACAGAGCAGAATAGAGACTGTTCCCTGTCCACAGAGACCATGATACACACTGACACAGAGCAGAATAGAGACTGTTCACCGTCCACAGAGACCATGATACACACTGACACAGAGCAGAATAGAGACTGTTCCCCGTCCACAGAGACCATGATAAACACTGACACAGAGCAGAATAGGGACTGTTCCCCCTACATAGGGTCACTTGGCAGGTATGGATTGACACCTGTCCTCAAAGCCCCTGATACACACTGACACAGAGCAGAATAGAGACTGTTCCCTGTCCACAGAGTCCATGATACACACTGACACAGAGCAGAATAGAGACTGTTCCCCGTCCACAGAGACCATGATACACACTGACACAGAGCAGAATAGAGACTGTTCCCTGTCCACAGAGTCCATGATACACACTGACACAGAGCAGAATAGGGACTGTTCCCCGTCCACAGAGACCATGATACACACTGACACAGAGCAGAATAGGGACTGTTCCCCGTCCACAGAGACCATGATACACACTGACACAGAGCAGAATAGGGACTGTTCCCCCTACATAGGGTCACTTGGCAGGTATGGATTGACACCTGTCCTCAAAGCCCATGATACACACTGGGGGGAGCTACTGTCCTCCCCAACCCATGCGCGGTGGGTGGGGGCCATAAATCACAATGGGGGACCTACTGTCCTACCCCCTCGGCCCCCACCCCTGCGCGGTGGGTGGGGGCCATAAATCACAATGGGGGGCCTACTTTCCTCCCCCCGGCCCCCATCCCTGCGCGGTGGGTGGGGGGCATAAATCACAATGGGACGGACCTACTGATAGGAGTGGAGTATTGTTCATATCAGTTTAATACCTTCCGCGTCTCCTATCAGTGGACGTGTATATGGCAGCCATTTTAGGAACCGCACACCTGGGACCCGAGCAAGGTCACCTCGTTCAAGCTGCTCTGGTTCCTTGATGAGCCAGCTGCCCGTGAGTTAACATGTCCCGTGGAGAAGCACTCTGTCCTGTAAAGCCTCACCACAAAAAAATTAAATAAATAACAGCACTCGGAGTGGTGAGTTTAGTAAATGTTCATATCAGTTTAATACCTTCCGCGTCTCCTATCAGTGGACATGTATATGGCAGCCATTTTAGGAACCGCACACCTGGGACCCGAGCAAGGTCACCTCTTTCAACAGGCGACATGATTTGGCCCTGTAAAACTATCCTGGATATTCTCTACAATTTCTATGGATAGGGCATTGATTTATGTAACAGGGAGATGGAAGAAGATGCTTGGTCGGTCCTCTTACTTCATATTTGGGGCACTGCGCGGGCAAGCTAATGTGCCACCAGATAGGAGTGGTGAGTTTAGTATTGTTCATATCAGTTTAATACCTTCCGCGTCTCCTATCAGAGGACATGTATATGGCAGCCATTTTAGGAACCGCACACCTGGGACCCGAGCAAGGTCACCTCTTTCAACAGGCGACATGATTTGGCCCTGTAAAACTATCCTGGATATTCTCTACAATTTCTATGGATATGGCATTGATTTATGTAACAGGGAGATGGAAGAAGATGCTTGGTCGGTCCTCTTACTTGAAATTTGGGGCACTGCGCGGGCAAGCTAATGTGCCACCAGATAGGAGTGGTGAGTTTAGTATTGTTCATATCAGTTTAATACCTTCCGCGTCTCCTATCAGTGGACGTGTAAATGGCAGAGAATTTTAATTGTTGAATCACCTCCCCTTTTTAGGCCAAGGTGGGAAGATGCTTAGACCACTGGTATATTGGTGCCATCTTGGAGGATTTTTTTTGGGTTTGTTTTTTGAAGCCACAGTGCTGCACCAGTGGGCCTAAAAATTAGGCATGTACACATGCCTGAAAAATTTGGTATTGTTGCAGCCGCTGCTGTAGCAGCGGCCAGAAAAATTGATGTTTGTTTCACAGGCAGAAAGTGCCCTAAAACATGGCGGCTTGAACCCTAGTTGGTGGCGGATAAGTCACGCAAGTCAAACGTCATTCAGAGCTAAAATACAGCAGCGTGTGGACCATTTTTAGCCCAAGGCAGCTCATCTCATCAGGCCTTTTTTAATCGAATGTATCGCCCAGTGTCAGTCCCTTTGGGATCCATCCCTCATTCATCTTAATAAAGGTGAGGTAATCTAGACTTTTTTGACCTAGGCGACTTCTCTTCTCAGTGACAATACCTCCTGCTGCACTGAAGGTCCTTTCTGACAGGACACTTGAAGCGGGGCAGGCCAGAAGTTCTATCGCAAATTGGGATAGCTCAGGCCACAGGTCAAGCCTGCACACCCAGTAGTCAAGGGGTTCATCGCTCCTCAGAGTGTCGATATCTGCAGTTAAGGCGAGGTAGTCTGCTACCTGTCGGTCGAGTCGCTCTCTGAGGGTGGATCCCGAAGGGCTGTGGCGATGCATAGGACTTAAAAAGGTCTGCATGTCCTCCATCAACAACACGTCTTTAATGCCGTCGTGGGAGGAGGAGGAGGATGACTTCCACCTCTCCCCCTGTTATATTCCCGTTGTGCTGTGACATCACCCTTATACGCTGTGTAAAGCATACTTTTTAATTTATTTTGCAAATGCTGCATCCTTTCCTACTTGTTGTAATTCGGTAACATTTCCGCCACTTTCTGCTTATACCGGGGGTCTAGTAGCGTGGACACCCAGTACAGGTCGTTCTCCTTCAGCCTTTTTATACGAGGGTCCCTCAACAGGCAGGACAGCATGAAAGACCCCATTTGCACAAGGTTGGATGTCGAGCTACTCATTTCCCGTTCCTCCTCCTCACTGATGTCATTGAAGGTATGTTCTTCCCCCCAGCCACGTACAACACCACGGGTACCAGATAGGTGACAACGAGCACCCTGGGATGCCTGTTGTGTTTGGTCTTGCTCCTCCTTCTCCTCCTCAAAGCTACAATCCTCCTCTGACTCCTCTTCCTCACAATCCTCTTCCAGCGTTGCCGCAGGTCCAGCAAGCGATGCTGATAAGGCTGTTTCTGGTGGTGATGGTGACCACAACTCTTCCTCTTCACGCTCATCTACAGCCTGATCCAGCACTCTTCGCAGGGCACGCTGCAGGAAGAAAACAAATGGCTGATGGTGCCTTCGTTGCGACTGACTAGGTTTGTCACCTCCTCAAAAGGACGCATGAGCCTACACGCATGAGCGTCCAGTAACGTGGCAAAAAAATTCCCAGCTCCCCAGAGGCTGTCCTAGCACCCCGGTCATACAAATATTCATTAACAGCTTTTTCTTGTTGGAGCAGTCGGTCGAACATTAGGAGTTTTGAATTCCAACGTGTAGGGCTGTCGCAAATCAAGCGCCTCACTGGCATGTTGTTTCGCCTCTGGATATCGGCAAAGTGAGCCATGGCCATGTAGGAACGCCTGAAATGGCCACACACCTTCCTGGCCTGCTTCAGGACGTCCTGTAAGCCTGTGTACTTATGCACAAAGCGTTGTACGATCAGATTACACACATGTGCCATGCACGGCACATGTGTCAACTTGCCCAACTTCAATGCCGCTATCAAATTTTTTCCGTTGTCACACACCACTTTGCCGATATCCAGTTGCTGCGGAGTCAGCCACTTTTCCACCTGTGCGTTCAGGGCGGACAGGAGTGCTTGTCCGGTGTGACTCTCTGCTTTCAAGCAAGTCAAACCCAAGACGGCGTGACACTGCCGTATCCGGGATGTGGAATAGTACCTGGGGAGCTGGGGGGGTGCCGTTGATGTGGAGCAAGACGCAGCAGCACAAGAGGACTCAGCCGAGGAGGTTATGGAAGAGGATGGAGTAGGAGGAGTAGAGGAGGTGGCAGCAGGACTGCCTGCAATTCGTGGCGGTGTCTCCAACTCCTCTGCAATGCCACGCATTCCTTGCTTGTCAGCCGTCAGCAGGTTTACCCAATGCGCAGTGTAGGTGATATACCTGCCCTGACCATGCTTTGCAGACCAGGTATAAGTGGTCAGATGGACCCTTGCCCCAACACTGTGTGCCAGACATGCCATGACTTCCTTTTGCACAATCGAGTACAAGTTGGGGATTGCCTTTTGTGAAAATAAATTCCGGCCGGGTACCTTCCACTGCGGTGTCCCAATAGCTACAAATTTTTTGAACGCCTCAGACTCAACTAGATTGTATGGTAAAAGCTGGCGGGCTAATAGTTCGGACAAGCCAGCTGTCAGACGCTGGGCAAGGGGGTGACTTGGTGACATTGGCTTCTTACGCTCAAACATGTCCTTGACAGACACATGACTGTGGGCAGATGAGCGGTAACTGCTCAAGGCGGGAGACGGAGTGGCGGATGGTTGAGAGGGGGCAAGAAGGACAGCAGTGGTTGACGTGGCTGAAGATGCTAGACCAGGAGGAGGATGGCGGCTTAGAGTAGGCGTGCTGCTTGTACTCATGTGTTGATCCCATAGGCGTTTGTGATGTGAGATCATGTGCCTACGCAAAGCAGTTGTACCTAGGTGGGTGTTGGACCTCCCACGACTCAGTTTCCTTTGGCACAGGTTGCAAATGGCATCGCTGTTGTCAGAGGCAGACACACAAAAAAAATGCCACACTGCTGAGCTCTGCAATGACGGCATTCTGGTGGTGGACACAGCATGCGTTGATTGGCGTGCTGTCGGGCTGACCCCGGGTGCCAATGCATGCTGTCTGACTGTGCAACTAGCTCCTTGCGACGACCCCCCCCTGCTTCCAACTCGTCTCCTCCTCCTCTCTGTCTCCCCATCTGAACTTTCGCCCTGTTCTTCTTCTTGCCGAGCGGGCACCCACGTGACATCCATGGACGCATCGTCATCATCAACCGCTTCGCTTGTATCTGACAACTCAGAAAAGGAAGCAGCAGTGGGTACAACATCATCATCATCACACCGTACCTCCATGTGTTTAATGCTGCCTGCCTGAGACATATCCCTGTTATCTACATCCTCTAGCAATAATGGTTGCGCATCACTCATTTCTTCAAACGGGTGTGTGAATAACTCCTCTGACATACCAAGTAAAGCGGCTGTGGTGCTAGTTTTGGTGGTGGCGGCAGGCGGGTGAGTGGTATCTTGAGAGGTGCCTGAAGCTAAGCTGGAGGAGGATGGTGCGTCAAGGTTCCGAGCGGAGGCTGTACAAGATTGGGTGTCCTGTGTTAGCCAGTCAACTATGTCCTCAGAACTTTTCAAGTTCAGGGTACGTGGCTTCTGAAAACTGGGCATTATTCTAGGGCAAAAGGGAATCACAGCACCACGACCATGACGGCCCCTGCGGGGTGGCCTGCCTCTGCCTGTCATTTTTTGGGGGATTAGTGGTACTATGCGTGCAAGCTACTGTGAGACCAGATATGATTGGTGTATTAGCTTACACTGGAAACCCTTTTTCTTTGTAAAAGCACGCTATAGAGACACCAGATATGATTGGCAATGTGCACTGGAACAGTTCTGGAGAGCACACGCTGAAGGAAGGACTGACAGAGCCGCTTGAAGGACACTGACTGGCTGCTATTAGCTTACACTGGAAACCTTTTTTCTTTGTAAAAGCACGCTATAGAGACACCAGATATGATTGGCAATGTGCACTTGAACAGTTCTGCAGAGCACACACTGTAGGCCTGACACACCCGCTTGAAGACAAGTAACTGCTATTCAATCTATAACAGTGGAAAACTAATTTTGATTTTAAAAGCACGCTATAGAGACACCAGATATGATTGGCAATGTGCACTGGAACAGTTCTGGATAGCACACGCTGAAGGAAGGACTGACAGAGCCGCTTGAAGGACACTGACTGGCTGCTATTAGCTTACACTGGAAACCTTTTTTCTTTGTAAAAGCACGCTATAGAGACACCAGATATGATTGGCAATGTGCACTTGAACAGTTCTGCAGAGCACACACTGTAGGCCTGACACACCCGCTTGAAGACAAGTAACTGCTATTCAATCTATAACAGTGAAAAACAAATTTTGGTTTTAAAAGCACGCTATAGAGACACCAGATATGATTGGCAATGTGCACTGGAACAGTTCTGGAGAGCACACGCTGTAGGAAGGACTGACAGAGCCGCTTGAAGGACACTGACTGGCTGCTATTAGCTTACACTGGAAACCTTTTTTCTTTGTAAAAGCACGCTATAGAGACACCAGATATGATTGGCAATGTGCACTTGAACAGTTCTGCAGAGCACACACTGTAGGCCTGACACACCCGCTTGAAGACAAGTAACTGCTATTCAATCTATAACAGTGAAAAACTAATTTTGATTTTAAAAGCACGCTATAGAGACACCAGATATGATTGGCAATGTGCACTGGAACAGTTCTGGATAGCACACGCTGAAGGAAGGACTGACAGAGCCGCTTGAAGGACACTGACTGGCTGCTATTAGCTTACACTGGAAACCTTTTTTCTTTGTAAAAGCACGCTAAAGAGACACAGATATGATTGGCAACTGTCAAAGCACGCTGGCACAGGTCTGCAGAGCACACGCTGAAGTAGGCCTGACACCCAGACGCTTGCAGACAACTAACTGCTCTTCTATTACAGTGAAAAAAAATTATTTATTTTAAATCTAAAGCTTAAGCTATTGTAAAAACAGATATGAGTGGTGGCACTCGGCAAGAGGGCACAGTATCCACTGTGCACCTCACACAGAAGCTGGCAGGCAGGCAACTGCTCTTCTATTACAGTGGAAACAAAATTTTGGTTTTAAAAGCATGCTATAGAGACACCAGATATGATTGGCAACTGTCAAAGTACGCTGGCAGGGTTGTGCATTGCACACGCTGAAGGAAGGCCTGACAGAGCCGCTTGAAGGACACTGACTGGCTGCTATTAGCTTACACTGGAAACCTTTTTTCTTTGTAAAAGCATGCTATAGAGACACCAGATATGATTGGCAACTGTCAAAGCACGCTGGCAGTGTTGTGCAGGGCACACGCTGAAGGAAGGCCTGACAGAGCCGCTTGAAGGACACTGACTGGCTGCTATTAGCTTACACTGGAAACCTTTTTTCTTTGTAAAAGCACGCTAAAGAGACACCAGATATGATTGGCAACTGTCAAAGCACGCTGGCAGTGTTGTGCAGGGCACACGCTGAAGGAAGGCCTGACAGAGACGCTTGAAGGACACTGACTGGCTGCTATTAGCTTACACTGGAAACCTTTTTTCTTTGTAAAAGCATGCTATAGAGACACCAGATATGATTGGCAACTGTCAAAGCATGCTGGCAGTGTTGTGCAGGGCACACGCTGAAGGAAGGCCTGACAGAGACGCTTGAAGGACACTGACTGGCTGCTATTAGCTTACACTGGAAACCTTTTTTCTTTGTAAAAGCATGCTATAGAGACACCAGATATGATTGGCAACTGTCAAAGCACGCTGGCAGTGTTGTGCAGGGCACACGCTGAAGGAAGGCCTGACAGAGCCGCTTGAAGGACACTGACTGGCTGCTATTAGCTTACACTGGAAACCTTTTTTCTTTGTAAAAGCACGCTAAAGAGACACCAGATATGATTTGCAACTGTCAAAGCACGCTGGCAGTGTTGTGCAGGGCACACGCTGAAGGAAGGCCTGACAGAGCCGCTTGAAGGACACTGACTGGCTGCTATTAGCTTACACTGGAAACCTTTTTTCTTTGTAAAAGCACGCTAAAGAGACACCAGATATGATTGGCAACTGTCAAAGCACGCTGGCAGGGTTGTGCAGGGCACACGCTGAAGGAAGGCCTGACAGAGCCGCTTGAAGGACACTGACTGGCTGCTATTAGCTTACACTGGAAACCTTTTTTCTTTGTAAAAGCACGCTATAGAGACACCAGATATGAGTGGCAACTGTCAAAGTACGCTGGCAGGGTTGTGCAGGGCACACGCTGAAGGAAGGCCTGACAGAGCCGCTTGAAGGACACTGACTGGCTGCTATTAGCTTACACTGGAAACCTTTTTTCTTTGTAAAAGCACGCTAAAGAGACACCAGATATGATTGGCAACTGTCAAAGCATGCTGGCAGTGTTGTGCAGGGCACACGCTGAAGGAAGGCCTGACAGAGCCGCTTGAAGGACAATGACTGGCTGCTATTAGCTTACACTGGAAACCTTTTTTCTTTGTAAAAGCACGCTAAAGAGACACCAGATATGATTGGCAACTGTCAAAGCACGCTGGCACAGGTCTGCAGAGCACACGCTGAAGTAGGCCTGACACCCAGACGCTTGCAGACAACTAACTGCTCTTCTATTACAGTGAAAAAAAATTATTTATTTTAAATCTAAAGCTTAAGTATTGTAAAAACAGATATGAGTGGTGGCACTGGGCAAGAGGGCACAGTATCCACTGTGAACCTCACACAGAAGCTGGCAGGCAGGCAACTGCTCTTCTATTACAGTGGAAACAAAATTTTGGTTTTAAAAGCACGCTATAGAGACACCAGATATGATTGGCAACTGTCAAAGTACGCTGGCAGGGTTGTGCAGGGCACACGCTGAAGGAAGGCCTGACAGAGCCGCTTGAAGGACACTGACTGGCTGCTATTAGCTTACACTGGAAACCTTTTTTCTTTGTAAAAGCACGCTATAGAGACACCAGATATGAGTGGCAACTGTCAAAGTACGCTGGCAGGGTTGTGCAGGGCACACGCTGAAGGAAGGCCTGACAGAGCCGCTTGAAGGACACTGACTGGCTGCTATTAGCTTATACTGGAAACCTTTTTTCTTTGTAAAAGCACGCTAAATAGACACCAGATATGATTGCCAACTGTCAAAGCACGCTGGCACAGGTCTGCAGAGCACACGCTGAAGTAGGCCTGACACCCAGACGCTTGCAGACAACTAACTGCTCTTCTATTACAGTGAAAAAAAATTATTTATTTTAAATCTAAAGCTTAAGCTATTGTAAAAACAGATATGAGTGGTGGCACTGGGCAAGTGGGCACAGTATCCAATGTAAACCTCACACAGAAGCTGGCAGGCAGGCAACTGCTCTTCTATTACAGTGGAAAAAAATTATTTCTTTTAAATCTAAAGCTTAACCTATTGTAAAAACAGACATGAGTGGTGGCACTGACTGTGCAAATGGGCAAGGCATCCAACCTGACACAGAAGCTGGCAGGCAGGCAACTGCTCTTCTATTACAGTGAAAAACATTATTTCTTTTAAATCTAAAGCTTAACCTATTGTAAAAACAGATATGAGTGGTGGCACTGACTGTGCAAATGGGCAAGGCATCCAACCTGACACAGAAGCTGGCAGGCAGGCAACTGCTCTTCTATTACAGTGAAAAAAAATTATTTCTTTTAAATCTAAAGCTTAACCTATTGTAAAAACAGATATGAGTGGTGGCACTGACTGTGCAAATGGGCAAGGCATCCAACCTGACACAGAAGCTGGCAGGCAGGCAACTGCTCTTCTATTACAGTGAAAAAAATATATTTCTTTTAAATCTAAAGCTTAACCTATTGTAAAAACAGATATGAGTGGTGGCACTGACTGTGCAAATGGGCAAGGCATCCAACCTGACACAGAAGCTGGCAGGCAGGCAACTGCTCTTCTATTACAGTGAAAAAAGATTATTTCTTTTAAATCTAAAGCTTAACCTATTATAAAAACAGATATGAGTGGTGGCACTGACTGTGCAAATGGGCAAGGCATCCAACCTGACACAGAAGCTGGCAGGCAGGCAACTGCTCTTCTATTACAGTGAAAAAAAAAATATTAACCTATTAAAAAAGCTTAACCTATTGTGACCCCAGATATGAGTGGTGGCACTGGGCAAGTGGGCACAGTATCCAATGTGAACCTCACACAGAAGCTGGCAGGCAGGCAGGCACCTGCAATTACATTACACAGGAAAAAAAAAAAAGCAGCCTGATGTTCTAGCCCTAAAAAGGGCTTTTTGGGGTGCTGTCCTTACAGCAGAGATCAAATGAGTCCTTCAGGATTGTAGTGGACACTGAATACCCTAGCCTAGCTATCAATTTCCCTATCTAATCAGCAGCAGCTAAACTTTCCCTCCTCTCACTAAGCATGCATCTTCCGAATGAATCGAAAGTGGATGCTGGGAGGGAGGTTGGAGGGTGTGGAAGGGAGGGAGTGCTGCTGATTGGCTGGAATGTGTCTGCTGACCGAGAGGCACAGGGTCAAAGTTTGCCCAATGATGACGAATAGGGGGCGGATCGAACTGCGCATGTGTCCGCCCACCGCGGCGAACGCGAACACGCTAAGTTCGCCAGGAACTGTTCGCCGGCGGACAGTTCGGTACATCACCAATGTGCAAATTGCCTGAACGTTTCACTGTCTCTATCTACAATCTCATGCTAACAAATAAGTCAATCAGAAGCTGCTTATACCTGTGACGCATACTATTACCGGTATTCTCTTATTATTTTACTATTATCCTACTTTAAATTTAAAAAGTGCCAGTTTACATAACCTGGCATGACTTGCATTTTCCTGTTTACTTATTTTAGAAATTGTGCAGTTCAATCCTATGTCTTGATACTGAATGCCTTGATATGCCTGTTACGGCTATCGTGACACTGATGCTTGTTTGTAAACCTTTTTGCACAACAAAAATAAAGAATATAAAAATATATATATATACATATATATATATATATATTAAATCATTTGAAAATTGTATTCAACTATATTAAATTGAGACTTCTCTTTTATTTAAACATTGTGAAAAATCGACTCTTCTTGAGACAGCAGAGGAGGCATAGACCAGCAAAGAGCATAGGATATTGCTATATGTGCATAGTAATGGACAGGTCTCAAAAGCTTGTGGATGATGTTTGGAGGAGACTTCATGAGATGCTGCAAGTATTCAATGGTGAGGTATAAAGGCAACTCTAAAATAAGTAAGAGAAAATAAGAAGGAAGCATAAGACTAAATGAAAGAAGAGAATATATACAAGGTAAGACATGTGCATATCAATGGGGCAACAACGCACAGTGAAGCTAGCAGGGCCCATAGGGGCTGCCACAAATCTTTAAATTTCCTAACAAATCCCAAGAAGCAAAACACAGAAATAAACGGTCAGAATAATGTTGCCAATGCTCCAAAGGGAGCATCATTCAAAACAAGAGATCATGCATGGAAACATGCTTAAAAATGTGTTTATGACTAACTAAAGAATAATTAGAATAATAGACCCAACACAAACAAAACTATACAGACCTGAATGAGCCATTTGCTCTTTTTTCTTTCTGGGTTTTTTTTTTTTGTTCTCTGTTTTACTCTTGTTGGGGAGTCGTTTGGTTTACTCTTTTTTTTTTTTTTTTTTTTTTTTTTTTTTTTTTTTTTTGAAAGATGGATCTTTCAATTTTAAATTGTAGACAAAACAAACGAGCTGGTTAATAGAAATGCCCTGCCTCTCATTTAATCAAGCTGTAGACCACAGGTAGCATTCGAATTCGAACTAGCAAATGAACCAGAACAAATGGCAACAGTCCCAGGTAATCATTGTCAAAGAAAAAACAAAAGCAAAACTAAGACTAGCAGAATATTTAACAGGGTGTCCCTGGTTTAGTGGTATTTCTATGGGTGGGGTAGATGCTTGCCATTAATGACCATTAGTGTGGAGTGTAGCTTGGAGGGAGAAAAAAAAATAAAAAATGTAGAGTGAAAAGTTGACAGTGTAGAGAAAGCAGCTGCCAAGATCTTAGGAGTTTCATGCCTTTGATTGGAGATCAGGTGGATCAGTAGCTTGGATGAGAATCCCCAGGGTATGTTGTGGTTTCACAGGCATATTGTTACCGTGACATATTTGCTGTGCTTCACCATTGTGCTGGTGGGTACTGCTAAATGGTTGTAAAGGCTAGGGAAGGCCTTCAATTTTTATGCAGCCTGCATAATTAATGTAAGCATACGGTTGCATCTTTTGGAACAGAGTCAACCAGACATTTCAGTACATTCACAACACCTTTTTAGGTGTTCCAGTACCCTTTATCTCAGTACACTAGCTCCTCTTCTTCGTGCTCAATTCTACTAGGGGTTATCCTCCTTTATTTTTAGTGTACTTCAGTAAGCTGTATTCAATTTGTTTTTTATTTGGTCATAAGTACCTCCCCATGTTCAAAGAAACATCTATTGGTAATATCACATGGTCTGACCATGCCCGATCTTCCTGACTATAGCCTTGCACGGAGACAAACATAACTCGCACTGGCACTTGAATGAGACCCTTCTGGATGATCCAAGTGTAATGGAAGACTTACGCATGACACTATTACTTTAAGGATAACACTACAGAGGATGTCACTGATCCCTGGGTGTGGGAAGCCCACAAGGGGGTCATTAGGGGCACCCTGATTAAATGGGGTTCTAGAATAAAAAAAAATGCACGAACAGGCTGTCAACAAGCACATAAATTCAAGTGGATGAGCTCTGGGCTTACTTAGGGATACACCTAACTACAAAACTCTCAGGCCTATATCAATTAAATTACACTCCTCTCATAGAAAACTTTAGGCGAGACCTTAAAAATGGGACCTGCCCCATTTCTCTTTGATGGGTTGAGTCAGTATCTAGATGATCTTACCTAGAGTATTGTACATATTTGCAAGCCCTACCTATCCCCCTCCCTACCCCCACCCCCTGCATGTCTATATGGCCCAAGGAGCAACCATAAATGTCCACTGTCTAAAATATAGAAACATAGAATGTGACGGCAGATAAGAACCATTCGGCCCATCTAGTCTGCCCAGTTTTCTAAATACTTTCATTAGTCCCTGGCCTTATCTTATAGTTAGGATAGCCTTATGCCTATCCCACGCATGCTTAAACTCCTTTACTGTGTTAACCTCTACCACTTCTGCTGGAAGGCTATTCCATGCATCCACTACCCTCTCAGTAAAGTAATACTTCCTGATATTATTTTTAAACCTTTGTCCCTCTAATTTAAGACTGTCCTCTTGTTGTGGTAGTTTTTCTTCTTTTAAATATAGTCTCCTCCTTTACTGTGTTGATTCCCTTTATGTATTTAAATGTTTCTATCATATCCCCCTTGTCTCGTCTTTCATCCATGCTATACATGTTAAGATCCTTTAACCTTTCCTGGTAAGTTTTATCCTGCAATCCATGAACCAGTTTAGTAGCCCTTCTTTGAACTCTCTCTAAGGTATCAATATCCTTCTGAAGATATGGTCTCCAGTACTGTGTACAGTACTCCAAGTGAGGTCTCACCAGTGTTCTGTACAATGGCATGAGCACTTCCCTCTTTCTACTGCTAATACCTCTCCCTATACAACCAAGCATTCTGCTAGCATTTCCTGCTGCTCTATTACATTGTCTGCCTACCTTAAAGTCATCAGAAATAATCACCCCTAAATCCCATTTCTCAGATGTTGGGGTTAGGACTCTATCAAATATTCTGTACTCTGCCCTTGGGTTTTTACGTCCAAGATGCATTATCTTGCACTTATCCACATTAAATGTCAGTTGCCACAACTCTGACCATTTTTCTAGTTTACCTAAATCAGCCATTTGGCTTATCCCTCCTGGAACATCAACCCTGTTACATCTCTTAGTATCATGCGCAAAAAGACACACCTTACCATCAAGACCTTCTGCAATATCACTAATAAAAATATTAAAAATAGAAAATATACCATATACTTTAAGCAGCTTTGGGAGGGGAATGAACAGGAAGTTTCAAACAAATGGATGAGAAGTTTACACATTCACATGTCCAATAAGGACTGGGCAAACATCATTGAAACAGGAATAAAAACCCCAGTCAGCATTGCCCGCAAGGAGACCTTCTACAAGAGGGTCACCAGATGGTACAGGACCCCGGTCGAGCTCCATACATACTGGTCCACAGTCAGCGACAAACACTGGAGATCTAGAGAGAAGCAGGGATATGAAGCACATCTGGTGCTCGTGCAAAGACATCAACCTGTATTGGCGACATACTAGCAGATTTTGTAAGGATTAGGTCTCTGAACCCAATTGACCCTGTCCCAGGTATTGCTAGACTGGCCTTGTTCTTTTAGAGAGAAACAGCCAGCAATTAGTGAACCTATTGTTAGAAGCCAATGCTCTCATCCCAATGTATAGGCGACAAACACAAACCAAAGAGCAATGGGTGTAGAGATAGTTGGAAGAGACAAACTTGTCAGTGCTAGGGAAGAGAAACAAATACTTAATATGGGAACCCTGGATTAAAATTTTGGAGAGCTACCCCCTAAACGCCTGTGCCCTGGAAGATAAGGCCCGGAACCATCCTTTTAGGGTGTTCACAACCACATTTGAGGCTCTACTGCTCTGAGAATTCTGAGTTGTGTGATAACAGGCAGGATTCCTTCTTACCCTTTTATTGTAAGGCATGCCTGGTTTTAGGAGTATCACAGGATAGACACTCCCACACGAAACCTAAATATGCAGTACTGAGGTTACCCCCCAAACCAGTGGAACCCATCCAGCTGGGTAACGGTTTTCAATACATTTCAGAGTACGTGGTTTAACCTGTGGAGATTGTAATGCCTGTGGCTCAGGTAGATACTTTGAATGTAGCAAAGTCAGGAAGAATACCAATACTGTATATGGTATACCTATAACCATTCCAGATAAAAATGGTATTGTATGTACCCCATAACCTTGACTAACTGAAAATAAAGCAGCATGAAAAATGATGCAAAGTTATAAATATCAAAGGGATAATCTTTTGCAAGTTTAGGCATTACCAACTCCCCTGGCACACCCTTAAGGGTTAAATCATCCATGAAAGGTTCATCTCCAAAGTCCAGTATCCAGCACCCAAACACTTTGCCCCTTGTCCCCATGCTGCTCAGAATCTTGAGCGAAAGCCCCAGAGATGGTGCGGATTGGCTCAGAGCATCAGCTGCCACTTAGCAGCTCCCCATTTACAACAGTTTTTAATTTCCTTTCAGGCTGGGAATGGGTAACTTGAGGGAAAGTTGCTAAACCGCAATGCCCCACCTGACAGGGGGCAGAGCTCTTGGCTGCTGCATACTGGATATCAAGCTTAAACCATTAGTGAATGGTTTAACCAGCACCATAACAAGTTTGTTACAATAACTTGTTTGTGCGGAGTGTATGCAGATATTTTGCAGTACCTTCAATTGTTGACCCAATTTATGGTAAAAATGCTCAAGAATGAACACCAGACGAAGCAATATAACAAAATATGTACATGGGTTTTACTGTTCCCATTGCTCACTTAATCTGGATAACATTTTTATTGACTGTTTGCTAGCCATCATGTCTTCTCGCCCTCCCCCCTTCCCCTCCCCCCTCCAATTAGGTTCAGCATTGTGTGATGCTGTTAACCAATTTTGAAGCAAAAATTTACACATTAATTGTGGACTAATGACCCCAAATTGCAGTCCAATTTGAAACAAATCACCTGTAAAGTATTGTTTCGTGTGTCACTTCAGTGTACCTATACCCATCTGTACACGGTTTAAGAGCCTCTAAGGGTTACCCATTAACTGTTCCACTGATCTACAAACTATGATGATATACAATTTAGGCCTAGAGTGCCCCCACCTTGTCAGGTCTAAATCCAGTAGGTCTGTCCATAAAGTGTCTGACACTCCCTGGTGTAACTATACTGCATCTCAAGTTCCTGCAGACCTACAATGTTTAGGTCTGCTAAATGTGTTGGGAATTAATGGTATTAGAGGGTCTCCCCTCCAGTGTTCTTACATACAGTTTCAGATTCTCCCAGGTGTACCAATATACCCTTTTTCCCCACTGCCTGGTGTTTACCAGAACCACTACTGCTTGTAGTAAACTTTGTGTCTAGCATGTCCCCGTAGACATGCCAAAGTAATTGCTGCCTATGCAGAGTGAAGTGTTATTCACATCTCTAGTGCCAGTCACTCAGATGGCCATGAGGCGCTTCCTGCTATGCATGGATATGTTGAACACTCCCCATAGAAATCTATAGGTTCTATGAATCTCTAAGGGGAGATGCTGATGGTGCAGCATGGTGTTCTGCTGCATGTGTGCAGTAGTCTACCAATGCTTCTCTATAGCAAAGCATAGGATTGCCTGTGAAGGCTTGATCTCAACCTTGGTGGGCTCAACTGCCTAGAATGAGAAGTTTACATTTTTTAGAACTCCAGTCTGAGGGCCAGACACCCAAGTGATCAGAAACCAGACAAACACCTTGAGAAAGTTAAATATTTGTTTAATAGAACCATGATTGTTACAAATTAAGTTTCTACAGTGTAGGCTTTGGGAGCATTTTTTCTATGGTAAATCCAGATGCTAGTTACAACAGTTATAGTCAGAATTACAGATGCAGTTGCTGCCCCTCCAGCCAGTGTCAAACCAGAGTTTGAGTCATTATCTGAAGAAAAAAAAAAAAAAAAAAATTAGGGAAGCACCATACAATTACCAGTTTATCCAATTTGGACACATGGTCTAAATCTAATTTCATAAGCCAACATTGTAATGCAGTATTAGAATAAGACATCCTACCTTCCATTTTAATGGAATCAGGTTTTGCAGCGATGAAGTTTACTGGTCCATCAGAGGAGATTATCTTCATAGCTTCTTCTGGATTTAGCTTCTCAATCATTCTCCCTGAATGCAGAGATCAGGAAAAAAAAATAAGGACAGTTCTAGCATCAAGATTAAACCCTCCCCTCAACTGAGTGCATAAGATTTCATTCAACAAGGAGACTAGAAGCACTTATTTTAGCCTCCATGGCAGTGTCCCAATGATACTTTAGTGTAGCTAGAAGACCTGTTGAAATGTGTTGTGTATGTTTAGTGTAACACGAGTCAAAATACACACTCTTTCTGGGCACACAAGAAGTCATGCAGGAGTCTGATGCAGATGGGACACACACCGAGGCACTGCAGTGAAAATACACCTGTAACATAAAGTATTATTAGACATCACAGCCAACTCAGATATTCTATTACTTAGCAGCATTAGCCATGTTCCACAGTTAAATGAATAAGCATATGAAAGCTTTATTTAAATAAAAATAAGATTCTAATGCTTCTGGGTTTTGTTTTAACCTTTGCACACAAGAGGGGATATATGTGTCCCTTAACATGGGCTGAAGATTGAATTGGATTTATTTTTTTATTTTTTTTATTTTGTGCTTGCAAAGTTAAGGTTCTTTCCATGTTGCATCCAAGAAACTCACCAGTCCTCTAAGTGCAAGCTGGGTTCTTCCATCCACAAATGTGAAGGTGCTGATTGAAAAGTGGTTGTAATGGGTTGGGAATGGAATTGCCCGAGATGAAGCGCCAAGAGGAATAAGCTGTGTGAGGTAGTTGTCGCCAGGAAAGGGGCAGCTGGAAACACATTTAACAATTAAGTCAGGAAATGCAGTTCAGCTCAAGCATCATACCACCCAGAGGAACACCTACCTTTTCACAAAGATGGGCCACTGAGGCTGTTGTGTCTCGTCAGGAGAGGGATTAGCCCAGCAGTCATTCAAGATCAGAACCAGATTAGGATCAGTCCTTTGAAGAATGCGGACTTCCAAGTAGACTGGATCTCGGAGCACTCTCGTTACAGGGTAGTCACCAGCAACATAATATGAAGAGTACTGTTGGTCTACAAAAGAACAGGGTTAATCTTACCACCATTGATCTCTGTAAACGCATGTGATAATAGAGCTAGCTTTGTTACCTCGGGCAATCCTCATTTCCAGGAGAAGGGGTCCAGTAGTGGAGACTGGAAGAGGTGGTGGAAGAGTGAATACCTGAACTTGCAGTGGTGCAACACCTGTTCTGGAATAGGTGCAGCGCACAGTGACCCTGAAGAATAGAAGCAGGACATAAGGAAGGAGAGTGTTGTACTCCTACATTAATCTGGTTCAGAAAATATGCACAATGTTATAGCCTGGTAGAACAAGCTACTCTAATCAAATATATTTCAAGACATGCCATACCTCATAGTACTGTCCCTTGTAATAGAAGCTGCACCCCAGGTCCTTATGTCTCGTGTTGCCTCAATTGTGTTCTCATATTGAATTGTGCTCCCAGGTACCTGTGAAGAAAGTCAATAGCTAGCTTTGCCCAGAATAGAACTTAGCCTGATAGTTACATATAGGTTGTTAATCATAAGCCTTTGGCTATTGCCCAAAGGAAGTGGTATATTTGCCATGCTTTTGTATTAAAAGGTCAAAGTTCCTTTCCAGTCTTACCCGATTCATGGACCCACAAGACAGTGGAAAGCTGAAAGCTATGAATGCGTTGCTCTTCATTGTCTGCAATCCAGGGCAAGATGTTTGATTCACATTGAGAACATGAACCGAACCAAAGATCAGTGATGGCGTGGTCAGCTCAGTGGAAATTGCTACTGTAACACTGCTGTTAGCTGTGCATTGAGCAGTCACTAAAAAAAAAATATATATATATATAAAATAAAACAAACTTACAGCAGCATTTACAAATAAATGAAGGTGTACCAATTATCACAAATATAAAGTTGCTGGTGGATTCCTCAAGGATATTGTTTTAGCCTTTTTAGGCACCCTCCTGCATATTATATATAGAGCTTGGGATAGCTCTAAATCCTGGGATGTATGTATGGACAGATCAATATAGATACACACTTTGCACTGTTATGTTATTTGTGTTTTTTAGATTGATCCCGAATTGTCATTTCATTTACTGCTGCAGTATTTATTCTATTGTTTTATTACAGCAGAATTTACATGGTAGGAAATTAAAACATCTAAAGTAATTCAGTTGTGTAACACTGCTATTACAGACTAGCAAGCTATTAACAGAGCAGGAGATAAATGCAAATTTAGACAGACTGCAACAGAGGGTAAACATTTCATGTCTAAACTGCAAATCACATGCAGTGAAGAAAGTTCTTGTAAAGTTGACTAGGGATATATAAACAAAGTTATTTAGCCCCTAAGTGGCAGACCAGTGACACTGCAGGGGCATGATCTATACACCAAAACATTAATGCATTGGGCCAGAGTTCTTTTGGTGTCCATCATGCCACACCACCCCTGCCTGTGACGCAGCATGCATAAAATGGGTTTATTTTCCAGTCAGATGTTTAACCCCCCCCCCAAATAAAAGCTAGAGTTTGTCTGTTCAACCATATATTTTATATCTTTCATATAAAGTGTACCCTCAAATTATATATACACACACCAGTAATCTAATTTTGTTCAGGAGAAAGGGTTTTATTTCACATTGAATATTTCACACAAACTGACCAGTCACAGAAGTTATGGTGTTAAAAACCAGAAGAGTTCTCATTGAAGTCTCCCAACTACTACAGTGTCATCACCCTCCCCCCCCCCCCTCCCCATATTTAGGTTCTCAGAAGAATTTGAGAAGCCAGCGTTGGTACCCATGTCCGATTTGATGTCGGAGATGAGGCCGGGATGTTCAAGAAGAGCATGCCTGCCACTTCTGTTACAGGAGCTAGTTGAAGGATGCTGCAAACCTCCCTGGCTGTTAGATACTATAAACTCAACTCTAGTTTTAATTTTATTTAATTTTATTTAAATCATGCCTCTCCATTTTACTATAAAAAGTTAAGCAACTTGAAATAAGTGTCAAACTACAAAATGCTAAAAAATAAAACCCTATAGTTTAGCAGTGACACTAGCTGAAGTGATTTTGGTGTATAGATTGTGACATGCTCCTTCCCACTACCCCTGGAGTACTGTGGAAGCTGGGCTTCTGACCACCAACTATGGTCCAGGTTGGAGACACAGTTTGGGAGTTCTCCTGTCCAGCCATTAGCAGCTTTCAGTATGCGCCTTCCCTTCATTCAAATGAAACTGAATGCTAGCTCCCTGTTTCGTGGTACTTTTATGTATGGCTCTTATTCCTGGGAGGCTAATTCAATTATCTCCTGAAAATATATTTAATGTAGGATTTCATGTTTCTAATAGGAGTTAGTTTAAAATTAAATTTAAATTTAATTTCCATTGTACAGCATTATGGAGTGTGATGGTGCTATATAAATAAAATTTCAAACCACTTCCAGACATAAGACTGATTTGCCCTGCTAGGAATCTTGTATTACAGGCTCATTGTATCACAACATATGTTTTTTGTCCAGATAACTATGCATGAAGGCCTGTTGAGATTAACCTTTGACCCAGCATTGCAAGCCAGGCTGTATTAGAAAGTCTTTCTAAAGTAATTCAACCATGCATAAAGAACAGACTTTGTTTAAATATTTTACCACCTAAAAACAGTGTATGGCTTTAATCATAGATTGGACAGAATCACTAAGCCACCACAAAAGTCAGAGTTTGGCTTATTAAAAAAAAAATCGGTTGTACTCCCAGAGGAGGTGAGAGAGCAAATCACAGCTCAGTCCTTGTTCCAGCAGGGAGAGTCCTTGCAAGGACTGTTGTCCAGTCCCTGGGAGGGAATAGAGCTAGTCACCTATCCTGTTCCAGGAGGACCCCAGTCAAGTGACTGGAGCACTGAGGTTTTTCCTGCTTCCAACTAGGAAGTGATCCTTGGCAGAGGTATAGTTAACTCTGCTACATAGATTAAGTGCCAAGACAGCTTTAGGAGCATGGAGTGACCCTTTAAACCATGAGTACCTAGACAAATGGGGGGCTGAAATGTTTAAATACCTACAGAGGAGTGATTAACTTTAAGACTACTCACATGGTTTTCCAAAGTAGCAGGGCATTGCAGAATCACCAGGAGTAAAACAGCAACCAAGGCCTTCACAGACATCCCTTGACACACTTTGTTGAGCACAGGACAGCCTATCTTGTCTTGCCACAGCAGCACACATGCTGGGTGCAGGAGCATCCATAGCTATGATACAGATAAAGTCATACATGAACACTTTTCTTAAACCATAAAGTTAAAAATACTAGCTGTAGGAAAAGTATCAGAGTCCATCAGACAGACCAAGGGATGCATCATCATTAGTCAGATGGCACATTGAGCAGATTTGGCAGACCTGCTAGGACAAGTTATGAGTTTTGCACCACTATGTAAAACTGACAAGCATACATTACGGGATTTACAGAAGATTCACTTTGACTGTTTTTTTTTTTTTGCTCAAATTCCATCAAAGTCAGGAGTTCCTTGGTTCTCGCCTAAAGGGTAGCACTCCTCTCCTCCAGCTCTGCTTCACTCCACCTTGTTTGATTGCTTCCTCCTGTCCTGTTGAGTTTTACACCCCACCTCCTATAGACTAAGCTTGTTTGAGCATGGCCGTCTTCAACCTTTTGTTACTGTAAGTTTGTGATTGTCTATTGTTAAATCTTCCCCTTTGTATAACGCTTTACAATATTATCAAATACCGGTAAATAGTTCAATAGACTGCAAAAACAGAGTATGCACCAAATACTTATGGTTATAAGTTTACTCTTTGCATTAGGAAACCGTAACAATAGCCCATGTAGGTCTGAATTGGTCATGTTGGTTGGTATCCAGTAAAGGACCTGCTGCACCTACACTTTAACAAAAAAAAGTTTTCGGGTGTGTGGCCATTCTGATAAACGGCAGGTTACTTACATTCTACTAAGTTACACACCGATTTCTAAACAAAGTGGTTTAGAGACATTAAAGAGTTGTGCTCTGTTAGAGAACCAACAGAAAGGAGTTCCTAGAAAAGTGAGATATATTCGGATAAGAGGCACAGAAGGTTTGGTACCAAGATAGGGATACTTGGAAAGTGTTGTCCTGAACTGGCCTTCACAATATGGATAATCACTGCATACCTGACATGATGGGACACTTAATATCCTTTTTATTGTGTTGAGTTTTTCCATTAACAGCTTCTTCCAGGATTATAGTCATCACATGGTCTCCATTCTACAAATACATAATGTGACAGAGGATTGAACATAAAAAACAGCCAGTTTGCCAGAGACACTAGGTGGTTTGAGCCAGATCTACATTGTAGAGAAAGTGTAAATGATAACCAAGCAGTCGGTGTTGCTCACTTAGTGTAGGAAAAAAAAAAAAAAAAAAAAAAAAAAAAAAAACACAAAACAAACACCCACACAATGTCAGCCATGTACCAGGAAGATACAAAAAGTTGAATATAGGACTAGATGGTTTATTTAAGCAAATGTTACTTAAAACATTACACAGGGAGTTGCAGAAGTGATGCTTTATTTATAGCTTACCATTTCTTTTACATAGCACCCATCATAAGTTGCTCCAACCTTAACAGAACTACCTGGTTGCTGGGTCACCCAAACACCACATGCTGAGTTGTTGCGGAGAATACGAGCCTTTCCTTTGTGGTCTGGAAGTGGAAAGGTTTAAAAGTTAATATATTCTAGGCTAAACACCCAACATACCAGGCCAGCCATTACTACCTCCACTAACATTAGGCGTGGTATTAGATTAGGGTTTTAAGTTAAACAGCTGTAAATCAGTACAGTGATCACCCAAAGGGTAAGGGCATTTTGGTTGCTTGGTGGACTCTACAGTGATTAAGCAGGCATTGATACGATTTAACAGTGCAGCCAAGTACCCATCACGGGGTATTGCTTCTATCCAGCACATGTGTAATTGATTTAAATCCTATTGTAGGATTAAAACATTCTATGCAGAGAATACCAGTTTTTTTTGTGTCATTTTTTTTTTTAGATAACTTGTTCAATAAACCAGTCTAAATAACAGCAATAAATATCCAAGGGTTATGATTAGTTATTGTAGTGATTTTTTTTAGAGCAACAAGAAAGACAGTTAAAGGGACACTATAGTCACCTGAACAAGTTTAGCTTAGTGAAGCAGTTTTGGTGTATAGAACATGCCCCTGCAGCCTCACTGCTCAATCCTCTGCCATTTAGGAGTTAAATCCCTTTGTTTATGAACCCTAGTCACACCTCCCTGCATGTGACTTGCACAGCCTTCCATAAACACTTCCTGTAAAGAGAGCCCTATTTAGGCTTTTATTGCAAGTTCTGTTTAATTAAGATTTTCTTATCCCCTGCTATGTTGATAGCGTGCTAGACCACGCAAGAGCCTCCTGTATGTGATTCAAGTTCAATTTAGAGATTCAGATACAATTATTTAAGGTAAATTACATCTGTTTGAAAGTGAAACCAGTTTTAATTAATGCAGGCTCTGTCAATCATAGCCAGGGAAGGTGTGGCTAGGGTTGCATAAACAGAAACAAAGTAATTTAACTCCTAAATGACAGTGAATTGAGCAGTGAAATCGCAGGGGAATGATCTATACACTAAAACTGCTTTATTTAGCTGAAGTAATTTAGGTGACTAAGATAAGAGGGATTAACCCACTTACATGACTCAATAAAGGGATGGCAGATTTCACTGCATATCAAATGAAGATTTTTGCCCTGTAGAAGTGGTAGCTGATAAATCAGATTACCAACTTAAAGTGCATTTAGGAACAGTATTATAATTATTACTTACCTAGAGCCCTCAGAACAAAATGAGTATCTTTTGAAGGAAAGGAAATCTTTAAGTTTGTGGATCCACATTCCAAATTGGGCAGCTCATCCCAAAATCCATGTGCCTTACAAACTAAAGTAAAACAGCAAACAGCAACTATAACAGCCACACCACTAGACCACCCCATTCTGGCAAGACAAGTCAGTAATGAGAAGAAATGTAAGACTGCAGACTTTTATATGATTGATAGTAAGTACCATGTGATGGTAAATTAAACATCAGTCCATCTTAAGGTGCTTCTTATTAGAGCTTTGTAGGAGAACACCTGTGACAATTAGCAATTAGTCAGTTCATAATATGAACTGGGAAAAGTGCTTTGCTTGATGGCCCTTATTCAGAGATAGCGTTACTTTCTATGCAATTCAAATAAAATTTAGTTTTTAACTGTGTGTCTATGTCACATTTTAATTACATGTTAAAATAATTAAAATTGGTTGTTTAAACAGCAACAAAAACTCAACCAACAGCAACAAGGCTTAACCCCTTAAGGACCAAACTTCTGGAATAAAAGGGAATCATGACATGTCACACATGTCATGTGTCCTTAAGGGGTTAACCATTCAGGTCAAAATAGCTGAACTGGAAATATTCTCAAAGTCAGCTATGCTTTCAGTTTGGCTACTTTGGCCTTAGATTTAAATATTTGAAATGTATTTAGAATTCCCACTTCAGTAAATAACTGTATTTGACCACTTTAAATTCCCAACAATTCAGTAAATAGCCCTGTCAATGACATGATTTCTACTCTGCATTGTGTGTATTCTACACATTGCAGGGCAGCACTTTCCATGTGCTGTAGAATAATATGTGAAGGTGAAATTTGTCCAGAAAAATATTTTTAAGGGAAATCTTTGTGCAGAATATGGATACCAGTAGCCCATCACTTCTGCCCATTGATTGGACTTGAGGATTTTCATAAACATGAGTATTTCTAAATTTTATTAATACAAAGAGGTTCGTTCACTAAACACTAAACTGTAGCAAATTGAAACTGAATTGCAAAATTTAGAGCTGAAAATTAAATTTTTTAAAAATTCTAGATCTCAGCTATAGATGTAGCTTGACTGATTAGATAAAGGCTGTGATTTACTAAGCACATCATTGTCTTCAGTTTGACATGAGTCTGTAAAAAATACTGGATTTTTACTGGATTTGGATGTGATTCTCATATTTACCAAAACCAAATATGGTGAAAATGTTGTTATGCTGACTGAAAAAACACAATTCACACCATCCATATGGTCCATACAGTGTATGGTTTAAATTCATTGCTTTTTTAATCCAAATCCTATAAAAAAGTATTAGATCTATCCGGTACCAAATTCAAACCAAGTTTTGACTGAATGTATTAGACATGTGCAATTCGTTTCGGTCCGAATGTATATTCGGACGAATTTCGGCAATTCGGACATTCGGATGCTTACGAATGTCCGAAGTGCTGAAGTTCCGAAGTGCTGATATCCCGAATGTCTGAAGTTGTCGAAGAGCCGAAGTGCCGAAGTTCCGAAGTGTCGAAGTGCCGAAGTGTCAAAAGAAAACAACCCTGCTTGAGAAATGCAGAAAGATTGCTGGCCACTTCCACCGTAGCGTGAAGAAAAGCCAGCTCCTGAGTAAAAGAAGGCAGGCATTGACCAGCATCGTCTCAAGCAAGATATAGGGAATAGGTGGAACTCCACTTTGGAAATGCTGGAGCGCATCCTGGAGCAGCAGAAAGCAATCAATGCCATGTCCTACGAGCATTACATCGGGATCGATAGCTCCTTAGTCAGGGAGGATTGGTTAATGATTGGACAGCTAGTAGCAGTCCTTAGGTCAAGTAATTCCCTTGTTCACCCACCTCTCAAATAAGCTGAGTCGCTTAATTTCTAAAAAAGGAAGTGGTACCTGGTGGTCAACTACTTGGTGATGTTGCTGCACTTGTTAGGAGGCTCGAGGAGCAACTAACACGTAGGTTCAATGAGCGCATGGAGTCCTGCCAAGAGTTGATGCTTGCGTGCACGTGTGACCCAAGAATAAAGGGCAAGATGGCACTCCACATGAATTCCCTGACCGCTTGGAGGGATACATTGATTGACAGGGTGCGTGATGTGCAAAGAAAGAGGTTAAGGTTGTTTGAGGATGAAGAGCTGGAGGAGCCTGATAGTGTAGCACCATCATCTACCAGTGTAAGCAGCACTGCTCAATCCACTGGAGCAGCTGTGTTTTGGGCTGAAGCCCTGGATACTTTTGTTGGACCCACTACGGTTCCCTCAAGAAAAGGAAGTAGTGCTGAAGAGATGGTGAAGGCTTTCCTTGGTGAACCACCTATACCCCCTACTACAGATCCTTTGAGTTTTTGGGATGAGAAAAGGGATGTGTGGCCTGCTCTCTCTCTGTTAGCCCAGGAGCTCCTTTCTTGTCCCCCAACCACTATCCAGAGTGAATGTGTGTTTTCTGTTACGGGAAACATACTTTGCCCTCAGCGGTCCCAACTGGCACCGCGGCTCATGGAGCAAATGGCTTTCCTAAAAGTCAATCTGCCCAAGTTGGGTTACCCCACTCTTAGCTTTGACACAGATTAAACTACTTTGTCCATACCCTCCATCTGTTTTTCTCTCTTTTGTCATTATTCTATACTTCTACGTTAAGCCCGGCCACTCTAAGGACCGGTAATACGTTTACTATCTTTCCTTAGTAGATATCTGTGTCTCAGGTTTGCGTGTTGGAATATACCTTCCTTGACAGTGTTTTCTCTTCTGTTTAATCGTTCACTCAAGCCCATTTTATGACGTACTCCTTATTGATTGGCCACACTACACGTGGCTAATCTATTATGCACCCAACGACTACTATGATTGGTGCAAGTATTGTTCTATCTACACACGGGCTCCTATTTAAATCATTCTAGGATTCAGTCACTTGTTTCTCCTGAGGAAGGCACCATGTTAGCGCTGAAACGCGCTTTGGGTTTTGGGCTTCAAGTTCTTTTTCTTTTTTTTTTTACTCACGTAACTCACTATGGAACGGGTTTTTGTTGTTTGTTTACCTTAATTTATTGATTTATTTAGTTTTTTTATGTATCCTACTAGCTAGTTGTTTAAAAATAAAAAGCATTCAGAGAGGCAGTATCCAATTCATACCACACCCACTACTTTATAATACAAAATTTATGTTTTTCTTCTTCTGAGTTCTGAACAAAATTGCAAATATCATTGCTCTTAATTTGTTGAATTGATCTAAAGAAATAGTGTGCTGGGTTGTGTAATAGTTTGCCAACTCCTCGTAGATGTGTTCTGGATGGAACAGCTCCGTACTCGCTTGAAATATGAGATTTGGCTTCTGAAGATGGACAACTCACGGAGGTGCCATAACAGCCATTGCCGTGGACTTTTTTCCGACTTGGATATGACTCTGCTTTGTGACCTAAACGAGAGACAGGAGGATTCCCTGACCGATGCTTGGTTGGTAAGTAATGGTATGTCAACACGTCAGGCAATGACATTCCATCACCTGCACTCTTAACACTCCCATCACTACTCACATGCAGTAACACACCCAGTAAGCTTGATCCCAAACACACCTGTGCAATTCACCATTGCTGTGGATAAGGTATAACACAATTCTAACACTAAATAAGTTATGCATGAACACAGTAGCCACAACTTTTATACTTTTATGTCCAATATCCATGCTGCACTGCTTCTTGCTTTTACTTGTGCACGACCTGCCCTGGGTTTAGTGCACTGCTCACACACAAATTAAGCTTTCACTGAACTGCTTCCAATCGCTATAAAGTTGGAGAGGCAAGTGTACTTCACATTCACACTATAAACTGACATGACAATCCTCTGCACTCTTCCCATATGTATATTCACAACAATTCATATCTCCAACAGGTTACACAAGATATGGATTCAAGGCCTGGCTGCTCACTTGTCACACAGCATCTTTGTCTTGCTGAGCAAGCCTACAATGAGACCTGGTCCATAATTAACCGAACCTTTAGATCACACTTGCGTGGCCGTGCTATACTCTCCTCAAAAGGTCGCTGGCATTGTCATTGACTGTTGTTGCCAACATATTTTGGTTCTCCCGAAAGCGTTTCATTAATAAAAAAGGTATTACAAGATACAAATTGTATCTTTTTTACATCTACATCACTGGACTAATACGGCTACAATCTCTACTTTAATACTTAAAAAGACACGATAGTCACCAGAACAACTACAGCTTAATGTAGTTGTTATGGTGAGCATAATAGCTCCCTTCAGGCATTTTCATGCAAACACTGCCTTTTCAGAGAAAAGGCAGTGTTTACGTTGCCCTTAGGGACACCTCCAATTGTCAGATGGCCACTGGAGGTGCTTCCTGGCTCAGTGCTGCACAGTAGAAAGCAGTGCCATTCAGCATCTCCACGCTCTGCATGGGAACACTGAATTTTTCTTATAGAGGTGCATTGATTGAATGCATCTCTATGAGGAGGTGCTGATTGGCCAAAACAGGGCGTTTGGCCATGCCGATTTTAGCCAATCCAAAACTTTCCCATGGATTGGCTAAACATTGTCAATTTTTATGTCACCAAGGGGGCGGGGCAGCACCGTCTGACCCATGGAGAGCTGGAAATAAGGTGAGTTTTACATTTTTATAAGGGGGCAAGCCACCTAAATGGTGGGTTTAACACTATATGGTCAGGAATACATGTTTGTGTTCCTGACCCTATAGTGTTCCTTTAACCATATAAGTTATGAATTGAAAAGAAGAAACCACAATAATCAATAAATTAAATATGCTTTATTATACAATGAAACTATATATATATAAAGTTAAGAAGGAAATAAAATATATATCATATACAATCAAAATTTTTTGTATATACACACACACACACATCGAAAAATCGAATTCACAATTTAAAAAATGTACATTGTGCATTGAAAAGCTGTTCCCTTTCAATATATGTTTATTTTACATATACACATGAGCCGTTATTCACATGAGCCGTTATAATAAATAAATATATATTTTGTGAAGTGCACTTTAGGAATGAAAACGTTGCTCAGTAGTGTTGTTGCGAACCCGAAATTTTCGGTTCGCGAACGGCGAACGCGAACTTCCGCAAATGTTCGCGAACCGCGCGAACCGCCATTGACTTCAATGGGCAGGCGAATTTTAAAACCAACAGGGACTCTTTCTGGCCACAAAAGTGATGGAAAAGTTGTTTCAAGGCGACTAACACCTGGACTGTGGCATGCCGGAGGGGGATCCATGGCAAAACTCCCATGGAAAATTACACAGTTGATGCAGAGTCTGGTTTTACTCCATAAAGGGCAGAAATCACCTAACATTGACACCTGTCCTCAAAGCCCCTGATACACACTGACACAGAGCAGAATAGAGACTGTACCCCGTCCTCAGAGACCCTGATACACACTGACACAGAGCAGAATAGAGACCGGGGGTCTAGTAGCGTGGACACCCAGCACAGGTCGTTCTCCGTCAGCCTTTTTATACGAGGGTCCCTCAACAGGCACAACAGCATGAAAGACCCCATTTGCACAAGGTTGGATGCCGAGCTACTCATTTTCAGTTCCTCCTCCTCACACAGAGGAGAATAGAGACTGTTCCCCTACATAGGGTCACTTGGCAGATATGGATTGACACCTGTCCTCAAAACCCCTGATACACACTGACACAGAGCAGAATAGGGACTGTTCCTCCTACATAGGGTCACTTGGCAGATATGGATTGACACCTGTCCTCAAAGCCCCTGATACACACTGACAAAGAGCATAATAGAGACTGTTCCCCCTACATAGGGTCACTTGGCAGATATGGATTGACACCTGTCCTCAAAGACCCTGATACACACTGACAAAGAGCATAATAGAGACTGTTCCCCCTACATAGGGTCACTTGGCAGGTATGGATTGACACCTGTCCTCAAAGCCCCTGATACACACTGACACAGAGCAGAATAGAGACTGTTCCCCGTCCTCAGAGACCATGATACACACTGACACAGAGCAGAATAGAGACCGGGGGTCTAGTAGCGTGGACACCCAGCACAGGTCGTTCTCCTTCAGCCTTTTTATACGAGGGTCCCTCAACAGGCACGACAGCATGAAAGACCCCATTTGCACAAGGTTGGATGCCGAGCTACTCATTTCCCGTTCCTCTTTCTCACACAGAGCAGAATAGGGACTGTTCCTCCTACAGAGGGTCACTTGGCAGATATGGATTGACACCTGTCCTCAAAGCCCCTGATACACACTGACACAGAGCAGAATAGAGACCGGGGGTCTAGTAGCGTGGACACCCAGCACAGGTTGTTCTCCTTCAGCCTTTTTATACGAGGGTCCCTCAACAGGCACGACAGCATGAAAGACCCCATTTGCACAAGGTTGGATGCCGAGCTACTCATTTCCCGTTCCTCCTCCTCACACAGAGCAGAATAGGGACTGTTCCCCCTACATAGGGTTACTTGGCAGATATGGATTGACACCTGTCCTCAAAACCCCTGATACACACTGACACAGAGCAGAATAGGGACTGTTCCTCCTACATAGGGTCACTTGGCAGATATGGATTGACACCTGTCCTCAAAACCCCTGATACACACTGACAAAGAGGATAATAGAGACTGTTCCCCCTACATAGGGTCACTTGGCAGATATGGATTGACACCTGTCCTCAAAACCCCTGATACACACTGACACAGAGCAGAATAGAGACTGTTCCCGGTCCACAGAGACCATGATACACACTGACACAGAGCAGCATAGAGACTGTTCCCCCTACATAGGGTCACTTGGCAGATATGGATTGACACCTGTCCTCAAAACCCCTGATACACACTGACACAGAGCAGAATAGAGACTGTTCCCCGTCCACAGAGACCATGATACACACTGACACAGAGCAGAATAGAGACTGTTCCCCCTACATAGGGTCACTTGGCAGATATGGATTGACACCTGTCCTCAAAGCCCATGATACACACTGACAAAGAGCATAATAGAGACTGTTCCCCCTACATAGGGTCACTTGGCAGGTATGGATTGACACCTGTCCTCAAAGCCCCTGATACACACTGACACAGAGCAGGATAGAGACTGTTCCCCCTACATAGGGTCACTTGGCAGATATGGATTGACACCTGTCCACAGAGACCATGATACACACTGACACAGAGCAGAATAGAGACTGTTCCTCCTACATAGGGTCACTTGGCAGATATGGATTGACACCTGTCCTCAAAACCCCTGATACACACTGACACAGAGCAGAGTAGAGACTGTTCCCCGTCCACAGAGACCATGATACACACTGACACAGAGCAGAATAGAGACTGTTCCCCCTACATAGGGTCACTTGGCAGATATGGATTGAAACCTGTCCTCAAAGCCCATGATACACACTGGGGGGAGCTACTGTCCTCCCCAACCCCTGCGCGGTGGGTGGGGGCCATAAATCACAATGGGGGGGAGCTACTGTCCTCCCCCCCTCGGCCCCCACCCCTGCGCGGTGGGTGGGGGCCATCAATCACAATGGGGGGCCTACTTTCCTCCCCCCCGGCCCCCATCCCTGCGCGGTGGGTGGGGGGCATAAATCACAATGGGGGGACCTACTGATAGGAGTGTACATGTATATGGCAGCCATTTTAGGAACCGCACACCTGGGACCCGAGCAAGGTCACCTCGTTCAAGCTGCTCTGGTTCCTTGATGAGCCAGCTGCCCGTGAGTTAACATGTCCCGTGGAGAAGCACTCTGTCCTGTAAATCCTCACCACAAAAAAATTTAATAAATAACAGCACTCGGAGTGGTGAGTTTAGTAAATGTTCATATCAGTATAATACCTTCCGCGTCTCCTATCAGTGGACGTGTATATGGCAGCCATTTTAGGAACCGCACACCTGGGACCCGAGCAAGGTCACCTCTTTCAACAGGCGACAAGATTTGGCCCTGTAAAACTCTCCTGGATATTATGTACAATTTCTATGGATATGGCATTGATTTATGTAACAGGGAGATGGAAGAAGATGCTTGGTCGGTCCTCTTACTTGAAATTTGGGGCACTGCGCGGGCAAGCTAATGTGCCACCAGATAGGAGTGGTGAGTTTAGTATTGTTCTGATCAGTTTAATACCTTCCGCGTCTCCTATCAGTGGATGTGTATATGGCAGCGATTTTTAATTGTGGAATCACCTCCCCTTTTTAGGCCAAGGTGGGAAGATAAGTAATAACAGAAAAAACGTGCTTTTAGGCGCTTCGAATGTAATGTGGTGAAGAACCTGTTTCTGTTAAGCAGCTCACACACGTGTAGGTACCTCCAAACCTTAACACAATAGCATGCAAAAAAGTGGGGTAATGAAAATGAGACAGAAAAGTCACAACAAACAGAACCCAGTGGAGCGCTAATTAAATGAACTAAACTCACCCTTAAAATAAAGGGATATGCCAGTTGAGAGAATCTAGAAGGAAAAATATAAATGGGAACAATGGTGCAGTATATCTGGACTGGATAATCTTAACAAAGAGCTGTATATATAACAAACTCACATGGTATAGAGCCAGGCAAAGATAGGCTCAGGTCATAAAAGCTGGGGTATTTTAAAGCAAATACCAGGCTTCTTCAATAGTTGAATGGTGGTCCTCAGAGAAAAGGAGAGAAAGGGAACAGTGGACCAGAGTCCTAGTGTATTATCCTCACCCAATATGGCAGAAAAACAAATACAGATACTTGCTCACCTTTCGGAGAGCCAATGTAAACTGGGCTCTCAGTGTGATGGATATTGTGCCTTTAAGAGGGCACTGCTCTTCTTTGTTAAGCAGGAAATTAGAGGCAGGACGTAGGCTCATGTAGACAGTATAAAATTTATTGTAGTAAAACACTTACATAAAATGTAAAATAAAAAGTCCCATAAAATATGGTGAGTCCTCGTCCGAGACGCGTTTCGCCTTATGGAAAGGCTTTTTCAATCGGTATCCTGCTCAAAAAATCCCGCCGGTTTAAATAGCCCAAACGTCTTTCCTATTGGTGCTTGTCGCCTTCCGAATCAACCAATAGAAGGAGAGGTGTGTTCGTCATGTGTTGTGCATGTTCGTGATTGCGGAAGTGACGTATCATGCTTACCGCAACGTCACTTCCGTTTTTCCCGTAGCCGCCATTTTGGTCATTGGCAATTTACACATTTATATGCCCATTGTTCAATGCGTAATGTGGACATAGAAACGGAGAATAAAAGAGAAAGGAGGAATCAAACATGATGTATTAGCTTCATGGGCATTAGAAATTAAAATAAAGAAATGAAAAGGAAAATCGGAGAAGAGACAAAAAGGGTTCATTTCAAGATATGTCATAAACGAATTTATATATTTGCTTTCTTTGAACAACAATATTTACTATATAGGGCGATTTGCCTTGTTGCCCCCTTGTGTTGGGTACATGAATATACATAAGTATAATTATTATCGTTTTTTCTTAAAGGGATACACATCAAATCTTTGTATTTGCAAAGTCTAAAATAAACTCAGATATAGAAATTAACCACATTGGCCCTGTATATAGGGTACATAGGTTTGGGAATGAATATTTATTATACTAGTTGTTTATGAAGGGGTGCACTGCCCATTTGTTACATAAATGGATTAATTCGCAGATATTTTATTGTATTTATTTTATTGGAGACATGTGCAAAGGCTGAGAGGAAAAAATAATAAAATAAAAAATAAAAATAAAATTAAAAAATATATATATAAAAAAAAATAAAAATAAAAATAAAAATAAAAAATGGAATTAAACTAAAAATAAAATTATAAAAAATGACAAAGTTCGAAGTCACAATTGAGACCTCTAGGATGTAGAGTGTCTAATTGAAAAATCCATTTCATCTCAGCCTTGCCCATTTTTTTCACCAAATCGTCACCCCTCCAATCTGTGACAACTTTTTGGATGCCCATAAATGACATCCCTTTTGGGTCACTATTGTGAACATTTTTAAAATGGAGTGATACATTATGCTTCACAAATCCATTTTTTATATTTCTGACATGCTCCTGTATCCTCACCTGTAGGGGGCGTATGGTCCGCCCAATATATTCCTGTACCATACGCCCCCTACAGGTGAGGATACAGGAGCATGTCAGAAATATAAAAAATGGATTTGTGAAGCATAATGTATCACTCCATTTTAAAAATGTTCACAATAGTGACCCAAAAGGGATGTCATTTATGGGCATCCAAAAAGTTGTCACAGATTGGAGGGGTGACGATTTGGTGAAAAAAATGGGCAAGGCTGAGATGAAATGGATTTTTCAATTAGACACTCTACATCCTAGAGGTCTCAATTGTGACTTCGAACTTTGTCATTTTTTATAATTTTATTTTTAGTTTAATTCCATTTTTTATTTTTATTTTTATTTTTATATTTTTTTATATATATATTTTTTAATTTTATTTTTATTTTTTATTTTATTATTTTTTCCTCTCAGCCTTTGCACATGTCTCCAATAAAATAAATACAATAAAATATCTGCGAATTAATCCATTTATGTAACAAATGGGCAGTGCACCCCTTCATAAACAACTAGTATAATAAATATTCATTCCCAAACCTATGTACCCTATATACAGGGCCAATGTGGTTAATTTCTATATCTGAGTTTATTTTAGACTTTGCAAATACAAAGATTTGATGTGTATCCCTTTAAGAAAAAACGATAATAATTATACTTATGTATATTCATGTACCCAACACAAGGGGGCAACAAGGCAAATCGCCCTATATAGTAAATATTGTTGTTCAAAGAAAGCAAATATATAAATTCGTTTATGACATATCTTGAAATGAACCCTTTTTGTCTCTTCTCCGATTTTCCTTTTCATTTCTTTATTTTAATTTCTAATGCCCATGAAGCTAATACATCATGTTTGATTCCTCCTTTCTCTTTTATTCTCCGTTTCTATGTCCACATTACGCATTGAACAATGGGCATATAAATGTGTAAATTGCCAATGACCAAAATGGCGGCTACGGGAAAAACGGAAGTGACGTTGCGGTAAGCATGATACGTCACTTCCGCAATCACGAACATGCACAACACATGACGAACACACCTCTCCTTCTATTGGTTGATTCGGAAGGCGACAAGCACCAATAGGAAAGACGTTTGGGCTATTTAAACCGGCGGGATTTTTTGAGCAGGATACCGATTGAAAAAGCCTTTCCATAAGGCGAAACGCGTCTCGGACGAGGACTCACCATATTTTATGGGACTTTTTATTTTACATTTTATGTAAGTGTTTTACTACAATAAATTTTATACTGTCTACATGAGCCTACGTCCTGCATCTAATTTCCTGCTTAACAAAGAAGAGCAGTGCCCTCTTAAAGGCACAATATCCATCACACTGAGAGCCCAGTTTACATTGGCTCTCCGAAAGGTGAGCAAGTATCTGTATTTGTTTTTCTGCCATATTGGGTGAGGATAATACACTAGGACTCTGGTCCACTGTTCCCTTTCTCTCCTTTTCTCTGAGGACCACCATTCAACTATTGAAGAAGCCTGGTATTTGCTTTAAAATACCCCAGCTTTTATGACCTGAGCCTATCTTTGCCTGGCTCTATACCATGTGAGTTTGTTATATATACAGCTCTTTGTTAAGATTATCCAGTCCAGATATACTGCACCATTGTTCCCATTTATATTTTTCCTTCTAGATTCTCTCAACTGGCATATCCCTTTATTTTAAGGGTGAGTTTAGTTCATTTAATTAGCGCTCCACTGGGTTCTGTTTGTTGTGACTTTTCTGTCTCATTTTCATTACCCCACTTTTTTGCAAGGTGGGAAGATGCTTAGACCACTGGTATATTGGTGCCATCTTGGAGGATTTTTTTTGGTTTGGTTTTTGAAGAGACAGTGCTGCACCAGTGGGCCTAAAAATTAGGCATGTACACATGTCTGAAAAATTTGGTATTGTTGCAGCCGCTGCTGTTGCAGCCGCTGCTGTAGCAGCGGCCAGAAAAATTGATGTTTGTTTCACAGGCAGAAAGTGCCCTAAAACATGGCGGCTTGAACCCTAGTTGGTGGCGGATAAGTCACGCAAGTCAAACGTCATTCAGAGCTAAAATACAGCATTTTTAGCCCAAGGCAGCTCATCTCATCAGGCCTTTTTTAATCGAATGTATCGCCCAGTGTCAGTCCCTTCGGGATCCATCCCTCATTCATCTTAATAAAGGTGAGGTAATCTAGACTTTTTTGACCTAGGCGACTTCTCTTCTCAGTGATAATACCTCCTGCTGCACTGAAGGTCCTTTCTGACAGGACACTTGAAGCGGGGCAGGCCAGAAGTTCTATCGCAAATTGGGATAGCTCAGGCCACAGGTCAAGCCTGCACACCCAGTAGTCAAGGGGTTCATCGCTCCTCAGAGTGTCGATATCTGCAGTTAAGGCAAGGTAGTCTGCTACCTGTCGGTCGAGTCGCTCTCTGAGGGTGGATCCCGAAGGGCTGTGGCGATGCATAGGACTTAAAAAGGTCCGCATGTCCTCCATCAACAACACGTCTTTAAAGCGTCCTGTCCTTGCCGGCGTGGTCGTGGGAGGAGGAGGATGACTTCCACCTCTCCCCCTGTTAGATTCCCGTTGTGCTGTGACATCACCCTTATACGCTGTGTAAAGCATACTTTTTAATTTATTTTGCAAATGCTGCATCCTTTCCGACTTGTTGTAATTCGGTAACATTTCCGCCACTTTCTGCTTATACCGGGGGTCTAGTAGCGTGGACACCCAGTACAGGTCGTTCTCCTTCAGCCTTTTTATACGAGGGTCCCTCAACAGGCAGGACAGCATGAAAGACCCCATTTGCACAAGGTTGGATGCCGAGCTACTCATTTCCCGTTCCTCCTCCTCACTGATGTCATTGAAGGTATGTTCTTCCCCCCAGCCACGTACAACACCACGGGTACCAGATAGGTGACAACGAGCACCCTGGGATGCCTGTTGTGTTTGGTCTTGCTCCTCCTCCTCCTCAAAGCCACATTCCTCCTCTGACTCCTCTTCCTCACAATCCTCTTCCAGCGTTGCCGCAGGTCCAGCAAGCGATGCTGATAAGGCTGTTTCTGGTGGTGATGGTGACCACAACTCTTCCTCTTCCTCTTCACGCTCATCTACGGCCTGATTCAGCACTCTTCGCAGGGCACGCTCCAGGAAGAAAACAAATGGTATGATGTCGCTGATGGTGCCTTCGGTGCGACTGACTAGGTTTGTCACCTCCTCAAAAGGACGCATGAGCCTACAGGCATTGCGCATGAGCGTCCAGTAACGTGGCAAAAAAATTCCCAGCTCCCCAGAGGCTGTCCTAGCACCCCGGTCATACAAATATTCATTAACAGCTTTTTCTTGTTGGAGCAGGCGGTCGAACATAAGAAGTGTTGAATTCCAACGTGTAGGGCTGTCGCAAATCAAGCGCCTCACTGGCATGTTGTTTCGCCGCTGGATATCGGCAAAGTGAGCCATGGCCGTGTAGGAACGCCTGAAATGGCCACACACCTTCCTGGCCTGCTTCAGGACGTCCTGTAAGCCTGTGTACTTATGCACAAAGCGTTGTACGATCAGATTACACACATGTGCCATGCACGGCACATGTGTCAACTTGCCCAACTTCAATGCCGCTATCAAATTTTTTCCGTTGTCACACACCACTTTGCCGATATCCAGTTGCTGCGGAGTCAGCCACTTTTCCACCTGTGCGTTCAGGGCGGACAGGAGTGCTTGTCCGGTGTGACTCTCTGCTTTCAAGCAAGTCAAACCCAAGACGGCGTGACACTGCCGTATCCGGGATGTGGAATAGTACCTGGGGAGCTGGGGGGGTGCCGTTGATGTGGAGCAAGACGCAGCAGCACAAGAGGACTCAGCCGAGGAGGTTATGGAAGAGGATGGAGCAGGAGGAGTAGAGGAGGTGGCAGCAGGACTGCCTGCAATTCGTGGCGGTGTCACCAACTCCTCTGCAATGCCACGCATTCCTTGCTTGTCAGCCGTCAGCAGGTTTACCCAATGCGCAGTGTAGGTGATATACCTGCCCTGACCATGCTTTGCAGACCAGGTATCAGTGGTCAGATGGACCCTTGCCCCAACACTGTGTGCCAGACATGCCATGACTTCCTTTTGCACAATCGAGTACAGGTTGGTGATTGCCTTTTGTGAAAAGAAATTCCGGCCGGGTACCTTCCACTGCGGTGTCCCAATAGCTACAAATTTTTTGAACGCCTCAGACTCAACCAGATTGTATGGTAAAAGCTGGCGGGCTAATAGTTCGGACAAGACAGCTGTCAGACGCTGGGCAAGGGGGTGACTTGGTGACATTGGCTTCTTACGCTCAAACATGTCCTTGACAGACACATGACTGTGGGCAGATGAGCGGGAACTGCTCAAGGCGGGAGACGGTGTGGCGGATGGTTGAGAGGGGGCAAGGGGGACAGCAGTGGTTGACGTGGCTGAAGATGCTGATGGCGGCTTAGAGTAGGCGTGCTGCTTGTACTCATGTGTCGATCCCATAGGCGTTTGTGATGTGAGATCATGTGCCTACGCAAAGCAGTTGTACCTAGGTGGGTGTTGGACCTCCCACGACTCAGTTTCCTTTGGCACAGGTTGCAAATGGCATCGCTGTTGTCAGAGGCAGACACACAAAAAAAATGCCACACTGCTGAGCGTGACTCACGTGGCGCGCCATATATATTTTTCACATGTTAAAAACATAGTTGTATAGCTTCGTTTTTTATTCTATTTTATCTATTATGATTATAACATGTATAGGATATACAAAAAAATTTCTTATTTACTATTTTATTTTTTATTGTAAGTTTTACTCTTATAAGTTTAATGCATTGTTCTGATTGGCTGTCAATTAATGATGTAATTTTGGCACCATTTTTAAAGCAACAATGCTCCTATATAAACTGTATATTTGCCAGGTTTAAAATTATTCCATTTTGATAAAACCCTTGTGGTGAAACGCGTCAATGATTTTAAATATTGTGTATTTTGTATAATAAATTATTTTGGCTATATTACTGTGCCACTATATATATATTTTTTATACACATATTTAATTTATTTTATTCATCTTTTTCCTGGCATTTTATCTACTTATCCTGAGGTGGGGATTATACCACCAACGCTATATCCAGAGTGCAGCATTATCTGCACTCCACTTGTGAGTATATTTTATCTCATCTTTTATTATTCCATCGTTTTATCAGAGAACACTATTTGCTGTTTTTATTTTCCCCCCTTCTTCTGAGAACTGGACATCATCATCTTTCCGGAAAGCACACCCACATATCCTGTAAGCGGGGATCAATACGCTGCATGCCTGTCATACCTGAGCTGGCTATAGCTCATTAAAATGTGAGTGTGATATTTATCATTTATTGATTATTATTCAGCCTTTTACACTCCACACGATTGGTCCTCTCTTCTTGTGTCTTTCATGTCACGAGACGATCAGAACTACTAGGAACAGAGAATATATCCTACCAGTGGAATTTGTGGAAAAGTCATCCCACCTTCGGAGACATATTGGGACAATTAACTCTTATTTGTACTTTTGTTTATAATTTCTTGGCGCAGCCTTTTTCTCTCTTTTTTGTTGTGCATTCCTATCAGAGAGGGTTAGAGGGTATCCCTCTCTAAGGCCGCTGCCTATCTTTTGTATTATTAGTGCTAACCAATTTCTTTTATTTCTCCTGGAGCTTACAATGGAAACCTTTTTTCTTTGTAAAAGCACGCTATAGAGACAACAGATATGAGTGGCAATGTGCACTGTAACAGTTCTGCAGAGCACACACTGTAGGCCTGACACACCCGCTTGAAGACAAGTAACTGCTATTCAATCTATAACAGTGAAAAACAAATTTTGATTTTAAAAGCACGCTATAGAGACACCAGATATGATTGGCAATCTGCACTGGAACAGTTCTGCAGAGCACACACACTGTAGGCCAGACAGAGCCGCTTGAAGGACACTGACTGGCTGCTATTAGCTTACACTGGAAACCTTTTTTCTTTGTAAAAGCACGCTATAGAGACACCAGATATGAGTGGCAACTGTCAAAGTACGCTGGCACAGGTCTGCAGAGCACACGCTGAAGGAGGCCTGACACCCAGACGCTTGCAGACAACTAACTGCTCTTCTATTACAGTGAAAAAAAATATTTTTTTTAAATCTAAAGCTTAAGCTATTGTAAAAACAGATATGAGTGGTGGCACTGGGCAAGAGGGCACAGTATCCACTGTGAACCTCACACAGAAGCTGGCAGGCAGGCAACTGCTCTTCTATTACAGTGGAAAAAAAAATGATTTTAAAAGCACGCTATAGAGACACCAAATATGATTGGCAATCTGCACTGGAACAGTTCTGCAGAGCACACACACTGTAGGCCTGACAGAGCCGCTTGAAGGACACTGACTGGCTGCTATTAGCTTACACTGGAAACCTTTTTTCTTTGTAAAAGCACGCTATAGAGATACCAGATATGATTGGCAATCTGCACTGTAACAGTTCTGCAGAGCACACACTGTAGGCCTGACAGAGCCGCTTGAAGGACACTGACTGGCTGCTATTAGCTTACACTGGAAACCTTTTTTCTTTGTAAAAGCACGCTATAGAGACACCATATATGATTGGCAATCTGCACTGTAACAGTTCTGCAGAGCACACACTGTAGGCCTGACAGAGCCGCTTGAAGGACACTGACTGGCTGCTATTAGCTTACACTGGAAACCTTTTTTCTTTGTAAAAGCACGCTATAGAGACACCAGATATGAGTGGCAACTGTCAAAGTACGCTGGCACAGGTCTGCAGAGCACACGCTGAAGGAGGCCTGACACCCAGACGCTTGCAGACAACTAACTGCTCTTCTATTACAGTGAAAAAAAATATTTTTTTTAAATCTAAAGCTTAAGCTATTGTAAAAACAGATATGAGTGGTGGCACTGGGCAAGAGGGCACAGTATCCACTGTGAACCTCACACAGAAGCTGGCAGGCAGGCAACTGCTCTTCTATTACAGTGGAAAAAAAAATGATTTTAAAAGCACGCTATAGAGACACCAAATATGATTGGCAATCTGCACTGGAACAGTTCTGCAGAGCACACACACTGTAGGCCTGACAGAGCCGCTTGAAGTACACTGACTGGCTGCTATTAGCTTACACTGGAAACCTTTTTTCTTTGTAAAAGCACGCTATAGAGATACCAGATATGATTGGCAATCTGCACTGTAACAGTTCTGCAGAGCACACACTGTAGGCCTGACAGAGCCGCTTGAAGGACACTGACTGGCTGCTATTAGCTTACACTGGAAACCTTTTTTCTTTGTAAAAGCACGCTATAGAGACACCATATATGATTGGCAATCTGCACTGTAACAGTTCTGCAGAGCACACACTGTAGGCCTGACAGAGCCGCTTGAAGGACACTGACTGGCTGCTATTAGCTTACACTGGAAACCTTTTTTCTTTGTAAAAGCACGCTACAGAGATACCAGATATGATTGGCAATCTGCACTGGAACAGTTCTGCAGAGCACACACTGTAGGCCTGACAGAGCCGCTTGAAGGACACTGACTGGCTGCTATTAGCTTACACTGGAAACCTTTTTTCTTTGTAAAAGCACGCTACAGAGACACCAGATATGATTGGCAATCTGCACTGGAACAGTTCTGCAGAGCACACACTGTAGGCCTGACAGAGCCGCTTGAAGGACACTGACTGGCTGCTATTAGCTTACACTGGAAACCTTTTTTCTTTGTAAAAGCACGCTATAGAGACACCAGATATGAGTGGCAACTGACAAAGTACGCTGGCACAGGTCTGCAGAGCACACGCTGAAGGAGGCCTGACACCCAGACGCTTGCAGACAACTAACTGCTCTTCTATTACAGTGAAAAAAAAATATTTTTTTTAAATCTAAAGCTTAAGCTATTGTAAAAACAGATATGAGTGGTGGCACTGGGCAAGAGGGCACAGTATCCACTGTGAACCTCACACAGAAGCTGGCAGGCAGGCAACTGCTCTTCTATTACAGTGGAAACATTTTTTTTTTTTTTTTTTTTTAATTCTTTATTTTTGCACTGATAGATATGCAATAAAGTGACACATGTGGATTACAGAATGTTTAGAAAACAAAATGGAAAATGAATACAATTGTAATAAAGACAAGCTGTGTCATTATTACAGTAGGAATCATACATGTAATGAGCGACAATTGTTTGCAATGTCATCAGGGTTTTTCTGAGTTTTCTGATCTACATTAACTATTTACAGTGGCAGCGATTCGAGGATCTGTCTGCGTTAGCTAGTTATATTTAACAACCGTAGGCTTGAAGAAAGGTGTTTACACAGTTACCAGTGATTACGGTACATTCCTTCGTTACATAACAATTACACCAGCTCTTGTATGGAGCCTTTACTAGCTTAGGACAGTTAGCAGTATCTATTTGTTTATGTTGGCTGGATTCCTGCCAGTCCCCTCCTCCTGCCGGGGTGCAAGTCTAGAGTGCTTGCGAGAAGAAAGGACAGAATATCAGAAAGAGAAAAATGAAGAAGAGGTATATGGTCTCTTGGTTTGCTAGTTCCAGGATCGTATCAATCTTCCAGTGGGTCTTGGTGGTCAGAGTCCCCTGAGTGTCGCATTGCACCCTAAGGACCTACATCCAATTGGTTGGCAGATGGGGCCTACAGATCTCGAGTGCAATTTGCAACAGATGTAACTTGAATAAGCGTGCGGTGGCTGCCTGTCGTGGGGCCACTGCCTTTCCCCCTGTACCATGTGTTTTAGTCTTATCTGATCTATCAGGCCTATGTAGCTGCATAGTGTCAGAATTTAGCTAGGCAGGTAGAGATAGGAAGATAACAGTGTTGCATAAAGGGATAGGAAAGATGGATCCGGTGGTACTAGGAGAAAGAGAAAGAGGGGGGGGGGGAAGCAAGGAGGGGGGCGCAGAGGAGTATTGTCCGGTTAAGCCCTTGAACCATGGTCCCCAGGACTGCTAAATGATTGATCCCCAGGGGCTATCTTCCCAGGGGGCCCATATTTTCTGGAACCTTTTTTGGGTGCCCCTGACTCTTGCTGTCAGATCGTCCATCAGGTGTACTTCCCTGATTCTGCTGATGACCCACGCAATCGGTGGAATAGTTGGTTTAATCCAGTCCGCTGCCACTGCCCTCCTGGCTGCTCGAGTTATGTTATGCAGGAGTTTTTGTTCGTGTCTAGTCCACCCATCTATTGTTCTGCTAAGTAGGTATACCCACGGGTCCAGGGGGGTGCCCTGGTCAGTACCTGGGTCAGGAGGTCTTTAATTTGTTGCCAAAAACTCGCTATCAGGGGGCATTCCCACCACATGTGGATATACGTCCCTTTTATACCACACCCTCTCCAGCATACGTCAGTGGTGCTCTTTTTCATTTGGTATAATTTCACCGGGGTTGTGTACCAGCGGAGCATTGTCTTGATTGCTTGCTCTTGGAGCGTTAAGCATACTGAGGATTTGTGGTTGGCCTCCCATATCTCCTGCCACTCTATCCCTTCTAGCTGCTCCCCTAGGTCCCTCTCCCAGTGGTTCATGTAAATCAGCTCTCCTCCGTCACTTGTGACCGAGCAGAGGTGGGCGTACAGTCGCGTTATCAGTCCCCTAGGTATATGGTCCTGACTGCAGATTTGTTCGAAGAATGTCATGGGCTTTAAGGCCGCTGTTCGGACCCACGTCTGCTTTCCAAAATCTTTAATTTGTAAGTAGCGGAAGAAATCCGCAGGGGTGAGGTGTCCCCTTTGCTGCAAGGTGTCAAAAGTCACTACCCCTGCGCCCTGCACCAGCTGGTGTATGCGCTGTAGACCTATTCTCTCTAGGTTTCTAAAGTTGCGTGCTGCCATGCCCGGAGGGAACGCTCTGTTTTGTAGGTAGGGCATTAGGGGTGACGGTGCCGAAGCCAGCCCGTATTGCTTTTGTGCTCTGTCCCAAACATGTATAGAGTTCAGGATAGCTGGGCAAGTCGATCTAATGATCGGTCTGAGGTCGTTGGGGACCCAGATGAGCAGCTGTGGTATGTCAGCCCCCACCATCAATGCCTCCAAGTCCACCCATTTCCTCTCTCCGGGTGGGGAATGCCATAGGGCTACCTGCGATAGTTGTGTCGCCATATAGTATCCAAACAGGTTGGGCAAGCCCAGTCCGCCTCTGTTTTTTGGCCTATGTAATAATTGTCTTGATATCCTGTGGCGTTTGTTTTGCCACACGAAATTGCCTATGGCTTGTTGCAAAGGTGCTAGATGTGTCTTGGAGATGTGAACGGGCAGAGACTGGAAATAAAACAGTATCCTAGGCAGGATATTCATTTTGACAGCATGGATCCTCCCTATCCAGGAGATGGGCCTGTCACTCCAAGTCTCTAGGTCCCTGATGAGCTGTCTCAGGAGCGGCGTATAGTTCTGGGAGTACAGGTGGTCGGGTGATGCTGTCAGTTTAATGCCCAGATATTTGATCGCCTGGCGTTCAATACTTATATGGTGCGCCCTTCGGAGCACGGCCAGCTCCCCTTCTGGGATCTCTATGGGGAGGGCGCTGGATTTGGTCATGTTGACTCTGTATCCTGAGACAGCTCCATAGGCCTCCAGGACTCCCTGCAGGGCCCTCATTGAGTTGACGGGGTCAGTGAGAGCCAGGAGCACATCATCCACGTACGCCGACACCAGGAATTCCCTGCCTCCCACACGCACCCCCCGGATGTCTGGGTGACGTCTAAGGGCTTGGAGAAGGGGCTCCAGGGAGAGTACAAAAAGGAGCGGGGACAGCGGGCACCCCTGTCTGGTGCCATTGAATAGTTTGAACGGCTGTGGTGGGGCGCCTGAAATTTTGACCTGTGCTCTAACGTTGGTGTACATGGCTTTGATCAGTGTTATGGCCTGCTCGGGGAATCCCATGTGGGACAGGAGTGTGAACAGGTACGTCCATGTGACCCTATCGAACGCTTTTTCAGCGTCTAAGGATACCAGTAGGGTCTGGACGTGTGTAGTTTGCTGTTTCCAAATTATGTCAATGTTCTGTCGGGTGTTCTCGAATAGTTGTCTGCCCTGCACGAACCCCACCTGGTCTGCATCCACCAGCGTGGCTAAAAATGGGTTTAGTCTGGTCGCCTGGATTTTAGCCAGGATTTTCATGTCATGATTAATCAGTGAGATTGGTCTATAACTGCTAGGGGTGCTTAGGTCTTTGTCCGGTTTGGGCAGCAAGACTATGGTTGCTAGTGCCATGTCCCGTTCTGGGGTGCCCCCTGTTCTAAACTCGTTAAATAGGGTAGCTAGTTGGGGCGCTAGTTCGTCTCTGAATTCTTTATAGTAGCTTCCATCGAAGCCATCTGGTCCGGGAGCTTTATTCCCCTTCAGGGCCGCTATGGCCTGCGCTACCTCTTCCGGTGTGATTTCTGCCCCTAGTGCCTCCACCCCCTCCTGCGCTAGCTTGGGCAGCCCCAAGTCTGCCAGGAACTGTTTTGCCAGTGCCTCATCCTCTGCCGTTCTCAACTCTGAGCCCGGTGTGTGGTTGTAAAGGGATTTGTAGTAGTCTGTGAAGACCTCCGCTATATCGCGGGGACTAGTTTTGGTCGTTCCATCGCTGTGTTTAATGGATGTGATGTGGCCCCCTCTCTGTCTGGGTTTTAGAACTCTCGCTAAGAGTGTGTCCATTTTGTTTGCGTGTTCGTACCACCTGATAGATTTGGCAGTGTCGTCGAGTAGTTGCCGACGTATTGCCAGCCTCAGCTCCTTCAGTCGTCCCTCATTTAGGTAATTTGGGCTGCTCTGGTGTTGCTGTTCTGCCCGCTTCAGGTCGGTCAGTAGTACCTCTAGTTCCCTGAACTTTAGTTTCTTTTTGGCTGTTGCTAATTTTATGAGGGTGCCTCTAATGACTGTCTTGTGGGCCGCCCAGACTGTCGCTAATGTCACGTCTGGGGTGAGATTGGTCTTAAAGAAGCTGGTGAGCTCTGTTCTGATCTGGGATGCTATATTCTGGTCTTTTAAGAGGGAGGCATTAAGTCTCCACGTCCACGGGGTCGCCTCGCTCAATCTCCCCAGTGTCATTGAGATGTCTGCATGATCTGACCACGAGATGGATCCAATGTCCGTATTAGTTATCCTTGGTAGGCTCCTACTGTTTACCAGGAACATGTCTATTCTAGAGTAAGATCCGTGCGGGGCGGAAAAGAATGTGTAGTCCCTTGTACCCGGATGATGTGTTTTCCAAATGTCCACCAACCCCGCCTCCTTCATGAACCGTTGTAGCTGTGTATCCTGGCTCTCCCTCCCCTGGGACCGCTGTATGCCGCTGCTTGCCCGCCTGTCTACCGCCGGGCTGGGCGTAGCATTCATATCTCCCCCCACGATGATCATACCGTGGTGTAGGGCCTGGATTTTGGTCCGCAGCTTCTCCCAGAAAGCTGCGTCTGGGTGGTTTGGTGCGTAGAGGTTGATTAAATGGATGTGATGGGACAGTAAGGTGCCCGACACTATAACGTATCTCCCCTCTGGGTCTGATTCGGTGGACAGGACTCTAACGGGGCAGCTGTTCCTTATAAGGGTCGCTACCCCGTTGCGTTTGCGCAACGTCCTAGCCTCGTATGTTGAGCTGTAGGAGTGGTCTTTTAGTTTAAATTTAGCCTGTCTCGGTAAGTGCGTTTCTTGAATAAAAGCTATGTCAGTTCCCATCCGTTTGAGTTCTCTAAATAGTAGGCGCCTTTTATTCGGGGAGTTCAGGCCCTTTACATTCAGTGATGTGAGTTTAACAGTCATTAGTCCTCTCAGTTCTATCTGCTATAGTCCACGCCCACTCGCGCGTCCGACGCGCCACTCTCCTCCGTTTCCCCCCGCCGCCCCCTGGGGATGTGTTAATGAGCAAGAAGGGAAGGTAGGGGAAGGAGGGGAGAGAAAGAAAGAAAAGAAAAAGTGAAAGAAAGTAGAGAAGACGTGGAGCGCTTCCCGCGCTCCACCTACAGCGTCTGGTCTTACCCTCCGCCAGACTGTCATTGGGGTCAAGCCCCCGCCTCTCGTCCGCGTCCAGCGCTTGGAAGAGAAACAGGTTCATGAGCCCTCCCCTGTACGCGCTGTTGCGCTTAAGGTGACGGCTGTTAGACATCTCCAACCTGGAGTCTGTTGACATACATATACGGAGGTAAACACCAATGCTCAGGCTAACAGTAAATATGCTGGGAAATCATTTAACAACATAGTATACAAGAATAACATCATCCTAACTTTGCGGTACCTCTAGCCCATGTGTAAGGGTTTGTTTTGCACGGGGGCATCTGTTGTACTTCTCTCCCGTCTGCCTCCCCTGAACCTGAGCCGCCCTCCCCTATCCGCCCCTCCCGCCTGGGGGTGCTATGTTTCATTCCGTTTGCGGGGAGGAGAATCATGGAGTTATGTGTCTCTTCTTGCGAGGCCTAACCTTGGTGTGACCCCTCTAGTGAGTGCCAGGTCAGCGGTGCGTTAAAGTACGTGGTGGCAGGGGTCTCTCATGGTTTGGTGAACAGTGTTGCGCATGGACCTCTGTCAGGTGTGGAGATGTGTGGTGTGTGCACTGACCATTTTGTGGTGGCAGTCTGTACTTACTTGTCCACATCTATAGTATTGTTTCCTTTTTTTTTTTAAGTTTTTATACGTTATTTTTTGTTTTTTTCCCCTTTTTTTTTTTTTTAATTTCGTTATAACTGTGAGGTCATGAGTGGTGGTAGTGTTTTTTAGTATTCTTTTAAGAATTGTTTGTTATGATTCCCCCCCCCCTCTGTTTTTTTTTTTTTTTGAAAATCCCTAATTGTAGTGTATGTAGCTTACCCCCCCCCCCCCCCCTTTTGAGTAATAAATGTCTGGTGGCGGTCACCCCCTTGACGCAGGGCTAGCTGTAGAAGCTGCCTTCCCCCCACTAGCTGAGTGCCCGCTCCCTCTTTGGGAACACTGTATGGGTGCCTCCCATCTTGGCCGGCTCATCAAGCACCGTTTTTGGGGCGCCCAGGGTCCCGCTCCGGTAATCCTCGTGTACCCGCCCATAACCCCACACTCATAGGAATAGATGTCTCAATGGAAGTCAGTCGGGAAGTCTGTAGTGTTCCCCGTGGGGTCCACGTGTGTGGCCAGAGGCCTGCAAGTCGCATATGAAACGTAGCATACAATAGAGAGAACATAAAAAAAAATGCAATAGACATATAAACTTTAACTGGTTGGGTGCTCGGAGCTCTCAAATACCCCCGTGCCCTCCGGCCACTGTCCCTCTCCCGCTTCTGCCCCCTGTGAGTGGAAGGCATGTCGTCGTGCGCCTTCCCGCCAAGGAAGTAACAAGATGGCCGGGAAGCCAGTCCATGTCCCCACTGTGTCCCTTCCATTTGCCGATGGCGGGGCCCCCGATACCCCCTCCCAATAGACCTGGAGGACCCCCCCTCGGTAAGGCTTAGCCGCTATGGCAATAACAGTGGTGGCCACCCAAAGCTGTCCCGGTTCCCCCCTGGAAGGGCTTGTGTCCCCAAACACCCCGTACAATACCCTGCTCCGAGGTCAGCGCCGGTGTGCTCCCACCTCCTGCCACTCGGTCGGGAGAGTTTCCAGATCGTGGGTTGTCGGCCGTGTCGCCGGCAGGTTGCCGCTAGGGTTGATGCCCAGGGTCTCCAGGAAGCTCTTCGGTTCTCCGCTGAGGGTGAGGGTGTGGGTTTTCCCTCCCCGGAACGCCATCAATCGAAAGGGAAAGCCCCAGGCGTACGGGACATTCGCCTTGCGTAGGGCCTCCGTGACAGGCCTCATCTCCCGCCGTCGCTGGAGAGTGCTTGGGGCCAGGTCTTGGTAAATTTGAATTTCTTTCCCCTCGTGCTCCATTCTGGCCTCCCTGCTCTTCCTCATCAAGGCCTCTTTGGTTTGATAATATAAAAATCTTACGATGACATCTCTGGGGGGGTTCGCCTCGGGTCTTCTGGCTCGCAGGGCTCTGTGCGCCCTTTCCATGTGCCATCTTTCCTCAGGGAGGTCCGGCAGCAGGGGCTTGAATATAGCCATTAACACGGCCGGTAGTGTGCCCTCCTTCTCCCCCTCCGGTAAGCCGCGTATGCGGAGATTATTTCGCCGTGACCTGTTGGCCATGTCTTCAATGGCAAGTTCCGCCTCCGCCACGCGGGCCGCCAGCCCGTTGATAGTGGTAACTGCCATGTTGTGGGCCGTAGTTGTGGTTTCCAGCCGCTCTTCAAGGCGGGCCGTTCGCGTGCCCAGCGCGGCAATTTCGTTCCGGAGGAGCGTTGTGGAGTTGTCAATTTTGCCTGCGAGGTAAGTTTGCACCTCAGCCAGGCGCTCCAATATGCGTGTGGTCTCCCCCTTACGGCACTCTCTCCCTTGGGCCTCGTGTGGTGAAGGGGGCCGAGATGAAGGGCTCCGTCCGGCGCCATCTTGGGGCTCAGCAGGCCCGATCTTGTGGGCCGTCATGAGGTCCAGGACCGTTGTTCCCCCCTCGTCCCCCTCTTGGGTTGTTTCTTGGGGTTCCGTTTCTCCATGGTCGGTGTTTGGTTGGTGTGCAAGTCTGTAATTGCCGTTTTTAAAGCTAAAGTATGCAGTAATCAGCGCGTTGGGGCCGGAGCTCTACTCAGGCACGTCCAGCTCGGTCTCTGGTCAGGCCACGCCCACCAAAAATTTGATTTTAAAAGCACGCTATAGAGACACCAGATATGAGTGGCAACTGTCAAAGTACGCTGGCACAGGTCTGCAGAGCACACGCTGAAGGAGGCCTGACACCAAGACGCTTGCAGACAACTAACTGCTCTTCTATTACAGTGAAAAAAAAATATTTTTTTTTAAATCTAAAGCTTAAGCTTAGCTATTGTAAAAAACAGATATGAGTGGTGGCACTGACTGTGCAAATGGGCAAGGCATCCAGCCTGACACAGAAGCTGGCAGGCAGGCAACTGCTCTTCTATTACAGTGAAAAAAAATATATTTTTTTTAATCTAAAGCTTAAGCTATTGTAAAAACAGATATGAGTGGTGGCACTGACTGTGCAAATGGGCAAGGCATCCAGCCTGACACAGAAGCTGGCAGGCAGGCAACTGCTCTTCTATTACAGTGAAAAAATATATATTTTTTTAAATCTAAAGCTTAAGCTATTGTAAAAACAGATATGAGTGGTGGCACTGACTGTGCAAATGGGCAAGGCATCCAACCTGACACAGAAGCTGGCAGGCAGGCAACTGCTCTTCTATTACAGTGAAAAAAATATATATTTTTTAAACCTAAAGCTTAACCTATTGTAAAAACAGATATGAGTGGTGGCACTGGGCAAGTGGGCACAGTATCCAATGTGAACTTCACACAGAAGCTGGCAGGCAGGCACCTGCAATTACATTACACAGAAAAAAAAGCAGCCTGATGTTCTAGCCCTAAAAAGGGCTATTTGGGGTGCTGTCCTTACAGCAGAGATCAGATGAGTCCTTCAGGATTGTAGTGGACACTGAATACCCTAGCCTAGCTATCAATTTCCCTATCTAATCAGCAGCAGCTAAACTTTCCCTCCTCTCACTAAGCATGCAGCTTCAGAATGAATCGAAAATGGATGCTGGGAGGGAGGTTGGAGGGTGTGGAAGGGAGGGAGTGCTGCTGATTGGCTGGAATGTGTCTGCTGAGCGAAAGGCACAGGGTCAAAGTTTGCCCAATGATGACGAATAGGGGGCGGATCGAACTGCGCATGTGTCCGCCCGCCGTGGCGAACGCGAACACGCTAAGTTCGCCGGGAACTGTTTGCCGGCGGACAGTTCGGTACATCACTATTGCTCAGAGTGCTTTGTTAATGAACAATACATCTCTTAGGAAAAAATGAAACTAAGGCTATGCATTTATAGAAACATAGAATGTGACGGCAGATAAACTTGTACAATTTTAAAAATTAGGTCATGTAATTCAATAAGGCCAACAGACCTCATGACACATGGTGCCAGGATAAACACCAAGCATGTTTGATTTTGTGGTTAGCACTAGTAAAATAGTTATTTTAAACATATTTGACACTAATTACAAAGTGGCTGACAAAGCACATGACTGACTAGTACTACTAACCAGTAGAGAGGATAACAAGCCTAAAAGCATGGGTGCAGCACACGCATAGAATGATATTGGATATGATAAAGGACATTCAAAAATTTTGATTTTAAATTATATAATAAGTGTTATAGTTCAGTAGTAAAATATATGCACCTTTATGTAATTGGCGTGAATATGTGTGCCAAATTTCACATTGTCCTAACAACTTTTTTTCAGCTTAAAATGTTCTTGGATGACAAGTTTCAAATAACATTTCTTGCATGACTATGTCACAACAACATGACCATGCAGAGCAATATGTAAATCTGTAGCACAAATGGTTCTGGAAAAGCAGATGTTTTATGGGACCTATGACTATTTGGTTGCAAAGCATATAGAGCACTATAGGACTCTAAAAGAAAATAAAAACAAACAAAAAGGGGGAGTGCATGGGCACTTTTCGTTTAATTTACTGGGACCTCCGGTCACGAGGCCCCCGTCTCCGCCGGTGGCTGCCTTCTCTGGTCCCTGGCGGAATCATCGGGTATGGTCCTGGCGGGGTGGAGGATATCGGTTCGGACTCCGATGATCCAGACGATGGAGAAACACGACGCACGATTTCATCAATGATGGAAACTCTCATGTGCTCCATCGCCTGGCGCTGCTCTATGCTGACCCGGGACACCACACGGTCCATTTCGGTCGACAAGCTTAGACTCATGATGGCCCGGGTCTGCCTCCTTATGGCCCGGGTCTGCCTCATTATGGCCCGGGTCTGCTTCATTATGGCCCAAATCATATCCTCCATCAGCTCCTCCATTCGCCGCATGGGTCCTCCTGGGCCAGGTGATGACTCTGACTGGAGAGGTGGTAGTGGCTGGACAGGTGGCGGTGTGATTGGTGGCTCTTGTGCAGTCACACTGTGGGCAGCCTCAAAGACAGACCCTGGACCCATTTCCTCCACCAGGGAGCAGGCAATAGATTCTGAGGACAGGGCCGCCTCAATCGCACTGTCCTCATGTGACGGGAGGACAGGTAACTGAAGCGAGCTGCCCTCTTCGCCTCTCCCAACAGACTGCATTGGACCTGAAATAGACAAGATAGGCAATATTATTAATATGCAAACAAATTGATTTCTGGACATGTTGTAGACATTACTACATGTGGCTGTGTCACTACTCTCTTTTTAATAATCTATAGTGTATTTTTTTAATGTAAAAAGAATAGTGTTACTCTAGGAAATATTGAAACTTCTATCTAAGGCGTATTTATAGCAATGCTAATCATTGCTAATTGTGCTACCAGTTAAAGGACCAATATAGCGTTAGGAATACAAATTTGTATTCCTAACGCTATAGAGCCCTAGTCACCGTTTATAAATTAACTATTTATTTGCTTACCTAATGCAGCGCCGGGCTCCATCGCCACTGGTGACCCCTCCATCGACGTCAGCTTCCGAGTGGAGCCGAAAGTGCATGTGTCGGCAGGAAAGTGCGATCACTTTTTTTTTTTTCCATGTAAATCGCGGAAGCTGCCTCTAGTGGCTGTCAAGCAGACAGCCTCTAGAGGCTGGATTAAGCCTGCAGTGTAAACATAGCAGTTTCTCTGAAACATGTTTTCAGCTGCAGGGTTAAGACTAGGGGGACCTGCACTCAGACCACTTCATTGAGCCTAAGTGGTCTGGGTGCCTACAGTGGTCATTTTAGGAGATAAAAATTGTATCTGGTTAAAAAGATACAGTAACTCTGCTGTATGATATCTATGTATGCACTTGTATGATATTTTCTGTATATACAAGCACAACATTAATGCATGTATAATTGTACTGTGATCTTAGTACTACCTGAGAATGTATAATTGTCTGATAACTAGTGTTAGAGCTGATTGATAGTTTGTGTGTGAAGATAGATTCGGATTATGAACGACTTTAAAGTGTTTTATATCGTAAGGACTCATCATTGTGTGTAATGCATAGGTAATAATGGCGTGTCATGTTTAGATGCAGTTTCTACTTACGTGGAGGAGAAATGGGCCAAGGTTGCCTTTCAGAGGGTGTCCCTTGTGGGATACGGAAGTCTGTTAAAGATGGATGAAAAATGCACAGAAGTTTTTAAGGTATCCAATAATTAAAATAAAAATAGTTTTGCGCATCAATATTCCAATAGTAATTTTGTATATGCCGTTTTGGGATTTCAGCAGATATTTGACCTTTTGCGAGTAAATCTTAGACTAATCTGGCTATTGAATTGTCTACTGGAGGTAAAGGGAGCCTTGGGAGTGAAGTGAAAAAGCAACTCTATCAGTTCTTTAAGCAAATTCTGCATAGATTGGCTGGATTAGCAAGAATGGCATTGTTTAACGCGTTAATCCAACCATCATGACAACATCAGTGATTTGAAGTGGTCATGGTGTCTGGAGTCTGCTGGGAAGCGCTGCACATACAGAGATTAAGCCCTTTACTCCCGAAGGTGTAACTCTACCTCCGGCAACGTTAACTGGTGTGCCATTCATTGGCTGATAACATTCTGCTGAATCTAAAGCGCTCAGCCAGTGAATGAATAGCCAGCAGGATGTCAAATCCTGCTTCACAGCAGAAAGGGTGCCCAGAAAGAGGGCCAGGGTACTCTTGGCACGAGTTACGCTTTATAATAAGTAATGCTTTATTTAGTTTGTCCTATTTTATTTTTTTCCTTCATTTTATAAAAAGTGCAGATTGTATTAGAAATTGTCACTTTATATAAATTAACTTGGTAACACTCAAGCAGACAACCGGTCAATTTACTTCCGGATTTGGTTAGCTCAGCTGAGCTAAACTCAATAGGCAGTCAATTGCCCAGAGCACCTGCCTTGCAAAGGCTTCTAATTCAGCTGCATTTGAAAGTCTGTGATTGGACAGCCACAGAAAGTCTGGGGGGGTTACAAGGGGAGTGCTTGCAAAGACTGCAGACAAGAGAACTGCCGGTTCTGCAAGCTGTTAGACATAGCCCCAATGAAAAATGCATAATTAAATACATGCATGTTTTCATTGAGGGTACATCTCCTAAACAGTGATTTGTATTTTATTGTGTTTTATTTGGGCAGTGGAGTGCCCCTTTAATGCTGTTCATCATTATTTGTGTTAGTGTACTCACCAGAACTTGGCTGAGATGTGCTTGGAGCTGATCCCACACTAGATGAGGTTGATGGACCTTGAAAAAAAAAATGGAAAGCAAAAAGTAAGTTCACACTTGTAATAGTGCAGTATAGTGCGCTTCAAAACAACGATGTCATCATTATAATGTAATGATATTTATTTTACCCACTGAGGGTCTGGTTTGTAAGCTTTTAAGACATTTAAGTTGCATGCATTAATGAGGCCAAAACAAAACTAATAATAACAAATCAGATTTAACAGCTTTGAGAGAGAGAGAGGGGGGAAAAAAGTGGGGGATTAAAGAGAAATCTGTTTGGAGAACATTTCTGTCAAACATTGACACAGTATCCAGGATGTGAAGTGTTTGGCACTGTTTTTGGGGAATCGTTCAGCACCCAGAGGGAGAGAAAAATATGGGAGGTCAAGCCAATATGCCAGTTTAAGGCCTTACGAGAGACAGTGAATTTATTTCACAATATTACTTTACTAATTAATAATCTTTCTACAAGCCCTGGATTACTGCAGTGGACTTATTTCAAATGGCAAACATTTGACACTCTCCTGTATCTGGCATGCAAGGGAGGGCTGGCAGCCTTAGGCCTGGGGGGCAAAACCAAGTGGCCCATTGCACCACCAAATCAGTGCAATGGTGCCCACCTTTTCCTGGTTTTATAACGGATATTGATGTTATGCTAATCAGTAGCTCTTTGCCATACCCGCTCCTTCACGGCTCTGACTTTCAATGTTGTCAGAGCGCAGGCTGAGAATCTCTGAGCCTGTGCTCCGACTCACTAACTGAGTGCCGGAACCACGAGGGAGAGGCTATAATCTGACTGCACCTACTGCTGGTGCGCACCAGTGGACCACCAGCGAATCGTTTAAATTGAATAGGCTGGTGTACCCAACTTGTGAGCTGTGTTGTCTGCTGGGCGCCTCTGTTGTCATGGCACCCTGCGTGACTGCACAGCTTGCACACCCCAACGGCTGGTCCTGCTGACACACACTGATGACATCCCTCAATATTAATACAGACATCAGAGTAAATTTATAAAGATTTGCTTACTGGATTTGTTGTAAGATTAAATCATGCCTCCTCCCTTCTCTCTCCTATGCACTGCTCTGTAGGCTGGGAGGAAGTGAAGAGTAATCACAATCTCCCAGCACAGCGGCACCTGTGGCTGCATGGGGAACAGCTGAATTTGCCGCCCCCCATGTGACATCACAATGCCCCACCCATATGATCTGCCATATGAACTAACGCCAGTGCTGCACACAGTGTGTGTTTACATTAAAAAGCCCGCAGGGACCGGCTATAGACACCAGAACCACTTCATCAAGCTGCAGTCGTTCTGGGGACTATAGTGTCCCTTTAATGTGAGGTAAATTATAGATTAGTGTCACTAATAATATACTAGATTGCATACTTACAACCAGATGATGATGATGATGGGCTGCAGTTTGGCTCCACTGGTCTGGTGTAGAAGAGGATCTCTGGAGGCTGTTTGCAACTGTGGTCACAAAATTCAATGTTCTGGGAGAATTGGAAACAGCTCCATTGTTTGGGGGCCCCTTACACAGCTCAAGGTCTGGGACCCAGGGCCTGACGGTGAGTATGCCCACAAGGCCCACTCATAAGTCCACTTATATGTTCCACCCACCCATGAGTTTTCTCACAGGGAGTGGAGTGTGTAGGGGATGGGTTATGTGTTATTGTAGAGGATCTAATATGTGTGCTTATGGTATGCAGTGTGTTTGTGTGTAGTGGAAGCAGTGTGTATTCCTCCAAGGGGTGCCTCCTCAGTTGAGGAGTCTGTACTGCTACAGATAAGGGGGCTCTCGGGCAAATACTCCCCAACAACCTTCCTTCTACCCTCCTCCCTGGGAGCCCCTTCCCTGCCTCTAGAACGCCTACCTTCCCTCCCACCACCCTGCCTGGGCATAGCCTCCCCAACTCCACCCCCTCCCCGCCCCTAGTACGCTTACCTTCCCTCGCACCACCCTCCCTGCCCTTAGAACGCCTACCTTCCCTTGCACCACCCTCCCTGACCCTAGAACGCTTAGCTTTTCTCGCACCACCCTCCCTGGCCATAGAACGCCTACCTTCCCTCACACCACCATCCCTGCCCTAGAACGCCTAGCTTCTCTCGCACCACCCTCTCTGGCCCTAGAACGCCTAGCTTCCCTGGCACAACCCTTCCTGGGCAAATTCCCTACAACTACCCCACTACCACCACTCTCCCTGAGGGACTCCCTGCCAGTGCCAGCCACAACTACCCCACTACCACCACTCTCCCGGGGGGACTCCCTGCCAGCCACAACCACCCCACTTCCACCACTCTCCCTGGTGGACTCCCTGCCAGCCACAACCACCCCACTTCCACCACTCTCCCTGGTGGACTCCCTGCCAGCCACAACCACCCCACTTCCACCACTCTCCCTGGGGGGGACCCTACACTGCTCTCCCTACCGGACATCATTTGCTCTCTCTCACACACTCTCACTTGCTTGTTCACACACAAATTGCTTACTCTCTGCTCACACTCTCTACTCACACTCTCTACTCACACTCTCTGCTCACACTCTCTGCTCACTCTCTCTGCTCACTCTCTCTGCTCACTCTCTCTGCTCACATTCTCTGCTCACACTCTCTGCTCACTCTCTCTCTCTCTCTGCTCACACTCTCTGCTCACTCTCTTTGCTCTGTGCAGTGAAAATCAAAATATCATCCATTTTGTAAACTGTATAATATATATTACACTAACACTACACTACTAAGTATTAGCAATTATTAACTAAACCCAAACCCCTTCTTTAAGGACACATGACATGTGTGACATGTCATGATTCCCTTTTATTCCAGAAGTTTGGTCCTTAAAGGGTTAAGATTAAGTGGTTTGGGTGCTGCTGTGGTCCACTAGCAGTGTAAACATTGCGGTTTAAAAACAAAAAACAAGAAAAAAAACACAAATGCTTATCTTTCCGAAGTTCCAAAGTCTCCGAAGTTCCGAAGTCTCCGAAGTTGCCAAAGTCACCGAAGTCTCCGAAGTTCCGAAGTCGCCGAAGTGCCGTAGGTCCGAAGTTCCAAAGTTGCCGAAGTTCCGAGGTGTCAAAGTGCCGAAGTTCCGAAGGTCCGAAATTCCGAAGTTGCCGAAGTTCTGAGGTGTCGAAGTGCCAAAGTCCCGAAGGTCCGAAGGTCCGAAGTTCCGAAGTTGCCGAAGTTCCGAGGTGTCGAAGTTCCGAAGTACCGGAGTCCCGAATTTCGGAATGCCGAACCGAACCTTTTCGCCATGCACATGCCTAGAATGTATCCAGTGAGATGCACAATCACATATTTTCATTCTTTTTGCAAGCAAATGAGAATATTATTTATTATTTGCCCACTGTCAGCACTAGCAGCCAGTAAGCAAATATAATCTTTACCAGTGCACGATTTAACTATGTATAAAGATTATCCCTGCATATATATATATATATATATATATATATATATGTGTGTGTGTGTGTGTGTGTGTGTGAATGGGGGAATATCTTCAAACCATACCATTGACTGCTCAACCCCATCAGCTAGGCAGTGGGATGGGATGTTAGAATAAAGGGAGAACAGTATATGGTCCTCCTCTTATTTCTCCACCACTACCATGCAGTTGTGGGTTTAAAATAATTAGCAACTTAGCAGCTATTGATGCCTAGTCACTTAAAGCCCCATCATATTGGCATTGGTCCCCTCACCCTCTGGGTGTGGGCTAAACAGGAATAATGGGGAAATGGACATGCGTTGTTCACCCACTATTGCTTCCACACTCGCTTCCACCCACGTGCATTTGTTGGGAGTAGAGCCATGAATAGAAACCATTAAGCCCCGGTGCAAGAATTACTATAGCCCCCCCCCATGTGTCATATCCCCTTCTATGTGTCTCAATTCCCCCTGCAGCCCCTAAATGTGTCAAATTTAACCCGAGTCCCTCCATGTACCTAAAATCCCCCCCAGTCCCTTCCATGTGTCAATTTCTCAAGAGCCCCTCCATGTGTTTCAATTCTTCCCCCCAGTCCCTTCCACGTGTCACAATTTTCCACTCCTCCCCAGCCCCTCCATATGTTTCAATACCCCCCAGTCCCTTTCATGGTTCTCAATCCCCCCATTCCCTCCATGTGTCAATTCCACCCTCCCCAGTCCCTCCATGTGCCTCAATCCCTCCCCCTCCCTCCATGTGTCAATACCAACCAACTCCCTCCGTGTGTCAATTCCAGCTTCTCAACCCCTCCATGTGTCAATCCCCCCAAGTTCCTCCATGTGTCAATTCCAGCCACTCCCCAGTCCCTTCATGTGTCAATCCCCCGCCAAGTCCCTCCATGTGTCAATTACACCCCCAGTCCCTCCATGTGTCAATTCCATCAACCCCTTCCCCTCCATTTGTCAATCCCATCCTCCCTCATCCCTCCATGTGTCAATCCCCCCTGTTCCTCCATGTGTCAATTCCCTAATCCCTACATGTGTCAATCCCCCCAAGTTCCTCTATGTGTCAATTCCAGCCAATCCCCAGTCCCTCCATGTGTCAATTACACCCCTAAATCACTCCCTGTGTCAATTCCATCTTACCCATCACTCCATTTTGTGGTGGAATCTCGGTAAAAATAAATTTAGTAGGCCGAGATTACCACGTGGCATGTGTACGTGCATATGCTGACGTATCGATCAGTTGGTTGCACGAGGCAAGATACGATCAGTAGTGTACGGAGCATGTGCAAGAATACAGGATATAGTATTCCCCCTCCTCCATTGTGCTGGACAAGCCATGCGGTCAAACAGGAAGTTAATTCTTATTTGTGTTGATTGGTTAAGAGAATGTGCGGGTGGAGCTTAATATGGGAGGAGTTATATGCCTATATAAGGAGCCTGCACTATTGTCCGGGGCTCAGAACTTGCTGTATTTTGGTGACGCTAGTCCCTCTGAGTCCCGATCGGTGATCCAATAAAGAATCTCTTCCTTCCTGAAGAAACCTGTGTCCATCTCTCTGTGCTTGGCTTCCGTCAGTTTCTCCGGTATCATTTGGTGCATTGGCCGGGAAGCTCATCGTTCAACGGTAGCTGAGAGGCAGAGGCGTGAGACGGTCTATCTTTGCCCACGTTCTCTACGGCTGCACCCCTGAACTTCTGCGTGGACCTCCCTTCGTCTCGGCGCCACTGGTCTGTTGTCCAGGAGATCATCGGACTCTACGTGAGAAGTGCTGGGGTGTCCCCGTCGATGAGTGTGAACTCAGGTTCAGGAACGAGGAGGTAAGACAACTGCTGTTTTAGACGGCAGGACCCACTAGGGGTATACCGATTGTGCGGTAGGCCCAAAGGGGTTTTGAATCTGTGTATCTGCCCCCTCTGTCGGAGGGAAGGAGCGAAGGCGCACCGCTCGATCGAACGCTCTTTAGTCAGACCGTTTGATTCTGTTAGTCAGGCGGGGCTCTGGTGTAAATAGCCCTAGCCGGACACCGGTGTCTTGTCTAGACTAGCGTTCTAGGGTGTACATTTTGTTCGCTAGGTCGGAGGGACCGGGAGACTAAGCGGCGTCTGTGTAAATTCGGTTCGCTAGTTCTCATCCTATCTGGGCTAAGTGGGAAGGCGTGTAAATTTGGAACCCACTAGACTTTTGATAGTGCAACTAAGAGGCGTCTGTGTAAATTCGGTCCTCTAGCTCGCTATATATGTGGTGATTGGGCAGTGTGGCTAACCAAAACGTATGTAGATTGTTTTTAGGTAGTCCATTCAAGGTACTGGCCAATAGTTTAGTTGGGAATTGTAAATGTGTTAACGATTGCTTAGTAAAGTGTATATCTTGTTAGATAGCGCGAGCTCAGCCGTCTAGCGAGAGTGTTAATAGTGTATTGCTGTATTATAGTGCACGGTACCATAACCCTGTATATTTACTGACATTGTATATAAGTACTAATCATTGTCGTCTAATGCATGTTTAACACCATAACCACTAATAATTGTATTGTGACCTTAACTCGTGCTTTGACCTATGCTAACCGTACTGTAACCGCTATTTGTAAAAGACGATGTTACTGGGGTGTGTTATAGACGGGTAATTCATATATAGAGAATTATAGCGTGGGTGACTGTATAGTTACGCCAAAGGGCATAATATTGATTATATAGTGACTGGTGTAGCAGCTGTGTGTGTACGGGAATTCCCTGAGTGTTTATTGTTATTGTGTACGTTTCACTTGGTAACCGTACCACGTGGTGCTGTTGCCAGAGGAAACGGGTGTGACTGTTGAATAAGTACGCGTGTATAGTATTCGTTGTCGACGACGTTCCATTGTTAAGTATGGGTGCGTCGCAGTCAACGATCCCGGATCCCTTAGGTTGTATGGTGAAGAATTTTAAAAAGGGATTCAAAACTTGTGATTTTGGGGTTAAAATGTCTCCTGTACGTTTGGTCACTTTGTGTACTAGGGAGTGGCCTACTTTGGTTGCGGCATGGCCGCCACGTGGCAGTTTGGATCCAACTCTGGTACAGCGCTTACACGTGGCTGTATCAGGTAGGCCTGAACTTTACGGCCAGTTTCCTTATGTTGATTGTTGGAGACAGGCCGTAAATGACTCGCCAAAATGGCTCCGGACATGCCACGAGGAGCAATGTCGCCTCATGGTAGCTAGGACTTGTTCGTCCACTAGGACTGGTGTTAGGCCCATTTTGGACACGCCCCCTGAGTCCGAGATCCCTATGCCGCCCCCTTACTTTCCGTTAAGAGGAAGTGACGCAAACGCAGGAAGTCCTGCAACCCCCCCCTCATTACCCCCATCCACTTCCGCTTCCTCCTCCAGTACAGGATCCACCCCCCTCGTACTAAATCTCCCCTTCCGGAATCAGAACCAACCCCCATTAAAAACGAATATCCTGATTTGGCGCCACTTCAGACTTCCGGTCAAGCTTCATCTAGCTCGACTCGAAGTGTTCTATTTACAACCTTTTCCCAAAACCAAGCTCCCACATCCCCATACCCTATTTCTCCCCGACTGGAACCCATGACTGACGCCCCTCCACGTAGCCCCATACAGACCCGACAGTTGACCGGTGCCCAACAATTAAAGCACTATCAGATGCCTCTTCGTCTGAATCCCGGGTCAGCCTATATCGATGCCGCAGGTCAAATGGCACACGCTGACCCTGTCTTCGTATATGTCCCATTCACCACCACCGATCTTTTAAACTGGAAGACCCACAATTCCTCGTATACCGAGAAACCACAAGCTATGACTGATCTGTTCACCTCAATAGTACAGACACATAACCCGACATGGGCTGATTGCCAGCAGTTATTAATGACTTTATTTAACAATGAGGAAAGGACAAGAATAAATCAAGCAGCCATTAAAGCATTAGAGGATAAAGCCCGTACTTTAAACCAAGCTAATCCATCAGCATGGGCCGCAACACATTATCCCAACACCGATCCCGATTGGAACGTAAATGGTGCTGATATGGTTCAACTCAGAGCCTATAGAGACGCTATAATTGCTGGCATGAAAGCCGGAGGAAAGAAAGCCATTAATATGTCGAAGACAGTTGAGGTGATTCAGAAAAGCGATGAAGCGCCCAGTGTCTTTTATGACCGATTATTGGAGGCATACCGCTTGTATACCCCCTTTAATCCGGAAGACGCAGATAATTCCCGAATGGTGAACTCCGCCTTTGTCAGCCAAGCTTACGGAGATATTAAGCGCAAGCTACAAAAGTTAGAAGGGTTTGCAGGTATGTCAATCACCCAACTAATGGAGGTAGCGAACAAGGTTTATATGAATAGGGAAACAGAAAGTAAGAAAGAGGAAGAGCGCAAGATGCGTAGAAAGGCTGATATGCTAGCGGTAGCGATCGCAGGCGTAGATAGACGGGGCCCAGATAGAGGCGATAGTAAGTGGAATGAGGAACCTCTAAGTAGAAATCAGTGCGCTTACTGTAAGGAAGAAGGGCATTGGAGAAATGAGTGTCCGCGAAGAGAACAGTCTGAGAGAGACAGACCTAGGACAGGTTATGTAAACTTTAGAGGCAGAGCGAGAGGTAGAGGAGGCCCCGGAGGGAGTAATGGTTATAGAGGGAGTAATGGGAACAGAGGAAGTGTTAGGGAAGACAGGTATATTCCAGCAGCGCAAAGGTCCCGCGATAGAGAAGGTAGGGACTTCGTAGGATTGGCTGACACGGTCATGGAGGACTATTGATACCGAATGAACAAAAGAAGAAATCCCAAGTATTAGGGTAGATGGAAGGGAGAGCAAGGGCCCTGCCTCCAAAGACCACTAATCGAGGGTGTGCCCATACAGAAGGGTACAAAATTAACTAAAGTCCCATGGCTGCATCATGCAAGTAAACGTAAATAGGTACGTAGAAAATAAAAAAGTCTTTAATAAGAAGTTAAGTTGCTAAAAAACCAAAAATTGGTAAACCAAGGAGGTGCAGATAAACTGTGAAAAAAAGGGAAAAGGGGGAGAGGGGTAGAGGGGGTATATATGTGGAAACACGTGCAACACGCACTAGGTCTCAACCTTACAAATAAAGCAAATTAAATTAAACAGGAGGTCACGTAGGTATACCCCTGCGAAGTAATATACTATATGTGGAGTATATCGCAGGGGGACCATATACAAGCGACAGGCTAGATAAGCCAAGTCAAACTCAGCGGTGGGCTAGTGGTAGTGTAAACAGATGGAGGACTTATAGGTACGTAAGTGAACCTCCACTGCATAAGCCCAGTTTAAAGGCGTAGTGCGGTCACCTTTGTAGACCATAAAGTGAGTCGGCCCCTGGTATGAGCTGCCCACCTAGTACGACTAGCAGTCAAGGTGGAGGTGTCACCTATATAATTGTCTGAGGGCAGCAAAAAAGCCAGCGGGTGACCTCTGCAGTAAGTTATGTAGGTACAGGTAGAACTGAGAGTCAGTGCCACTATGGAGACACCTCTAAATAGCCCCCAACCTACAGAACACTTAGGAAGGCAAGCTCCATTTGTATAAAGTTAAAAAATAATAATTTGAAGCCCTCCTTGTAGTTTCGAGTAAGAGGGGTAGATAGCCTAAACTCCTAACTGCATACGATACTAAAAATGCTAGGTAGCCCTATCCGAACAGAACAGAGTAATTGCGGGCTAACAGAAATAGGAGATATCAGCAGAGGAGTCCCTGAATGTAACTCGAAACATAACTGCAGTACCTGAGAGGCAAACCCTTAGGAGGTAAGTAAATAGATGCAAGTCTTCCTAAAGGCTTCCTAAAGCTATGCGGCAAAAACGCCAGGCAGGAAACAGCCCTAAATCTATTGACCGCTGAGAGACATATCGCTACCAGAGAGACCCAGACATGTTAAAATAAAAAAAGCCCCAACACCCCAGCGTCTAACTCGACGCGCGTTTCGGCGCTATGTGGCGCCTTTGTCAAGAGCAGTGAAAGCTACTCGTGCCCCAGCATGGTTTAAATGAGGAAGAGCCCGCCCCTCATGTTACGTCACGCGGCCAATCGGATTCCGCCGCGTCACGGAGGGGGGGGAGCCTCAATATAGGACGGGCAGGGAGCATGATGCCGGCCGAGGGAGAAAAGGGGGCGGCTGCTCGTTACACTGCCACGTCATAGAGGGGGGGACTACTGATGTCTGAAAAAATGTAACAGAAAGTTACAAAGTAAAACAGCATCAAGAGCCCAAAAGGACAAAATGTTGCCTGAAAAAAGATGCTTAATGTAATCACTGGTTATGCCGATATAAACATAATCGGCCAGAGGGCAACATATGTGAACTAGAGTAGAGCAATCACAATACAGGTCCCAATAAATAATTCTAGACACACATAAAGGAGCCCAACATATTCGGATAATAAATGGTAAAGCAGGGAATGAAAACCCCTGTATAAAGTTGGAGTCCTATAGTGTGTTAATGTGAATACAATTAAAAGTAAGACCTTCCTTGGAGGTAATAATATTGAAAGCAATGGGAAAATATAAAAGTTAATAGAACATTACCAGAAAAAATGTATGATAGTACATAGTGATGATCATAATCAAGAATAAAGAGCACGTCTAAAGAGCAGGGGTTCAGAGAAAGGGGGAGAAGGAAAAACCTTCGTTCAGACCTCTAGGACTTAAGGTACTGAGCTGGTAGATCCAAAAACATTCCCTTTGTCTAAGGAATCTGTCGTAATCTCCCCGTCTTGGATTCTTTTTAACAAGTTCCAAACCGCAAAACCGTAGTTCCTTAGGATCGCTATTATGGTGTTCGCGGAGGTGTCTTGAAATGGGGTTGTCATTCAGGTTTTTACAGGATCTAATGTGTTCCTGTATCCGTTTCTTGAATGGACGGAATGTTTTGCCCACATATTTCTTATTACATCCGCAGGTCAAAAGGTACACAATGCCGGCAGTGTTACAGTTAAAAAATGAGGTTATTGCGAATTCTTTTGTCCCTGAGGTGTCTTTCACTTTTTTGGAATCCCTTTTTATGAATTTACACGAGATACATCTCCCGCACCCGAAGGTACCAACCAAGGGGGTCTGTAACCAAGTTGTAGGGGGAGGTCCTGTTTTTAGGTGGCTGGGGGCAAGTAGATCTCTGAGGTTTTTGCCCCTCCGGGCTGTGATAGTCACGTTTGGTGCTAGTACCTCTTGGAGGTGTGAGTCATTAGTCAGGAGCGGCCAGAACCGTCTGAGAGAGTTTTTGACACTCTCCCAGCCTGCATCATACGTTGCAATGAGGCGTATAGACCCTTTGGTGTCTTCTGAGTTTTTCCGTGTATTGTCTGTAATCAGATCATTGCGGTCTGAATTGAGGGCTCTCTTGTATGCCCTCTTGAGGCATCTATTTGGGTATCCTTTTGCTTTAAAGAAACTCCTGAGTTCACCTGCCTTGGCTCTGTATTCTGTGATAGAGCTGCAGTTACGTCTCATCCTGAGGTATTGCCCTGTTGGAATGCCTAGTTTGAGAGGCAGCGGGTGGAAGCTATCCCATCTTAGTAGGTTATTAGACGCAGACGGCTTACGGTAGAGGGTAGTTTCTATTTTGTTGTTGTCTGTGATGGAGATTGTTAAATCTAAAAAATTTAGTTTTTGATCACCAAACTCACTTGTGAATTTTAAGTTTTCATCATTGATATTCAGGATTTGTACAAACTCCTTAAACTCCTCAGAAGTCCCTAGCCACACCATAAACACATCGTCGATGTAGCGACGCCATAAGTAGATGAGGGGGAGGTATTGTGCAACTCCTGTCTGGTTGGATACGTTTTCCTCCCACCATCCTAGGTGGAGGTTTGCGTACGATGGGGCACAAGCTGTCCCCATCGCAGTCCCCCTAATTTGGTGGTAATACTTATTTTTAAAAATAAAATAGTTGTGTGTGAGGATGTATTCTAGGAGTTCCAAACAGAAAGTCGTATGTGCTGAGTCTATCTCTCCTCTTTGTTCTAAAAAATGGCGTATGTGTCTAATACCATTCGAATGCGGGATTGAAGAGTATAAAGCCTCGATGTCAAGGCTGCAGAGTTTTGCTGTGGGTGGTACTTCAAGGTTAGATAGAAGAGCCAAAGTCTGCTTTGTATCTTGCAGATAGGATGGAAGTTTCTCAACCAAAGGTCTTAAGATTTTATCTAGATACAAGCTCCCATTTTGAGTTAGATTCTCAATGCCCGAGACGATCGGGCGGCCCGGGGGTGATGTCAGACTCTTATGTACTTTGGGCAGGCAGTAGAAGGTTGCTATCTTAGGGTAACGGTTGAGGATGAACCCATATTCATCCTCTGATAGCAACCCTCTACTGCGGCCTTTGTCCAAGATTTCCTTATATTTGTTGAGGAAAGCATTGGTAGGGTCCGAGCCTAGGATTTTGTAAGTATTCCCATCCTCTAAGACATTGAGTACCATTTCCACATACTTTGCAAGGTCCAGGAGGACAATATTGCCGCCTTTGTCTGCGGGTTTCAAAATGATTTTGGTGTTATTTTTGAGGGACTTTAGTGCTGCTTGTTCATTCCTCGACAAGTTCATGTTTGGATAGAAATCTAGAGATCTAGTGTCTAATTTGTCAATTTCATCTTTCATGGTTTCTAGGAATAAGTCAATGTTGCGGTAATTACCCAAGTATGGGGTGAATTTACTCTTTTGTTTCAGGTTAGTGTATTTTAGTTGCCTAGTCTCATTATTTTCTTCCCATAGATCCATGAGGGTCATAAGACATTCGTATTCCCTAGTTGACATGCCATGGGATTGGGCCTTTTTTTCTTTATTGATTACATGAAATTTGTGGAGGGCAAGTTTGCGAGCGAACAAGTGGAGATCTTTGACCCACATAAATTTATTAAAAGGGGGTACTGGTACAAAAGATAAACCTTTCTCTAGTAGTGAGAGCGGAGCCTATGGTCGATGTATCAATAGGGGGAAAAAGGAGTGCGTTCATGATCGACACTGGTGCTGAACATTCAGTGGTGACTAATCTAGTTGCTCCTCCATCTGGAAGGACTATTACTGTGATAGGAGCAACTGGAAGAAGTGCTGAAAGACCGGTTCTTAAAAGTCGACTCTGTACATTGGGAGGCCACGTAATAAAACATCAATTCCTTTATATGCCTGAATGTCCAGTCCAATTGCTGGGACGTGATATGCTATCAAAATTACAAGCGCAGATTACGTTCCTACCAAATGGAACAACATCCTTAAAGTTTAATGGACCTTCAGGTATTATGACTTTATCCGTACCAAAGGAAGAAGAGTGGCGACTTTATACAGTGTTGACTAGCCAAAACCCTAGGAGTGATGAGACATTATTTAACATACCAGGAGTTTGGGCAGAGAACAACCCACCAGGACTGGCCCGCAATATTCCACCTATAAAAATTGAACTGAAACTTGGGGTTTATCCAGTGAGCCTAAGACAATACCACATCCCGCAGAAGGCTAAGAAGAACATTCAATCCTATCTGGATAAGTTCATACGGTATGGTATCCTAAAATTCTGTACTTCCCCCTGGAACACCCCATTGCTGCCTGTTCAAAAGCCCGGTACAGATGAGTATCGACCTGTGCAGGACTTGAGAGCAGTCAATGATGCGGTTGTTAGTATACATCCAGTTGTACCCAATCCATATAACCTGCTTGCTTTAATTCCGGGCGGGGCTACTTACTTCACAGTCTTAGATCTCAAAGATGCCTTCTTTTGCCTCCGAATTGCCGCAGAAAGTCAATGTATTTTCGCTTTCCAATGGGAGAACGCTGTAACGGGCTCAAAACGCCAAATGACTTGGACAAGACTGCCCCAAGGGTTTAAAAATTCACCTACCCTATTTGGTTCAGCCCTAAGTCAAGATCTACTGGATTTCGAGTCCATCCCAGGAGAGTGTGTATTGTTACAATATGTAGATGACTTGTTGATAGCAGCAGTTACAAAAGAAATCTGTCAGCAAGCAACGCACGATCTACTGCACATTCTCTGGAAGGCAGGATACAAGGTGTCTAGAAAGAAGGCTCAGTTGTGTTTGCCAACTGTCAAGTATCTGGGATTCCATATCTCTGAAGGTCAAAGAATTATGGGGCCAGAGAGAAAAGAAGCTGTCTGCCAAATACCAATACCCAAGAATAGAAGACAAGTGCGAGAATTCTTGGGGGCAGCAGGCTTCTGTAGGATATGGATTCCCAGCTATGCGATACTAGCAAAACCTCTGTACGCAGCTATCAAAGGTACAGAGCACGACCCCTTCTTATGGACCCAAGAACAGCAAACGGCATTTGAAGATGTGAAGAAGGCTTTGATGAGTGCCCCAGCATTAGGTCTACCTGATCACACACGACCATTCTACTTATATGTACACGAGCAAAGAAGAATGGCTGTGGGAGTATTGACACAGTACTTGGGATCATGGCAAAGACCTGTTGCCTACATGTCTAAGCAATTGGATGCAGTGGCCAGCGGACTTCCACCTTGTCTAAGAGCCGTAGCTGCAGCCGCCCTGCTAGTAGCTGAAGCCGATAAACTCACTCTGGGTCAAGAACTTTATGTACGAGTCCCACATGCAGTACAGACGTTGTTGGATTACAAAGGAAATCATTGGTTTAGTAACAGCCGTATGACCAAGTATCAAGCAATGTTGTGTGAAAACCCAAGAGTGCATTTAGAGACTGTAAACACCTTAAATCCAGCTACCCTTTTGCCACAACCTACTGAAAGTCAACATGATTGTTTGGAAGTAATGGATGAAGTATTCTCAAGTAGACCAGATCTTCGTGATTTTCCCATCCAGAACCCCGATGTTCAATATTATACCGACGGCAGTAGTTATGTGAAAGAAGGGATCCGCTATGCAGGATATGCAGTAACAACAATAGACAAGGTGATAGAAGCTCGGCCACTGGCGAAAGGAACATCAGCACAAAAGGCAGAATTAATAGCACTAACACGAGCGTTACAATTGGCTGAAGGTTTAAGAGTGAATATCTATACGGACTCTAAGTATGCGTTTTTAACCACTCATGCCCACGGAGCTTTGTATAAAGAAAGAGGACTACTGAATTCAGAAGGCAAAGAAATCAAATACGCAGCTGAAATCCTACAACTATTGGAAGCAGTGTGGGAGCCGAAAGAAGTCGGTATCATACATTGTCGAGCGCATCTGAGAGGAGATGGTGATGTAACCAAGGGAAATCGGATGGCAGATAGTGCAGCTAAGCGTGCTGCTGAATCAGGAAGACAGGAGTATGTGGGGCATATAGCTGCTCTTATACCAACTCCACTGTCCCAATGGACTCCAGTTTATACAGCTCAAGAAGAGGAGTGGTTAAAGACTGAACCGGGAAAGTATTTGGAGAACAAGTGGTATCAGCTAGAAGATGGAAGAATAGTCATACCAGCATCACTAGCAGTAGAAATTGTCCAGAACTATCACAACGGGACACATTCTGGGAGAGACAGTACTGAAGAATCTCTCAGAAAACATTTCTACATACCTAGATTGTCCAACTTGACTCAGGCCATTGTACGAAGATGTGTAACGTGTGCTAAAAATAATGCAAGACAAGGACCAGTAAAGCCACCAGGAGTCCAGTTTATGGGGGGACTCCCCATGTCCGATCTACAAATAGACTTTACAGTGATGCCTAAATCGGGTGGACATCGTTACCTGCTGGTAATTGTGTGCACCTATTCAGGCTGGGTAGAAGCATGTCCTACTCGTACAGAGAAAGCAGGAGAAGTTGTAAGATTCCTGCTACGAGAAATAATACCCCGATATGGACTACCCTGTTCTATAGGATCGGACAATGGTCCAGCTTTTGTTCATCAGTGCCTACAACAACTGACTCATATGCTTGGTATAAAGTGGAGGCTTCATACTGCATATAGACCCCAGAGTTCTGGTAAGGTAGAGAGAATGAATAGAACTATAAAGAACCAGTTGGCTAAAATGTGTCAGGAAACCCAACTTAAGTGGAACGTTCTCTTACCCATAGCTCTATTGCGAATCCGCAGTACCCCTACCAGAAGGATGGGCCTCTCTCCTTTTGAAATTATGTATGGGCGACCACCTCCCGTGCTTGGTAACTTAAGGGGGGATTTGAGTCAGTTGGGAGAAGGAATTACCCGGCAGCAGGTTGTAGAGTTGGGTAAGACTATGGAGGAGGTACAGAAATGGGTACAAGATAGATTACCTGTGAATATTTATCCCCCTGTTCATAGTTATCATCCAGGAGATCAAGTGTGGATTAAAGAGTGGAATAATGTACCGTTAGGGCCCAAGTGGAGAGGTCCTTATGTTGTTCTTTTGTCTACCCCTACAGCGATAAAAGTAGCCGAAGTGACTCCGTGGATACATCACTCCAGGGTTAAGCCAGCAGCAGTCGATTCTTGGCAAGTTACAGCAGATCCAGAGAATCCCTGCAAGATCCGGTTAAAACGCACTACTCAGTCGGAGTAACGAGGAATCGTGTGGATTACAAATTTTATTGTTACAGGGATTTGGTGCGTGAGTGAGAAGGCCATAATAAAGCCTGTCCTCTTACCAACACATAGTGTATAAGCCAGGAAAGTCTCGAAGGGACACCTGTGAAGACGAGCAGAACTCCATTCCCTGCAGCCCTCACATCCTGGAAGCTGAGGCGCCATCGCACGGACGAAGACTGAGGATGACGGCGAAAGATGTGCTTTTGATAGTGTTTATTTATATGTGTTTTTATATTCAGGAAGGTAGAGGTACCGACACTCCTAGCTGTGAGGTATGCATTAAGACTACGAGAACAGGTAACCATATTTCCCAAACCCTAATCTGGCATTCACAATACGAGTGTAAAGGAGATGTATCGAGATGTAGATACTTAAATATAGACTATAGTGTGTGCCATTTAGGAGTAGGAGAACCTAAGTGCTTCAGTCCGGAGTATCAACCTCGTACAATTTGGTTGACTCTCAGGAATGGAGATCCTCAGGGGACCCTAATTAATAAGACGGTGTTAGAATCCGTACATTCTTCGGGTGTTCTGCTATTTGATGCGTGTAAAGCGATATCGAGTGGTAGAAAGCCGTGGAATGTATGTGGGGATCTTAGATGGGAGAGGACGTATGGGTCTAATGATAAATATATTTGTCCCAGTAGTAAAAATAAATATGTAAGTCCTAGATGCCCAAATAAAGACTATAACTTTTGCCCATATTGGTCTTGTGTGGGGTGGGCGACTTGGGGACAGACAGTAGATAAAGACATGATAGTGACTAAGTTGCCGACTAGCCCATATTGTAAGTCTATGGAATGTAATCCCATCCATATACTTATAAATAACCCCGATAAGTTCTTAGACAAATATGGCAATTTATTTGGGTTTCAGATATACGGGACGGGTTTAGATCCTGGGACATTATTGTTTATAGGGATAGAGACTGATACGGTATCCTCCCAAACTCATCAAGTATACCATTCCTTTTATGAAGAGATGAGTATAGATAATAAGATCCCCCATAATGCTAAAAACCTGTTCATCGATTCAGCTGAAAGTATTGCCGGTAGTCTTAATGTTACCAACTGCTATGTGTGTGGAGGTACTAACATGGGAGACCAATGGCCTTGGGAAGCAAAGGAGGTAATGTCCGGTTCTGAGGCAGTTGACCAACTAATATCTACACAAGCCGATTATCATATGAGTGTTAGAGGTAAATCTGAGTGGAGATTAAAGACCTCCATCATAGGTTATGTTTGCATAGCAAGGAAAGGAATAATGTATAACACTTCTGTAGGAGAATTAACTTGTCTAGGGCAAAAAGCTTATGATGATGATACAAAGAATACAACTTGGTGGTCGGCTTCAAATGTCTCAGAACCATCTAACCCGTTTGCTAGATACGCCAATTTAAAGGATGTGTGGTTTGATCTATCCATCACATCAACCTGGAGAGCCCCAGCAAATTTGTACTGGATCTGTGGTAAGAAAGCCTATTCGGAGTTGCCACAGGACTGGGAAGGGGCATGTGTGTTGGGTATGCTCAAACCATCCTTCTTCTTGTTACCGATTGAAACAGGTGAGACTTTAGGTGTTAAAGTGTATGATGTGAATCATAGGAAGAAAAGGGGACCCATAGAGATAGGCACCTGGGAAGATAATGAATGGCCTCCCCAGCGTATCATAGATTATTATGGGCCAGCCACGTGGGCTGAGGATGGTACCTTTGGTTACAGAACCCCTATTTATATGCTCAACCGTATTATAAGATTACAGGCGGTGGTTGAGATTATCACTAATGAGACATCACAAGCGCTCAATCTTCTAGCGAAGCATAACACCAGGATGAGGACAGCAGTCTACCAAAATAGATTAGCCTTGGATTACCTTTTGGCAGTAGAGGGAGGTGTATGTGGGAAGTTTAACCTGAGCAATTGCTGTCTTCAAATAGATGACGAAGGGCAAGCAATAGCTGAGCTTACTAGCCATATGGTTAAACTAGCGCATGTGCCTACTCAGGTATGGAAAGGGTATAATCCAAGTAGTTGGTTTGGTAGCTGGTATGAGTGGTTTGGAGGGCTTAAGGCAGTGGTAGGTGGAGTCCTACTGATTTTAATGTTGTGTCTACTCCTGCCGTGTCTTATACCCCTAGTAGTTAGGTCTGTGCAAAGCCTGATAGGAAGTATAGCAGAGAGGAAGGCTGCTGCACAGATAATGGCGATTTATAAGTATAAGGCTTTAGATCAGGGAGAACCAATGCAGGAAGATGAGTGTTAAAAGATTCACATCATAAGATAAGTCTGGTCTGGTTCAAGGTAACTTGCGGTGTATGCAAACCAAGGTTAAGTGATGCCTCAAGTAATTGTAAAATATCAAGAGGCATCAAAGGGGGGAATGTGGTGGAATCTCGGTAAAAATAAATTTAGTAGGCCGAGATTACCACGTGGCATGTGTACGTGCATATGCTGACGTATCGATCAGTTGGTTGCACGAGGCAAGATACGATCAGTAGTGTACGGAGCATGTGCAAGAATACAGGATATAGTATTCCCCCTCCTCCATTGTGCTGGACAAGCCATGCGGTCAAACAGGAAGTTAATTCTTATTTGTGTTGATTGGTTAAGAGAATGTGCGGGTGGAGCTTAATATGGGAGGAGTTATATGCCTATATAAGGAGCCTGCACTATTGTCCGGGGCTCAGAACTTGCTGTATTTTGGTGACGCTAGTCCCTCTGAGTCCCGATCGGTGATCCAATAAAGAATCTCTTCCTTCCTGAAGAAACCTGTGTCCATCTCTCTGTGCTTGGCTTCCGTCAGTTTCTCCGGTATCAATTTGTCAATTCCATCCTCCCCTGTCCCTTCATTTGTCATTTCCATCCTCCCCTGTCCCATCATTTGTCCCATCATTCCATCCTCCCACATCTCTCCATGTGTAAATCACATCCTCCCTCATCCCTCCATGTGTCAATCCCCCCTGTCCCTCCATGTGTCAATCTCCTAATTCCTCCATGTGTCAGTTCACGCCCCTCCATGTGTCCCACCCCTATTCCCCTCTCCTTTAGCACTTCATGTCAGACAGGATTTAGAGAAGCAGAAGCTCCTATAACCCAGCCCGCATACATTCTTTGATTGGATTTGTTTGTTCTATGCTTTCAAAAAAGGTCCCAGACAGATCTTTCAAAAACATGCCCAGACACAATCCCGTTACTCAGTAATATCCCTCCTCTAAATGAAATTAAAAACAAATAAAAATAAAAGCCAACAATTTATATACATCTGTCCTCTGTGTTTGTTCTATAGTTTAACAAAGGCCCCAGACACATCTTTCAAAAACGTGCCCAGACACATCCCCTGTAATTAAAACTACATTAAAAAAATTCAATCAAAGAATGTAATACCTCATACAGCCATATAGTGGCACACTCTATGAACATTGTATCGTGTCTATAACACACCGTGATGTGGTTTCATTAAAATGTTTGCTAATATGTAATAAAGCTCATGGGCGTGGTCATAACACGCCGTGTGTGTGGACTCATAAAAATGGCCATTATTATGTAAAAAATTTTTTATTTTTTTTACAGTGAGCAGCCATAGTACATATTAGTACTTAGGTAATACTGTGCTTCGGCACTTTGACACTTTGGAAATTCGGTAATTTTGGAACTTCGGGACCTCGGCAATTCGGACATTCGGAAGTACCCGAATTGCCCGAAATTCGTCCGAATTCATATTCGGACCCAAACGAATTGCACATGTCTAGAATCTATGAACTTTATTTGCCACATTGATCTTCGATTAAAATCTGTTAGAAAATGTTTCCATACTTTAAAGGCCTTGCTTTTATTCCTTTGTTACCCTAATGTGTGCATATGGGGACTTGGCTTTAGCCATTGCTATCCCCAACTTCCTGGAGAAAGCACTCCCCCTTGGAATAACCTTTGAACAAATGTTAACAGGCCGAATAGCGATTGTAGAACTTTTTTTTTTTTTTTTAAATATAATTCTTATTTATTCGTTGTGCAAGTGTTAGGAAACAGTGGGAGTCGCAGGTCTTCAAGGTGAGTAATTGCAAAAAGTAAAATGCTAGTGTCAGTTCGGGCTCACAGGCCCACAGCGTTGACGGACTCGCAGGTCCCAATTATCGGGCTTCATGCATCTCATATAATACATATCTTTATACGGGTTATAATTGAAATAAACCACATTCACAATAGCCGTCTTTGGTTAAGGTTAGATAATAATATGTACTTTGTCAGTGTGTATGGAGTAAGCACCTTTATCTGCGACTTTTAGAAATACCCCTGTCTCGTGCCGTTGTGTCAGTTAACGCCCCATTGTGTCAGTTAACGCCCCATTGACCAGCACCTGGGTTGTTGGTTCTCGATATAGCGCCTCTATCCAGTGTTGTATGTGAGGTCCCATCCCCGCGTGAGCTAGCATTTCAAAGAGGTATACCCAGCACACTCTATCGAAGGCCTTCTCTGCGTCCGTTGACAGCAGGAGAAGGCCTCCGTTTGTTTTCCCTTCCCCGTGCATGAGGGTGAGCGCCCTGATGGTTTTGTCCAATGCCTCGCGTCCCGTCACAAATCCCACCTGGTCAGGGTGGACCAGTGATGGGATGTGTTTTGTAAGACGCGTAGCCAGGATCTTGGCCAGTAACTTTATGTTGCAGTTTATGAGCGAAATCGGCCTGTAGTTCCCGCATTGTTCCCTGTCTTTGCTGTCTTTGGGTATAACGGTGATGTGGGCTGTTAGGGCTTGTGTGGGGATGTGGTTCCTATTTTCTATATTGTGATGGGTTCGTCTAAGAGCTCTGCGACTTCTGCGTCTAGGGTCGGTATCGGGTGCTTTGTTAGGTATTCTCGGACGGAGTCGCGGAGGTGCGCCTTCGCCGATTCAGTTTTCGGTTGTGGGAGTGTGTATAGCTCTGTGTAGTAAGCGCGAATCGTTGTCATGATGTCTGTCGGGAGACGGTGCAGGGTCCCCTGCTTATCTCTAATCCTGTCGATGAATGTGTGTTGTCTCTGTTTCTTCAGCATCGTGGCTAGGAGCTTGCCACTCTTGTTTCCATGTAGGGTGAAGAAGGCCTTATGTCTGATCGCGTCCCTATGGTGTTTGGAGTGTAGTGGTGTAGCTAGGTCCCTTCTCAGTTGTAGGAGTCGGGCGTGGTGTGTGTGGTCTGGGGCTTGCTTGTTTTGTACATCTGTCTTATGTATGTCGGCCAGGAGGCCAGTTAGCCGGGCTTTGGCTTCTTTCTTTAATATTGCCCCCTGTTGTATGTAATGTCGCCATATCACGCTTTTGTGTGCTTCCCATCGAATTGTCGGGATGTATTTTCCGCTGTGTTGGTTGTTAGGTATTCCCTAATTTTTTCGCCTATGAGGGTGAGCGCCCTGATGGTTTTGTCCCATGCCTCGCGTCCCGTCACAAATCCCACCTGGTCAGGGTGGACCAGTGATGGGATGTGTTTTGTAAGACGCGTAGCCAGGATCTTGGCCAGTAAATTTATGTTGCAGTTTATGAGCGAAATCGGCATTGTTCCCTGTCTTTGCCGTCTTTGGGTATAACAGTGATGTGGGCTGTTAGGGCTTGTGTGGGGATGTGGTTCCTACCTCTTATCGCGTTGAATGCTTCCACCATGGGTGGGTATAGGTCCTCGGCGTAGGTCTTATAATATTTTGTCGGTAGGCCATCCTGCCCTGGGCTTTTGCCTGGTTTGGAGAGTTTGACCGCTAATGTCTTTTCCGCTGTGTTGGTTGTTAGGTATTCCCTAATTTTTTCGCCTATGAGGGTCATGACCTTCAGATTGGAGAGTAGATATTCGTTAAGAGCGGTGATTTAAGTTTAAGAGATACTGGGGCGTGATCTGACCATGTGGCCACTCCGATTGTTACGTCAGTCACTATAGGGAGGTCATAGTGTGTGGTATATATGTGGTCTATTCGGGAGTATGAGTTGTGCGGGTGGGAGAAGAAGGTGTAGTCTCTTACGTCTGGGTGGTGAGCTCTCCAGCAATCGACCAGGCGTTGGTTGCGGAGTAGGGATTTAATGTTCTGGAGTTGTTGGGTTGGGATATGGGAGGCGCCTAATGAGGTGTCCCATGTAGGGTCTAGTGCGATGTTAAAGTCCCCCCCAGTATGAGGGTCCCTTCCCTGAAATCTTGGAGTTTGCGAAGTGTCTGTTTGAGGAAGTGTCTGTTTGAGGATAGTGCTGTTTATTTGGGGCGTATATGGTTGCGAACGTGTACTGGTGGTCTGCAATCTTCCCCTTGATATCTTCCCCTAGGTATCTGCCTTCGTTGTCCGACAAACATCACACCTCCCGGAACGGCATGTCCCTATGGAAAAGTATTGCTGTGCCCCTGGCCTTACCCCCATGGTAGTCACTGTAGTATCCTTGCGTGTAGTGTTGGTTAGTCAATTTGGGTCTGCACCCTTTCTTAAAGTGGGTTTCCTGTATCATGACTATGGAGGTATTTCGTTTATGGAAGTCTCTCAGTGCTCCCGGTCTCTTCTCTGGTTTGTTTAGTCCTTTTGCATTTATTGTGAGAATATGTAGAGAGTCGGGGGGTCAGTGTCATGTTGTCAGGTCAGGTCGCTTTTGGTGGGTACTGTGTAGGTGTCCGTGTCCGAAGTCCCTGTGGTGTGGGTGGTCTCGGGGTGTCCCGTGCGCTGTAGTCAGTGCGAGGTTGGGGTGTCAAGGGGCGGGGTGGAGTGGGGTGAAGGGGTTAGGGTATTGGAGCAGTCGTGGAGGTTTCCAGAAATCTCCGGTGGTCGCGTCACGTTCTCGTGACAGCTAGGTGTAGACGTTGGGGAGTCTCAGTCCACAGCACCACCTGGGATGCACGTGGGTTGCTCACCTTCTGGGTGATGTCTCGCCTACTGGGTGTTGGGTTTGTGTCCGGGCATCTGAGTCGGTGTCTCAGTGGTATGTCGGGTCCCGTGTCATCACTGTGCGGCTCCTTGGTGATAACTCAGTGGGAATGTGTTTGTCTTCCCCGCCTCAGGGTGTGATGGCTCAGGAGCTAGTATGTGCGTTTTGTCTATGTGTGCGGCGTTTCTGTTTGTATTTATATGGTAAGGCATAAACATTAACATTAACATTTGGTTTCATATCCCAACAGGTGAAAACAAATTACTGACAGCTCATTCACAGTTCAGGGTCGTACACATTCCGTCCCAATCCTTTGGTTCCCCAGGTTCCCGCTGGCCAGCCTGTCTAGCGTGAGGCACTGTGTCCCTCATATCTTTGGGCTGTGTTCGCTATCTCTCTCTAGGAGTGAAGGCGCCCTTAGTAGGGCTCAAGGTGCGGGTGTTTATTTCCCAAGAGTCATTGGCCTCACTGTAGTTGTTCTGGGTGTGCATTCTTTAGTGATCCCCTATGTGTCCGTGTCTCCCTCCCACTGTTCCTGGTAGTGTGTGGCTGCTCAACGGGTGGTACTGGGCTAATTGTCCCGGCTTCAGCCACCTCCCTATGTCCTCGGATGTTCAACCGGTGCCCCCACCCCGGGTGTGCCCCGCCGGCGCCACCTCCCGCCTGCTCCCCGAGGTTCGTCACAGGGCAGGTGGGTTTCGGCGTTTCACAAGTAAAAGGCCCTATTTGTGTGTGACCTCTATTCCCCTCCGCCCTTCCCTTATTTTATTACAAATAGTGCAAGATCAGTCCGGCAGGTCTCGGGGTTCTGCGGGGTCGGGCGTCTGTGCCTTCCCTTGCCAGCCCTCCGCTAGAGTCCCGAGGTTCGTTGCGCCTCTCAACTCTTGGCTACATGGGACCCCTTCGGGTGTGTCGCCCTTTGGGTTGTATACTTGCGATTCAGAGGGGTCAATGTGGTGCGTCCAGTGTCTCTGGTCTCATGAGTCGGAGAGGCTAATGTCCATCTAGTCTACAGCTGGAATCATGCGGGTTCCTGGGATGGTAGGCGGGCAGTGTACGGTCCTTTACATGTTGGTGCCCGAGGGGTGCGTGGTCTGCTGTCTCGTTCTTCTGAGCCTGGTGGGCTGCTGTGTCTGGCGGTGTACCTTGGGTGAGAAAGCATAGAAGGTCATTGGATCCGCCATGTCATTTGTATATGGGGTAGTTGTAGTTCCCTTATAATGTCCCTTAGGTCTCCGTCGTTCTTCACTGTGGAGGGGCCGGTGCTTGTGGTGATTTGTACTCCAGTGGGGAAACTCCACCTATATCTGATCTTGTTGGTCTGTAATATTCACGTGAGAGGGCGCATGGCCCGCCGGTATGCCAGTGTTGCTGGAGATAGGTCCGGGTACAGTTGTATGTCCGTACCCTTGTGGAGGATTTGTCTTTTATCCCTGGCGTTTTTCAGGATGTCTTGCTTCACTCCGGTGGGCCTCTGGGTCTGAGGGCCCTGTGTCCCCTAACAAATTCGATAGGTTGTGTTCGGCCTTTGTAGAAGGGCATTAAAGATCTCCATGAGGGTGTCACGTATTGGGGTGGCCTGGTCCAATTCCTCGGGTAGGCCCCTGATTCTGAGGTTCTGCCGCCTCCCCCGGTTGTCCAGATCCTCTATATGGAGGGCCATTTGGCGTAGTTGCACTTCTTGCCGTTGTATGATACCCGTGGTGGCATTCTGCGCCGATGTCACATGGTCGCAGTCCGCCTCCAGCTGGGCCAATTTATGTTGGATCCCCTGCATATCCTCCCTTAGGGCATGGAGTTCCCCCATGATAGAGGAGGGCGGCTTTTGCCTCTTTGAGGTCGATTTTCATGGGTAGGTTGCTTATCAGTGATACCCAGTCCGGCTGGAATGGGGGTGGGTCGGGTGTTTTCTGTACCTGTTCGTGGTGTCTGTCTCAGGGTGAGGCCGAGCGGGCCAGGCCCGGGGTTTTGGAGTCACTGGAAGCCTGGGAAGCGTGTTCTGTCTGGGCCATGAGGTACTGGTGCATGCCAGACGGTTGAGACCCACTCGGGGTGTTGGTGACCGCTGCAGCCTGTTGTGGCTTATGTGTTTTGCCCATTATTGTGCGGATTGGAGCTGGTGAGGCGGGTAATGGTGCTGAGCCTGCAGGGAGCTCTTGGTTCACGCCGCCATTTCGTCCAGCGTCCAAGCCGATTGTAGAACTTATTTATTTATTTTTTTCAATAAATATTTATTAAGAATTTTGTTCTTTTGTTTTTTACATATAACATGTACAAAAAAATCATCATAAGTATCTCATCAATACATATATTATACAAATTCCATTAACAATAATTCAGATATTATAGTTTATCAAATAACAGTGATATTATTTACGTTTTGAGAAATAAACAGAAATGCAAAAAAGTAATCAGAAGTAATTAAAACAAACAAACTACACCCAACACCCCATCAGAGCAGGAGAGAATAAAAAAATAAATGGCCATATTATGTGAAAATATTGTCTAAAAATGAAAAAATAAACATCCAGAGCAATACATTGAACTGAATATCACAAAGATACCCTTACCCTAATACCAATATACCGATAAATATATCTATGTGTAACCGAGGGATGATATATTTATATTCTATTAATTATCAATCAGTTCTAATAGACACACCATTCCTAAGAGCAATTTATCTTAACTTTAGGAGAGCTTTAATAATAGTTCGGAAAAACAGTTCTTCCTTCTTCTTGGAGGAAAGACCTGTATTGTTTATTAGGCCTTTTTCCATTGATACCTGGATCCTAATTTGCTTAATTAGAAGAGATTTTAAAAAAGGGATAGATGATCTCCAATTTCTCGCAATTAAGATTTTAACGGCCATAAAACAATGGGTAGCAATTAAAATGTCCTTTGATTTAAGTTTCCAATTCAAATGCAAAAGGGCAGCTGCCGGATTTTGGTCTATAGATGTATAAGACAAAGTACTAAAAATGGAAAATGCCCAGGACCATAAAGGACGAACCATCGGACAGGACCACCACATGTGTATATAGGACCCTATATGAGTTCCACATCTCCAACATGTGGGGTCATAGTTCTCATACATCTTAGCAATTCTTGCTGGGGTAAAGTACCATTTAAAAAGAAGTTTGAAATGGCATTCCACCAAGTTCAAACAGTGAACATATTTAGCCACATGAGTCAGTGAAATACCCCAGTCCGTTTCGGAAATAACCATTTGTAACTCCTGTTCCCATGTTTTAATAATCTTTTAAGGAATGACATTCAAAGAATCCATCATCTGGTTGCCAATTGAAGTAACCTTATTTAAAGATTTATAATTGAAAATATGTTCTATATGGATTGAGAGTGGAGAGGAACTCTTTGGGACATTTTTATCAATATAATTTTTTATTCGAAGATAAGTAAAAATTTCCCATCGAGAGATATGTAGAGTATCCACAATCTGTTGGAATGGTAATATATTATCAGCTAGCATAATATCAGAGATTCTCATCTTATCCGTGTCTGCCCAGTGGCTTAATGAAAGATCTTCAATATTTATCTCTAATAACCTAAGTCTAGACAATCTTGGGATACGTTGACGAAAACCCAGAATTTTTTTAATTTCCTCCCAAACCTCTATAGATTGTAACAAAATAGTGGATTTAATTTGAGAACTATTGATTTTGTTATTATGTTCCGTCCACATAATGTATTGCAAGTTCGAGGTAGGGGTGACAGCAGATTCTATAATAAACCAAGGTTATTGGGTCATCAAGGGATCTTGTAATAAATGTATATGTCTAATCATATTGGCATAATAGTTATAGGTAATATTTGGGAAATTTAAACCACCCTTGGAGAGTTTTTTTGACAAAACTTTTCGACTGATCCTAGGAGTTTTATTCTTCCAAATAAATTTAGAGAAACCAACTTGAATCATTGTAAGCCAAAAATTTGAGACTTTTAGTGGAATCATAGAAAAAAGATAAGACCACTTTGATAGAATATATGAGTTAATAATATTTATTTTGCCCAGCCATGAGATTTCCAGGTTTTTCCATGTTTTTAGTTTTTAGTTTGTATGTTTCATTAGATGTAAAAAGTTTTTCTCCATAGTATAATTTATATCTGATGGAATAATTAAACCTAGATAATTCAATTCCTTATTAGTCCAAATAAAATTGAAATTATGGGATAGAGTTTCTACAGTAGAGTTGTCCATATTCATATATAGGGCAGTAGATTTAGATATATTTAACTTAAAATTAGAAACCCTTGAATATTTATCTATTTCTTGCATTAAATATTGTAATGAAAGTTCTGGGGAGGTGAGAGTAATTAGTGAGTCATCCGCGTATAACGACATTTTTAAGTCTTTATCTTTTATTGAAACACCCTTAATTATAGAATTATTTCAGATATAAATGGCAAGGGGTTCAAGAGACAAAATATACAATAAAGGGGATAAAGGACACTCCTGCCTTGTGCCATTGCGGAGATCAAACCATCCAGCAACTATAGGTCCAACCGTTCGGGCAGAAGGAGTGGAATACAAAATCATAATTGCATTTAAAATCCAACCCCTAAAGCAAAATGCTGTCAACAACTCTACCAGATATCCCCACCCGACCCTGTCGAAAGCTTTCTCAGCGTCCAAGGACAGGGTCAGGAGGGGAAAGCTTAGTCTATGAGCTCTATCCAAAATATTCAAAAGTCTTCTAACATTATTTTATGCCATCCTTCCTGGAATAAAACCAATTTGATCAGAATGAATAATATTTGCTATAATTTTTTTAAGTCTTTTGGCAATAATAGCCGAATATATTTTTATATCTATGTTGATTAAAGCTATTGGTCTGTAATTTGAGGGGTTTGAACTGTCCTTGTTTTGTTTAAGTATATGAATAATATTAGATTGGAGGAGTTCTTTTGGGATAGTTTTACTAACAGCGATATAATTAAAGAATTCAGTTAATGGTTTTATCAGATGAATCTTCATATATTTATAATATAGGTTAGTAAAACCATCAGGTCCCGGTGTTTTGTTAGTAAGCATTTTGTCTATTTGAAATTGGACTTCTTCATATGAAATTATTTTGTTTAGCATAATCAAGTCTGAATCCGCTATCTTAGGAATCGGAATATTAGATAGATAGTCTCTAATATCAGAAATATTAGGGTTTGAATTTAAATTATATAAATCTTCGTAGAATTTATTAAATATCTTTCCGATCTGTTCTGGGGAAGAGTGGGTATTTTGTGCAACTATAAGATAGTCCACCCTATTTTTTGCGTGTTGCTTTTGCAATCTCTTTGTAAGGTTTTTATTCGCCCTGTTCCCAGTATAATAGTTTGTAAGCCTTAATTTATTGATATTAATCCTAATTTTGTCTTCCTCGATTAGATTAATCTTCTTTTGCACTTCGTTTAAACAAAGTTTTAATTCTGAAGTTGGATATTTTTTATTGTAAGTAGCGAGATTATAGAATTCAATATACAAGTCAGACAAATTTCCCCCATTTTTTCCCCTAAAAATATAATCGAGTTTGATTAAATATCCTCTCATAACCGATTTGTGCGTACACCAGTTTATCGCTGGGGATGTATCTGCTGATTGGTTTTCTTCCCAAAAGTTTGTTAGTAATTCTGTCAATTCCTCTCTATTATTTGGATCCTTGATAAGAGCATCGTTCAACTTCCATGTATTTCTACCTGAAAATTGAACTGAGCCTAACTCCATCAAAATGTAGCTATGATCAGACCAAGGATTATTATTAATTGTAACTTTGTTGAAAAGTGGAATAGAAGTAGCATTAGTTAAACAAAAATCTATCCGTGAATAGGTATTATGGACACTAGACAGATGGGAATAGTCTCTTTCTTCAGGGTGAAGTAATCTCCAAATGTCATAAAGATTATGTAAGTTAGAAATATGTTGGAGCTTTTTGGCTTGTTTGAAGGCTCTCTTATCTCGAACATTTGGGGATATATAGGTTTTATCAAGTTTAACATTAGGTACACAATTAAAGTCACCAGCAATAATAAGCGTGTCCTTACTTATTTTAACAATTTTTTCCATTATATGTGAAAACGAGGCCATTGGATCTATATTTGGAAGATATACATTAACCAAAGTGTACATCTTATGATTCATCTTACAGACCAAAATAATATAACGTGCATCTTTATCTTGTTCTAAATGAATCACTTCCAAATCTAAGTCCTTATTGAAGACAAGTGCAACACCTCTTTTCTTCTTATCGGGTAAAGAAGCCTGAACAATATTTGGAAAATTAGAACCTCCCCATTTTTGTATGGATCCAGATAGCCAATGGGCTTCCTGTATAAAGGCCACCTGAATTTTTTGTTGCATCAAGAGATTGTAAAGCCTATTTCTTTTACTGTTGGTGTTCAAACCCTGAACATTTAAGGACAATAATTTTAACATAAGAATGATATGACAATATTGTGTAAGACTCTCCTGCTCTGAGAAAAAAATAAACAACAAACAGCCCACAGTGAGAGAACATAAAATGTTCTCATACAAACATATATACGATTACAGATAATAATAAAAATAAAAAAAGTTATTTTAAATACGTAATAGCTCATAGAGCTAATCGAAAACAATGTAGTACCACTACACAAAGAGGTGCAGACTCCCATGGGAGGAGATAATTCTTTGTTCCCAACAGGGAAGACAAAAAAAAAACTATTCTCTTTTCTTTTCTTTTCTCCTTTTGCTTTTGAAGTAAATTAGGAACTTATGATTATACAGAAACACTCATAAGCGATATACAGTAAGATTAGATAGTTATTATATGGAGTAGCTATCATAGGACCCATATAAGGTCATCATTCAATAATCAGTGCAAATTAAATCATCAGAGTCCTACATATAAATAGTGGACTTATTATATATGTTATTCAATATAGTGTAGGAAAAAAAATAAAAAAATTAAAGTATTAGTGAAAAATTTTACACGGTTGTGAATATATGTGAATATATAGAGAGGGAGACAAAAATATATATATATATATATATATATAAATTCTCCTTTCCCTTTTCATTATCTTTCCCTTCTTCCTATCTTAAAATAGATTATATACTTATTACCAAACAGAAACACTCATAGGCAATATAGAATAACGTTAAATAGTAATTATATAAAGTAGCTAACATAAACCCTATATGAAGTCACCGAACAGTAATCAGTGCAAAATTGAACCAAAAGTCCTACGTTTGAATATTGAACTTATTATATGTATTATTCAATGTAATGTGAAAAAAAAATACCTGTTAGAATTTCATATCATTATTCTATTCTTTTCAATTTCATCCATTCCCCTAATTTATCATTTGAATCAAACGTGTACATTTTCTCCTTATACGTTAGACTTATCTTTGTAGGATATAGCCATCTATATTTTATCTCAAGTTTTCTCAATATCTGAGTAGCCGTAGAGAAAGTCTTTCTTTGGTGCCTTGTCTCAAATGAAATATCTTGGAATACTTTTATATTACGAAAGCAGTCCGAATTTAGGTGTTTTTCCCTCGTAGTTTTTAAAACTAGATTTTTAAAGTCCTCAGAATGGAAACAAACCATAATGTCTCTTGGGTTATCAGACAAAACTATCTTCGGTCTGTAGATTCTATGGCAGTGTTCTATTATTTGATCATGAACGTTGACAGAAATTCCCAGTGCAATAAAGTAATCTGTCATAAGTTGTTTTATATCTTCTTGTCTTCCACCTTCCATAAAATTTCTAAAGCGAAGATTCTTTCGTCTGCTGCGATCTTCCATGTCGTTAATTTTCAATTGAGAGTCTAGGATCCTGCGTTGTAATTTTTCAGTATCGTCTTTTAAGTTGTTTACACAGAAATACATTTCTTTGACTTGGTCTTCAAACTTCTGTAGTTTATCCGCTAGAAGTTTAACTTCATGTTTGATCTCTGATTTGATCCCATCTGCAGTAACACTCAGTTCCTTTTTTATATTGTCCAGATTTGCACTGAGGATTAATTGTAATTGTGTTGATGTAATGAGCTCTTTATCAGCAGAGAGTTTTTTTGTGTCAGAGTCTAAGCTCTCTTGACTTGTGGACGTATCATCCATCGAGGGTTTTAAAGCTGACTGCTTGTCAGTTTTCTGGTGAGGGTTTTATCTTGTAAATTTTCTTTTTTCTCCTTTCTGGTGGAGGGTTTTAGATCTTTCTTCGAGGCCATAATTAAATTGGATTATTATTATAATGCTTCAGTGATAATATTTATAAAGCAGCCTCTCTTCTCTTTTAGCTTTATTCCTATGTTCTTTTTTTTCCTCTTAATCCTTTGTCATAATGAACGAGAATTATAATCACTTTTCCTTGCCCCTTCATGTTTTATGTTACTGCAGTTCTCTAAAATAGATCGGTTGTCTTATTGCTTTTGGCTGTTTCAAGCTACTCTTTTAAAGTGAGATTAAAAAACAAAACAAAAAAAAAAACATAGGAAAGTAGCTTCTGATTCGTTTTTCAATTTTAGATAGTAGGTCATATCAATATTGTGACAGGATATTTAGTGTTGCCCCTTAGGAATTGCCAAAATCAGCATACTCCTCTTTAGCTATATCAACACCGCATAAACCACCATGGAGATGTATGTCTCCCCATCACACACTAGAAACGCTCACGTCGTGGATCTCAAACGCCCTTGTTCGACATAAGGAAAAACCCCATCACATAGAGAACACCTATGTGAGATTTTCTTGATTTTGCGTTTCCGGTTCGTTTCCGTATTTGGTATCTCCAATTCTCCTATTTTTCCTTCCACTCCTCCTAACCAGCAAGTTAACGTCAAAGTCAAAACATGTGTTGAGCTGAAGAAAGGCAAAACATACTTCGAGGGAATGGCCGAGCTCAATACAGAACCGGTCTAAGTCGTAAGCCCCCAAGCAGCACTACACACGCGGTCTCATCTCCCCATAGGTGCCGCACCTCCTTCTCCGTCACAGCGTCCGCACGTCAACACGTCAGCACGTCATGACGCATCCCCTCCACTCCACAGGCAGTTTTTAACGAATGCCCACTGGCTGCTGGAACTTACCCATAATGAACTTTTAATGTCACCTTCAACACAGCCCATTACCTGCTGGATCAGCATCTTCAGTATCTTATCCTCTGGCAACCTAAATGCCATTTTTCACTAATTATTCCAAGAAATTGCAAACAAAAAGTGGGTAAAACTGTTTTACCCTTTGCTAATGGAATACCTAACTGACCAGCCACCCTTTAGAATGTTTCTAGCAAGTTATTACAATTGTCACTATCGCTAGGGCCCACAAATAAAAAATCATCCAAATAATGCATTCTTTGCCTCTGACCCGATTCATACTGAACAATCAACTCCATAAAAGTCACAAATGTCTCAAAGAACGACCACGATAGAGCAACCCATATGCAAACGTTTGTCAAAAAAAAAAAACTATCCCTTTAATTGAAAACCATAGCTAAATGAAAGATTCAGGATGAAAATCTGTGAACGGCAGCTTTTATATCTCTTTTGCCATCAATGCACCCCTTCCACGTTTTCTTACAAAGTTTAAAAGCTTTATCAAAAGTTGAGTTAGACACTGAACCTTCTTACCTAGAAGTGTCATGTCATTTAAAGATCCTCCCTTAGGGTATGTTAGATGTATTAACCTATATGACCCAGGTTCTTTCTTTGGTTCCAAACGCAGAGGGGATAACCGAACACATTTAAACAGGGGTGTGACGAAGTGCCCTTCGCCACTTTGTCCTGGAGAGGCCTGCTTGCCTGCCTCCTCCCCTGCGACTATGGCCCCTGGGATGTATTGTCCTTTAAGAACTGTATTTGGGCGTATGGACTTTTATTGGACTGTGTATGGCCCTTTAAGAACTGTCTGTGGGCACTTTGTGAGTTTGGTGAACAATGCCCCTTTAAGACTATGGCCCCTGGAAGAGATTGCCTGTTACAGACTCGTTTAGCAGATTAGATTTTAAAAGACTCTTGCTGCACCTTTAAATTGTATTGGAGCAGTTCTGCAGCTTTAAATTGGCACTTCGGATGCAGCCGAAGTGCCGAAGTAGTCGAAGTTGCCGCCATTCGACAAACGAACACGTGGCGGCGGCCATCTTTGTTCATTCGAACGAGGTCAGCGGTATGTGTAGCCAAATTCATGGAACGGAAATCGGCTACACATTTCAACGAACACCGCTGACCCTTACCTTCTCCTACACACGTTTTGGCTGCAGAGACTACGTCCTGTTCGGCAGTTTGAATTCACTGCTATACTAAGCTAAATGCACGAACAGCCCCGTTCGTGCATTCGAATGGGACTTAGTCATTTTTCTGTGTGAAATTGACCGACCGCACAGCCCAACTCTATGGAACTGTTTTGGGCAGGAAAATGTGCTTGCAGTCGGTCATAAAGGACTTCCGACTAGTAATGTCGCAAACACAAAATTTTCGGTTCGCGAACCGGGCGATCCACCATTGACTTCAATGGGCAGGTGAATTTTAAAACCCAAGGGGTTATTTCAAGGGGACTAACACCTGGACTGTGGCATGCCGGAGGGGGATCCATGGCAAACCTCCCATGGAAAATTGCACAGTTGATGCAGAGTCTGGTTTTAATCCATAAAGGGCATAAGTCACCTAACATTCATATATCACAATGGATATGGATTGACACCTGACATATGACATATTGACACCTTGACATATGGATTGACACCTGTCCTCAGAGACCCTGATACACACTGACACAGAGCAAAATAGGGACTGTTCACCCTACTTAGGGTCACTTGGCAGGTATGGATTGACACCTGTCCTCAGAGACCATGATACACACTGACACAGAGTAGAATAGAGACTGTTCCCCCTAAATAGGGTCACTTGGCAGATATGGATTGACACCTATCCTCAGAGCCCCTGATACACACTGACACAGAGCAGAATAGAGACTGTTCCCCCTACATAGGGTCACTTGGCAGATATGGATTGACACCTGTCCTCAAAGACCATGATACACACTGACACAGAGCAGAATAGAGACTGTTCCCCCTACATAGGGTCACTTGGCAGATATGGATTGACACCTGTCCTCAAAGACCATGATACACACTGACACAGAGCAGAATAGAGACTGTTCCCCCTACATAGGGTCACTTGGCAGATATTGATTGACACCTGTCCTCAGAGACCATGATACACACTGACACAGAGCAGAATAGAGACTGTTCCCCCTACATAGGGTCACTTGGCAGATATGGATTGACACCTGTCCTAAGGATCCCTTATACACACTGACACAGAGCAGAATAGGGACTGTTCCCCCTACATAGGGTCACTTGGCAGATATGGATTGACACCTGTCCTCAGAGATCATAATACACACTGACACAGAGCAGAATAGAGACTGTTCCCCCTACATAGGGTCACTTGGCAGGTATGGATTGACACCTGTCATCGGAGACCATGATATACACTGACACAGAGCAGAATAGAGACTGTTCCCCCTACATAGGGTCACTTGGCAGATATGGATTGACACCTGTCCTCAAAGACCATGATACACACTGACACAGAGCAGAATAGAGACTGTTCCCCCTACATAGGGTCACTTGGCAGATATGGATTGACACCTATCCTCAGAGCCCCTGATACACACTGACACAGAGCAGAATAGAGACTGTTCCCCCTACATAGGGTCACTTGGCAGATATGGATTGACACCTGTCCTCAAAGACCATGATACACACTGACACAGAGCAGAATAGAGACTGTTCCCCCTACATAGGGTCACTTGGCAGATATGGATTGACACCTGTCCTAAGGATCCCTGATACACACTGATACAGAGCAGAATAGGGACTGTTCCCCCTACATAGGGTCACTTGGCAGATATGGATTGACACCTGTCCTCAGAGATCATGATACACACTGACACAGAGCAGAATAGAGACTGTTCCCCCTACATAGGGTCACTTGGCAGATATGGATTGACACCTGTCCTAAGGATCCCTTATACACACTGACACAGAGCAGAATAGGGACTGTTCCCCCTACATAGGGTCACTTGGCAGATATGGATTGACACCTGTCCTCAGAGCCCTTGATACACACTGACACAGAGCAGAATAGAGACTGTTCCCCCTACATAGGGTCACTTGGCAGATATGGATTGACACCTGTCCTCAGAGACCATGATACACACTGACACAGAGCAGAATAGAGACTGTTCCCCCTACATAGGGTCACTTGGCAGATATGGATTGACACCTGTCCTAAGGATCCCTGATACACACTGGCACAGAGCAGAATAGGGACTGTTCCCCCTACATAGGGTCACTTGGCAGATATGGATTGACACCTGTCCTCAGAGCCCCTGATACACACTGACACATAGCAGAATAGGGACTGTTCCCCCTACATAGGGTCACTTGGCAGATATGGATTGACACCTTTCCTCAGAGACCTAATATGTAATAATGGTAATACTATTACTTATTATATAATATTGCCAGGGGCAAGGAAATTCCCTCTAAATAGATGGGTATAGGCAGAGAGTATGGAGACCGGAGTGATAAAGTGTCAATAAGGTGATATAAAGTTAAATGTATCACAGACACACAGCCACCCTTTCTCTTAGCTAGTTTCCAGAAATGCTGGATAGGTAGAAGGGCTATAAAGATTCAGAGAGGTCTAAGAAGAATCCTCTAAACTAGCCCTAATCTCCTTAAACACCTTCAAGGGTGTTCTAAGCTAAAGCTCAATCTAAACGTTTAGATGACTGCCTGATTTCCCATCACAGATGCTGGCTAGGAATACCAGTGTGCAAGACAAAGAGTGGGTCTAAGTGCCCATAGTACAGTAAAGTGTCCCTAGTGAAGTGAAAAAGAGAATAACGAGCTGGCGCCCTATCAGGGGACGTGTATATGGCATCGATTTTAGTAACCAGGAGATGGAAAAAGATGCTTGGTCGGTCCTCCTACTTCAAATTTGGGGCACTGCGCGTGCAATCTAATGTGCCACCAGATAGGAATAGTACTACTTAACACACCACTCCTATCAGTTTAATCCCTGTTATGTGCCTTTTTTTTTGGTTTGGTTTTTGAAGCCACAGTGCAGCACCAGAGGGCCGAAAAATTAGGCATGTACACATGCCTGAAAAATTAGGTATTGTTGCAGCCGCTGCTGTAGCAGCGGCCAGAAAAATGTATGTTTGTTTCCCAGGCAGAAAGTGCCCTAAAACATTGCGGCTTGAACCCTAGTTGGTGGCGGATAAGTCACGCAAGTCAACCGGCATTCAGAGCTAAAATACAGCAGCGTGTGGACCATTTTTAGCCCAATGCCGCTCATCTCATCAGGCCTTTTTTAGTTGAATGTATCGCCCACTGTCAGTCCCTTCGGGATCCATCCCTCATTCATCTTAATAAAGGTGAGGTAAACTAAACTTTTTTAACCTAGGCGACTTCTCTTCTCAGTGACAATACCTCCTGCTGCACTGAAGGTCCTTTCTAACAGGACACTTGAAGCGGGGCAGGCCAGGAGTTCTATTGCAAATCGGGATAGCTCAGGCCACAGGTCAAGCCTGCACACCCAGTAGTCAAGGGGTTCATCGCTCCTCAGAGTGTCGATATCTGCAGTTAAAGCGAGGTAGTCTGCTACCTGTCGGTCGAGTCGTTCTCTGAGGGTGGATCCCGAAGGGCTGTGGCAATGCGTAGGACTTAAAAAGCTCTGCATGTCCTCCATCAACACCACGTCTTTAAAGCGTCCTGTCCTTGCCGGCGTGGTCGTGGGATGAGGAGGATGACTTTCACCTCTTCCCCTGTTAGATTCCCGTTGTGCTGTGACATCACCCTTATACGCTGTGTAAAGCATACTTTTTAATTTATTTAGCAAATGCTGCATCCATTCCGACTTGTTGTAATTCGGTAACATTCCGCCACTTTCTGCTTATACCGGCGGTCTAGTAGCGTGGACACCCAGTAGAGGTCTTTCTCCTTCAGCCTTTTTATACGAGGGTCCCTCAACAGGCACGACAGCATGAAAGACCCCATTTGCACAAGGTTGGATGCCGAGGTACTCATTTCTCATTCCTCCTCCTCAGTGATCTCAATGAAGGTATGTTCTTCTCCCCAGCCACGTACAACACCACGGGTACCAGATAGGTGACAACGAGCACCCTGGGATGCCTGTTGTAGTTGGTCTTCCTCCTCCTCCTCAAAGCCACATTCCTCCTCTGACTCCTCTTCCTCACAATCCTCTTCCAGCGTTGCCGCAGGTCCAGCAAGCGATGCTGATAAGGCTGTTTCTGGTGGTGATGGTGACCTCAACTCTTCCTCTTCCTCTTCATGCTCATCTACGGCCTGATCCAGCACTCTTCGCAGGGCACACTCCAGGAAGAAAACAAATGGTATGATGTCGCTGATGGTGCCTTCGGTGCGACTGACTAGGTTTGTCACCTCCTCAAAAGGACGCATGAGCCTACAGGCATTGCGCATGAGCGTCCAGTAACGTGGCAAAAAAATTCCCAGCTCCCCAGAGGCTGTCCTAGCACCCCGGTCATACAAATATTCATTAACGGCTTTTTCTTGTTGGAGCAGGCGGTCGAACATTAGCAGTGTTGAATTCCAACGTGTCATGCTGTCGCAAATCAAGCGCCTCACTGGCATGTTGTTTCGCCGCTGGATATCTGCAAAGTGCGCCATGGCCGTGTAGGAACGCCTGAAATGGCCACACACCTAACTGGCCTGCTTCAGGACGTCCTGTAAGCCTGTGTACTTATGCACAAAGCATTGTACGATCAGATTACACACATGTGCCATGCACGGCACATGTGTCAACTTTCCCAACTTCAATGCCGCCAACAAATTTGTTCCGTTGTCACAAACCACTTTGCCGATATCCAGTTGCTGCGGAGTCAGCCACTTTTCCACCTGTGCGTTCAGGGCGGACAGTAGTGCTTGTCCGGTGTGACTCTCTGCTTTCAAGCAAGTCAAACCCAAGACGGCTTGACACTGCCGTATCCGGGATGTGGAATAGTACCTGGGGAGCTGGGGGGGTGCCGTTGATGTGGAGCAAGATGCAGCAGCAGAAGAGGACTCAGCCGAGGAGGTTATGGAAGAGGATGGAGTAGGAGGAGAAGAGGAGGTGGCAGCAGGCCTGCCTGGAAGTCGTGGCAGTGTCACCAACTCCTCTGCAGAGCCACGCATTCCATGCTTGGCAGCCGTCAGCAGGTTTACCCAATGCGCAGTGTAGGTGATATACCTGCCCTGACCATGCTTTGCAGACCAGGTATCAGTGGTCAGATGGACCCTTGCCCCAACACTGTGTGCCAGACATGCCATTACTTCCTTTTGCACAATCGAGTACAGGTTGGGGATTGCCTTTTGTGCAAAGAAATTTCGTCCGGGTACCTTCCACTGCGGTGTCCCAATAGCCACAATTTTTTTGAACGCCTCAGACTCCACCAGCTTGTATGGTAAAAGCTGGCGGGCTAAGAGTTCAGACAATCCAGCTGTCAGATGCCGGGCAAGGGGGTGACTTTGTGACATTGGCTTCTTACGCTCAAACATGTCCTTGACAGACACCTGACTGTGGCCAGATGAGCAGGAACTACTCAAGGCAAGAGACGGAGTGGCGGATGGTTGAGAGGGGGCAAGGAGGACAGCAGTGGTTGACGTGGCTGAAGATGCTGGATCAGGAGGAGGATGGCGGCTTAGAGTAGGCGTGCTGCTTGTACTCATGTGTTGATCCCATAGGCGTTTGTGATGTGAGATCATGTGCCTACGCAAAGCAGTTGTACCTAGGTGGGTGTTGGACCTCCCACGACTCAGTTTCCTTTGGCACAGGTTGCAAATGGCATCGCTGTTGTCAGAGGCAGACACACACAAAAAATGCCACACTGCTGAGCTCTGCAATGACGGCATTCTGGTGGTGGCAACAGCATGCGTTGATTGGCGTGCTGGCTGGCTTACCCCGGGTGCAGATGCATGCTGCCTGACTGTGCCACTAGCTCCTTGCGACGACCTACCTCTGCTTCCAACTCGTCTCCTGCTCCTCTCTGTCTCCCCATCTGCACTTTCCCCCTGTTCTTCTTCTCTTCTAGCGGGCACCCACATGACATCCATGGACACATCATCATCAACCGCTTCACTTGTATCTGACAACTCAGCAAAGGAAGCAGGGTACATCATCAACACACGGTACGTCCATGTGTGTAATGCTGCCTGACAGACATATCCCTGTTATCTACATCCTGGCAATAATGGTTGCGCATCACTCATTTCTTCCAACTGATGTGTAAATAACTCCTCTGACAGATCAAGTGAAGCGGCTGTGATGCTAGTGTTGGTGGTGGCGGCAGACGGGCCGGCCAGTGGTAACTTGAGAGGTGCCCGAAGCTAAGCTGGAGGATAATGGTGCGCTAAGGTTTCGAGCGGAGGCTGTACAAGATTGGGTGTCCTGTGTTAGCCAGTCAACTATGTCCTCATAACTTTTCGAGTTCAGGGTACGTGGCCTCTTAACACTGGGCATTATTCTAGGGCCAAAGGGAATCACAGCACCATGACCATGACGGCCCCTGCGGGGTGGCCTGCCTCTGCCTGTCATTTTTTTTTTTAATTTTTTTTTGATTAGTGGTACTATGCATGCAAGCTACTCTGACAACAGATATGAGTGGCACTGTGCACTGGCAGAAGTTTCAGAGTAGACGATGTAGGCCTGATTCAATCTATTACAGTCAAAAAAGTTTGTTTTTTTTAAATATACAGTACTGTTACACCAGATATGAGTTGCACTGGTATGACACTGTGCCCTGGCAGGCCCTGAAACGCACACGTGTGAAGGAAACTGACTATTATATTACAGTCAAAAAAGTTTGTTTTGTTTTTTTAAATGCAAGCTATTGTGACAACAGATATGAGTGGTGGCACTGGGAAAGTGGGCATTGTATACGCTCTGAGCTTGACACACGCTGGCAGGCAACTGCAATTAGATTACACAGGGGGAAAAAAAAAGCAGACTGATGTTCTAGCCCTAAAAAAGGCTTTTTGGGGTGCTGTCCTTACAGCAGAGATCAGATGAGTCCTTCAGGACTGTAGTGGACACTGAATACACTAGCCTAGCTATCGATTTCCCTATTAAAATCAGCAGCCGCTACACTGTCCCTCCTCTCACTAAGACTGCAGCTTCAGAATAAATCTAAAATGGATGCTGTCCAGGAGGTGGGAGGGTCTGCTGCTGATTGGCTGGAATGTGTGTGCTGACTGAGGTACAGGGTCAAAGTTTACTCAATGATGATGAATAGGGGGCGGACCGAACATCACATATGTTCGCCCGCCATGGAGAACAAGCTAGGTTCGCCAGCGAACTGTTCGGGACATCTCTACTGAACTATAAACAGGTAACCTGAAACCATTCTCAAAACCTTCTTTATTTAGCTACTTACATTGAGATGAGCCCAGCAAACGCCCTTTTTCTGTGTGGCATTGTAATGACCTGATTAACAAAATTAGGCTGTCTGAAGTACCATCATCATGCTTACCCAAAGACCGATATCCTTCTTGACCCATTTAAGGTTACCATGAACTGCTAGTTTGTTTGAATTGTTAGTCATAATAAAACTATGACAACCCTATTACCGAGGATAGTACAAAATACATGAAGGTGCAGCTACTTATTAACAAAGTCCAGAATATAGTAAATCTTTAAGGAAAAAAAAAAGTGAACAGCAGGAGGAAGGGATCTATGTTAATCCTACTCAAGTGTAGGAGAGCTAAACTAGCTCCAGTGTGGATGGCATACATCGGTACAATCCCCGCTTATTGGATATGTGCAGAGAGGTAAGTACCATACCAGTATGTAGACCGTTGGAGAGAACAATGGATACTGCTCGCTGTCTTAAAATATCAAAAAGGAGTACAAGTAATAAATTGTGTACTCACATATGATTGAGCAGGCGGACTGCTCAATGACACAGCCATATAACCTAGGATTTCTTTGGAGTAATACTCAGCAGGAAGAAATAAAAATCAGGATACCAAGCAGCACTAGTAAAATAGTATAAAAAAGTAAAATGGCACAGAGTGATTTTAAAAGTAGCCAAAATACCTTTATTAGGCATGCAGAATAAAATCCACAATGCATTTTTACCTATGATGGCCTTAAGTGGAGACAAAAAAAACAGGATAGGGTTTATATAGGCAGGGGGGGGGACGACTAATTGTAAACCGTAAGAAAATTTGGCACCCAAATAAAGTCAAAACAATGTAAATTTTCAGACTGCAAATAAACTTATGTCTACATATAGAGTGACATACAGGGCATCTTCCCCTAAATTGTGGTTGGGAAAAAAAAAAAAAAAGAAAAAAAAAAAAACACAGTCAGTCATGTGATTGGCATCCATTTTGGAAATCGGGCTGACTGTGTGACATGCCGCTGGGGGGATTGGGAAGTGTAGTATGAAGGATGAGCGGCTAGATTGGCAGGGCTGGGCTGAAGGGAGGGAGTGTAGTGACCCCCACCCTCCATTCCCTCAGCAAATTGTTCAGCGTAATTCAATTCCCTAACGTTAAGAGTGAGAATAGACAGGAGTGCAATGATAGCCAAGATTGCACGTGTGAAAACACACGAACACCATGCAAACTCAGCATGCACGACCTGTGAAGAAATCCACCCAGCAGAGGGAACCAGGAAAGGGAAAATAAAAATAGAGGGCCCCTGAGTCAACCAGGGAAGTCACATAACCTTAAGTAATGAGTGTCGGTTTCGGTGATACTTCAATTTTGATAGTTATGGCTCGCTTCAGGTATGATGTGGACCTTTACCGACAAAAGGTCACTCCGGGTCATTCTAAGCTTAGCGTGTCTTTATGCAATCTATAGCTATATAGAAACATAGAATGTGACGGCAGATAAGAACCATTCGGCCCATCTAGTCTGCCCAGTTTTCTAAATACTTTCATTAGTCCCTGGCCTTATCTTATAGTTAGGATAGCCTTATGCCTATCCCACGCATGCTTAAACTCCTTTACTGTGTTAACCTCTACCACTTCAGCTGGAAGGCTATTCCATGCATCCACTACCCTCTCAGTAAAGTAATACTTCCTGATATTATTTTTAAACCTTTGTCCCTCTAATTTAAGACTGTCCTCTTGTTGTGGTAGTTTTTCTTCTTTTAAATATAGTCTCCTCCTTTACTGTGTTGATTCCCTTTATGTATTTAAATGTTTCTATCATATCCCCCCTGTCTCGTCTTTCCTCCATGCTATACATGTTAAGATCCTTTAACCTTTCCTGGTAAGTTTTATCCTGCAATCCATGAACCAGTTTAGTAGCCCTTCTTTGAACTCTCTCTAAGGTATCAATATCCTTCTGAAGATAGGGTCTCCAGTACTGTGTACAGTACTCCAAGTGAGGTCTCACCAGTGTTCTGTACAATGGCATGAGCACTTCCCTCTTTCTACTGCTAATGCCTCTCCCTATACAACCAAGCATTCTGCTAGCATTTCCTGCTGCTCTATTACATTGTCTGCCTACCTTTAAGTCATCAGAAATAATCACCCCTAAATCCCTTTCCTCAGATGTTGAGGTTAGGACTCTATCAAATATTCTGTACTCTGCCCTTGGGTTTTTACGTCCAAGATGCATTATCTTGCACTTATCCACATTAAATGTCAGTTGCCACAACTCTGACCATTTTTCTAGTTTACCTAAATCATTTTCCATTTGGCTTATCCCTCCTGGAACATCAACCCTGTTACATATCTTAGTATCATCCGCAAAAAGACACACCTTACCATCAAGACCTTCTGCAATATCACTAATAAAAATATTAAAGAGAATGGGTCCAAGTACAGATCCCTGAGGTACCCCACTGGTGACAAGCCCAAGCTTCGAATATACTCCATTGACTACAACCCTATGTTGCCTGTCACTCAGCCACTGCCTTACCCATTCAACAATATTGGAATCCAAACTCAAAGATTGTAGTTTGTTGATAAGCCTTCTATGTGCAACAGTGTCAAAAGCCTTACTGAAATCGAGGTAAGCAATGTCTACTGCACCACCCTGATCTATAATTTTAGTTACCCAATCAAAAAAATCAATAAGATTAGTTTGGCATGATCTCCCTGAAGTAAACCCATGTTGTCTCTGGTCTTGAAATCCATGTGTTTTTAGATGTTCAACAATCCTATCCTTTAACATGATTTCCATCACTTTCCCCACTACTGAAGTTAGGCTTACTGGCCTATAGTTGCCCGACTCCTCCCTATTACCTTTCTTGTGAATGGGCACAACATTCGCTAACTTCCAATCTTCTGGGACTACTCCTGTTAACAATGATTGGTTAAATAAATCTGTTAATGGTTTTGCTAGTACACCACTAAGCTCTTTTAATAGCTTTGGGTGTATTCCATCAGGTCCCATTGACTTATTTGTCTTTACTTTTGACAGATGAAATAGAACCTCTTCCTCTGTAAACTCACGTGTAATAAATGACTCATTTATCCTTTTTCTTAACTGAGGTCCCTTTCCTTCATTTTCATCTGTAAATACCGAACAAAAATATTCATTGAGGCAGTCAGCTAGACCTTTATCCTCATCTACATACCTTCCTTCTTTTGTTTTTAATCTAACTAATCCTTGTTTTACTTTTCTTTTCTCATTTATGTATCTAAAAAAGGTTTTGTCCCCCTTTTTTACTGACTGTGCTATTTTCTCTTCTGTGTGTGATTTGGAAGCTCTTATAACTTGCTTAGCCTCTTTCTGCCTAATCTTATAGGTCATTCTGTCTTCCTCACTCTGGGTTTTTTTATAATTACTAAAGGCTAACTTTTTGTTTTTTACTATTTTGGCTACATCTGTGGAGTACCACAGTGGTTTCTTGAATTTTTTGCTTTTACTGACAAGCCTAATGCAATTTTCTGTTGCCTTCAGTAGTGTAACTTTTAAATAATCCCATTTCTTTTGGACTCCATTTAAATTGCTCCAGTCTGATAATGACTCCTTTACACATATTCTAATTTTAGAAAAGTCTGTTTTTCTAAAGTCTAAAACTTTTGTTTTTGCGTGGTGTGACTCAGTCACTGTTCTTATATTAAACCACACTGACTGATGATCACTGGATCCTAAACTTTCACCTACAGTAATATCTGATACCAAATCTCCATTTGTTAACACTAAATCTAGTATGGCCTCTTTACGAGTTGGCTCCTCAACGACTTGTTTTAGAGACAATCCCAGTAGGGAGTTTAGAATATGTGTGCTCCTGGCACAAGTAGCTATTTTTGTTTTCCAATTTACATCAGGAAGATTAAAGTCACCCATGATGATAACTTCCCCCTTCATTGTCATTTTAGCTATTTCTTCAACTAGTAGATTATCTAACTCTTCAATTTGTCCTGGGGGCCTATAAATCACACCTACACGAGTTACTGTGTGATTACCAAATTCTAACGTAACCCAAACTGACTCTATGTTCGCCTCACTAACCTTTATTAGGCTAGATTTTATGCTATTCTTTACATACAGGGCCACCCCTCCCCCTTTCTTGCCTTCCCTGTCTTTTCTATATAAAGAGTACCCTGGTATTGCTATGTCCCAGTCATTTTTCTCATTATACCATGTCTCAGTAACAGCGACTAAATCTACACTATCAGTTGCCATTATTGCCACAAGTTCATGGATCTTATTCCCTAAACTGCGAGCATTTGTAGACATGACTCTAAGCTTAGCATTTTTTAACACACTTGCTACAGGCACCTTCTGTCCTTGTTTTGGGGGACAATTGGATTGATGTTTTATCACCCTTTTGCCCCCCCCCTCCTAGTTTAAATACATCCTAGCAAAACCTCTGAACTGCTCACTGAGAACATTTGTTCCCTTTTGAGAAAGATGCAAACCATCTTTTTTGTACAGTTTATTTCCATTCCAAACAGAGCTACCATGAGCAATAAAGCCAAATCCTTGCTCCCGACACCATTCACCAAGCCACAAGTTAAAGTCCCTAATACGCATCCGCCTGTCATTCTGAGTGTTATGCACAGGCAGAACTTCAGAGAATGACAATGTGGAAGCAACCTGCCGTATATCATTGGCAAAAACACTAAAAACTTCCTTAACCTCTGAAACCTCATTGCAAGCCAAGTCATTTGTCCCTAAATGGACAAGTACATTTACTGACTATTTTTGCATTCTGTTACATTCATATACGGAGTAGACCCTTCCGTTTCCAAATTACTTATAAATACTGTTTTCCTTAACTATTCTAGATGATTATTTGATTTATCACTAAAATAATTCAGTGTCTGAAGACCCGAAAAGGCACTGTAATAATATTGTAATAAATGAAACAATGACTCAAATAAATATAAGATAAAAGTGTATTGGATGAATGTAACAGAATGCAAAAATAGTCAGTAAATAATTACTTACCAAAGTATTAGTGGCTTACAGCATATGTATGGTGTCCGTGTGCCAGTGAGAAGTTGAATGTATGCCTGAGTGAATGAATGTTAAAGAATGACAACGTCCTATCCTTTCTCCTTCAGTTAAATAGGCATTTTGTCCTCTATAAAGCAGCCCCCACCTGTGTGATTTTCCCAAAAAGGTTTTCTAACTTGTTACATGATGTAATGTATTGCATATCTAAGTTTGGGATATTCCCTAAATGGCTCGAGCTTGTAGTTAGCTTACGAAGTGTTTTTGTATACATTTAACTGACAGCACATGTGTTTTTGGAATATTCTCTAGAAGGCTCTTGCCTGTAATTAGCTTACAACGAGTTTTGTATACATTTGACTGACAGTACATGTGTTTGTTCTAATTTAATTTTAACCTTGTGGAAATGTCATTGAAAGTGTAACGTTTTTCAAATCTAAGCTAAGTTAAGAAGCCTATTTCAGTCAATAGTCATTCAGTCAGTATTTCATACAACCAAATTTACATTAGTATTAAATATATATACATATATATTTATATATGTATGCGCCACACCATATAATACACATATATTGCAAACTGCACATTAAATAATGATCCATACTCCACAATGAGGAGATACCAAAGAGAACCATCCCAGATGGGACAAAGTAGGCTTGAATATCTAACCAAGTTTGAAAGAACTCATGTCATAAGGTGTTGGGGAGTCATTCCGCTACCAAGACCTAGCAACAGCCGCCAACACCCACATGTGTGATGAATGCAGTTCAGGCTCCACATGGCCACTGTACAGTAACTACACTGCAGGTCAATCAAAATTTAAAAAAAAAAAACAAAAAAAACACCACACACCCACCCCTTTTACAACCCTGATCCATGCAGGAATTATGGTGTATCAATAAGTTTTATATTGCATTTCTTTCCTCTCCCCCATCCAGGTTTCCCTGAAAGAAACATTATCTGAACTGTATACAGATCATAGAATGGCAAATCATTCTCCCTTAACATTTCAGAATCAAGTCTAAAAGCGATTGTCAGCGTGAAATCACCTACAAACCCATTGTCATTCCCTCCTAACAGACTACCATTCCCTCCCCCCACGCAAAAAAAAAAATTAAATCAAAACCACACAACCACTACAGCAGGAGTGCCCATGCAGCCCCATAAGTTGTCAAGTCAATTTAGAAAGGTTTGAGAGTCTGATGGATGCGATGCTCACAATGGAGGATCATTAAATAGTTTTAAAGCCAGCCAAGTATAATTTGATTCAGAACACTACAAAATAAGAGTAGACACCAAATAAGTTATTTCATATTTTATTTAAGCTTCTACTGAATTAATTCTTTTGCTACGGTTTGTACGGCATCTCCAGAGACCGAGGACTGTCAGCGTTACAGCTAGGACCCCTCCTACAGCCACTGCTACTCTTAACCAGATCAGAGAAGAGGATTCAGGACTTCCAGAATCTACAGGTTTAAAAAAAAAAAAAAAAAAAAATTGCCAGAAACTGCATTTTATACATGTTAGAGCACATCCTAGAGTGGGTTAAGAAATTGGTTCTCAAAACCTGCAAGACTAGTAAGTGAGAGTGTATGAAGACCATGTTCGGTTTACATCTTACTCTTCTAAAAAACAGGCATCAGTATTTCCCAGGAGAGGATAGATCTAGCTTTAACATTGGTGCCTAGAAGCACTAAGGAGTCACTCAGATGGCCACTAGAGGTGCTTCCTAGTCCAGTGTTGAGTGTTGTCATGCTCTGCGTGGTGGCACTGAATGTTCTCTAGAGATGCTGTGAATCAATGCATTGCATATGTGATGCACTGTGGTGTTTTGTTGTGCAAAGCCTCCCAATTCTTTCCTATGGGAAAGTTGATTGGCTGAGATCAAGCTTTTCTCCTGTGCCACCTTCATGGTGAGATCAGTGTGACATAATTAATGTTTTCAGGGTGATTTGAGCAGGTCACATAAATGGCCACATCAGCACTAGTGTCAGCAATACACATTTCAAAACTGGTTTGTATTCCTAGTGTACTGCTGACTTCTAAGCAGTTTAGAAGTGTTCCAGTGTTTAGCTCTTGAAACAAATGGGACTTCACGGGTGCAAATGCAAGATTACCATATTGCACATCCTATCCCAGGCACAGGCAACCTTTGTCAGTCCAGCTGTTTTGGACTATATCTCACATGCTTTGGCAGCATTATGGGCGTGTAGTCCACAACATCTGGGACGGACGAATACTTTCCCCAATAAATGTGGGAGATTAAATAATCTTATGTAATGTTTTTTTTGCAAAGATTAACAGCTTGCGTGCACACAGAAACATCCTACTTTGAGAACAGATTTAAAATGTTGTACAAGATACAAGTTTGCTCTAGTGATAGCCAGTTGTAACTTCCATGCTTTTGGCTTAACTGTGTTAAGGAAATTACAGGAAATGCATATGTGCCAAGGCACAAGTGCAATCATCTACAAATTGTGCTCTTAGAGTATCTAATGTATGCAGATTCTAAGATACACTGAATCTATATAGGTTATATCTAGAGTTTGGATCAAGAGAAGTGGTTTCACAATTAGAGACTTACCTTCCATCACAGGAACCAGATATTTAGGGCGCAGTCTTTCCACGCCAAGAAAGTCTCCTTGTGGGGTCCCTGATCCTTCCCCTTCAGTGGAGCCGTCAGTTACCTCATTAACTAGTACATTGATAACTGCATCAAGAAGGTCTCCTTGTCCTCTCTCGACAAGACCTTCAACTGCCTTACCAGTGTTATACATGTTGGATATAGGAGAAAAGTAATCTATCATAGTGGCAGATATGATAGTGTCAGCTTCCAAGAGGTCTTTTATTGAAATAGGAATATCACTTCCATTGTCATCGAAGCTATGCTCTGGTAGAATCACATCTTTTTCAACTGTAATAAAGTTAACAGGACCAAGTGATGTTACAATGCTTTGATGTTCCTCAGGGATCCACACGGACTGCCTCTCTGTAAAAGATTAAAATGGGGAGAAAAATAAATGTAGTTGATTTTCACATACTGTTATGGGAACCAATCATGGCATTTCAGCCCTTCTATTTAAAAGGCCATTTAATAGAGATGGCAATGTTAGGATTTAAACACATGCACTAGAGGTACTTCTGTGCTCAGAGTAATACTCCCATATTGCATGAAAATGAATGGCAAATGAGGCTCATGAGAAAGCATTGGATTCCATGCTTACATAAGAGACGCACTTGATTGGAAAGCTTAGTGTCCACACACTTTGTCCCCAAAAGCATTGGATGAAAATAAACTGAGGATCTCACAGGAAGAGTAGCAGAGAGCTGCAGAATATGCCTCAGACCAATCCTCATTTATCCAATACAGTAGGTTGCAATTGAGGACAGCAATAGCTGAATTTGCATGTTTAGGTTGAGTATATTCTTGACTGCTGTTAATGTGGAATGTCAGCAAGTGTTAAAGTATGAGTTTTGTAGTTTTTTTTGTGTGTGTTAGACCTCACGCAAAGCATAACTCTGTCCCAATCAAGGGTGAAGCCCCATTTCCTATAATTTAAGTGAAATTTGACTCTACAGCATTTTGTAATCCTGGTGTCCAAGTCTGGGAAGTCTTACTTTGTCTTTGTGCACAGGTAGTGCTGCATGGATTGCCAGCAGATGGAACACAAACCAAAGCACTGCAGTGAAAGTAGACCTAGAAAAGGAAAAAATAAAATACAAAGTGTTAGAAAAGTGCATCTAACCACACAAATACTCTCATCTTTATTTTACAAGTCAGGTTTAAATTAACTAGAAGCAGTAAAGCTTTATGGTGTTGTCTGGACATGCCAAAGCCAAGTGTAAGAAAGTTCTCCCAACCTTTGCCGTCACCATAAAGAATAAATGCAACCCTTTTATGCTGTAAGCAACATACTAAACCGCAAAATGTGTGTTTATTTTTATGTACCACATCGGTTTATAAAGTGGTTAATCATTTCAGATGAGTGGTTTTGTTTAAGGTTTGTTTCCTTTAATGAATAAGAATCTGTAATGGTTTGTCAAGACCCCCAAAGCAAAAGTGTTAAGCCTGGCTGGTGCAGGGGTTTGCATGACAGATACAGCAAGAAAGGACCCGCTACCTGCCTCTAGACAGCAGGTAGCGGGTCCTAGACATGAGCAATTTGTTTCAAATTTAAACGCGGATGAATTTCGGCAATTCGGAAGTCTGAAAAGTGGCAAAACAAGAGGGAGGGAAAATTATGGAAATAGTGACAGGAATCTAACCCTACCCTAAATATGCAAGTGGTTCTGGGGGTTAGGGAATTGCTAATGCACATCCTTAGTGGGCCCCAACTTCAGGAATGGTGGAAGATAAAATTGCTATGAAGATAGTTTCAGCAAGAACTCCATTTTGTTTCCCCACACACTGTTGCTCTAAAAACCATCAGACTCCCTAGAAAAGTAGTTTTTATTCCAACTAGCTCCAGTATTCCATATCAGAATACAAATCTGATTCATTATGAGTATTAAGGAATTGCATCTACAGCAATTACACTCAACCGAAAGAATTGAGAGAAGTTCTTGCAACACACCTAAAGCCTATTGAATAAAAACCAAATATTTCTACAGTAGCCATTTAAACCCTTTTCCATACAGATTCCAAACACCTATGCTACAGTGAAGTGCTAGGGATTGCTCCCAGTAGTCAGTATTGGGCATACTGAATAAAATGCCAAACCAATTACTACTAGTCACTGTATGGATAAAATGCAAGCTAGCAGGGTTAATCCGATACATGCAAGCAGGTCATACTTCCATAACACTGAAATAGGACATTTAGAGAGAATCAGACAGACACTCACCAGTCCTCTAAGTGCAAGCTGGGTTCTTCCATCCACAAATGTGAAGGTGCTGATTGAAAAGTGGTTGTAATGGGTTGGGAATGGAATTGCCCGAGATGAAGCGCCAAGAGGAATAAGCTGTGTGAGGTAGTTGTCTCCAGGAAAGGGGCAGCTGGAAATGGAGATTTCAATTTTAGTCAATGCATGGATCAATAAGGCTATTGCCAGTCTAGTAATACACAATGCTTACTTACCAAATTGTAATGTGTCTCAACACAAATATCAGCTGTTTCTAGAATACTAGAAAAGGGCATGCAAGATTGAATCAGTCAAGATACAGTGGGATAATTACCAAATCTGGTAAGGTTTAGGCAACCTTTGGGACCAAATCTCCTCTGATGCTTTACCAGCATTATGAGAGATGTAGTCCACAATATCTGTAATACCAAAGGTTGCCTACCCCTCGTTTAGGGCAGCAGTTTCCTCAAAGCATGTAGAAAGCCATTTTGTGAACCCACCACGATTATAGAGCATATGAGGTTTTAACACACCATACAAGATTCTGCAGGACTTTCTAATGTCACCTTTTCACCAAGATGGGCCACTGAGGCTGCTGTGTCTTGTCAGGAGAGGGATTAGCCCAGCAGTCATTCAAGATCAGAACCAGATTAGGATCAGTCCTTTGAAGAATGCGGACTTCCAAGTAGACTGGATCTCGGAGCACTCTCGTTACAGGGTAGTCACCATCAATATAATATGAAGAATACTGTTGGTCTACAAGTAGAGTGAAAAAAAAAATTCAGTATAGTAGGTCCTATTTACAATAGGTTTGAGAGGGGATATGCTGCAGTTTATCCTAGGATTTGCCCTGACCCTGAAAGGGTTGTGTTGGGTTTTCTAGAGAGATTACCTTTAGCAATTCTCATTTCCAGGAACAGGGGACCAGTAGTTGATACAGGAGGAGGTGGGGGTAGTGTAAATACCTGCACCTTTAGTGGTAGAACTGCATTTCTTGAATAACTGCACTGTACAGTCACCCTGGAAAGAATAGACATGGAATCATTCAGCATGTTCAGGTTTAAGACAAAAAACTAATGTCATCCACTTTGGTCCTTTCAAGACTAACCTCATTGTACTGTCCCTCGTCAAGGAAGCTCCATTCCATGTCCTTATGTCTTGTTTTGCCTCAATTATGTTTTCATATATCATTGTACTTTCATCCACCTTTTGGAAGAGGTAAATTTGAGTGGAAGGCAAAGTGCATATATTCATGTGTAGTAGGTAAAAAGCGGTCAGTTTTTTTGAAGCAACTATAGATGTTCTACTGCTTATTTAGAAAGCTAGCAAACAGAACAAAATCATGTAAATTGTTAGTTCAAAACCAGTTTAAACTAGACCAGGCTCCCTTAAAGAGGAGTTTCATAGGGCTTTGCATGCAAATGTTCTGAATCCACTCCATGTGCAAATGCTGTAAAGTGACAGTTATACAACATACAAAGCAATAAGTGTTCCTCTTTAAATGGAAAGAAAGTGGTTTTAATATGAACACTACAGTGAAGCAGTTTTGTTGTATAGATCATGTCTCTAAAGTTTTGGTTACTAGAGTTCCACTGCTCAACTCCCTACCATTTAGGAGTTTTACATTTCTGCCCATACAGCCCTAAGATCACCTTCCATGGTGGTGACTGGCACAGCCTGCCTAAAACAAAGTGGTTTCATTTTCAAATCAGAAAATCTCCTGCTCTGTTGGACTTTAAATACAGGAGGATCCATCAAGCTATTAAACATATCAGAAAAAAAAAAAAAAAAAAAACACACATTACTAAACAGAATTTGCAATAAAGGAAGTGTGAACATTAGATGACTGTACAGGAAGGGATTAGGAAAGCTTTGTAAGTCACATGCAAGGAGGCTTGACTAGGGCTGCATAAACCAAGTGATTTAATTCCAAAATGGCAGAGAATTGAGCAGTGATGCTGCAGGGGCATTATCTATACACCGAAACAGTATCATTAATCTCAAGTCATTTGTGACTAGAGCGCCTTTAAGGACAAGAGTAATTGGAACACCAGAAATAAAATTATGTAGAAGCTAGATGTGCTCACCTGGTGCTTTGCTCCACAAGATAGTGGAAACTGAAATACTACAAAGCTATTGCTTTTCAGAATACTCAGTTTAGGACATGAAGCAGAATCTACAGCAACCACATTGACAGATTCCAAGACCAGTGAAGGCGTTGTCAGATCTTTAGAAACCGCCACCACAATGTTGTCTGAGCACTGTGCAGTCACTAGAAGAAAAATGCCTTGTTACTTTAACAAACCTCTAACCAGATGACATGCGACAGGTTTATATTGATAAGAGTGTTCGTTAGGCATGGCTAGTATAATACATTCCTGAAGGAATCCTGTGCCAAGGACAAAATTCACTGGCTGATATCTTATTGGACACTTATTTTAAAGATGGTTAATCGTTTAATTTTATTACTGTGTCTATTGCCTTACTGATTTCAGCTGATCCTGCTTTTTCAAGACCTACATCCTATATTTTTCATTCTTGTAAGTGCGATACAATATTCAACCGTTTTGATTTTACTGCACCAATGTGGTCTGTTTCTACCAAGGAGTACTCCCTATAGAAGATTTACATTCCAGTACCCTTGGAAGGGTGATGAGCCTGAATGTCTTGCTTGTGAGTTTTCTACTTTATACTCACTAGGGCATTACACTATGCATTTGATTTTTTTTTTTTTTAAGACACTATTCTACACCTACTTTTCCAAATTGTTCCATTTCCTCTCTTTAATGTATAGTGATTCTCTCCCCCCCCCCCCCCCCCCCCATTCTTTGTTTTCTGTATTAATTTGGGTGTCATGAAGTACACCAGACCTGCACTCCCCACTAACAGACCTTTTGGTACAATAAAACTAGTCTAGTAGTTGCAGATTTGAGGAGTGGGTGAAGGGGTAAAGTCAGGGAACAGATCACGAGTCTAGTAGTATTGACAGCCTACTTTTACATTAAAGTTAGTCATCCAGTGCTGTAGCTTTACTTACATTTTTTTCCATAGTAACACGGCATTGTAGTATCTCTGGGATTAAAGCAACAACCAATACGTTCACAAAGTTCTTGGCTTACTAAAGCATTGGCACATGGCAGCTTGTCTTGTTGTGCAATTGAAGCACATGTACTTGGGCTAGGAGCATCCATAGCTAGAGGAAAGCAAGGGAAATTAGTTTGAGTGGTCTTTCATCGCAATACACATTTATGGATTTAGGTTTATTAGAAGAACGGCATAAACTGTTGAATCAAGAAACCAAACTAGATCAGAGCTAGTTGACCCTCACTTTTACAGGAAATGAAAGAAATTTGAACACAAAAGCCATGTTTCAGGTAGCTGCCCACTGGTCACCCAGAAAGGTGACACGCACCAGTTAAGAGTGATTCCAAGATATGTAAATTGTTAGCAAATTTAGTTACAGGAGCACATCACTGGAAATAAAGCTTTAAAAGGGAGACTCCATACCACTAAGCTCCTTTAGCTTGCTGAAAAGCTTTGTGTGAAGAGTGTCCCATCTTTTAATTGTAAGTTATACTGGTTACTCTCACTTGGCTTTCAAACAAGTCAGACCCTGAATGTATAGCTCAGTGGAGCTGAAGTGAAGAGACAGCAGTTACTCAGAGCACCTGGCATGCAAAGACTACTTATTGAGCAGTCACAGAAAGTCTGGGTGGGATTAGAAGGGGCTAGCAAAGGCAGATCGGTGTTGCAAGCTTTTTAGATATAACTGCAACAAAATGCATGCATGGTTTCATTTGGGGTATGTCTACTAGACAGTGATTTTGTTAGTGTATTTGGGCAGAGGAATGTCCCTTTAACCCCCTTAAGGACCAAACTTGTGGAATAAAAGGGAATCATGACATGTCATGTGTCCTTAAGGGGTTAATATAGTTATAACCACAATGTGAGAATGCATGTTTTCATTGGAGTGATCTCAGTAGCCTTTGCAACCTGTGGCTTTTCAATGAAAATATTATTTTGCACTGTTTGCTATGGAGTTACCATGGCAATGTTTGGGCAAACAGAAGGACTAACTGAAAGAGGGGTTTTCTGCTCTCCCCATCAGTATTTCTGGTAGAGAAAAAATAAAAAATTAATTGGTCCCACCTAGATAAAAGTGGATTTCTATATTTAGTTTCAGATTTTCTTAAAAAGGCAACAATCCTTGTATTGAATTATAGAAATTATGCACAGACTGCCGTTTGGCCCTACAGAATTCAATTGGTAATTATATTTGCGGTTTAAAGGTCTGTCTCATTAGACCAGGGTTGGGTAAGAAGAAGAGGTAGATGCACTGATGTTTTAGAACTACAATGGCCTTAATGCTTCACTACTGTAGAATGTAGAAGACATCATGGAATTTTAAGTTGCAACACATATTGTTATCCACCATTTGCCCACGTTTGTGTTAAAGCTTCCAGGAAAAGATTAAGCCAATTTGCCAAAGTCACACTAGTCACTAGAACTACAGCTTTTTGTATTGTTTTGGAGAGTATAGTCAGTCCCTTCCTGCAGTAAACACGTTTCATAGAAAAGGCAGTGTTTGCATTATAGCCCAATTATAATTCCAGTGGCCACTTCAGATAGCTACTAGAGGCGCTTCCTTATGCAGTGCTGCATAGTGTGACTGACACTCAGTGGCTCCACCCTCTGCATGGAGACACTGAGCTTTCCTCAGATGCATTGATTCAATGGATCTATTAGGAGATGCCGATTGGCTAGGGCTGTGTTTGGCTTGTGTTTGCCCTGCCTCCTTGATAGTATTAGCCAACCCAACGCTTTCCTAGGGGAAAGCATAGTGATTGGCTTTGATCAACACTTCTGATGTTAGCCACACTGGATTGGATTAAAGGCAAGATTATACTATATTTATGAGCCTGGGGGAGCAAGATGGTAACTTTAATACTATATATTGTCAGGAATACATGCGTGTTCCCAACCCCATAGTGTTCCTTGAATGCTTTCTGGTAAAATATTTGTTATAAATAACAGCAATACATCTTATGCCTGCGGACTAGCAAGGCTAATGCATGATTATTCTATTTAGTGGATTTAGACTTCAGAAATCCTTTAGGTAATCACCTGGTAAGATCGGGCACTTTAGGTCCTTTTTGTTATACTGAACAAGTCCATCAGATATTTCTTCCAGGGTTATGGTCATCAAGTATTCTCCATCCTGAAAATGCAAGATGTTTTAGCATTCATCATTAAGTGAGCTCAAAAAGAAAGAAAAAAAAAAAAAAAAAAAAAAGGAGTAAAGAAGCAACCATGAAAGTATCATTGTGGAAATTAACAGTTAAGCAGCCATAGCTTTTGATTTGCCTCAGTTCGTTATGTAAACTCTAGCATGGGCAAGAGGCCCTTCCAGGGCCGATCTTAGAGTCAGATGCCTGGTTACAGAGTGTGCCACAGCAGGATGTGGTTAACTTACCAACTCCTTTTTGCAAGTCATACATATATTTCTATGGCAATGACTCAACCACTCCAGCTATAATCCACACCCTTTTTGGACACTGACAAACACCTATAAAACATCAAACATTAACTTCTATTAGACCCATCCAACCTCCCTACCTTCAGTAGAACTGGTGTGGGCCCTCTAGTCACTGCTCTTCCAGCACCGCTTTCCTCTCTTGCCAATTAGTGATGCCATATCTCAGCAGCTTGTGAGGTAGCGCAATATCAGTGCTTCCTTGCTGATGCCTGCTTCGTCTCTCCCCACAGTATATTTTGTCAGAGTAGGCACCTGCTCAGTTACTTGTGTGCTATTGCCATTTTAAGGATACCAAATTAAGTAGCTATTTACTAAAAACAATTCCATAGTTTCATACCTTTATGTGATATTGCCTTGTTTAGGGGATAGCTATAAATTTAATATCCTAAATAGATCAGTCCAAAATAAGAAAAGCTCTATTTCAGGGGTTCTCAACCTAGTCCCCAAGGACCCCCTACCAGTCCAGGACTTAGGGATTAACGGAGTGTGTCTAAGGTGTTTTCTTTTGTTTTTTCCTAAACACCGTAGACACACCCAGGTAATCTCTAAATCCTGGACTGGTAGGGGGTCCTGAGGACTGGGTTGAGAACCCCTGCTCTATTTTAAATTGCATAGAATTTGTAGACTTGTCCCTAATTTGGTACCCTTAATTATGGAACCACCACACAAGCATACCAAGTTAGGAAGTCATCTACTAAACAGATGATTTGTTAAAAGTTAACATTTTAGTTGCTTAATAGAAATGTCACTAGTTCGGGGAGCTAATGAAAACCAGTTTATTCAGTATTCGTTTTAGATTCTGCTAAAGTTGGAATCTCAAAGATGCTCAAATTTCAGCAAGATTTTAAAATCAAATTGCATGCACATGCAAGTCAAGTAGTAACTAGTGTACATGTGTCTATATGACAGACCATTCACAAAAACGAAGGTTACTAGTCAGTTAAAAAAATAAAATAAAACACAGCTACTTGGAAGTTGTGAATCATCTTTACCTTCTTGCTAACAAAGCAACCATCATAAGCAGCACCAACGACCACAGAGCCATCTGGTTTCTCTCCTATCCAGGTCCCACAAGCAGAATTATTGTAGAGATAATGAGACTTTCCTTTGTTGTCTGGGGAAATTGATATAACATTTTAAGATGCATCGTTACCTAAAGATATTTATCCAATATATGAAACATGAGAGCAAATAAATGCAATTTTCAGGTTTGACCTTTTGTGTGCATTAGTTTATCTCCAGGAGTGGAAGATACTTATAAGTTACAATTTTAAGTGACTAAACATCTTATGCAATTGTATCACTAAAGTTATCCTTCATCACATGCTTGGTTTTCCTATCTTATTTTACTTAAATATAGCAAGTTAAAAGCAAACTCCTATATAGTACTAGTGCAGCCAGGACATATACTACATGTTGAGGAGAAACTGAATCATGGGAGATGTGTTGAAGGTTCTGGAAAAGGTCTCATTTATTAAAGGACCACTCAAGTCACTTCTCATTGAAGTGATCCTTTAGTTCTACCCTGCAATTTATGCACACTGATACGAAGAGGAGACAACCAGAAGAATGGAAGGGGGATATACAGGTGATACTCAAAAAAATTAGAATAGTGCAAAAGTTAATTTATTTCAGTAATGCAACGTAAAAGGGGACATATGAGAGACACATTATATGCAAAGCAAGATAGTTCAAGCCTTGAACTCCGTGCCAAAGGCAGTACACAAACCTACACATGCTTAGAGAAACATACATACAGACACATACACTCTAGGGTAGACAATGCAACAATGTTTATAGAGACTAGCTCTACATCCAGTGCTGCAAGCTCCTCCTTCAATATATCTACAGCTTATACACACCTCAGCCATTTTTCTCCCCCCCCCCCCCCCCCCCCATTATGGGTTTAGTGGGGGCCTCGTGTATGAGTTTCGCTTAAGGCCTTTCCAAGTCTAGAGCCGCCACTGCCTGTTTGTCTATGCAGGATTGTATTTTACTACATGTCACGGTATGCATTGCTGTGTGTTTCAGAGTGTCACTATGATTTTATCTCCCCAGTTTCTTGCCCACCACCTCTCCTCATGTCTATCCCAGATCCCCCACTTCTGTCTTCCCTCCACAAAGAAGCCTGTGTCTCTTGATTGCCCTTTGAGTCACATGTATCCACCTCTATCTAAATCTACAGGTGATACTCAAAAATTAGAAAATCGTGCAAAAGTTCATTTATTTCAGTAATGCAACGTAAAAGGGGAAACGAATAAATGAGATAGATGCATTACATGCAAAGCAAGATAGTCCAAGCCGTGATGTCATAAGTGCGATGATTATGGCTTACAGCTCATGAAAACCCCAAATCCACAATCTCAGTAAATTAGAATATTACATACAATAAATAAAACAAGGAGTGTACATAGAACAGTATAAGCATGCATATGAACTCAGTTCAATGCATCCACAAATGGGTTACCCACTCAATCATGAATGTTTATTAACATAGAGGTAATTGTGGAAATCTGACATTTGGATCACACATTGTAGACCAAATTGGAAAGTCTGCAACTCTGTTTTCCCAGCTCTGCTATTTTGGTCTTAAAACAAAAATGTTCAATTTCTTGTCAATCCTCCAATATTTATTCCCTAGAAAATAGGGAAACTGAAGACAGAATAGCAAAATACCAGTTAATAAGGGTACATTTATTTTTCCAATTCACTATGATGCACAGTTAAACCCATGTGTATTTGTATATGGACTTCAAGGGTTCACAGACTGCTCTCCTTTAATTTCTGCTACGAAGGGTCACTCAAGAACCCTAAAAAAACTTTAGCTTGGTGAAAATAACTTGCAAAGGCATCAGACAAGATAACTGCAGTCTTTAGATATACCCCAATGAGAAAAAATAATAAAAAATAAACCCCACACACACTACCACTGATTTGTGGTATATCTATTAAACAGTGATTTTTTTGTGTGCATTGTGAGCATCCATCTAGGGTTAACCCTAAAGCTGTTAACATAGCAGTTTCAGGGAAACGTCTATGTTTACCTACAGGTTAATCCAGCCTCTAGTGGCGGTCTCATTGACAGCCGCTTCTCACTGTGAGAAGAAGCCAGCATCCATAGGAAAGCATGGAGAATGCTTTCCTATGGACTGGCTGAATGCACGCGCAGCTCTTGCCACACATGCACATTCAGCCAATGACATCCAAAGGAGGAGGAGAGTCCCCAGCGCCAAGGGAGCCCGGCACTTAAGAAAGGTAAGGATTTAACCCATTCCTACCCCTAGAGCCCAGCAGGAGGGGGGCCCATGAGGGTGAGGGCACCATCAGGGCACTATAGTGGCACCTCACTTTAAGGAAGGGATATGCATCCAGGAAATCACTGTGCATCAGTTAGCTAAAATCCAGTTACAGGTCACACTAAATGTTGCAAAGGTAAAAGATATACAGTATTTTTGAAGACAAACAGACCTCACTCTAGTCAAGAACAGTGAATTAAGAGTAATCTAGCTTTAGTTAGAGAATGTGCTTATTACTGCTCAGGTAATCCATGTAGACTTACCAAGTACAGCCAACACAAAAGCTGAATCTCTAATCAAGAAAGGAAGAGAAAACTGCATGTCTGCAAGGCCACATTGTAGCTGCGAGGGATCATTCCAAAACTGTTCTGAGGCACCAGACAAAACATGCAGTCCGCAGCTCAAAAACAAACCTAAAACCACTCCAAACCCATTACACCAACCCATTTTAGCAGGAGTCCACACCTCTAACACACCCAAGAAAGTTGGCTTTTAAATCATGTGGGGGTGGGGCATTAGGAATTGAAGTGCATTGCATTCAATTATGAATTTAACTGGATAATGATCCACTACAAATAAGCAGTTTTTCTCTATAAAATATTTACGTCTTAAAGTTGCACTGTCACTTAATTTATAATACCATGTTTACTTACTGCCCTATTTTGAACAAATATGTATTGATGCGTGAAAATGTAAATGTAGTAAAAACACCTTGTTATCTTGCAAACCTGGTTCTTACATCTTAGCTCCCTGTCAGTCAGTGTTATAAGCTCTTTGCAAAAAGAGAAAAACCAAACCGCACTCCAATCACGTGAAGATCCGGGTCCTAAACTGGACCAAGGACCAGCACCAGAGAGTAGATATCAGTAATAGAAAGGGGATCCAGGCACTCCAAGTATCTTCAAATGTGTTTATTGGGACAAGTGAGACACTGCAACGTTTCGACCCCTGAAACTTGACAAAGCTTGACAAAGACCCTTTCAGGGGTCGAAACGTTGCGGTGTCTCACTTGTTCCAATAAACACATATGAAGATACTTGGAGTGCCTGGATCCCCTTTCTACTATTGTTATAAGCTCTGCCCTTTGCTGGGTCGTCTTTAATGCAGGGCAAACGGAGAAGCTGCCCTGGGCCTAGTTACTGCTGGGAAGCCCAAAGCAGCTGCCCCGTGGGCCCACTGCCCACAACAATTTGGAGGGGTCCATCGGGTGGCCCTTGCATTTAGGGCCACCCGATGGGTATTGCTGAACAGGTGCCCTCCCCCACTTACTGCTTCCCTACTCTGTGCTCCCACTCGCTGCTCCTGGCCTGCCCTGCCCTCCCCCACTCACTGCTTCTCTACTCTATGCCTCCACCCACTGCTCCTGCCCTCCCCCACTCACTGCTTCTCTACTCTGTGCCCCCACTTACTGCCCCTGCATTCCCCCACTGACTGCTTCTCTACTCTGTGCCCCCATTTACTGCTTTTCTACTCTGTGCCACCACTCGCTGCCTTTCTATGTGCCTCTATTCACTTACTTTTACTCTGTGCCCCCACTCACTCCTTCTGCCCTACATTGCAGATCCCCCTCACTGCTTCTGCCCTACATTGCAGAGGCCACACTCACTCCTTCTGCCCTACACCCCTGATTTCATACTAGAAAAAGTATATATAAACACACCCCTTCACTTAAACACAAACACTACACACAAATGTTTAGAAGACAACACTACATCCAATCACAACCATGAAGGCAAATATTACATACAAATAAAACCCAGTATTAAAACTCCACAATGATATGCAAACACAAACTCTACTCACAATGGAACACCTGCATTTAAAAGCAAACAATACATACAAACACACCCCCCTGCATTCAAATGCAAACACTACACTCAAGTACACCTCTTGTCTAAATACTAGCTGAGGTCAGGAAAACAGAACGAAACACAGATGCAAGGAATAGCCAATAGTCAGGGAAACCAGAATTCATGGAAGTCAGAATGAAGTCAAAGTCAATAACCAAAGAAACACGATCAGGAACACACTCGGATCACACTCGGATAACCAGCAAAGGGAAACCATGACAGGACAATAAGTAGAAGAAATGAGTGAGTTTAAATATCCCTCTTGTGAATCCGATTGTCCGTACCTGGCCTTTGACCCCAAAATGTGCATGCGCGTCCTCTGCTTGACATCACCCGCACGTCGACGTCGCTACCACCGTGGACAGACGTGGGGCTACATAAAAGTGTGGAACTGCAGCGGCAGGCGTCCACCGGCATGTCACAAAAGCCCGGCCTTATGGCATAGGACCGCCAAGCAGCACTTCTCCTACTCCTGGAAAGGTGATTTATGTTGTGCATAGCATATGCAGAGGATGTATACATGACAAGAAGAAGATAAATCCCCAAACAATTGAATAATGGCAAACTTTCCCATGAGGGTTTCTTAGAGCCAGGAAGCCTGCATAATTGTTTTCTTTGGAGGTAAACTGGTGGACTTGTAGTGATAGTATCCTTTGGTACTGAGGATGTTAAGTGTTTGGGCTCTTAGGCAGGCAATGTGTGCAGTGCAGTTCAGTGTGCATGTTCTGACAGCACTGGAACCAGAGACCGGAATAAAGTGGTGACAAATTTAATTAGCTCTTGTGGCTTGACATCTGGTATTCTGCAGATGTGAATATTGTTACGGCGGTCAGCAACCTTTTGAACAAGAGCTCTCTTGAGCCATATGGTCAGTGGTGTATTTTTGCTTTGTGCTGTCCTAAGCATGACAAAACTTCGGCACCCCCAATCTAAATTTGCCCCACACATTCCTGTCAACCCCACACCTCTTCCTGTTTAAGACCAACACACAGTTTGACTGACAGAGACTACCTTTCCCTACCTTGGAAGGGGGGGGGGGGGGGACATTTTTTGCCACCTCCCTGAAAGTGCAAAAAACTGAAAATAATGATCAGGAACACACTCTAGGATAACCATCTAAAGGAAACCACGACAGGGCAATGAGCTTAAGGAATAAGTGGGTTTAAATAACCCTCTTGCAGATCCGATTGGCCGTACCTAGCCTTTGACACCAAAACGTGCGTGCACGTCGACATCGTCTTTACTGTGGATGGACATGGGGCTATATAAGCCGGCGTCCAGCGTCAACTGACATGTCGCAAAAGCCAGGCATCATGTCAGAGGACCGCCGAGTGGCACTCCTCTTAATCTTAGGAAGGTAATTATCTCCGTGTTTGTCACATGGAGATGAAGGATACGTGACATTACCCCCCACTTGAAGACCGCCCACTGGGCGGGCAGGATCAGGTTTGAGAGGAAATTTGGCGTGGAAAGAACGGATTTTGCGTCCAGCATGTATATCAGAAGCAGGAATCCAAGAATGATCAGCAGGCCCATAACCCTTCCAATCAACCAAGTACTGCAAAGAACCATAAGAAAATCTGGAATCAATGACCTCGTACTGCTCCCGTACAGCAATAATCAAAAGAGGAGGAGAGACAAAAGGGACAGTATACCTATTGCAGACAAGAGGCTTAAGCAAAGAGACATGAAAAGAATTAGGTATTCGTAAGGAGGCAGGAAGTGCAAGAGAATATGAAACAGGATTGATTCTCCGAACAATTCGAAAGGGACCAATAAATCTGGGTGCAAACTGCATGCTAGATACCTTGAGTCTGATATTCCGCAAGGAAAGCCATAACTGATCACCCACCTGGTAAACAGGGTTGGCACCCCGCTTACCAGCATGAAATTTGAAAGAAGCAGCAGTAGTTTCAAGAGCCGTGTGGACCTTAGTCCAAGTCTCATGTATACATGCGAGATGTTCATCTAGAGCAGGAATAGCCATGTCAGAGAACATTGCAGGAAGAACAGTAGGATGATGATCATTGTTGTCCAGATGAGTCATGGGTAGCATTATTCCTGGCAAATTCAGCCCAAGGTAGCAAGTCAGAGCAGTTTTCCTGAGTGCCATTAGTAAACATTCTAAATACAGTTCCAACGACTGGTTAGCCCTATCAGCTGCACCATGAGTTTGAGAATGGTACGAAAATGAAAATGACAGTTCTATACCCAACTGTTTATTAAATGCTCTCCAAATTCGTGACACAAATTGGGAGCCCCTGTCTGACACAATATTTTGTGGAATACCATGCAATCTGACAATTTCACGTATAAATATATGAACCAGATCTTGGGAAGAAGGTAACTTTTTGAGCATTTTAAAAAAAGCAATCAACCACCAAAAGGACGGTGGTATAGCCATTAGAAATCAGCATTCTACAATGAAGTCCATAGACAAATTAGACCATGGGACACTGGGTATAGGAAGTGGTTGTAATAACCCACATGGTAGTTTATGGGGAACCTTAGAAACCGCACAAACAGTACGCGCCTCCACATACTCTCTGATGTCTTTTCTAAGAGAAGGCCACCAAAATTATCTGGAGACAGCAGATACAGTTTATTAATACCCGGATGTCATTTATCATGGAAAATTTTGGTATCTCCTCTCTTTCTAGCAATGGGATAAACAATCTATCTTGAGGTTTATCACTAGGTACCTGAGACTGAGCAGCAATGATGGCACAAAGAAGAGGAGATGACAAGGAAAGGACAGTATCGGCAATGATAGACTCAGGTGGAACGATAGGAGATGTCTCTTGTTCTTGCTCTGATTCTATGTCAAATTGCCTAGATAGGGTATTAGCTTTAACGCTCTTAGGTGCAGGAAAAACAAAATATGTGTGTACACAAACCAAAAGTGCAATTAGTGCAAAATAAGATATTAGCAGACAGAAACTTCCTTGTACAAGGTGAAGCTTCCAAAGATACCCCAAAGACTTCCTCCTGTCTTCCACAAAATAAATACACAAAATAGCCAATAAAAAACAGAAAAACATAGCGTATAACTGTGTATGTAATAAACCACAAATGTTGTATTCCCAAATGGCCACTCACATATTCACTGAAGTTTTAATGCCTTTGATATAAATTGTCTCCAAGGGTTCAATATTCACTCTGTATTCAGATGTATTACTATTTATTTAGAATTGTTACTGAACACTACCAAAGACCCTGAGGAAGTCCTATACACGGACGAAATGCGTAGGACCCCTGGTGGCGATACAGAGATACTACACCTACTGCTTTTAACTTTGATGTAAGTGAATAGATTTTTTACTATATACTCGATTGTGCACTACAATTTTATTTTCTCTTTTGAGTATATGCAGGGCCAGATTAAGAGCCCAGTGGGCCTGGTGCTGACAATTATGATGGGCCTAATTACAGAATCATATCGACCAAAAACAGTAAAACACTCCTAAGCGTCATGTATCTGATGGAGATGGTGCTGGAGAGAAAGAAAAAAGCAGCTATAAGAAAACACATACCCTAGTCTAATCTCTCTCTAATTTATGTTTTCATCTTTCAAGTAAATCCATAACCCCTAACAGCAGTGTCCAGTCAAGCAGGAAGTCATTGGGCATGGTAAAAGGGTGTGCCACTGACACAAATCACGTAACCTGCCAAAAGGGGCGAACATGCCCAAAAAAAGGACATGTCTGCCCAAAGAATTAGAAGGCCAGCCTGGCCTGAATGCATGTCAGGCTGCCTGCCAATCATGCAAGCTGGCCAACTAAGGGCATACTATGCAGACAGCACCCTGAGCTTGGCATAAGTGCATCTAATGATGCGCTCGCTCAACGCTTTCTAAGGACTGTCCCCTAGCACTCGCTGGTCCACTTGTCTCCTTACCTTCTTACTAGGCGGCAGAAGCTCCTGGTATATAGTCTGGGACAGAGAAAAGCTGTATGTAGTGAGTGCAGAAGAAAGGGAACATGCCACAGTGTTAGAGACACCAAAGTCAGCATTACCTTAAAGGATCACTATAGGGTCACGAACACAAACATGAATTCATGACCCTATAGTGTTAACACCACCATCTAGCCCCAACTGGGCCCCTCATACATCCATAAATATAGCAAAATCTTACTATATTCAAGCCTGAAGCTGTAACTCTACATGCTGTTTGCCTCAGAAAAAAGCAGTCTGCTGACATCATTAGAAGTGGTGGCCTGATCCAATCACAGTGCTTCCCCATAGGATTGGCGGAGACTGACAAAGAGGCAGGTCAGAGCCAACATGATTCAAACACAGCCCTGGCCAATCAGCATCTCCTTAGAGAGATGAATTGAATCAATGAATCTCTATGAGGAAAGTTCAGTGTCTGCATGCAGAGGGAGGAGATACTGAATGTTTGGATGCATTTTAGGCAGCCATGACCCAGGAAGGATCTCTAACAGCCATCTGAGGAGTGGCCAGTGAAGTTATCACTAGGCTGTAATGTAAAGACTTCATTTTCTCTGAAAAGACAGTGTTTACAGCAAAAAGCCTGACGGTAATGATTCTACTCACCAGAACAAATTCAATAAGCTGCAGTTGTTCTGGTGACTATAGTGTCCCTTTAACTATATTTATTGTCAGCCAGTCCACACAAGTTTTGTTCCCCTACATCCCTCTTAAGTTTCCATACTTAAGTAAGAGTATGTGAAAAGTAGTTAGGGTTGCCACCTTTCTTGGAAAAACATACCGGCTTTACTAATTTTCATAATTAAATATGTATGGGTGACATCACATGATGTAAATCACAAGGAGTGACATAAGAGAAAATGCTGTAAAATCACCAAAAAATGACTTTGTTTGATTCTGCTGTATAGATGGATTCCTCCCATTGCCCCCCATGTCTCCCATTGCCTTCATGACTCAGTGCCCCCATGTGTCGATTACTCCAGGTCTCAGTGTTCCTATGTATCAGTGTCTCAGTGCCCCATGTCTCCCAGTGTCCCCTAGTGTCGTGTCCCCAGGTCTCCCAGTGATCCTATGTATCACAGTGTCTCAATGCCCCATGTCTCCCTTTGTCCCCATGTATCCCAGGGTCCCCATGTCACTAGGACACTAGGAAGACGGGGAGACCTGGGGACACGGGGAGACCTAGGGACACGGAGACACCAGTGACACTGGGAGACTAGGGGACTCTGGTTGGGACACATGGGGACACTGGGAAAATAGGGGACACTTGAAGACATGGGGACACAGACACCAGGGACACAGACACTAGAGACACTGGCTGGGGGACATGGGGACATTGAGAAATGGGGCACTGGGAGACATGGGGATACTGAGACACCAGGGACACAGATACTAGGGACACTAGCTTGGAGACATGGGGACATTGAGACACTTGAGGCAGTGGGAGACATGGGGACAGTGAGACACTGACAGACTGGGGGCACTGGGAGACTAGGGGTCACTGGGAGACTAGGGACACTGTGTCCCCATGTGTCTGTGTCATAATGTCTCCCAATGTCCCTTAGTGTCTCAGTGTCTGCCATAATGTCTCCCAGTGTCCCTTAGTGCCTCAGTGTATGTCTCCTTGCAGTCTTTCCCCCCATTCCTTACTTCGCTGAGCTGTAGGCTGTCTCTGCAGGGTGGGTGTTGCTGTCTGGACTCTCTGTAGCTGCACCCCTGCAGATCAGTGAGTAGAGATAGGCAGGGAGGGATATGTTGGAACTTCCTATCCCTGCCTGTCTCCACATACAGCGACCCCTACTGGCCAGTGCTGGTATTGCAGAGTAATCTCTTGTTTATACTGAGAAAAATACCAGCATTTGTATTGCCAGTATCACTGCAATATTGGCACCAGCCAGGCAGCCTCAAATACTGGCTGTGCCAATAAAATAAAAGAAAGGTGGAATCCCTAAGAGTAGTGTGTGTGAAAACATTTTTTACAAAAAAAAAAAAAACATTTTTTTTTTAAATCAATGGGCCTATTCCATGGGCCTGGGCCTGGAGCTGCAGCTCCATCAGCCCCTATGTTAATCCGGCCCTGAGTATATGCACCTCAGCCAACCCATGGTGATCTGAATACAGATTGAAGATTGAACCCTTGGAGGGAATTTATATCAAAGGCATTAAAACAGTGAATATGTGAGTGGCCATCTAGGAATACAACATTTGTGGTTTATTAAATACACTGTTTTATGCTATGTTTTCCTGTCTTTTATTGGCTTAGCAGATTATCCCCTATTAACGTTCTTAGGACCTGGTCTGTACGTGATGATAAAATTAAAGCGTGACAAAAACAGACCATCTAGCTTGTCTAGAACACAGCCTTTTAGCATTTCCAATACATGCCAAATTTTTGTGATCAGTTATGATCAGAAGGGGGTCCTTGGAACCCTCCAAAAGATGTTGCCATTCTTTCAGAGCTAGTATAATGGCCAACAATTCTCTGCTATCAATATCAAAGTTACGCTCCACTGGAGACAACTTTATAGAAAAGTACCCACAAGGGTGCCCACAAGGGTATCCTGACTCTCCCTCTGAGAAAGAACAGCTCCTACCCCTGTCTCAGAGGCGTCTACCTCCAGTATGAAGGATTTGCTAGTGTCCTAATGTACCAACATGTCAGCAGAGGCGAACAGTTTCTTAAGAAGCTCAAAAGCATCTATAGCTTCTTTAGACCATATAGTACAGTTATCCCCCTTATGTGTCATATTGGTGAGGGGGCTATCAAAGTAGAGAAACCTTTGATGAATCTCCTATAGTAATTAGCAAACCCAATAAACCTTTGAATGGCTTTTAACCCATTAGGTAATGGCCAGTGTAGAACGGCTTCTAGTTTCAGGGCCGCCATCAGGGGGTGACAACCATGACTGTTGTCATGGGCCCGGCGGTCCTGGGGGGCCCAGGCACCCAGGCCCCCCATTCCCAATGTGCATACATATATATAGCAGTTATCGCTATATACATGTGTTTTGGCAGTGGCAGAACTACCTGAGGGGGCCCATCGGGTGGCCCATGCACTTAGGGCCACCCGATGGGCATATCTCTGAAGGGGCCCGATCAGTGCCGTGGATTTTTAATAGCTAGTCCGGGCCCCTTTAAGGATCCTGGCACTAGCAGTGCTGGGAGGAAGTGAGCTCACTTCCTCCCAGCTAACACCCGCGCGGGAGGAAGCACCGGAGAGTGTGAAGAGGAGAGGAGGGCAGTCAGACCCACACCCACATCAGCCCCAGGCCCCCAGCCAGCAGAGTCCACCCTCCTGCAGCCTAAAGGTAAGAAACAGGAGGGTGGGAGGAAGCATTGGGGAGTGTGAAGAGGAGGACAGAGTCAGACCCACACTCACATCAGCCCCAGCCAGCAGAGTCCACCCTCCTGCAGCCTAAAGGTAAAAACATGAGGGTGGGAGGAGAGGAGGACAGAGTCAGACCCACACTCACATCAGCCCCAGCCAGCAGAGTCCACCCTCCTGCAGCCTAAAGGTAAAAACATGAGGGTGGGAGGAGAGGAGGACAGAGTCAGACCCACACTCACATCAGCCCCAGCCAGCAGAGTCCACCCTCCTGCAGACTAAAGGTAAAAACATGAGGGTGGGGGGAGAGGAGGACAGAGTCAGACCCACACTCACATCAGCCCCAGCCAGCAGAGTCCACCCTCTTGCAGCCTAAGGGTAAAAACATGAGGGTGGGGGGAGAGGAGGACAGAGTCAGACCCACACTCACATCAGCCCCAGCCAGCAGAGTCCACCCTCCTGCAGCCTAAAGGTAAGAAACAGGAGGGTGGTTAAAAAAAAAGTGTCAGTGTGTCTGTATCTATGTGTACCTGAGTGTTTGTGTGTGTCTGTCTGTATCTGTGTACCTAAATGTGTGTGTGTGTGTGTGTCTGTCTGTATCTATGTATCTATCAGTGTGTGTATCTGTGTACCTAAATGTGTGTGTGTGTCTGTCTGTATCTATGTATCTATCAGTGTGTGTATCTATGTGTACCTGAGAGTGTGGGTGTCTGTCTGTATCTGTGTATCTATCAGTGTGTATCTATGTGCACCTGAGTGTGTGTCTGTCTGTCTGTATCTGTGTGTGTCTGTCTGTATCTGTGTATCTATCAGTGTGTGTATCTATGTGTTTGTTTGTATCTGGTTGGTAGTGTGCACCTGAGTGTATGTTTTTGTTATTGTTTTATTCTTTGATTTTTTTTTTTTATAGCAGTGCTGCAGCTTTTATGCTCATGGTTTTCTAGTGTCTGTGCTTTTGATTTTTACGTACACTTTTTGTCCACAATCATTTTCACTACTTAGTTGATATTCCCCATTTATTTTAGTTTTAGTTGTGGCTCTATTTAAATGTTTAAACAGATTGTTAGTTTGTTTTGGTAACTTTGTTGTAATGTATATCTTTTCTATTTGGCGCTGCCTGTCCATGTTGTGTACGTTTTTATCTTGCATAGCCTGTCTTATATTTTATTATGTGCATGGCCCATTTTCGGTCGTTTCCATTTATTTTTTCAAGTGTGTTAATTAGTGCAATACATAATATAGATATAGATATAGATATATATTTTGCTGGAGCGCTCACGCTTTCTTTGTTTTCTGAGATTCTCAACTAAAGCTGTGTTTATTTGGTGTTAATCTGCCCATAGAATTGATTACTTTATTGTTGTTTTTCTACATTTTTACACATATATTTTATTTATATTTAGTTTTTACGTGTATCTGTTTGTGTGTCTGTATGTATCTGTGTCAATGTGCACCTGAGTGTGTGTGTGTGTGTCTGTATCTTTCAGTGTGTCTGTATATTTACATGTATGTCAGTGTGTGTGTGTGTATGTATCAGAGTGTTAGTGTGTGTATCTGTGTAATATATGGGTGCCAGATTGCACCTGAGTGTGTATCTCTGTGTGCGTGTATCTGTGTGTCTGTATCTGGGTGTCAGTGTGTGTGTGTGTGTGTGTGTGTGTGTAACCGTGTCTGTATATTTCCATGTATGTCAATGCATGTGCCTGTATCTCCTATGTGTGTGCATGTATGTATATCAGTGTGTGTATGTGTCTGTGTGTCTGTGTGTCAGTTTGCACCTGAATGTGTCTGTGTATATGTTTGTATGTCTATGTATCTATGTCAGTGTGAACCTGAGTATATATGTGTGTGTAACTATGTGCCAATATGTGTAACTGTGTGTCTGTGTATTTGCATGTATGTCAGGGTGTGTATCTATCTGTGTGTGTGTGTGTATACACTACAGACAAATGCACGCTTGCATTCAAACACCAACATTCAAATACACACATGCTCCATTCAATACCATGTTTATATTCAAACACACATACACTGCTGAGTGCTAAATACAGCCCTGCAAATTGTAGATCCCCAGCTAGCAAAGCATTCTGGGACTTACAACAGATTCAGAACTACATTTGGCCACTTTACACACACTGCATCCACTAAACACACACTGTGCATTGACTACACACACACAGAGACTCTGCATTCACTCTACACACATACAGCATCCTTGTGGGCAGATTCAAGGACAGCCCTGTGGGCGGACTCGTGAGTGGGCTCTAGGGGCCCAGACCTTGAACTTTGTCAGGGGCCCCAAAATTGCTGATGGCAGCCCTGTCTAGTTTACAAGGGTCCATCTGAAAACCAGATGCCGAAATATTATATCCCAAGAACTGTACCTCCTTCTGGTCAAATATGCATTTATCAAGGTTGCAATATAGCCCATTTTCAAGCAAAGTTTGCAATACTTGCTTCACATGTCTATGATGAGTCTGAAGATCGGGGGAATGAATGAGAATATCAGCCAGATATACTAATACAAAAGTATAAATGTAGTCTCTGAGAACATCATTAATGAAATCCTGAAATACAGCCGGAGCATTGCATAAGCCGAAGGGCATGACAAGATATTCATAGTGACCACTTCTAATGTTAAATGCAGTTTTTCATTCATGACCCTCCTTAATCCTTAGCAAATTGTAAGCACTCCTAAGGTCAAGTTTGGTAAATAACTTAATGCCCTGGAGTCTGTCAAACAATTCTGAGATAAGAGGAATGGGATAAGCATTTTTGATGGTGATCTTGTTCAATGCCCTATAGTCAATACATGGTCAAAGCTCTCCATCTTTCTTGGATACCAAAAAGAAGACTTACCGGGTAACAAATCTATGGAGCAATCATAAGATCTGTGGGAAGTAGTGTATCGGTGTGACTTTTACCAAACACTTCTTTAACCTCCCAGTGCTGCACAAGAATTTCAGTAGGCTGAGGCATAGGAGTGGGTAGAGTAATGATGCCCACTCTTTTAATAATGGGTGACGTACATCTCTCACTACATTCTTTACACCATTCCAGTATTTACTCCTTAGCCCAGTCAATATGAGGACTGTGCTTAACAAGCCATGGGAATCCTAGAATAATGGGACAAGAACGTGAAGCAATTATCTGAAATGTAACGATTTATTTATGTAATTCTCATATAGTCACAGTTATAGGCATAGTTTTGTGGGTAATTAGAGGTTGAGAGAGAGAGGTCTCCCATCAATGGACTCAACGGCCAAGGTGATGATCTCTCCTTGTTGGGTAGAAGGTGTTTACTGACAAATTGCATATCGATAAAGTTTCCTGCAGCACCTAAGTCCATCAGGGCTTTACATGAAAAACATTTCTCGTTGCATAGAGCAGTAATATCAAGGAGAAATCTACTTTGGGTAGTACCATGGGACATATCCATCACACCTAAGACCTGTCCCCTTATGGTTCTTAGGAGCAGAAGATTTCCGGACATATGGGACAAGCATTTCTCATATGTAATTTCTTGCCACAGTACAAGCAAAGGCCCTCTCTTCTCCTAAACAGTTTTTCTGCCTCTGACAGTATCATAACCCCTGACTGCATAGGTTCAGTTTCAGACTGCACAGCGGGGTCAGAAACAACAGGACTGGAGAAGTGAGGCGCCAGTGACATATTCATACGTCTGGTTCTAGTTCTAGTTATCCCTGTTCCTAAGTCGATCACCTATATGCATTACGTAAGTGATGTATTCATTTAATCTCCCTGGTAGTTCTTTGGCTGCAATCTCATTAAGGATAGCTTCAGATAATCCCTCTGAGAATGCAGTGATTAATCCGTTGTTGGTCCAGTCTACCTCAGAAGCCAGGGTGCGGAATTCTATGGTATAATCTGAGACAGACAGTTCCCTTGCTTGATACGCATTAGGGCAGTGGAGGCATTGCTTTCCCTTCCCAATGGTTCAAACGTTAATTTGAATTCCTCAAGAAATTCCTGGTAATTATGGGAAACAGTCTTATTAATTCCAAATAATGTACTGGCCCATGCTAAGGCTTTCCCTTGTAGTTGATTCATTAAGTACCCAATGAAGATAGGGTGATAGTAGGTGCCCTATATTTGATATGTGAGAGTGACAGGGTTAGGAGGGTTTAATGTGAGTGTGGCTGAGTGAAGGGGGAGACAGTGTGTGGGGGCTGAAAGTGTTTGGGAATTGTGATAGTGTATGTGTATGGGGTGGCAATGTGTGCATGTGGGGGTGACAGTGTGTGTGAAGGGAGGCTGTGACAGGGTGTGTATGGAGGGGTGACAGGGTGTGTTGGTGGCTGTGGGATAACGGTGGGGGGCAGTAACAGGGGGTAAGGGTGGAGGGGCAGTAACAAGGTGAGGGGGTGGAGGAGCAGTAACAGTGGGTAGGGGAGATGAAGGAGCAGTAACAGGGAGTAGGGGGATGGAGGGGCAGTAACAGAGGGTAGGGGGGATGGTGGAGCAGTTACAGGGGGTAGGGGGATGGAGGGGCAGTAACAGGGGGTAGGAGAAATGGAGGAGCAGTAACAGTGGGTAGGGGATGGAGGGCAGTAACACAGGGGGTACGGGGTATGGAGGTGCAATAACAGGGGGAAGGGGGTGGAGGGGCAGTAACAGGGGATAGGGGGATGGAGGGGAAGTATCAGGGGGTGGGGGGATGAAGGGGCAATAACAGGGGGTAGGGGGGATGAAGGAGCAGTAACAGGGGGCAGGTGGGTGCAGGGGCCAGGACAGGAGGTAGAGGGGGTTCAGAAATACCTTTCCTGGTGGCCCTGTGGATTCCCCTGGTGGTCCGGTGGGCGCCCTCTCTCACTGGTGGGCTCCACTGGGAGTGAGCTGCAGACCACGTAGTAAGTCTCGCGATCCCCAGTCAGAGCATTGCCATGGTTACAACTCTCTGACAGGCTGGAGATTGCGAGACACCTCAGTCTAGCTTTCTCTCACAATCTTGTAACGAAAATATACCCCAACTCGCAGGATTCAACTCAACAAAAGACAACACAGAGGAGAGATACGTCTACCGGACCTTAGAATGGCTGGACTCGACGTATATGAGAGGAGACAGAGTCAGGAACGATCCGAGGTCAAGGGCACAAAGAGACAGCGTAAACTAGGACTAGCCGGGGACTGGTACACAGTAAACAGCAAGCCGGCAAACAGAACAGATAAGGATAAAGAGATAACGTAGTCAGAAACAAAGCCAAGGTCAATACGAAGGAACACAACTGAACACAACAAGCGCTAAAGAGAACTGCAACAGAAACCACGATAGGGCAAGGACTAAGGGAAAAAGGTGAGTATAAGTACCTTAGTAATTAATGTGATTGGCTCCTGTCATATCCACGCCCCCAAAGGGTAAGTGTATGGGGAGTGTGGCATGACAGGGGCCAATGGGAGCCCTTTGCCAATTTAGGCTCCCACTGTTTCTTTAAGGAGGAGTATGCCGGGTATAGCGGTTGCGTACGTAAGGCTTCAACAATGAGGTGTGAAAGACATTAGGAATACGCAGATTCTTAGGAAGGCCCAAGGCATATGAAACAGGATTAACCTTATGCAGAATACGATAAGGACCAATGAAGCGGGGAGCCAATTTCATAGAAGGCACCTGGAGGCAAATATTCCGCGTGGAAAGCAAAACCCTGTCCCCCACAAAATAAGAAGGAGCCGCTCTGCAACGTTTGTCAGCCTGAGCCTTTTGGCGAGCAGCGGAGTCCACTAAAGAACGCTGAACCTGCTCCCAAGTATTACGCAAACCAGCCAAATGCTCATCCAGAACTGGCATGCCCTGTGAGGAGAATGCAGCCGGAAGAACAACGGGATGCTGGCCATAGACAACGTAAAAATGGCTTTTGCCGGAAGAATCATGAGTGGCGTTATTCCGAGCAAACTCAGCCCAAGGAAGAAGGTCAGACCAGTTGTTCTGATGGTGGGACACCATCAGAGGGTTAAAAAACCCTCTTGAAGATCCGATTTGGCCGAACCTAGCCTTTGACCCCAAAACGTGCATGTGTGTCTTTTGCGTGACGTCACCCGCACGTCAACGTCGTCTTTACCATGGGCGGATGTAGGGCTATATAATAGCATGGATCCGCAGAGGCCGGCATCCACCGACATGTCGCAAAAACCAGGCATCATGGCAGAGGACTGCCAAGCTCTTAATCTTAGGAAGATAATTATCTCCGTGTTTGTTACATGGAGACGAAGGATATGTGACAGCTTGTAACTCATGAACAACCTGTTGGATAAAAGAATCCATCAATGGAGTTGGTGTAAGTACTGTTATCCATGTTATATCACTTATTGGAACACGAGGCCAGAGATATCAGCGTGTCTGTGCCATGTTAAGTGTATTATGGTTTCTTGGTTGAGCAGTTGGTTGTCACTGTATTCTGTGTTAATAGCCAGTTATTGGCAGATTATTGGGTAGAGAACTCTATTTTAACAGCTGTGTCAGGCTGCTACTCTGAGGAGTGAGTGCCTCATGCATCCATCACAGGGAGCAGTGAAACCACGCCCTCCTCAAAAATATATCTTTTTAAAAAAAAAAAAGAAGTATATGTAAAGAAATAAGAAAAAGTCATTCCTACTTTTAGCACATGACAGGATCCTTCAGCCATATACATGCACTTTGTGTCCGAATGTTTTTCAAAACAAATAGCTAGTGTCTGTGGTCTTTTTCGTTTTCTAATCATATTTGTCAACAACCAAAACTTTTCTCCAAAAGTGATCAGCTCACATCAAGTAGTGATATAGAAAATGGGTAAATTTTCAGAGTAAATAAAAGGTTGCTTCTTTCAAATGAATACCAATGCAATATTTGAGTCTGAACTATGTTGTTGAGGCAGCAGCATGAAACAGCAAAAAATCGTAGTGGAGTACTCGCAAAAGAGGCACCGATATCGTCATGCATGTAAAGCCAATCTGAAACCTCAAATATCAATTCCATAACCATCTAATACCCACCTAGTAGAATAATATAGTACACGTATAGAGGACGAGGGTGTGAACAGGGTGAGAAAAGGAAAAAGTTATAAGGGGGGAAAAAACTCTCCACTTTTAATAATTTTAACACTAAACACCCTATGTAATCCAACTCTGACATTAACCCCTCTCTAACCTTAAACCCCCTTTACCCAACAACTTCTAACATTATTTTTAACCCTACATGCTGTGGCGAAACCGAACTCGCCACGTGTCCTTGGAGGGGGCTGCTTGCCCGCCTCTTGCCTTTGGACTATGGACCAGACCTTATGTGAATGTGTTAACCCAGATAGTTATGCCATGGAGCCCATTCGTGTAGTTAAAGACTTCGGCTCTGTGGCGAGTGAACTGTGTGAGTAGGATCTGCGCGCTATTCGGTAGTTTTGTGCGCGCAGATCCCAGCTATCTGGGGATATGTGAAATGTCTGTGTGTTATGGATAAAAAGTAACTTTCTATATTTTAAAGTATTTTATGTATTTTACTGTCTTTTTGTCTGCCATGTGGGTAATGGAGTTTTGCCTCAGTCCTTGGAGATAATTACATACATAGTTACATAGTTACATAGTTAGATAGCTGAAAAGAGACTTGCGTCCATCAAGTTCAGCCTTCCTCACACCTGTTTTTTGCTGTTGATCCAAAAGAAAAGAAAAAAAAAAAAAAAAAAAAAAAAAAAAAAAAAGAAAAAAACCCAGTTTGAAGCACAATTTTGCAACAAGCTAGGACAAAAAATTCCTTCTTGACCCCAGAATGGCAGTCAGATTTATCCTTGAATCAAGCAGTTATTACCCTACATTGAAAGATTATATCCTTGAATATTCTGTCTTTGCAAGTATGCATCTAGTAGCTGTTTGAACATCTGTATGGACTCTGATAAAACCACTTCTTCAGGCAGAGAATTCCACATCCTGATTGTTCTTACAGTAAAAAAACCTTTCCTTTGCCTTAGACGAAATCTTCTTTCTTCCAGTCTAAACGCATGGCCTCGTGTCCTATGTAAAGTCCGGTTTGTGAATAGATTTCCACACAATGGTTTGTATTGGCCCCGAATATATTTGTATAATGTTATCATATCCCCTCTCAGGCGACGTTTTTCTAAACTAAATAGGTTTAAATTTGTTAACCTTTCTTCATAGCTGATATGTTCCATTCCTTTTATTAATTTTGTAGCCCGCCTCTGCACTTTTTCTAGTGCCATGATATCCTTCTTTAGAACAGGTGCCCAAAATTGCACAGCATATTCAATATGTGGTCTTACCAGTGATTTATAGAGAGGCAAAATGATATTCTCGTCCCGAGAATGAATGCCCTTTTTCATGCATGACAATACCTTACTGGCCTTGGCCACTGCTGATTGACATTGCACATTGTTGCATAGTTTGTTGTCTATAACAATTCCCAAGTCCTTTTCGTGTGTTGTTATCCCTAATTGGCTTCCATTAAGGGTATACGTTGCTTGTGTATTCTTTACGCCGAAGTGCATAACTTTGCATTTTTCAACATTAAATTTCATCTGCCATTTGAGTGCCCAGTCCCCCAGTCTATCTAAATCCTTCTGCAGCAAAGTAATATCTTGCTCACATTGTATTATTTTACAAAGTTTTGTGTCATCTGCAAACACTGAAACATGACTTTCAATGCTGTCTTCAAGATCATTTATAAAAATGTTAAATAGAAGGGGTCCCAGAACAGACCCCTGAGGGACACCACTTGCCACCTCTGTCCAGCTTGAAAATTTACCATTAACAACAACTCTTTGTATTCTGTTTTTAAGCCAATGTTCTACCCAAGAACAAGCATTTTCATCGAGACCGATTTCCTTGAGTTTGAACACTAATCTTTTGTGTGGAACTGTATCAAATGCCTTGGCAAAATCCAAATAGATCACATCCACTGCAACACCCTGATCTATACTTCTACTTACTTCTTCGTAGAAAGCAATCAAGTTAGTTTGACACGAATTAGATTCCTTCCTCAATTATCTCCAGGCCAGAGGGGAGGGATTGTGAGGCATTGTGGGAGGTAAACGGTCTGAGCTGGAAAGTCATACTAACAGGGGTTTTAAAAGATACTTTACTAACTTTTGAACCCCTGGTCTGATTCATGCCATTTTTTAATATGTTGTTCCCCTGAATGGATTGATTGTGGATATGTATTTTTATGTGAATGTGATGTATGGTTTTAGAGTTATGAAAGTTGGGTAGAAAGTATGTTTTAACTGTATGTGTAATTGGGTTAAGTGTTAATCTAAGGGGAGGAGATGTGTGGGAGGTAACATCTATGCTATTGGATATTTTACACCTCCCCTGTGGGCAGGCTTAAATGTGTAAGATGGAAATAAAAGCCAGGCTGGATGTGCCAGTCCAGAGTTCCTGTTTTACCCTCAAAGTGATGTGTCGTCTCATTATTGGGGGGAAGGATTTATTGCATGCTGTTCCAGTTGACTGCTAGGAGTACAAGCCTATTCGTATGGTTCCTATTCAATGGTCTACAGCATTCATATGCTTGGGAGAATTTAAAAGGTTTCTCGGATTCGGTGATTGTGGTGTCTGCCAGAGTGCTTGGAGTCCTCAGGAAGCACTAGGAGCATCCATTAACGGAGGTACCAAGTCGGGGTGCCAGGCGATCCGTTACATTGGTGGCAAGCGGTGGGATGGCGTCCTAGTGCGAGGTAAAGCAGCTCAGAGACACTGTTTGGATTTACAAATTGAGGGCAACGCTAGCACTCGTGCAGCGCCCCTGGGAGCAGACTAATATGGAAGGTTCTAGCTCTGGAGATGATTGGCTGGCCGAGGTGAGGCAGCGAGTGGCCGAGTATGGGGATGATATACCCACGGAGACACGCCGGGTGATCTGGAACCAGGTCATGGCCGAGCGAAACACAAGGCTGGACCGAGAATTCCGGTTGGCGAAAGAGAGGAAGTATGCTCAGCAGCAGGAGCGTTACAGCAGCCGAGTAGAGGCTGCATCCGAGGAGGTTAGCCGTCTTTCCCTGAGGCGGCGGGAGGAACCCGAAGTGGGGGTCCTCATAGACTGGTCCTGTGAGGAACCACAACAGGCAGGTAGAGATGGGACCAAGGTCTCTCCACCGGGATGCTGGGCAGCCGGCCCAGATCCCCAGCAGCAGCCAGAGTTGCCAGGTGGGGAAGCAGGTGGCCCTTACTCACAAATGTTGAGGGGCCTCACGGATTGGTCCTGGGAAGACCCACAGATGGCAGGTGGAGATGGGACTGCGGTCTCTCTACCGGCCTTACAGGGATGCTGGGCAGTCGGCCCAGATCCCCAGCGGCAGTGTGCGTTACAGGGAGCTGAAAGTGCCGTTCTTCCTCCCCAGCGGCAGTCTACGGTTCAGGGAGAGGAGCCTGTTATTCCCTCTCCCCAGCGGCAGCGCAGCTCACCAATGGGAGACAGTAAGCCCCTCACCAGCGCAGATGGGACCGTGGTCTCTGCGCCCAAGTTACAGGGAGCTGAAGGGGCTGTCCTCCCTCCCCAGTGGCAGTGTGATTTGTTGGGAATTGGGAGCCCAGTCTCCATTCCCCAGCGGCAGAGTATCCAGCAGGGAATGGAGAGCCCAGCCCCCTTTCCCCCTCAGCAGGACTCTGTGCTGGGAGGAGAGACAGTCGGTCTCCCTCCGCAGAGACGGGAAGTATGTATGGGAGAGGAGATTGTTACCACCTCTCCCCAGTGGCGGATCATTAATGTACAGGGAATAGAGAGCCCAGTCTCCATTCCCCAGCGGCAGAGTGTTCTAATGGGAGAGGAGCTGGTTACCACCTCTCCCCAGCGGCAGCTTAATGTACCAGGGGGAGACTGTAAGCCCCACACCTGTGCAGATGGGACAGTGGTCTCTGCACTTCCAGCACAGGGGGTAGGGACGGTCGGTCCTGCCCCCCCACGACAGGGCTGTTTAGCCAAAGGGGAGACAGTCTGTCTCCCCCTCCCACAACCAGGCTCCAATCAGGCTACTTCAGTGGTAGCACTGGCACCAGGGCAGAGTACCGTTGGTCTCTGCCCACTCAGCAACCCACCAAGGCAGACTACCAGTCCCCCACACAGCCATGGTGAGGCACCTGGACCTGGACAAAGTTCTCCTCTACCCAGGTGTAGTAACCAGTTATTGTGGGTGGGAGGTACTGCTGTTTGTGCTTCATGGGTGGGTTGCTGGACTAACCAGGGCACTGACCGGCAGGAGGTCAGATACCCTGTTAGTCTGGGGGGTAAAGGGGAGAAGAGTGACGAAACCGAACTCGCCACGTGTCCTTGGAGGGGGCTGCTTGCCCGCCTCTTGCCTTTGGACTATGGACCAGACCTTATGTGAATGTGTTAACCCAGATAGTTATGCCATGGAGCCCATTCGTGTAGTTAAAGACTTCGGCTCTGTGGCGAGTGAACTGTGTGAGTAGGATCTGCGCGCTATTCGGTAGTTTTGTGCGCGCAGATCCCAGCTATCTGGGGATATGTGAAATGTCTGTGTGTTATGGATAAAAAGTAACTTTCTATATTTTAAAGTATTTTATGTATTTTACTGTCTTTTTGTCTGCCATGTGGGTAATGGAGTTTTGCCTCAGTCCTTGGAGATAATTAGATTCCTTCCTCAATTATCTCCAGGCCAGAGGGGAGGGATTGTGAGGCATTGTGGGAGGTAAACGGTCTGAGCTGGAAAGTCATGCTAACAGGGGTTTTAAAAGATACTTTACTAACTTTTGAACCCCTGGTCTGATTCATGCCATTTTTTAATATGTTGTTCCCCTGAATGGATTGATTGTGGATATGTATTTTTATGTGAATGTGATGTATGGTTTTAGAGTTATGAAAGTTGGGTAGAAAGTATGTTTTAACTGTATGTGTAATTGGGTTAAGTGTTAATCTAAGGGGAGGAGATGTGTGGGAGGTAACATCTATGCTATTGGATATTTTACACCTCCCCTGTGGGCAGGCTTAAATGTGTAAGATGGAAATAAAAGCCAGGCTGGATGTGCCAGTCCAGAGTTCCTGTTTTACCCTCAAAGTGATGTGTCGTCTCATTATTGGGGGGAAGGATTTATTGCATGCTGTTCCAGTTGACTGCTAGGAGTACAAGCCTATTCGTATGGTTCCTATTCAATGGTCTACAGCATTCATATGCTTGGGAGAATTTAAAAGGTTTCTCGGATTCGGTGATTGTGGTGTCTGCCAGAGTGCTTGGAGTCCTCAGGAAGCACTAGGAGCATCCATTAACGGAGGTACCAAGTCGGGGTGCCAGGTGATCCGTTACACATGCCTTCACATAGCTTTATACACACACGATACTCATAGGTTCAAGCACGATATATTACAATTAGATATTATTTGATACCTGCATTGTCCAGTAATAAACACACTAAATTCACTTTCTCTGTCTTATTTCGGGGAGGAAGCAGAGGTCACCTTAGAATTCTGTGCCTACAGGCTTCTGACATATAAAACGAGCCCTGCTAACTCCCCGGCATCTCAAATTGAAGGAGCAGGAGAACTATGCACTGGGCAGGACAGCTTTACCTTGTATCCTGGCACAGATTACCTGTATTAGTCTATTTGCACAAAGTAAAGTCACAGACACTTAGGAACTCTGTATATTGCATGCTGTGTGTGCTGAGCAGCCAGTAACATTCAAACATTATAATATCTATAATATATTATAATATACGTTATAATATGCAATGTACTTTTATTTTGTATTCATGTATATTGATTTTTTTTTTTTTATTTGATTGCATTTGTCACCCCTCCTTTCTGACAGCCATATGTGAGCACTTTTGGTCGGATTTTCAGCTATCAGGCCAAATATTTCTCATTTTGCAGTTATCTGATACAAACAACCAGAAAGGAACATACTTATTATTTTATTGAAAACGATAATTGAAAACACCATCATATAATAATGTCATGGTTGAGTAAATACAAAACCAATGGCAATAAAATAAAGTTGCACATGTTTGTCCTATAATGCCTTAGCTTGATGGGAGCTGTCCACAATATTTTGAGATTTATTCTTCAGGTACCTCACCACAACTCAGTGTTTAGTTAGTACTTCCTTTACGGTGCCTGAGATATGCCTGGCCCTGCCAGAACCAACAAAAATGAATGGGTGGGTTGGCCCTGCCTGCACTGATTCTCTCTTGTATCCCAACAGTCTGCAATCCCACCTCTTCATTCCAACATCCCCCTTTTTACATGTCACTTCACAGTACCTCCCCTCCACTCTGGCAGTAAGCGACTGTACAAACAGCATATCACCTAACACTGCAACAGAGCTTCTTGGATTCTGCATTATCAGTAATGGATTATAAACTTCTTCTGATTCTACTACCCAACCTCCTACTGCTAGGTAAGACCTGTCTTTCCTTTGGTATTGTGACACTCTCCTCTTTAACATTGATAGCTGGCTAAATATGGTGCTGCTAAACTTGCCGCAACATGACAGACCACTCGATTGACTTCTTACTGGGATGCTTTAATCAGCAATGTTAATAGACTTTTTGGGAAACATTCCTCAGTTTAAGATGGCACCCTGACATGTCTGCTCCAAGGGGATGCAACAGTGAATTTTGTTTTAACCCCGACAATTCTGAGTTTTCATCTCTCATTACAGAATATTTTGCTAGGATACATTCCTACTGAAACAAAGGGGGCTTTGTGGGCAAGAAATGAATTCTTGTAAACATTAATGTTTCCCTGTGGCCTAATTTTGCTTCTTTGTCCTTATTTCTTGATACAGTGGCCCAGTCATTAATCATATGTTTATTTTGATCTGAATTCACTTAGATTTAAGAGATGTTTATAACTAATAAAGCAATGAAAAGAACGATTTCCCAGCAATTATTCAAAATAGTGCTGTTAAATTGTAGCGTTTGTGAAATATCAAGCATAATTCATTACATATGTGCTCGTTGTGGAATATACCTGCTTTCCCCAAAAATAAGACCGTGTCTTATTTTAATTTTCTCCCTGGAAAATACACTAGGGCTTATTTTTGTGGAATATCTACGTTTGGGGGAATTCCCCAGAACATCGACCATTGCACCAGCGCATGGAATCCAGCAAATCTATGTTCAGGGAAACTTCCCCGAAAATAGATTAGCGAACTAGCTACTAGCGACTAGGGCTTATTTACGGGGTAGCGCTTATATTACAAGCATCCCCGAACATAAGCTATGGATTAATTTCGGGGGATGTTTTTTTTTTTCGATGAAAACAGGGCCCTATGCCAGTTTCATGGTTTGAGGTCCCCGCTTCTTTTTTCACATAGTGGTAGTGAATAGGGCAAATCAAATTCATGGATCCAAGGGAACCTGTCTAAGTCCTGGGCTGTTGGCTGCCACCTAAGGTCAATTTATGGGTACTACAGCCTTTGATTTAGGGACACTGTGGGCACTTTTAACAACTTAATTTTATTGACATTGTTATAGTGCCTGCAGACCTGCTTACCCTTTTTACCACCAAAACACTTTAGTTCACTAATTAGAGGTCTTGGAAGCTTGGATTCAAGCTACCGTATATAAGTCAAGTTTTTCGGCACATTTTTTCGGCTTATACTCGAGTCACTGTCTGTATTATGGCAACTTACATTGCCATAATACAGACCAGGACCGCCGGGCTCATTACAAGCCTGGCGGTCCTGTTAGGGGCTGGCAGCGAGATGTTACTTACCTTCACAGCAGCTCCTGTCAGCTCCTCCGTGCAGCTCCCCTGTCAGTTCCGTTCTGCTCACAGAGTAAGTCTTGTGACACCCGCGGCCGTCAGAGCGTTAGCACGGGTTACCGTGGCAATGCTCCACGCGGCACGCAGACCGCGAGACTTACTCTGTGAGCAGAACGGAGCTGACAGGGGAGCTGCACGGAGGAGCTGACAGGAGCTGCTGTGAAGGTAAGTAACAACTCACTGCCAGCCCCCCCACTGAACAGCCAATGCCACTGGACCACCAGGGATTAACAGAGCCCCCCTCCCTGGCCAGGCAACAAGCAGGGAGGGGGGACAAAAACCAATTAAATAACAAAAAAATACAAATATTAAAATAAAATAATAATATTAAAATAATATAATAATATTTAAATAATAATAATATTAAAATATAATAATAATATTAAAATATAATAATATTAAAATAATATTAAAATTAAAATAATAAAAATGCCCTCCCCTCACCCAGTTTACACACACTACACAAACACACACACACACACACTGCATTATATACACACACTGCATTCACACAAACACACACTGCATTCACACAAACACATACTGCATTATATACACACATTGCATTCACACAAACACACACTGTATGAATGCAGTGTGTATATAATGAATGCAAACACACACTGCATTCATTATATACACACATACTACATTCATTATATACACACACTGTAAATAAATATTCAATTAATGTAATTTTATTGGGATCTAATTTTATTTAGAAATTACCAGTAGCTGCTGCATTTCCCACCCTAGGCTTATACTCGAGTCAATACGTTTTCCCAGTTTTATGGGGTAAAATTAGGGGCCTCGGCTTATATTCAGGTCGGCTTATACTCGAGTATATACGGTACTCCTTCAAGGCCTCTGAGTATGAGAGCCATGAATCTTACTTCTCGACTCTCTATATTCAATTATTTTCTATGGCAGAATTTGAGGCACATCACCTTAGGTACACCTCCAGGGTAACACAATCAGAGGAGGTCACGGCTGTGCAGACCAAGACCCGGAGAAATTTTGAGTAATTTGTTTTATTTTAATTCAAATCGTTTTTAGTTTTTTTGTATTTTATACGGGGGTGGGTGGAGCTAATTGATAAGAGGCACCAGGGCTGTATAGTGATCCTTTAGATATAGTGTTCCTTTAATATTTTTGAATACACTTTTCTAATGATTTACTATTGTTGGATAAACCTATAAAATGTAATATTTTGAAAAACATGTAGGGGGCCACCGATTCGTAGGGGGCAAAGAACTATATATTAAATGCATTACTGTCAGTCTCCCTTTGTGACATTTCTGACACAGTCACTTACCACCCCTTTCCCTGCCACACACCCTATCACATTCCCCTCACTCTGTCACACTAATTCTGTCAAACTAATCCTGTCACACTAATCTCTTAGCCCTGTCACACTAATCCACCTAACCCTGACACTAACCCCCTAAGCCTGTCACACTAACCCCCTAACCCTGTCACTAACCCCCCTAACAGTAACCCCCCTTATCCCTGTCACACTAACCCCCTAACCCTGTCACACTAATCCCCTAACCAAGTTACACTAATCTCTTAACCCTGTCACACGAATCCACCTAACCCTGACACTAACCCCTAACCCTGTCACTAACCCCCCTAACAGTAACACCCCTTATCCCTGTCACACTAACCCCCTAACCATGTCACACTAATCCCCTAACCCAGTTACACTAATCTCTTAACCCTGTCACACTAATCCACCTAACCCTGACACTAACCCCCCCTAACCCTGTCACTAACCCCCTAACTGTAACCCCCCTTATCCCTGTCACACTAACCCCCTAACCCTGTCACATTAACTCCCCTAACACTGTCATACTAACCCCACAACCATGTCACACTAACACTGTTATACTAACCCCTCTAACTCTGTAACACTCACCACCCTCCCACAATCACTTACAACCCCTCACCATGTCAAACTCACCCCACTAACTCTGTCACGCTCATTCCTTACTGTATGTGCCAGTGTTTATCTGTGTGCCACTGTGCGTATCTCTGTGCATGTGTCAGTGTGCATATGTGTGAATGTCTGTGCATCAGTATGTGTATCAGTGTGTATGTGTGTATCTGTGTGTGGCAGTGTAAACACTACACACACATGCACACCTGCATTTAAAAGCCAACATTCACACACACATACTCCATATAAAAACATGCCTACATTCAAACACACAAATACTGCTCTGTGCTAACTAAAACCCTGCAAGGATGGGCAAACTGTAGATTGGTAGACAGATAGAGATCTACATGTTGACGACCTTTGTGCTAGAAGGCAGTCCAAAAAAGAAATTCTTGCCCCTGCAGGCCCTCTGCAATTTGTAGAATGAAGAGGTGGCTCGGCACACACCATCTTTATCTTCTAGAAGTTTTATTCAACTCTCGCAAGCCCCCGGCCACCAAAGTGTTGTTGCATGTTACCATGGCAACGCTCCATGTAACACGCAGACTGGACAGTTGGAGAGAGGAGCTGCAGATCATGTTGGCTGGGCCCAAAAGGTAGATCCCAAGATGTTTTAAAAATACAGTTTCCATGATGCTTTGTAATTCTAAAGGCATGCAAAGCATCATGGGAGTTGTAGTTCTACAACATCTGATGAGCTATCTTTTTGGCACCCGTGCTCTACACAAACACGCTGCATTCACTACACACACACTCTCTGCATCCCCTCTACAAACACACTGCATCTTTGTGGGGAGACTCGGGGGCAGGCCATGTGGGCAGGCTCGGGGGTGGGTCCCAGGGGTTTAGACCTTGTGCTGTGTTAGGGGCCCCAAAATTTCTGATGGCAGCCCTGCTGTTATGAATGGGATTAGCGTTAGAGGAGGGTGATGGTTCCCATGTCTCCTAACCACCCGGACTTTACGGGCCCTGTTCTGCTGTCCTGCTTTTGGGGACATCAGGGAACAGCATTATTAGACACGTTTGCTATGTTTAGGGCACTAGGACTCTGCAGGGAGCACTGAAACAGGGCACCCTGCATGTCCTGTCCACAGTGGGCTGGGTAAAATGTTTGGCAGGCACTCTGTTTATTCAAATCAGGCTGAACTGCCAGTAATGTGGGCCCATTTCTAGGCATGTTTACACTATTTTGGTGTTGGAAGGTATGGGTTGCAAGTACTTAAGAGGTTAAACAGAGTTTAAAAAACAAAACAAAAAAAAAACATAAAAAGCACTATAAAACTCCTATTGTTGGTGTGTCGGATGCGTTACAGAGCTCCACAACAATAATATACCAGCAATGTACACAATAATATGCACAATAAATGTTTTTGGAAATCATTCAATATTATTATTATTATTATTTTAAGCACTATATAACTCAAATTAAGGCTCAGAAAATTGCTCAAGGTTCACAAAACTGTAGATTGGGTCATCAATAGGATGCTCCCGGTTTATTTAGCTGCTCTATTCATCCTATATGATAAATGGAACTGCAGTTGGGTACTAAACTACATGACAGGTGTTTAATGGACAAGAGAAGAACAGTATAAATCAGAATAAAACGCTACTGATTGTGAAGTTTCCTCCTGAGTTGGGGCAAGTTTGTCTGATGTGTCTTTTTGCTCTCTATGAGCAGACACTGCAGGACCTCTGTATTTATGTATTTTCCCTATAAGTTATTTTTTGCTTATTTTGAAATAAAGTATATATAATTGTTAATTTCAGAATACAGTATCCATTTCAGATCATCTAGTACTTGGGTTTAGGGATTTCTCCATTTTGGTTATGGATGCACCTGCAGTCATGTTGTGGACTGTAACATTGCCTGGTGTTAAACGGTGGGAACTACTGTTCACAAGGATTAGTAGGTACACTGATGTACCCCATGTACTCTAAGAATGTCGTGTTACAGCACTGGGTACAAATAAATAGCACTGCAATGGCACTGCACTCTTATAATTAAATACTTTACAAAAAGTTAAATTGACAAAAACACTTTAACTTTATGAGTGTGAGTGGGAGTGTGGCCCAGGGCAGGGTTGTTAATTTTGAGAATGTAGGTGAATTACTAATAAATTATGTAATTTAGAGCAAGAACAATTTATCTTATTTACACAAAGAGTGAATTTCAAAACCATTTTATTAGTACATATTATTGTGTACATTGCTGGTATATTATTGCTGTGGAGCACTGTTATACATACAGACACACCAACAATATGAACTCTTAGAAAATAGGAGCATTAGGATAGAAAAGAGGGACACAGGGACTTGGGCCCAAATAGGGATTGTCTTCTTAAATCAGGACACTTGGGGGGTATATAAATACAGAGTTATTACAGCATAACTACAATGGCACCAGATATCTTATACTCACCTTATTATCTGTGACATTTTGATAGTGTTTTATTTTTATTGATATATTTTTACCAGTAACTTGACACAATGTAAATATACCGTAATCAAATATGAAGAAATAACAAAAATACAGGAAAGCATCCTAAATTACAAAATGTAGTGTTACAGTTTACTGTTTTCATAACATAGTAGGATCAATTAAAGAAAATTTGAGTTTAGACTGAGTGGTATTTTCTCAAAACTTCACTTGAAAATATCTACACTGTAACCGATACTGATACATTCTTACATAGATGTGAGAGAAACAGAAATATTTGAACAATCCCTCAGTGTGCTGACAAATCGTCTTCTTTGTTTAGAATGAAGCCTTACGATCTCATAACGTAAGGACTGCACTTGAATACAATTGGCAATAACTTGTATTTTGTGTATAATTCTGTGCATTTTAAAGTTGTGATTCATGCCAAAATAAATTTTTGTATTGCCGAAAAAAAAAAAAATGGAATGTGCACAGCAGGGATACTGGGAGGGAAGGGGTAATACTGTGTGGGGATGCTGGGAGGGAGGGGGTAATACTGTAGGAGGGAGACTGGGAGGGAGGGGGTAATACTGTGAGGGGAGATACTGGGAGGGAGGGGGTAATACTGTATGAGGGAGACTGGGAGGGAGGGGGTAATACTGTGAGGTGGATACTGGGAGGGAGGGGGTAATAATGTGAGGAGGGATACTGGGAGGGAGGGGGTAAGTACTGTGAGGGGAGGAATACTGTGGACAGATACTGGGAGGGAGGGGTAATACTGTGGGGGTGATACTGGGAGGGAGGGGGGTAAAACTGTGAATAGGGATACTAGAAGGGAGGGGTGTAATACTGTGATGGGAATACTGTTAGGGAGGAGGGTAGTACTGTGGGATTGATACTGGGAGGGAGGAGGTAATACTGTGAGGGGGATACTGGGAGGGAAGGGGTAATACTGTGAGTGGGATACTGAGAGGGAAGGGGTAATACTAGGAGGGTGGAATACTAGGAGGGGGTATTGGGAGGGAGGGGGTAATACTGTGAGGGGGATACTGGGAGGGAGGGGATAATACTGTGGGGGGATACTGGGAGGGAGGGGGTAATAATGTGAGGAGGGATACTGGGAGGGAGGGGGTAATACTGTGATGGGAGGAATACTGTGGACGGATACTGGGAGGGAGGGGTGATACTGGGAGGGAGGGGGGTAAAACTGTGAATGGGGATACTAGAAGGGAGGGGATACTGTTAGGGAGGAGGGTAGTACTGTGGGATTGATACTGGGAGGGAGGGGGTAATACTGTGAGGGGGATACTGGGAGGGAGGGGGTAATAATGTGAGGAGGGATACAGGGAGGGAGGGGGTAATACTGTGAGGGGAGGAATACTGTGGACGGATACTGGGAGGGAGGGGTAATACTGTGGGGGTGATACTGGGACGAGGGAGGGGGTAAAACTGTGAATGGGGATACTAGAAGGGAGGGGTGTAATACTGTGATGGGGATACTGTTAGGGAGGAGGGTAGTACTGTGGGATTGATACTGGGAGGGAGGGGGTAATACTGTGAGGGGGATACTGGGAGGGAGGGGGTAATACTGTGAGGGGGATACTGGGAGGGAGGGGGTAATACTGTGAGGGGGATACTGAGAGGGAGGGGGTAATACTAGGAGGGTGGAATACTAGGAGGGGGTAATACTGTGAGGGGGATACTGGGAGGGAGGGGGTAATACTGTGAGGGGGGATACTGGGAGGGAGGGGGTAATACTGTGAGGGGGATACTGAGAGGGAGGGGGTAATACTAGGAGGGTGGAATACTAGGACGGGGTAGTACTGTGAGGGGGTATTGGGAGGGAGGGGGTAATACTGTGAGGGGGTACTGGAGGGAGAGGGTAATACTGTGAGGGGGATACTGGGAGGCAGGGGATAATACTGTGGGGGGATACTGGGAGGGAGGGGGTAATACTGTGAGAGGGGATACTGGGAGGGAGTGGGTAATACTGTGGGGGGAGAAATACTGTGGAGGGATACTGGGAGGGAGGGGGTGATAGTGTAAGGAGGAGTACTGGGAGGGAGGGGGTAATACTGTGAGGGGAGGAATCATGTGGAGGGATACTGGGAGGGAGGGAGTAATACTGTGGGAGGATACTGGGAGGGAGGGGGGTAATACTGGGAGGGGGGATATTGGGAGGGAGGTGGGTAATACTGTGATGGGGATACTGTTAGGGAGGAGGGTAGTACTGTGGGATTGATACTGGGAGGGAGGGGGTAATACTGTGATGGAAGGGGGTAATACTGTGAGGGGGGATACTGGGAGGGAGGGGGTAATACTGTGAGGGGGATACTGAGAGGGAGGGGGTAATACTAGGAGGGTGGAATACTAGGAGGGGGTAATACTGTGAGGGGGTATTGGGAGGGAGGTGGTAATACTGTGAGGGGGTACTGGAGGGAGAGGGTAATACTGTGAGGGGGTACTGGGAGGCAGGGGATAATACTGTGGGGGGTACTGGGAGGGAGGGGGTAATACTGTGAGGGGGATACTGGGAGGGAGTGGGTAATACTGTGGGGGGAGAAATACTGTGGAGGGATACTGGGAGGGAGGGGGTGATAGTGTAAGGAGGGGTACTGGGAGGGAGGGGGTAATACTGTGAGGGGAGGAATCATGTGGAGGGATACTGGGAGGGAGGGAGTAATACTGTGGGAGGATACTGGGAGGGAGGGGGGTAATACTGGGAGGGGGATACTGGGAGGGAGGTGGGTAATACTGTGATGGTGATACTGTTAGGGAGGAGGGTAGTACTGTGGGATTGATACTGGGAGGGAGGGGGTAATACTGTGAGGGGGATACTGGGAGGGAAGGGGGTAATACTGTGAGGGGGGATACTGGGAGGGAGGGGGTAATACTGTGAGGGGGATACTGAGAGGGAGGGGGTAATACTAGGAGGGTGGAATACTAGGAGGGGTAATACTGTGAGGGGGTATTGGGAGGGAGGGGGTAATACTGTGAGGGGGTACTGGAGGGAGAGGGTAATACTGTGAAGGGATACTGGGAGGCAGGGGATAATACTGTGGGGGGATACTGGGAGGGAGGGGGTAATACTGTGAGGGGGGATACTGGGAGGGAGTGGGTAATACTGTGGGGGGAGAAATACTGTGGAGGGATACTGGGAGGGAGGGGGTGATAGTGTAAGGAGGGTGTGGCGGTACCAGCCTTGCCACTGGGCATTGGAGAAGACTGATTGCCAGCCTCCTGCCATGTGACTATGGCCCCTGAGATGTATTGCCTGCTCTCCTGTACTGCTGAGGATTGCTACCCCTTAGGTGGATTTGACTATGGAGCTTGTGTAGTGCCCTCTGTTGGTAGCAACAGTAATATGCACTACCTGAATAGCAAGACTGGTAATTTGCATATTCGGGTAGATTTGCATATCGCTAATTCTGCATGCAGGAGAGACATTTGTGTTAATTATGGTCTTCCCCACCTATTTATAAATATGTAATTATGTTATAATAAGTCACTGAATGTTGCCTGCTATGATTTGACTGTTTGTAATTTTATTGAGTTTTCACAGCAATGTTAATGTAATGACCAAATGGGCTAGTCCCAAGTAAAATAAAGATTTTGTCAGTTCTACTTCACCCTCAATTTGGAGTCATGTCTCTTATTGGGGGAATCTGCTACAAGGGATTGCTATGCTCTGCATATTCCCTTGCTATAATCACTCCTAAGCTCTTTTAAGAGCTCGTTCCTGCTTCGCTCTGGAAGGAAGAGAGGTTGGTCCTGCGGTGGTTGTGTTGTCGGCTAGAGTGCTTGGAATCCTCAAGAAGCGCTAGGAGCATCCATCAACGGAGGTACCCAGTCGGGGTGCCAGGTGATCCGTTACATTGGTGGCAGCGGTTGGATGGCTTCCTAGCCTTGGGAAAACCAGCACTACTTCAGAGATGGAAGGCCGTGCAGTATCTCCCTTTGATGCCATGCTCCAGCAGCGACTACAGGATGTGATGCGCAGTATGGAGTATCCTATCCCAGAGGAAAAAGAGACAGAGTGGAGGGTGGCGCTTCGTACCGATCTCTGGAAGGAGGACATCGACGAAATTCGACCCTTCCGGTTCGAGGAAATCCTGACCACTAACCAGCGCCAAGCAGAACAACTAGAGCTGCGGATGCCATTATTGGGAAACCAGCCCTCAGAGGAATGGGTAAGCGAACTGGAGACGCTAGTTGAGACTGAGGTGTGGCTGGATGATTCCTATCGGGCCCTGCGGTGGCATGCTTACCACCTCTACCCATGGCTGATCGAGTACAAGTGTATTGAGGGGGAAGACTACGATGGCCCTGGTTTGTTGTGGGATACTATTGAAACTAGTCTCTGGTTCGGAGACACCGACATTGCTCGCTTCTGGTCCATCCGAGCTGAGCGGGCAGACAACTGGGACCTTACGGAGATCGATGCCATTCAGCCAGATCTATCTTTTCTTGCCAACCGGGAGTGGGAACTAGAACAGGACTATGTTTGCCTATTCCAATGTATAACGCCGCCTGTCTCTGACATGATGGGGCTTATTGACTGTATGCCACCGGAAGCATTGAGTTTAGTTCTTCCTCCCCAGCAACCAAGCCTGTTATCAGGGGACCTTGGTACTGTACCACATATGTCCCAACCAGCACCAGAGATGGAAGATCTTATTGACTTGTCCTGGGAAGACACCCAGCTGGCAGGTGGAGATGGGACCGAGGTCTCTCTACCGGCCCTACAGGGATGCTGGGCAGTCGGCCCAGATCCCCAGCGGCAGTATGTATCCCAGGGAGCTGAAGGTGCCGTCCTTCCTCCCCAGCGGCAGTGTGTGTCCTTAGGAGAGGAGACAGTTGGTCCCTCTTCCCAGCAGTCCAGTGAGTCTCAGGGAGCCGAAGGTACAGTCCTTCCTCCCAAGCGGCAGTGTGTGTCCTTAGGAGAGGAGACAGTTGGTCCCTCTCCCCAGCAGTCCAGTGAGTCTCAGGGAGCCGAAGGTGCAGTCCTTCCTCCCCAGCGGCAGTGTGTGTTACAGGGAGCTGAAGGTGTCGTCCTTCCTCCCCAGCAGCAGTGTGTGTCATTAGGAGAGGAGACAGTTAGTCTCTCTCCCCAGCGGCTGAAAGTATGTATGGGAGAGGAGCTTGTTACCCCCTCTCCCCAGCAGCTGAAAGTATGTATGTATTGTTACCCCCTCTCCCCAGCAGCAGCTTAACCCACCAAGGGGAGACAGTAAGCTCCACAACAGTGCAGATGGGACCGTGGTCTCTGCACATGCACCACTAGGGGTAGGGACAGTCGGTCCTGTCCACCAGCAGCAGGGCTGTTTAGCCAAAGGGGAGACAGTCGGTCTCCCCCTCCAGCAGCAGGACTATGTAACCAAAGGGGAGACAGTCGGTCTCCCCCTCCAGCAGCAGCCCCAGATCCCGAGAGAGGAGCCTACCAACTCTTCTTTTCACCATGGCTCCAACCAGGCTACTCCCGTGGTAGCGCTGGAACTCAGCAACCCACCAAGGCAGCCTATCAGTACCCCACACAGCCTTGTTGAGGCACCTGGACGAGCTAATCTTTTACCCAGGTGTAGTAACCATGTATTGTGGGTAGGCTGTATTACTGTTTGTGCTTCGTGGGTGGGTTGCTGGACTAACCAGGGCACTGACCGGCAGGAGGTCAGATACCCTGTTAGTCTGTTTGGAAAAGGGGAGAAATGTGGCGGTACCAGCCTTGCCACTGGGCATTGGAGAAGACTGATTGCCAGCCTCCTGCCATGTGACTATGGCCCCTGAGATGTATTGCCTGCTCTCCTGTACTGCTGAGGATTGCTACCCCTTAGGTGGATTTGACTATGGAGCTTGTGTAGTGCCCTCTGTTGGTAGCAACAGTAATATGCACTACCTGAATAGCAAGACTGGTAATTTGCATATTCGGGTAGATTTGCATATCGCTAATTCTGCATGCAGGAGAGACATTTGTGTTAATTATGGTCTTCCCCACCTATTTATAAATATGTAATTATGTTATAATAAGTCACTGAATGTTGCCTGCTATGATTTGACTGTTTGTAATTTTATTGAGTTTTCACAGCAATGTTAATGTAATGACCAAATGGGCTAGTCCCAAGTAAAATAAAGATTTTGTCAGTTCTTGCTTAACCCTCAAAGCGATGTGTCGTCTCGGTCTTTGGGGGAATGGGATTGTATGCTGACTGCCAAGAGTGTAAGCCGATGTCTGCTTTTCTTGTTCAGCTGTTCCAGTTCGGAGTGTCATTTCGTATCCAGCTCGTGAGTTCTGATGTTCTGCAGTAGCTGTGCCTGTCTATGGAAAAGGGGATTATCGCCTAAACGCATTTTTCCCCTTTTATGCTGAAACGGTCCGTTACAGAGGGGTACTGGGAGGGAGGGGGTAATACTGTGAGGGGAGGAATCATGTGGAGGGATACTGGGAGGGAGGGAGTAATACTGTGGGAGGATACTGGGAGGGAGGGGGTAATACTGTGAGGGGGGATACTGGGAGGGAGGTGGGTAATACTGTGATGGGGATACTGTTAGGGAGGAGGGTAGTACTGTGGGATTGATACTGGAAGGGAGGGGGTAATACTGTGAGGGGGATACTGGGAGGGAAGGGGTAATACTGTGAGGGGGGATACTGGGAGGGAGGGGGTAATACTGTGAGGGGGATACTGAGAGGGAGGGGGTAATACTAGGAGGGTGGAATACTAGGAGGGGGTAATACTGTGAGGAGGGTATTGTGAGGTAGGGGGTAATATGTGAGGGGGTACTGGAGGGAGAGGGGGATACTGGGAGGCAGAGGATAATACTGTGGGGGGATACTGGGAGGGAGGGGGTAATACTGTGAGGGGGGATACTGGGAGGGAGTGGGTAATACTGTGGGGGGAGAAATACTGTGGAGGGATACTGGGAGGGAGGGGGTGATAGTGTAAGGAGGGGTACTGGGAGGGAGGGGGTAATACTGTGAGGGGAGGAATCATGTGGAGGGATACTGGGAGGGAGGGAGAAATACTGTGGGAGGATACTGGGAGGGAGGGGGGTAATACTGTGAGGGGGATACTGGGAGGGAGGGGGTAATACTGTGAGGGGGGATACTGGGAGGGAGGTGGGTAATACTGTGATGGGTATACTGTTAAGGAGGAGGGTAGTACTGTGGGATTAATACTGGGAGGGAGGGGGTAATACTGTGAGGGGGGATACTGGGAGGGAAGGGGATAATACTGTGAAGGGGATACTGGGAGGAAGGGGGTAATAATGGGAGGGGAGGAATACTGTGGAGGGATACTGTGAGGGAGGGGTTAATAATGTGGGAGGGATACTGGGAGGGAGGGGGTATAACTGTGAGGGGATATACTGGGAGGGAGAGGGTAATAATGTGAGGGGGGATACTGGGAGGGAGCGGGGTAATAATGTGAGGGGGAATACTGGGAGGTGGTAATACTGTGATGGGGATACTGTCAGGGAGGAGGGTAGTACTTTGAGATTGATACTGGGAGGGAGGGGGTAATACTGTGAGGGGGGATACTGGGAGGGAAGGGGGTAATACTGTGAGGGGGAATACTGGGAGGTGGTAATACTGTGATGGGGATACTGTCAGGGAGGAGGGTAGTACTTTGAGATTGATACTGGGAGGGAGGGGGTAATACTGTGAGGGGGGATACTGGGAGGGAAGGGGGTAATACTGTGAGGGGGTACTGGAGGGAGAGGGTATTACTGTGAGGGGGGATACTGGGAGGGAATGGGTAATACTGTGGGGGGAGGAATACTGTGGAGGGATACTGGGAGGGAGGGGGTGATAGTGTGAAAGAGGTGGAACACTGGGAGGGAGGGGTGTTAATGTGAAATGGGAGTGATACTGGGAGGGAGGGAGTGATAGTATGAAAGAGGGGGCACTGGGAGGTAGCAGGGTGATGGTGTGAGGGAGGGAATACTGTGGAGGGATACTGGGAGGGAGGGGATAATACTGTGGGGGGATACTGGGAGGGAGGGGATAATACTGTGAGAGGGGATACTGGGAGTGGGTAATACTGTGGGGGGAGAAATACTGTGGAGGGATACTGGGAGGGAGGGGTGTTAATGTGAAATAGGGGTGATACTGGGAAGGAGGGAGTGATAGTGTGAAAGAGGGGGACACTGGGAGGTAGCGGGGTGATGGTGTGAGGGAGGGAATACTGTGGAGGGATACTGGGAGGGAGGAAGGGGATAATACTGTGGGGGGATACTGGGAGGGAGGGGGTAATACTGTGGGGGGATACTGGGAGGGAGGGGGTAATACTGTGATAGTGGATACTGTTAGGGACGAGGGTAGTCCTGTGGGATTGATACTGGGAGTGAGGGGGGTAATACTGGGAGGGAAGGGGTAATACTGGGAGGGTGGAATACTAAGAGGGAGAGGATAATACTGTGAGGGGGATATAGGGAGGGGGTACTGGAGGAAAAGGGTAATACTGTGAGGGGGGATACTGGGAGGGAGGGGGTGATAGTGTGAGGGAGGAGAACACTGGGAAGGAGGGGGGTGATAGTGTATAAGAGGGGGTATACTGGGAGGGGGAGATACTGGGAGTGAGGGCGTTAAGGTGTGAGGGAGGGAGATACTTGGAAGGAGGGGGTGATAGTGTGGAAGAGGTGGAACACTGGGAGGGAGGGGTGATAATGTGAAATGGGGGTGATACTGGGAGGGAAGGGTTGATAGTGTGAAAGAGGGGGGGCACTGGAACGTAGCAGGGTGATGGTGTGAGGGAGGGGGGACTAAATACCTTTTTTCTCTCCCTGGTGGTCTGGTGGGATCCCTGGCGGTCTGGTGGCCATGGCTGCAAACCGGCGGCAACGCTCTGATTAGTCAGATCTCACGAGACACATGGTCTGCAACTCTGCACACTGCGGAGCTGCAGATCGGCAGCCACTGGCGCTCTCCCACTGTGCAGACGGCATAGAGGGGCCTTGCACCCGGCGTTATATCGAGCAAGCCGCGGGGCCCCTTCCTGGTGTTGGGTCCTCAGTCACTGACCAATGACCTGACAAAGTCTGCCCTAATGCGATTAGAATAGACCCAATTAGAGAGCTGCCTCTGAGTCTGGGGCTACTAAATATGGCCCAAGCTGACAGAAGGGAGCATCTGATATTGAAAGCCCCAGACTGACAAAGCCCAGGCTTCATTTGGCCTAATTGCACATCCTAACTGGATTACGGGTTTAATCAAGGGGAATGGTACAGATCATGCCCAGCTAAATTCTTTGTCATTTGGGAGTTAATTCGTTTTGGTAATTGCAGACCTAACCACACCTCCCCTGGTTTAGTCTCACACAGCCTTCCTACACATTTTCTGAAAAAGAGTCAAAATCCTTAGCTTATTTTTTGCACGTATGTTTAATTTAGAATTTTTTACCTCCTGCTCTTTGAATAGCATACTAGAGCCTGCAACAGCTTCAAGTGTGTGATTAAATTTCTTTTTTTTTTGTAAATCTTTTTATTAAGTAATCATATGTCATGTAAGTCAATCAGTATGATTAAACAGGTGAAACTCGCAGGTTTCTAACAACTATAAGATAAACAGTAAGTCAAAATGCAGATGTCTCAGCATTAGTATCAGCAAGGAGGCACGCAGGGCTCCGTATGAAAAAAGAATAACTTAAGTGTGAGATAAATGGTACAATAACATTGTTCACGGGAGAAAGGTAACATACAGGATGACATTTTCAGGGTAAGTTGGAAGTATCATACAATACAATGATATGTCGTTAGCTATTACGTATCGTTATTAGACATAGTAATCTGGGAGCTTAATATAAACATATGCGGTGTAGGCAGTGCCAGAGGCACCGGACAGGGTGAAAGCGTTAGATTGGGATGTCGAAGGATCAGATCAATAGGTGACCCGCCAATCCCTTTCTACTGTGGGTTCCCGGGACGGCGTAAGGTTCTCAGGGCGATCCCTGGAGGGTGGGGGTAATCATAGTCGAGAGTCTGATTGGGCGTGCCCAAGGTGCACCCCAACATCTCCATGTTATAAGTGGGTCAGATTACGGTCTCCCTTCCCAACCCTCCAGTCAGGGTCTGTGAAATGCGAGAGTCCCAGTATGCTTTTGACCTGTCGTCCTCATTGATAGTGTAGCAAGTTCGCTTTAGTGCATATGAGTAAGTGGTGGTCTGTTTATCCAGCTAAGCTCAGTTTTGAGTGTGGTGTATGTCTATATGGTTAGCGTTGTGTGCTGTGGGCCTAGGCCTTTCTACGTCTCAGGGTTAGTCGGGGTGATGCGTGTTGCTAAGTTTAGTTCCTGTTCCCAGAGCACGGGGGTGTGTCCGAGCCCTGTGAGAGTTAAGAGTATACGTTCCCTAAAGGTGTATTGTGTTGTATGTGTAGTTTTATATCCCTTAAAATCTGGTTTATGACCTCCTGGTCTCAGTCCTCCGGTCCGAATCTTGTGGGGTGGAAAGAAGGTGAGGAGGGGATAGGTGGGGATAGAAAGGGGGAAAAAAGGGGGGGGGGGAAGGTGAGGATAAGTAGGAGGGGGTCTGGTTGCGTCAAGTGGGTCCCACAGCTTGTGCCGCTCCGCTAGAGGTTGCGGGAGTGGTGTCCGATTGTCTATATCGAGTGATGTATGTGAACCATGGGAGCCACATTTCTAGATGTTTCGTTTCACGGCCTGTCAGGGAGGCCTGCATGCCTTCCGCCTCATATATATCTTCGACCCTTCGGATCCATTCTTTCTTAGTAGGTGGATCGCGTTGTTTCCAATGTGCTGGGATATTTGCTTTAGCGGCGTTAAGTAGGTGGCGTAGTATGGATCGTTTGTATGTCCGGATAGACAGTGGCGATATGTGAAGTAGGGCTAGTTCCGCGGTCCATTCCGGGATGTCTCCCAATATGTCGGAAACAGCGTCTTTAATCATCGCCCAATATGGAACGATGTCCCTGCAGTCCCAGCAGATATGCATAAGTGATCCGCGGTCCGTCTGGCATCTCCAGCACAGTGGGGTGATCGATGGATAGATCCTGTGGAGTACGGTCGGGGTCCTGTACCAGGAGGAAATCAGTTTGTAATTAACCTCCTGATAAAACGAGCTCATAGAGCTTTTCTGTTGCCAGAGTAAAGCCGTGTCCCACTGTGCTGGGGTTAGTGACTTTCCAAGTTGGGTTTCCCATTGGCGTTGAAAAGTGGTGGCCTGGGTCGAGTCTCCTATTAGCAAGTGTTGGTATAATGTCGAGATTGCATGCTCTAGTTGCTCGCCTCGGTCGCAAAGGCCCTCAAACCAGGTGAGATCTCGGTGTAGACGATCCCTGTGTGGAATTGAGTTGTAGTAGTGTTGCAACTGTAGGTACCTAAGTACCGCGATAGGTGTCCCGGGGTGTGTACCCATGAGAGAGGTGAAGTCACGTAATTTGCCCCTGTCAAGGACCTGGTAGATGGGGATATATTCCCTGTCGCTCAAAATGGGCCATGCACCCGATGGTATACCTCCAGCAACCTCCGTGTTGTGTGTGAGTGGGATCATGGGACTAGGGGAGGGTGAGACGTGGCTCGCACTTCTCAGCGACTTCCAACCAAGTAACGTCTGTCGAATCGGGCTTCCTTCTTCCTCGTTGGGTGTTCGTCCCTTTGGGTTCCCCCAAACCTCCACCTCAAGTGACGGCCCCGCTAGTCCCCTGTCTAATGTGACCCATTGTTTTTCCACTGGGCTAAGGTGCCAGTCCAGAATCCGTTGCATTATCGTAGCCTGATGGTATTTCTTGATGTCTGGAAGGGCAAGCCCTCCACGGGGCCTTGGGCGGCATAGGATATCATGTCGGATCCTGGAACGTCCTCCGCGCCACACAAACTTGATGATAGCCGTTTTTAGGGAGGAGAAAAAGGTGCTTGGAATAGCCAGTGGAATCGTCTGCATGAGGTAAAGGATCCTTGGCAAGATATTCATTTTGATCACGGCTATCCTGCCGTGCCATGTTAGATGAGGATGAGACCACCTTTTCAGGTCTATTATAACAGATTTGAGGAGGGGGTCAAAGTTGAATCGGTAAGAGTCCTCCGGGGCTGTGGTTACCCAGACTCCCAGGTACTTCATTCGGCTTTGGCACCATGTGAAGGGGAATTGCTGGCCCAGGGATATATATTCTTCTGTAGGGGTTGTAATGTTCAGGACTTCGCATTTGGAGAGGTTAAGTTTGAAGCCTGAAATGCGGCCGAATTTGTCGAATTCTGAGAGGAGATTAGGAAGAGTTGTCCTGGGATTTTGTATGAAAAACAAAAGGTCATCCGCGTATGCGGCTACCTTGTGGTTTGTTGTCTGCCATGTGTACCCTTGGATGTCCGGGTTCATGCGGATCGCCTGGAGTAACGGTTCTAATGACATTGCGAACAGAAGGGGGGAAAGTGGGCAACCCTGGCGCGTGCCATTACTGATCGCGAAGTCCGCGGTCGTGGACCCGTTGACTCTCACGGTAGCGCGTGGATTACTGTATAGTGCCGATATCCAGGCCAGGAATCTCTGCCCACATCCCATCCGTTGTAATGTTGCCAGCATGTATTTCCAGTCGACCCTATCAAATGCTTTCTCCGCATCTGTTGAAAGAAGTAATAGTCGTGTTTTGGTCATTCTGGCGTGTTGCTGGATGGAGAACAGGCGAAGGGTACTGTCTCTCGCTTCTCGTCCCGGGATGAAGCCCGTCTGGTCCACATGGATTAGGTCCGGCAGAAGGTGGTTCAATCTGCTCGCCATGACCTTTGTAAACAGTTTGGTATCAACGTTCAGAAGAGAGATGGGGCGGTAGTTGCCGCATAGTAGTGGGTCCTTTCCTGGTTTAAGCATAACTGTGATGGTAGCTGCTAAGGACTCCGCACCCAGGTTTCCACCCTCGCCTACCGCATTGAGCGCCTTCGTCAGCCAGGGCAACAAAAGGTTAGAGAATCCTTTATAATATCCGGACGAGAAGCCATCCGGTCCCGGGGCTTTGCCTGGCTTGGTCGTTTTGAGGGCTGCCGCTAACTCCTCCACGCTGAGCGGGGCGTCAAGTGCGTTCGCTGGGTCTTGGTTTATCATATTGGTGATCGTGGTGGACAAGTATTCCGTTATGCGCCTATCGTGGTTTCCGTCTTGTACTCCTTGTTGGGGTGGGCGTAGGTTATAGAGAGTTTGATAAAATGTTCTGAATTCATCGGCTATTTTTTGCGGGAAAGAGGACAGTTCGTTGGAAGCTAAACGCAGTTTCCGTATTTGCGTGCGAGGCGTGGGGCCTTTTAATAGCCTTGCTAGGTATTTCCCCCCTTTATTGGCATGGGCATAATAAAATCCCTTTGTGCGTTGTATGGTACGAAGGTGTTTTTTAGTGATGAGCTCCTTAAGTCTCCTCCTGTGTTCCATCAATTCCCCATAGACACTGTGTAGCTGTGAGCGTTTATGTTGACCTTCTAGTGATGATATCTTCTGGTATAGGTCTGCCATTTCAATCATAGTTGTTTTTCGTTTATGCGAGGCGATGCGTATAAGTACCCCCCTGATGACACTTTTGTGGGCTTCCCACACGGATATTGGAGAGGCGTCGAGTGTATCGTTCTCCCTGAAGTAGTGTTCAAGGTCCTGCTTTATCTGGTCCTTCACGGTGGGGTCTAGTAGGAGTGCCTCGTTGAGTCTCCATGTCCATGATGAGGGGCGGAACAGGGGGGACTCCAACTCTATCCAGACCGAACCGTGATCCGACCATGTGGCGGGGTCTATCTCGGATCTAAGCAGGCGGGTAAGACCTTCTTGTGCGATGAAAAGGTAGTCTATGCGCGAGTAGCGGTTGTGGAGGACAGAGTAGTAGGTGTAGTCTTTGTCCGACGGGTGGAGCGTTCTCCAACAGTCGGCCAACCGTAGCTCCTCCAGGGATCTGCGAATAGATCGTAAGCTGGTCTGTGGGACGCAGCTATGCCCCGAGGAGGAGTCCAGGAATGGGTCTAAGGGTACATTGAAGTCCCCCCCCACAACTAGAATACCATCCGTGAAGTCTTCCAGTAGATGTAGGGCGTTTCGTAGGAATGGAGCTTGCCGCCGGTTGGGGGCATAGATATTAGCAAAGGTATATATTTTATCAGCAACAATCCCTTTGATGAAAAGGTATCGTCCTTGGGAGTCTTGAGCACATTCAAGTTCTTTAAACTCGAGTTCGGCAGCCAGGATGATAGCCGTACCTGCCTTGTGGGCCGTCGGGTGGTTGGAGAAGAAGTTATGTGGGTAGTGTCTAGTTTGGAGTGTGGGCGCCGCGCCCGACTTGAAGTGAGTTTCCTGAATCATGGCAACTGATATGTGTTTTTTCTTTAGTTCCCTCAGAAGGTGCGACCTTCGTTCGGGTATGTTAAGGCCTCTGCAGTTTTGTGTGAGGATCCTAATAGGTGAGTCGCGGTAGGCCATTTTCGTGATATATTATGGTTAAGAGCCGGAGACACCTCTGTATCTGGGCTAAGTCGTGTTCCCAGGGGGGTGCAGCGGCTGAGTTCGACGTCCTGACGCAAGCCAGGGAAAGAGGGGGGGGGAGGAGAGAGGGGAAAAAGGCAAAGGGGGGAGGGGTGGGAGACAGACGGGGTAGGGTCAAGTAGTCAAGACCAGGTTCCGGATCCCAGGAGGATGGCGCCCGTTTAGGGCTAGTGTAGAAAAAGGGAGTTTTTAGTGTCTAATGCGATCTTTTAGTAAAAGATAGAGATATGGATAGTAGATCTCGTGCTGCAACTAGTGCTAGTGGTGCCTCGTTCCGGTACCTGCCCAGGAAGGGGGGGAACCACAGCCTAGCTGCTCAACTCGTAGCACGAGTGTATGGTGTGGGAAGCGCGGATCAGGCTCCGCCCAAGAGGGTAGGTCTAACAGGTGAAGGTATCGTCCGCCCCGTCCGGCCCCTATCTGCAAGCATTGAGTCAAGCGTGTCTGAGCATAATAAATGGGGACGTCTATGCTTCCTAGCAGCATAGGGCCAGTGTGAGGAGGCCGGCTGCACGTGAGCGTGCCCATTCCCAGCCCCCGTGGACCTCTCAAAACCAATATACAGATTGTAGTCATGTGTCCCATATCACAGGACGGTGGGGGGGGGGGGGGGGGGGGAGAGGTCTCCGTGACATCCCAAGTAACGCAATCACAAGCATTTTATCCAGCTGGTGTAAAGATAATGGGTTCGTCTATCCGACAGGTTTAACATACTATTGAGCAGATGCCAGTCCCGCCAGTGCACGGTCTCATGGTCGTAGTAAAGCAATGCAAGAACAGCATGCGTAGGGGAGCAAAACCTAAGGTGTAAGCCTAGGCGTGGATCAACATAATAATATAGGTCCCCCGAGGTGGCTCTTCGAAAAAAGAGGGGGGGGGGGGGAGGGGGGGGGAAGGGGGGGGGGGGGGAGGGGTGAGGGGTGAGGGTGGTGCCGGGTATTAGCCTGGTTGGCATCGTGTGTGGGTCGGGAGTGGGGGTGGGTGGGAAAGCCACGATAACACTATAACCTCACTGGTGGGCCTGCAACATCCATGCGGGGAAAACAACATTGCAGGGAACGTGTAAAACAACCCCAGTGCTGTCCCCCACCCCGCACCCCGTACCTGAAAACATATTGCAAATACATATGAGTGAATAAATGGAGAACGTTATTGTCAAAAAAAATCATATCTATATGGCAGTATGGGGGTCAGAGGTCCTAGGGTACTATGCATAGCCCATGTCGCTTCTCCGCCACCATGCCACCTCACCCCCCTCCAGCAACGAGCGTTACTCGGGCGGGGGGGGAGTCATGTCTGGATACACACAACATTCCCTCCATGCCCACCACCCCACCACCCACTCCCGAGAGCAGTTACCAGTATACATATGTTGGCCGTTCCAACCCCATCTATCAGCATTACGTCACCCGGTGATGGGGACACATTCGTAACCGGGTGATGTGAGGGATAGAACTAAGATCATGCACGATGTCCCCCATACACCCCCCACCCCACTCCCCACATCTATAACATTTTAGGCCAGAAGGCTGTACAACACAGAGAAGATGAGGTAAAAAAGGGAAACAATATCTACGTGGTGTCATGGGGGTCGGTCCTCTCAGGGTGCAGTCCATATTCCATGGGGTGTAGCTGTGTGGCTCAGTCCCCCCCGGTATCCCCCCTCCCAAACCATCGTGCCCCAGTCCCAGTGAGGAGGTTCCGCTTCGGATGGAACAGTGGGAAAGCCCCCGTAAGGAGCGGTGCCGGCAGACCTCCGCCAGGTTGGAATGAGCCCCGGGGTCTGGGTCTCCAGCCCATGGGTATCCCAAATCCCATCCCCCCCCCAAAAGAAAAAGGGTGGCCCAATGTACCTGTGATTAGAACCTGCCTCGAGGAGGGCCAGGTTAGCTGGGAGGCTGGAGTCAATAGCTGTACGAGGGGTTCGGGAGCAGTGTCAGGATACGGCACAGAACCAGGGTCCAAGGAGAATGAAGCAGGTCTTACTCTTCCGGAGAAGTCGGGTTGGGACGCCGTCTGGAGGGCTGGGTGGAAGGGGATCGGGCTTCTCTTCTTCGAGACGGTCTCGGTGGTCTCGTCGGGGGGGCCGCCGGGCCCAGGATCCAGTTAGGTACAGCAGGAGGGGGAAGGCCTAGGTCTCCCATGAATCGAGGAACATCTTCGGGCCACCGGATAGAAGTCCATCCATTGCGATGCCTGGCCATGAGGGCGAAGGGGAACCCCCATTTGTAGGCGATGTCACGTTCCCTCAATGCAGTAGTCACAGGGCGGAGGGCCCGCCGGGCCTCTAGGGTGATCGGGGAGAGATCATTATAAAGTGTGACTTGTGTGTCTCTATAAGGCCATGTCGGTCTCTCCCTGGCCTTCCTCATAATGGCGTCTTTAACGGGAAAGGAGTGGAGACAGCATATGAGGTCTCTCGGTCCATCCTCTGCAGATCTGGGCCTAGCAGCCCTGTGTGCCCTCTCAAATTCGATATGTTCTGGTGAGGTCGGCTGCAGGATGGTCTGAAAAAGTTCTGTAAGGATATCGATAGCATTTTCTGCCGTACCTTCAGTCTCAGGCACTCCTCTAATGCGAATATTGCACCTCCTGCCCCTGTTATCCAGGTCTTCAAGGTGTCGTCTCATCGAGAGCAGCATTGTACCCTGACGGGCTATTGCGGTGTCCGCGGACATTTGATGTGTTGTGAGGGCCTCAACGGCCTCCTCCGTGCGGGCAATGCGATCCGCATGGGATGAGACCTCTGCTCGGAGTCCTGCTATCTCAGCTCGAAAGGTCTCTTGTATAGTGGAGGTAAGGGCTTTCAGGTCGTCCTTAGTGGCCATAGAGTCCGTTAGGCTCCTCAGCCTGTCCTCGATTCTTGCGAGGGCTGTGCTGTCCGTCCCCGTGGGGGTTGTCGGCGCCATCTTGGGGCTTTCCCCCTCTCCGCTTGCGCCCTGTTGCGGGAGGAGAAACCCGTCCAGGGGCCCCTGCTGTGGATTCCTGGGGGTCTGGGGTTGTTCCGGGCGTTTAGTGCGACCCATTTGGCTCATGTGTGTCGCTTTTCTGAGCTTTGTTGGGGTCGGACGGAGCGGAGCTCACCCTCTATGCGGCCATCTTAGTCGGCGCCGTAACCACGCCCCCCCGTGTGATTAAATTTCAGTTAAAAGACCAGCAAATAAAACATTCTAAAGTAGACAGTGTGCTGTAACATCTGATTGAAAATTAAACCATTTTTTTCCATGTAGGTTCTGTGAGTCACAGCCAGGGGAGGTGTGATTAGGGCTGCATAAACAGAAACAAAAGTTGTTTAACTCCTAAAGGGCAGATGGAATGAAAAACTGGCTATGCTATATTTTCCCTTAGGAGAAGGGACAGACACTGGGTGGAACAGTTATTATTATTATGTTATTATTTATATAGCGCCATCAATTTCCGCAGCGTTTAACAGTGGGTGGACGAGCAAACATGTAGTTGTAACCAGACACGTTGGACACACAGGAACAGAGTGGTTGAGGGCTCTGCTCAATTAGCTTACATGCTAGAGGGAGTGGGGTAAAATGACACAAAAGGTAAGGATAGTATTAGACTAGTGACAGTTGCAAGAGAGGAATCAGTCGGGAGCTATTAACAGTTTAATTGACACGCTTTTATGAAGAAGTAGGTTTTTAACGATTTTTTGAAGGAGTGGAGACTGGGTGAGCATCTAACGGAGGAGGGAAGCGAGTTCCACAGGAACGGTGCAGCCCTCGAGAAATCTTGAAGGCGAGCATCAGAGGTGGGAGTACGGACAGAAGATAGACGTAAGTCTTCAGCAGAACGTAAGGGCCATACTTGTGTATAAGAGAGGATAGATAGGTCAGAGCAGCATTATGTAGCGATTTGAAAGCAAGAACCAGAATTTTAAATTGAGCTCTATATTTTATAGGAAGCCAATGTAAGGACTGACAGATGGGTGAGGCATGGGAGGTGCGGGCAGACAGGAAGATGGGCCTAGCCCCCGCATTCATTATGGACTGTAACGGCGCAAGTTGGGAGCACGTAAGACCACTGAGAAGCGGATTACAGTAGTCAAGGCGAGAAAGGACAGTGGAATGGACCAACACCTTAGTGGCATCTGGCGTTAAGTAGGGGCGGATGCGCACAGTGGCGTACATACCGGGGTCGCAGGGGTCGCAGCTCGACCGGGCCCAGCCCACCAGTGGGGAGGGGACAGTATTATCCTCTAGAGGATAATACAGGGACTGTATCTTTAATTACGTATAACACAGGCACTGTATCTTTAATTACTTCGCTGTTTGTTTAAACGGAGTAAGCAGCTTCCAGCATACATGCAGTAGAGCACATAGGATTTTGCAAGTTCATGGAAACGGAGAAAAATAAGAAATGAAGTTGTAGCAGGAGTGATTAGTTTTGGACTTTGAGGTAAGCAGGTTTGAGAGCAGGCTGTAGCAGGAATGCTTAGCGGACTTGAGAGCAGGTAATCTCCTATTACGGATATAGCAAATGACTTAGCTTTCAATGGTGAAAAATCAGGTTTCCCGAAGATCTCCTGCGGGGAGGGAAGTTGTCAAGCAGGATGTGGAAGGTCCAGTTACTAGCCGTGGTCGAGGAGAGGAGAAGGAGGGTCGATAGATTTCCAGTCCGGGTTCGGTGCACAATTAAAGGTTTAGAGAATCTTTCAGCCGGTTTGATTTCGCGGTAACGCTTTCAATAATCCAGCGTCTTGTATCTGGCGCGGTCGCATTATGTAGCGTGGGAAGACCGCGTCAGAGAAGGGGGTGTGGCTAAGCTCTGTCAACTTGGAAGAGACAATGTAATACCGGTAGTTAAGACATGACAGTACCCTCCCTGTAAGGAGCGCCCACACGGTGCTATCAACATGGTTTAGACGGATAGCGTTTGTGGAATGTGGTAATTAACCTGTTTGCATGGATCACAGAGGAGTTTTCCCAAGTGTCCTCATCAATTCCGTAACCTTTCCACCTAATGAGGTATTGCAGGGAGCCACGATGGATCCGTGAATCCAGAATATTTTGGATTTCGTATTCCTCTTCACCTTGTACCAAAATAGGATCAGTAGTAGTAAGTGCATCTCTGTGGAAAGGGTCAGGAAGATGAGGTTTGAGCAAGGAAACATGGAAGACAGGGTGAAGTTCTAAAGTAGGTGGAAGCTTCAATTTCACAACATTACGGTTGATAATTGACAGTATTCGAAAAGGACCAAGAAAGAGGGAACTCAGTTTCTTTGAAGGATGGTTGGTGGACATGTTTTTTGAGGAGAGCCAGACAAGATCACCAATTTTATAGGCTGGCGGAGGTTGCCTCTTAGTATCAAAAAACTTCTTTTGATTAGACAATGCGAGTTCAAGATTTTCATGCAATTTAAGAAACAGGGAAGACATGTATGAAATTTGATTTGAAACGGTGGGGTTAGATGAAGGAATGGTATGAGTGGTATGAACTGAGTTGTTGTATGCAAATTCAGCCATAGGCAACCATGTGATCCAATCATCCTGTAGGTGGGAACAATAACTTCGTAAATATTGCTCTAAGCATTGGTTAATGCGTTCCAGAATTTGGAGGTAAACTGGGTTCCTCGGTCTGATATGATTTCATCAGGAAGTCCATGAAGTTTCAATATATTATCGACGAATACTTTTGAAAGTTCAGATGATGAGGGTAATTTCTTCAAGGGGATAAAATGGGTCATTTTCGTGAAGCGGTCCACTACTACTAAAATGGTGGTATGAGAAAGGGGGAGTTCTACCAAGAAGTCCATAGAAATGGATTGCCAAGGCCTATCCGGAATCGGTAGATTCAATAATTGACCAAATGGGTGATGATGTTCAGATTTGGATCTTTGGCAGGTTGAACAAGTTTTGACATAGGATTCAATGGTGTTGTCCTGGCGAGGCCACCAATAATATCTCTTGGATAATTCTAGGGTCTTTTTTATTCCAGGATGACCAGCCAAAGGAGAATCATGAATTAATTTGAGTACTTTATTTCTGAATATGGGAGGAATGTAAATCCTATTATTGAAATAGTAGAGACCATTTTTCTTTGATAGCTTGGTTGACTTGGGAAGTTCAAGAGCATCTTCACTTAGACCTTTTATGTCATCTATAAGGGACATTAGGATTCCAATGACTGTATGAGGAGGAGTTCCAGTTACAGGAGGATCTTTCAATTCAATATCTTGGTGAATTCTGGAAAGGGCATCCGCCTTTTTGTTTCTGAATCCGGGTCTAAAAACTATTTGAAAATTGAACCGAGAGATGAAAAGATTCCATCTTACTTGCCTAGCAGAGAGAGTCTTGTTGGAGTGAAGATATTCAAGGTTTTTGTGGTTAGTATATACCATTATAGGAGTTTGTGTTCCTTCAAGAAGATGTCGCCAGGTTTCTAAGGCTGCTTTTATACTCAGTAATTCTTTTTCTCCTATAGGGTAGTTTTTTCAGCAGGAGACATGGAACGTGAGAAGAAGGCAACTGGATGAAGAGGATCTTGAGGCGTTTTGTGTTGAGAGAGGACAGCTCCGATGGCTGTCTCTGAAGCATCTGTTTCCAGGACATAGAGGAATGTGGGGTTTGGAAGTTGAAGAATAGGAGCAGTTGTAAATCTTCTTTTTAATTAATCGAAGGCTTCGTGAGCCTTTTCATTCCAAGTGAAAGGATGCTTTTTGCTGTTAAGTAGATTAAGTGAATGAGCTACGTCGGAGTAATTTTTAATACATTTTCTGTAGAAGTTGGCAAACCCCAGAAAACGTTGTAATTCTTTTACGTTAGAAGGAATGGGCCAGTTGAGGATACAGTTGATTTTGGAACTATCCATGCTTATCGAATGAGGTGTAATGACGTATCCTAAAAAGGTTATTTCATTAACGTTGAAAATACATTTTTCTGGTTTAGCGTATAATTTGTGAGTTCTGAGTCTGGATAACACCCATCTCACGTGTTTTTTGTGTTCTTCAGGACTGTTAGAATATATAAGAATGTCATCCAAATAAATGATAACACAAACAACTAGAAGATCCCTGAAGATGTCATTTATGAAGTGTTGAAAGGTTGCGGGGGCGTTGCAAAGGCCGAAAGGCATCACGAGATACTCGTAAAGGCCATATCTGGTCCGGAAAGCAGTTTTCCATTCATCGTTAGCCTTGATTCTAATAAGGTTATATGCCCCACGGAGGATAAGCTTGGTGTAGATGGTAGCTGTTTTTAACCGTTCAATCAATTCATTTATCAGGGGAAGAGGGTAACGATTTTTGACTGTTATTTTGTTTAAAGCTCTGTAATCTATGATGGGACGTATAGTTTGGTCATTATTTCTCACAAAAAACATACTGGAAGCAGCAGGTGAGCTGGAAGGTCTAATGAACCCTTTACGGAGGTTTTCATCCAAGTATTCCTTGAGGATTTTTAATTCTGATTCAGAGAGAGGATAGATGTGCCCAAAAGGGATGGGGGCACCAGGTATGAGGTCTATGGGACAATCATAGGGAGTGTCTCAGCTTCCTTTTTACTGAATACATCTGAGAACTCATAATAACAGGAAGGTATAATTGGTTCTTCAATAACCTGAAAGATTGGAATATGTTGTAGGCATGTTTCTTTACAATAAGTAGAACTAAAGGTGAGAGAGAAGGGAGACCAAGTAATTTGTGGGTTGTGGTTCCTTAACCAGTTGATCCCTAGTATAACCGGATAAAGAGGTGATGAGATAACATTGAATATAAGATATTCAGTATGAGTATTATTAGTGGTCACTCTTACAGGAATGGTTTCATTTAGTATCGGGGCCGAGGATATGAAGGAGCCATCGATCACTCTGACAGAAACAGAAGTGCTTTTGCGAACACAAGGAATTTTTTTTTTGTTACAAAGGATGAATCGATGAACACCCCGTTTGCACCAGAATCAATAATGGCTTCAGTCGTAATTCTTTCTTTGTCCCACTGTAATTTGAGAGGAATAGAGGAGAATTGAGTGGTTGATTTGGAGGGAAGTGCACTTAGTATGGAAGTGGTATAAGCATGCTTGCCGCCTTTTGGACGTTTCAATAAGGGGCATTCTGGGATCAAATGATCTTGTGAGGCACAAAACATGCAGAGGTTTAGTAGTCGTCTTCTGGTTTTCTCTTCTAGAGTGAGAGGACTTCTTATTACCCCTATTTCCATAGGTTCTGTTTGTAATGATGGTTTTTCAGGAGTTTTTGAAGGACTGAATGTTTTTTTCCATAATGAACTCGAGAGAGCTTTCTCGGCCTTTCTTTCTCTAAGTCTTCTGTCAATGCTGATTGATAGTTGAATCAGCGCATTTAATGTAGTAGGGAGTTCAGTTCTAGAAAGTTCATCCTTTACTGCTTCGGATAACCCAATTCGGAACTGGTTGCGTAGGCTTATGTCATTCCATTGAGTTTCTATTGCCCATCTTTTAAATTCAGCAATGTAGTCTTCGACGGGTCTATGTTTTTGATGTAAGGTTCTAATGGTTAAATCAGCTGTAGATTGTTTGTTGGGATCTTCATAAAGAAGAGACATGGCTTCAAAAAATTAATCCGATGAGTCTAAGATGGGGTCATCATTTTCCAAAAAGGAATGGGCCCAGGCCATAGGTTCACCTCTTAGAAAGGAGATAACTGAACAAACCTTAGATCCTTCAGTGGGATAAGATCTAGGTTTTAGAGCAATCAATAATTTGCAGGAATTAAGGAACTCCCTGTATTTAGATCGATCTCCAGAAAACTTTTCGGGATTACAGACAGCAGGATCGCTAGCCGAGTGCATAACAGTATGAGGAGTATGTGTTTGTAAGTCTCTTACATAAGTAAGAATCCGTTTATTTGTAACCTGTAGGTCTTGCATGCCTTGGGCAAGTGTATCGACTCTTTGATTCAGCATAGTAAAATTAGAATCGAAATCTGCTGGATCCATTACAAAGGCTGGATTATTCTGTAATGCTTAGATGAATTTATATGGAGCACAACTGCAGATCTCTTAGGACTCAGATTGATGACTAGGATTATAGAGGATAATACAGGGACTGTATCTTTAATTACGTATAACACAGGCACTGTATCATTAATTACTTCGCTGTTTGTTTAAACGGAGTAAGCAGCTTCCAGCATACATGTAGTAAAGCACATAGGAGTTTGCAAGTTCATGGAAACGGAGAAAAATAAGAATTTAAGTTGTAGCAGGAGTGATTAGTTTTGGACTTTGAGGTAAGCAGGTTTGAGAGCAGGCTGTAGCCGGAATGCTTAGCAGATATAGCAAATGACTTAGCTTTCAATGGTGAAAGATCAGGTTTCCCGAAGATCTCCTCCGGGGAGGGAAGTTGTCAAGCAGGATGTGGAAGGTCCAGTTACTAGCCGTGGTCGAGGAGAGGAGAAGGAGGGTCGATAGATTTCCAGTCCGGGTTCGGTGCACAATTAAAGGTTTAGAGAATCTTTCAGCTGGTTTGATTTCGCGGTAACGCTTTTCAATAATCCAGCGTCTTGTATCTGGCGCGGTCGCATTATGTAGCGTGGGAAGACCGCGTCAGAGAAGGGGGTGTGGCTAAGCTCCGTCAACCCGGAAGAGACAATGTAATACCGGTAGTTAAGACATGACAACCTCAAGATGAGCTGTCTACCAGTTTCAGCCTGGCCTGCACAATCTCTTCTCTGCTCAAGCAGGCACTGCGAGCAGGAAGGAAGGAGGAGTGAGTGGCTGGCCTGGTCTGCAGACAGCCAGACACTCTGCGCACTGAAGCGCCGCCACCGGGTATGACATAATACACTGTACATATCCTGCTAGTGGCGTGGACAAATACTTTTGCGGAAGCGCAGACTGTCTTGAGGATATCTCCCGGTAGGCCAGTTTGGCCCTGATTAAATTATACCCATGCTTACCTGGGAGCTCTCCAGGTTTGCACTAGTTGCTGTGGTATCATAATTAATATTGGTCTCCAGAATAGTATCCTAAAGTTTGGGTACAGTGCAGCAATACTGAACTCTGTTCATGCAGTGGTTCCATTTTAAAGCTGAGAACAACATGTAAACAACCAAGGACAGACACTTCTGCACGCTTTGGTTAGGAAAACTAGGCACAACATAACAGAAGGTGCGTAAGGTTAGAAGAGGGGGTAGCGCATAGCACATATCACAGAGGTTGTAGTATATGTGGAGACAGAAGAATGCAGCAAAATATAGTGTAGTACATCTGGCGTAAAATAAAAGTATTTTAAAAGCGGACATAATCAAAATCGGCAAGGAGGAAGGACAGGGATGGGGCCAAACGCTGACTTGGCCAATCAGCACCTCCTCATAGAGATGCATTGTATCAATGCATCTCTATGAGGAAAGTTCAGTGTCTCCATGCAGAATGTAGCACTGCCCCAAGAAGCACCTCTTGTAGCCATCTGAGGAGTGGCCACTGGAGGTGTCCCTAGGGGTCAATGTAAACACTGCCATTTCAGAGAAAAAATGTTTGCATGAAAATGCCTGCAGGGAATGATTATGCTCACCAGAACAACTACATTAAGCTGTAGTTGTTCTGGTGCCTATAGTGTCCCTTTAGGTACACATAGTTGTCTTTGACGAAATGTAGAGTTCTGCAAATGTTAGAACATGTTTGTACAATAGACAGTTAAATATATTCTTCTAGATTATTAATCTGTTTTTCAGTATGGCAATGCACATATCTGTTTAGCTGTATAAGTAACCTTAAAGCAAACTATATATCTGATTTCAGCTGAATGCGATGACAATCAATTGTCAAAGAAGGCAAAAGACAAGAAAGTGACAAACATGGTGACAGCAAGGACTGCCAACAAACCAGCAACAAAGAAACCCAAACCAGATATGGTGAAACAAAAGGCTAAATCTGCCAATTCTCCTGTTCAAAGAAACAGTGCTGGATCCATTCTTTCTCAAGTTGTTCAAAGAGGGAAGTTTCAACAGTTAGGTGATACAGTAACAGTGAAGGCTGGTCAGACGTTGGACCTGCGCTGTAAAGGAATGTCAGTGCGCTGGAATTACCCACATTACTTGCAAGAGGATGATGAAGGAAGACTAAGGTAATGGAAAATACTGATGTTCAGGAGATCATAAAATCATTCATACTACTTCCCTGAATACATACAAAATATAATGGATCAAAAGTAATCACTGTATAATATTCATTCTAGTTCTTTGAAAGTTATTAATTGTTATTAGTTATATAGGAATTATTAATACATTATGCTCACTCTGCATTTAATTTGCAAGGCATAATGGGTTTAAAGGGGGATCTACATTAAAATTGCATATTTTTAATGCACTTAAAGAAGGCAGTAAAAATAAAAAATAAAACTATTTATTTTTCAAGATTATTATCTCGAGTGTCTAAATTCCTGCCTTTTCTGCAAGTACTGCAGCTAACCTGATCGACCCACTTTTATGCCGAGCACTAACTTCCTTGTTTATGCTGGAAAGTTTACAACCAAATAGCGAAGCTTTGTGGACACTGTAAGCACATCTAGATATTATAAAACATAAATCAAATTGATATTAGTAAAACATTATATAACATTATTAAATAATCAAGTAATGCATATTTTACCAAAGTATAGGAATAAAATACACATACAGGACTCAAGAACTCTTAGCCCTCCTTCCCCTACTAGGGATAACCCAGACTTCCTAGGAGGAATTAGCAGCTATTTGTTAATTTACATTTGTACCATCTAATAAACTCGAGAAAGCCCTTCCTGAATGTTAGCCTCCAGCCATGTCTGCCTTAACAATCCTACTGATGTGGGGGGATTTGTGTATGTGGCAAATTACTTTTAACCCATTCACATTATATAGAAATCGTGGTAATTTTCTGCTGTCTGTGATAATAATGCTGATTATTTCTCTAAACATATTGATTACTTTCAAACTAGAAGCTATGAAAATCTAGAAAATGTAACTTTTCACTGAAAGAAATTAGTCGTTTTTTTTTTTTTTTTTTTTTTTACCATATTTGCTGTATTGTTTATTTATTTATTTATTTATTTTTTTTTTTAATTCTTTATTTTTAACGTGCATGAAAAATATAACAAGTGGGCTCGTCATGCCCCAACAGCTTTGACAAGCATACAAACAAACATTTGACAGTTGGTTGGCATGTAGAATATTTTGCACATTTTTTTATAGATTAGTAGTTAAGTAAACTATACTGCATAAGTATGCACTGCGTGGCAGGTTAAGTTTAATTGTTGCTGAGTACTAGAAAATATGATTGTATACGTGCTAATGTAATCAGTAGACCTATGTAAGCATAACATTTGTCTGAGTGTACTGATTGTTAATATAACCAGGGAGTATATTAGTATACAGGCTAGTAATGTTTGTCCACAGAGAGGTCATAAGCATTAAAGTAGATTTGTAAAATAGGAGAGAGGAAGCAGCGTAACATTGCAATAAGGCACATTTAACTATACATAATAAGACTGGCATCCTGTAGCTGCTGAAAAGTGACAGGAGCTGCTCCCACTGAGTGCAGCTCAGACCTTGAGAGAGAGTCCCTTTGGCAGTTCATGCTTGTCCAACCCTCGGTCTGCAGAGTGTGTGGCATGGTAGTAATGAGTCCATCGTGTTCACCGGTAAGACGGGTGAGTGCTCTCCCCTTATGAGATTCCGTCTTACGGTTCTTGGCTGGATGTGGTCAGATTGCTGTGTTGTCATGTAGGTCGGCAGGAGTAGCCGCTTTATCTATTGATGGACCGGATGGCAGGTCCAGACTGCTCGTTGCCGCGGGAGCTGGGGGTCCCCGTCTCACATCGGTAGGGCACACTCCCTGCCTACACTGGGGCATGCCAAGCTTTGGGGTCCGGGTGAGTTAAACTTAGAGTTGGTACAGCAGACTCTGAGGTGGTAAGGTGTATACCCTCTGGGCCCTCTGCCGCCATTTTAACGGTGCCTCTGTGTGGCTGCATGGCTGTTAGTCGAGAGGCCTTGCATTGTTCGGCCCGCTTGATGTCTGCCTGAATCTGCCGCTCCCATCACGCTGATGTCTTCCCCACAGGGATCGGTCGTCAACTCACCGTTGGGTTCAGTATGTGGTCGCTCGTTTCGGTGAGCGGCTTGATTGCTCTTCTCTGGAGCCCCATCGTGCAGGAGCTGGTGGAGCCGGACTCAGCGCGGCCGCCATCTTAAGGGGTAAGCCTCCGGTGCGCTCCTTTGTCCATCCTTCACTCCTCTCGGGTCCCTTGTAGTGGGGACCGGGATGACCCCCCCGGTCCAAGGGGGGGGGGAAACGGGGCCGGCAGGTGTCTCAGGATGTCGGCTTGCGGTGTCCGGGAAGGGAGACAGGGCAGCGGCCGTCTACCCCGCCTCCTCCCCGAGTAGGCCGCGGCCCCCAAAGCCTCTTACCCCCTTCAGGGGTCCTGAAGCTCCCGATCTCGGGGTCCGCCACCCCGTCCACAGCCGTGGGCAGGCCTCCTGGGCTCTTTGCGAGTGTCAGGGCTTTGTTAGTCGCCTGAGAGGCCAGATTGCTCCGGAGCCTCTCCTGCATGCGACCGGTCAGCATGGCGGACCGGCCCCGCCCCAGTCGTTTTTTTTTTATCCCAATTTGGTTCACAAACCACTAGTTAGTTAGTTAATTACATAGGCTGAATAGAGACACAGGTCCATCAAGTTCAGCCTTCCTCACATTTGTTTTTTGCTGTTGATCCAAAAGAAGGCAAAAAAAAATAACAAATTTGAAGCACTTCCAATTTTGCAACAAACTATGAAAAAAATTTCTCTCTTGACCCCAGAATGGCAGTCATATTGATCCTTGGATCAAGCAGCTATTACCCTACAGTTGAAAAATTATATAATTGAATATTCTGGTTTTGCAAGTATGCATCTAGTAGCTGTTTGAACATCTGTATGGACTCTGATAAAACTACTTCTTCAGGCAGAGAATTCCACATCCAGGGCCGGCGCGTCCATAAGGCGGCACAGGCGGCCGCCTTAGGGCGCACGGGCTCTGGGGGCGCAAGATTTCAGTGACCGGCAGGAGGGAAGCTCTCCCTCCTGCCGGGCCACCATCTCGGCCCCCGGTGCTGCGTGCGGCTGTGCTGTAATCAGACGCGGCGAGGGAGCTCTAACCTCTCTGCTCTGCTCCCTCGCGCACTGCCTGTCTGCTGATACCGCGGGAGCCGGAATATGACGTCATATTCCGGCTCCCGCGGTATCAGCAGATAGGCAGCGCGCGAGGGAGCAGAGCAGAGAGGTTAGAGCTCCCTCGCCGCGTCTGATCTCAGCACAGCCGCACGCCGCCCAGCAGCCCCACTGGACCCCAGGGAAGGATTCATCATCCACACCAGCTCTCCAGGTAGGGAGGCTGGGTGGAAAATATTTATTTATAAAATAATTAGTTAGTGTATGTGTGTGAGTGTATGTGTGTGAGTGTATGTGTGTTAGTGTGTGTGTGTGTGTGTATGTGTGTGTGTGTGTGTATGTATGTGTGTGTGTGAGTGTATGTGTCTGTGTGTGAGTGTATGTGTCTGTGAGTGACAGAGTGTGTGTCTGTGAGTGACAGTGTGTGTCTGTGAGTGACAGTGTGTGTCTGTGAGTGACAGAGTGTGTGTCTGTCAGTGACAGAGTGTGCTTCTGTGAGTGACAGCCTGTGCGTCTGTGAGTGACAGCGTGTGCGTCTGTGAGTGACAGCGTGTGCGTCTGAGTGACAGCATGTGCGTCTGTGAGTGACAGCGTGTGCGTCTGTGAGTGACAGCGTGTGCGTCTGTGAGTGACAGCGTGTGCGTCTGTGAGTGACAGCGTGTGCGTCTGTGAGTGACAGAGTGTGCGTCTGTGAGTGACAGAGTGTGCGTCTGTGAGTGACAGAGTGTGCATCTGTGAGTGACAGTGTGTGCGTCTGTGAGTGACAGTGTGTGCGTCTGTGAGTGACAGTGTGTGCGTCTGTGAGTGACAGTGTGTGCGTCTGTGAGTGACAGAGTGTGCGTCTGTGAGTGACAGAGTGTGTGTCTGTGAGTGACAGTATGTGTCTGTGAGTGACAGAGTGTGTGCGTATGTGTGTGAGTGTATGTGTGTTAGTGTGTGTGTGTGTGTGTATGTGTGTGTGTGTATGTGTGTGTGTGAGTGTATGTGTCTGTGTGTGAGTGTATGTGTCTGTGAGTGACAGAGTGTGTGTCTGTGAGTGACAGTGTGTGTCTGTGAGTGACAGAGTGTGTGTCTGTCAGTGACAGAGTGTGCGTCTGTGAGTGACAGAGTGTGTGCTTCTGTGAGTGACAGCCTGTGCGTCTGTGAGTGACAGCGTGTGCGTCTGTGAGTGACAGCGTGTGCGTCTGAGTGACAGCGTGTGCATCTGTGAGTGACAGCGTGTGCGTCTGTGAGTGACAGCGTGTGCGTCTGTGAGTGACAGCGTGTGCGTCTGTGAGTGACAGCGTGTGCGTCTGTGAGTGACAGAGTGTGCGTCTGTGAGTGACAGAGTGTGCGTCTGTGAGTGACAGAGTGTGCATCTGTGAGTGACAGTGTGTGCGTCTGTGAGTGACAGTGTGTGCGTCTGTGAGTGACAGTGTGTGCGTCTGTGAGTGACAGAGTGTGTGTCTGTGAGTGACAGTATGTGTCTGTGAGTGAAAGAGTGTGTGCGTCTGTGAGTGACAGCATGTGTGTGTGAGTGCGTCTGTGTGTGTGCATGTGAGTGTATGAGTGTGTCTGTCAGTGTATGATGAGTGTGTTTGTCAGTGTATGAGTGTGTGTCTGTCAAATCAGTGAGAGTATGTTTGTCATTGAGTCTGTGTGTGACTATCAGTGTGTCTGTCAATGAGTGTCAATCAGTGTGGGTCTGTCAGTGTCAATGAATGAGTGTGTGTCAGATCAATGATTCTGTGTCTGTCAGTGACGTCTGTGTGTTTGTCATTGAGTGTGTGACTGTCAGTGTGTACAGAGTGTAGCGGAGCGCGGTACAGGAGCTTCTGTTTCCTGTACCTGGCCAGACTGACAGGAGGTGCTCACAGAGAGAGCACTCCCTGTCAGTTCGGCCGGGTACAGAAAACTGAAGCTCCTGTACCGCGCTCCGCTCCGCTACACTCTGTACACACTGACACACCAGGAAGGGGAGTGTGACCACTAAAGGGGTGTGGGGTGCACCAAGGGACAGGGAGGGAATGGGAGAGAAACACCAAGAGACAGGGAAAAGAGGGGGTAGGGGAGAAGAACACTAAGGGACAGGGAAGGGAGGGGAAAGGGGCTGGTTAAGAGGCACATAGGTGAAGATGTTTTTTTTTTGGGGGGGGGGGGCGCGGAAAAATGCATCTTCGCCTATGTACCTAAAAATCCAAGCACCGGCCCTGTCCACATCCTTATTGTTCTTACAGTAAAAAAAACTTTCCTTTGCCTTAGACAACATCTTTTTTTCAGTCTAAACGCACGACCTCGTGTCCTATGTAAAGTCCGGTTTGTGAATAGATTTCCACACAATGGTTTGTATTGGCCCCAGATATATTTGTATAATGTTATCATATCCCCTCTGAGACAACATTTTTCTAAACTAAAGGTTTAAATTTGTTAACCTTTCTTCATAGCTAAAATGTTCAATTTCTGTTATTAATTTTGTAGCCCGCCTCTGCACTTTTTCTGGTGCCGTGATATCCTTCTTTAGAACAAGTGCCCAAAATTGCACAGCATATTCAAAATGTGGTCTTACCAGTGAATTATAAAGAGGCAAAATTATATTCTCATCCTGAGAATTAATGCCATTTTTCATGCAGGACAATACCTTACTGGCCTAGGCCACTGCTGATTGACATTGCACATTGTTGCATAGTTTGTTGTCTATAACAATTCCTAAGTCCTTATCGTGTGTTGTTATCCTTAATTCTCTTCCATTAAGGGTATCAGTTGCTTGTGCATTCTTTACACCGAAGTGCATAACTTTACACCGAAGTGCATTTTTCTACATTAAATTCCATCTGCCATTTGAGTGCCCAGTTCCCCAGCCTATCTAAATCCCTTTGCAGCAAAGTAATATTTTGGTCACATTGTATTACTTTACAGAGTTTTGTGTCATCTACAAACACTGAAATATGACTTTCAATGCTTTTTTCAAGATCATTTATAAACATGTTAAAAAGAAGGGGTCGCAGAACAGAACCCTGAGGGATGCCACTTGCCACCTCTGTCGAGCTTGAAAATTTACCATTAAAGGACCACTATAGTGCCAGGAAAACATACTCGTTTTCCTGGCACTATAGTGCCCTGAGGGTGCCCCCACCCTCAGGGACCCCCTCCTGCCGGGCTCTGGGGAGAGTAAAGGGTTAAAACTTACCTTTATTGCAGCGCCGGGCGGGGAGATCTCCTCCTCCTCTCCGCCTCCGATCCTCCCTTTCGGCTGAATGCACATGCGCGGCAAGAGCTGCGCGTGCATTCAGCCGGTCTCATAGGAAAGCATTTACAATGCTTTCCTGTGGACGCTTGCGTGCTCTCACTGTGATTTTCACAGTGAGAATCACGCAAGCGCCTCTAGCGGCTGTCAGTGAGACAGCCACTAGAGGATTTGGAGGCTGGATTAACCCTATTATAAACATAGCAGTTTCTCTGAAACTCAGGGGCGGACTGACATGTCGGGCAGTTCGGTCATGGACCGAGGGCCCGAGTCAGTCAGGGGGCCCGGCAGCACAGTCATGCTTCTGCTGTGGAGATCAAAGATCTCCACAGCAGAAGTAAGTTATGCAAAAAAAAGTGCTGTAAGAAGGTTGCAGGGGCCCATAATGACTCCAAGGGCCCCTGCTACCCATCAATCCCCCCACTCCACTCCGTGAGAGACCTGGCAGCATTATACCAGCTCTCACTGCCAGGTCTCTCTCTCCCTGCTCCGTGCTCAGTGCTCAGTGTGAGGATGGGAGGTGGGGCAGGAAGTGACATCACACCCCCTGCTTCCCTCTCACACGGAGCACACTGACAGCGTGGATGGAGAGTGAGAAGAGGATCCTGGCCTCCAGAGTGCTGCTTGAGGAAGATGGAGGGAGAAAAACATCACATTGTACAGGTAAGCAGGCCCATACACACACTGCCCCCCCCATACACACACTGCCCCCCCCATACACACACTGCCCCCCCATACACACACTGCCCCCCCATACACACACTGCCCCCCCCCCCATACACACACTGACCCCCATACACACACTGACCCCCGATACACACACTGCCCCCCATACACACACTGCCCCCCATACACACACTGCCCCCCCATACACACACTGCCCCCCCATATACACACACTGACCCCCCACATATACACATACACAGCCCCCCATACACATACACAGCCCCCCCATACACATACACAGCCCCCCATATACACATACACAGCCCCCCCATATACACATACACAGCCCACCCATATACATACACTGCCCCCCATATACACATACACTGCCCCCCCTCATATACACATACACTGCCCCCCCCCTCATATACACATACACTGCCCACCAATATACATACACTGCCCCCCCATATACACACACTGCCCCCCATATACGCATACACAGCCCCCCCATATACATACACTACCCACCCATATACATACACTACCCACCCATATACATACACTGCCCCCCATATACATACACTGCCCCCCATATACATACACTGCCCACCCATATACATACACTGCCCACCCATATACATACACTGCCCACCCATATACATACACTACCCACCCATATACATACACTGCCCCCATATACATACACTGCCCCATATACATACACTGCCCCCATATACATACACTGCCCACCCATATACATACACTGCCCACCCATATACATACACTGCCCCCCATATACATACACTGCCCACCCATATACATACACTGCCCACCCATATACATACACTACCCACCCATATACATACACTACCCACCCATATACATACACTACCCACCCATATACATACACTACCCACCCATATACATACACTGCCCCCCATATACATACACTGCCCACCCATATACATACACTGCCCACCCATATACATACACTGCCCACCCATATACATACACTGCCCCCCCATATACACACACTGCCCCCCCCCATATACACACACTGCCCCCCATATACACACAATGCCCCCCATATACACACACTGGCCCCCACCATATACATACACTGGCCCCCACCATATACATACACTGGCCCCCACCATATATACACACTGCCCACCCATATACACACTGCCCACCCATATATACACACTGCCCACTCATATATACACACTGCCCACCCATATATACACACTGCCCACCCATATACATACATACATTGCCCACCCACATACATACATACACTGCCCACCCACATATATACATACATATATATATATATACACACACTGCCCACACACATACATATATACACACTGCCCACCCATATATATATATATATATATATATATATATACACTGCCCACCCACACACATATATATATATATATATATATATATATATATATATATATATATATATATATATATATATATATATATATATATATATATATATATATATAGTGCTTTGCTCTCTCCTCCAGCTCTGCTTCACTCCTACTTGATATTTCCTATCCTAATGTTTCTAATACCCCACTTCCTATAGACTGTAAGCTCATTTGAGCAGGGTCCTCTTCAACCTATTATTCCTGTAAGTTTTCTTGTAATTGTCTTATTTATTGTTACATCCCCCCCCTCTCAAAATATTGTAAAGCGCTACGGAATCTGTTGGCGCTATATAAATGGCAATAATAATAATAATAATAATAATATACACACACACATACACTGCCCACCCATATATATATATATATATATATATATATATATACTGCCCACCCATATACATACACTGCCTATATATATATATATATATATATATATATATATACACCGTATATACTCGAGTATAAGCCGAGTTTTTCAGCACATTTTTTGTGCTGAAAAAACCCAACTTGGCTTATACTCGAGTCAGAGTCTGTATTATGGCAATTTGCATTGCCATAATACAGACCGGGGAGAGGGGGGCTGGCAGAGCTGTAACTTACCTGTCCTGCAGCTCCTGTCAGCTCTCTCCTCCTCCGCGCCGTCCGTTCAGCACCTCGGTCAGCTCCCAGTGTAAGTCTCGCGAGAGCCGCGGCTCTCGCAAGACTTACACTGGGAGCTGACAGAGGGAGCTGCACAGACCGCGCGGAGGAGGAGGGAGCTGACAGGAGCTGCAGGACAGGTAAGTACAGCTCTGCCAGCCCCCCTCTCCCCCCCCACTGAACTACCAATGACACTGGACCACCAGGGAAGGAGCCCCCCTCCCTGCTATGTATCAAGCAGGGAGGGGGGGGACGAAAAAAATATAATAAAAAAAATAAAAATTAATAATAATTCAGTTAAATAATAAATAATAATAATAAAAAAATATAATAACATTAAAAAATAAAAAATAAAATAAATATTAATAAAATAATTAATAATATATCAAAATGCCCACCCCCACCAACACATACACAAACACACACTGCATCACACACACTCACACTTCATTCATATACACACACTGCACTCACACACACTGCACTCATACACACACACTGCACTCACACACACACTGCACTCATACACACACACTGCATTCATACGCACACACTGCATTCATTATATACACACACTGTAAATAAATATTCAATTAATATAATTTTTTTTAGGATCTAATTTTATTTAGAAATTTACCAGTAGCTGCTGCATTTCCCACCCTAGTCTTATACTCGAGTCAATAAGTTTTCCCAGTTTTTTGGGGTAAAATTAGGGGCCTCGGCTTATATTCGGGTCGGCTTATACTTGAGTATATACGGTACACATTCATATATACATATATACACACACATACACTGCCCACCCATATATACACACTGCCCACCCATATATACATGTGTGTGTGTATATATATATATATATACATACACACATACACTGCCCACTCATATATATATACACTGCCCACCCATATATACACACTGCCCACCCATATACATATATACACGTGTGTGTGTGTATATGTATATATATATATATATATATATATATACATACACACACACACACACACATATGTGTGTGTGTGTATATATATATATATATACATACACACACACACATACACTGCCCACCCATATATACACACTGCCCACCCATATATACACATATATATATATATATACACACTGCCCACCCATATATATATACACTGCCCACCCATATATATATACATATATATATATATGTGTATATATGTATATGTGTGTATATACACACACACTGCATACACTGCCCACCCATATACACACATACACTGGTTACCCATATATACATTGCCCCACACACACACTGCTCCCCATACTCACATTGCCCAACACACACATACACTGCCCCCACACACACACCATAGACATACACACATTGCCCCACACACACACATACACTGCCAACACACACACACACAGCTACACATACATGTCCCCCATACACACATTGCCCCACACACCCTACACATTCACTCACTACACCCCCCCCCCACACACACACACACTGAACCTTTCACACTCACTGCACCACTCACACACACCACTGCTCCTATGCCCTACTACAGCCTCATATTCCAGCAGACCCCAGGTAAGTTGTCAAACTGTTCTTAAACAGTTTAACCCCTTCAGCCCAGCAGGTTGGGGGAACCTAATGACCCTATTGTGCCAGGAAAACAAGTTTGTTTTCCTGGCACGATAGTGCTCCTTTAATATTTTGTCTTCGTAGGGCCCTGCTCAAATTTTGTCCGGGGGCCCAGAAGGCTGTCAGTCCATCCCTGCTGAAACTGCTATGTTTATAAAAAAAAAGGGTTTATCCTAGAGGGACCTGGCACCCAGACCACTTCATTAAGCTGAAGTGGTCTGGGTGCCTAGAGTGGTCCTTTAATGACAACTCTTTGTACTCTGTTTGTAAGCCAATGTTCTACCCAAGAACAAGATTTTTAATTTAGACCGATTTCTTTGAGTTTGAACACTAATCTATTGTGTGGAACACACGATGTATTAAGAAACATCCAATAGGCTAACACCAGCACTTTATATTTCAGGATTAAACATTTCAGCCGATATAGCCAGCTCCTGGTAGCAAATACAACAGGTGCAGACACTGGTGAATACAGTTGCGGGGGTTACCAGTGTGCAGGTAATAATTGCCAAGATGGAGTTGAGAAAACAGGCAAGACATTTGTATTTGTTACAGGTGAGTTACTGTCAGAATGAAAATATATTTATGAGAACTACACTGGCTAAAATGATTATAGCTAGGATTGAATACAACCATGATTGATAAGTAAAGTGCACGATCAGGGCTGGATTGGGACAGAAATTCACTCCGGGCAAGACAGAGCAGTCCAAAAAGAGGGAGCAGGGTACTTGTTGTGTTGGTAGCAAAGCACAAGTGAATTTAATTTGCTTGTGATTTGTCTCTAGTGTCTCCATATGGGAAATAACAAGTCAAAAGAGGGATGGAGTCAAGAGCGGGTGCTTTTTGTGGATAGGTATGTATTTTGAGGGGAAATAGGTTTTGACGTGTGTGGGGTAGAGCCATCTATAGACTGTAGGAGAAATAGGGACTGCAGTTATATTGGTGCAAAAAATGTAGTTTAAAAAAAAAAATTGTGTTCCACTCCCTCTTTCTTATCTTAGGCCCGGAAGAGGGGAATCCGTGCCCTGGTGGTCTAATGTTGTGCCACCACTGTGGAAGGTATCAGAGCACTGCCATGGTAACTAGTGACAACACACTGATATGCTGACCACAGCAATTTATACGCTGTGCACACACTTGGGACTGCAGACCCCAGGCACACAATGACCGCCCCTTCATAACACTGGGCTGGCCTGCATGGGCAGTCACTCAGGTAGTGTCGATCCAACAGGGGCTGGCTGGGAAGATTCTTTGATCATCCCTGTTGGCTTCAGCCATGGCCCAACAGGCATTTGCCTGGTTTGATCGATGGCCAGACTGACAAGGTTTTTCACTAAAGTGAGAATTCAAAGTGAATTTCAGATTTAAGGTCAAAATAGCCAAACCGGAGAAAAAGCTCTAGTTTAGCCATAATTCCAGTTCAGCTACTTTGACCTTAAATTTTAATATCAGTTTGAATTAATTTTGAATTCTCACTTTAGTAAATAACCCTCTTGGACTGTGTATGATGTTAGAAACTGTCATGGCAGAAATGCATATAAATATGTGTAATAAAATCTGTATTAGCAATGTGTAAATACTGTGGCATGGATACATAAACATAAATATTACACTATAACACTATTAACCCGTGTAATGCTATGAAATAGCTTATTATTTAATTCAGCTTAAAGGGACACTCCAGGCACCCAGACCACTTTTGCCCATTGGAGTGGTCTGGGTGCCAACTCCCACTAGCCTTAACCCTGCAACTGTAATTATTGCAGTTTTTTATAAACTGCAATAATTACCTTGCAGGGTTAACTCCACCTCTAGTGGCTGTCTACTAGACAGCCACTAGAGGGAACTTTCTCCTTCATAGCACAGAAAACCTGTGCTAGAGCGTCGCTGGACGTCCTCACGCTGTGTGAGGACCTCCAGCGTCGCTCATTTTCCCATAGGAAAGCATTGAAATTAATTTTCAATGCTTTCCTATGGGGAGCGCTAATGTGCATGCGCATTAGGTCTCCTCGGCTGGTGGGCGGGATCAGTCTCGCCTACCGGCCTACTGAATCAGTAGGAGGAGCGGCGGGGGAGGAGGAAGCAGCGACGAGGGACATCGTCGCTGCCTCAGGTAAGTCACTGAAGGGTTTTTTACCCCTTCAGCAACTGGGGATTGGAGGGTGGGAGGGAGAGGGAACCTGCAGTGCCAGGAAAACGGATTGTTTTCCTGGCACTGGAGTTTCCCTTTAAATATTATATTTATTATAGCATTGCCTCCTTATGTCCATTACTAATCTTCTCAATATCCATCTAGACCCCCAGGAACTCTTTGTCCCTACAGAAGACTATTATGTGGTTGTTCAGATGCGGACACGACAGCCAACTCTTCTTCCATGCCAGGTGACAAACCCACTCGCCAAAGTAACCCTGCATCGAGAGTTTCCTCCTGAGCAGATTCGTGTTGATGGGGTAAAGATTGCCTTTGACCTCCAAAAGGGATTTGTCATTTACCAGCCACAACTGTCTCTCGCAGGGTCCCTGTACTGCATTGCAGAGCTGGGGAACCTTCGCCAAATGTCCACAAAGTATATGTTGATCTACGTTCATTGTAAGAGCACCTTTCTTTCATTATCACTAGATCTGTCTTACAGTAGAATATAGTTTGTTTTTATTAATGTACATTAAAAATATAAACAAATGGGATGCTATCACTCAACAAGGGGTAACTTTTACCTGGTCTAATATCCTAAAGAGAATCTAATCGGGGCCAGTACAAACCTTTATCTGGAAATCTATTCATAAACAGGGCTATACATAGGACACGAGGTCACACATTTAGGCTGGAAGAAAGGAGATGTCACCTAAGGCAAAGAAAAGGTTTTTTTACAGTAAGAGCAATAAGGATATGGAATTCTCTGAAGAGGTGGTTTTTTTCAGAGTCTATACAGATGTTTAAACTGCAATTGGATAAATACTTACAAAAACATAACATACAGGGATATACTTTCTAATTAGTGGGGTAATAGCTGCTTGATCCAAGGAGACATCGGACTGCTATTTCGGGGTCAAGAAGGAATTTTTTCCTAGTTTGTGGCAAAATTAAAAACGCGCTTCAGACTAGGTTTTTTGCCTTCTTTTGGATCAACAGCAACAACAAATGTGAGGGAGGCTGAACTTAATAGACACAAGTCTCTTTTCAGCTATGTAACTATGTAATATTTTATATAAATAGAAAATATATATTTGCATGGTCAGGTATAGAGATTAACTAAGCACGGGTACTTGGAGATATGTGACATCCTATTAATGTTAATGATGCATGTTGTACTTGGGATAGAAGTCACAGTAGATGGTTTGCCTAGAGGTTAGCTATTTCTGATTAGATAATTTTCCAGTAAACCTAGTGATTTTGTTATAAACTGTACATCCTTCTCTGCAATATTTGGGATTGCTCTTTGGAATATATAGGCTCTTTTTAGCTTGTCATCAATGAACAGTACCAAAGGTTATTTTGGGAAAAGTACTTTTAGCACTTTGGATTGCTGGATGAGCACCTAGGCCAGAGGGTATCTAGCACTTACGTATAAGGGGCTGATAGCTGTATGCATAATGAAGGCATGGAGAAACAGACATGAAGAAGGGAATACAGATTATAAATACAGTGTATAAATTATGTCTGTTTGAGCTATTAAAGCAGATCTACTCCCAACATTCAGTCTCGGTTAATGTACAGGGGGAAAGCTATAGCAGCTATAATCACTTCATCGGTTGGATAGCGCTATTTCACATTAGGGAAAGGGAAGCCGTGGCTGCGATACTCGGGTGGTCCGCCACATTTGATATACCAGAACACTTTGTTTTTGCCATCTGTGTACGCACATGAAATCACCTTTGTTAGAGATATCTTCTAATAAGATGTATGTGTGCAAATTGTATGTTTACGTTTGTCATCATTTACAGAAACCAGCAACACGTTGATTGACAGTATAGTGTAACTATGAAACAAATGTCCTTGTGGAAGAAACACATAGTACAGTTTATTATTGAGTAATTTGTTAAACTAAGCATTTAAAGTGGGAAGGTTTAAAATTATTCTGTAAATGTGTTTGCTTGATTGAACTGTTTAACATATGTTTAAATGAAATATGCATTGCAATAAAGAATTTGTCTGCTTAGCTTAGAATCTGAACATAACACATAAGACATGGCACACTTATAACCAACTTATAAGAATTAACTTTATTCTTGCTACACTTATTCCAGATCCGTCTGCCCCACCTAATCCTTCCATAGAAGCGTCAGTGAACTCAATAAAAGCAGGAGAAAATTTTGTTGTCACCTGCACAGTTTTGGGAGATGTAGAGGTCGGTGTGGAATTTACATGGGAGTATCCTGGGCAGCAGGTAAGGTTATTATTGTTATTATATTGTATTTGTAAAGTCCCAACATATTCCGTAGCGCTATACATGGGTACAATTGGTACAAGTAAAAAGACAAAAAGCACAATACACTGATCAGCCACAACATTACAATCACACTATAGGTGAAGTGAATAACACTGATTATATTATTTCAATGGCACCTGTCAAGGGGTGGGATATATTAGGCAGCAAGGGAACATTCAGTTTTTGAATTTCATGTGTTGGAAGCAGGAAAAATAGACAATCGGAAAGATCTAAATGACTATGATAGGGACCAAATAGTGATAGATAGATGACTGAGCATCTCCAAAATGGCAAATCTTGTGTGGCGTTCCTGGTTTGCAGTGGTTAGTACCTACCAAAATTGGTGCAATGAAGGACTACCGATCTCAGTGTCATGGACTCCCAAGCTCTTTGATGCACATGGAGAGCGAAAGCAAACCCATCTTATCCAATCATGTGAACAGCTACTGAAGCTCAAATTGTTGCAATACTTAATGCTGGCCATGATAGAAAGGTGTTGGAACACACAGTGTTTACCATGTATGGGGCTGCCTAGTTGCAGAGCAGTCAGAGTGCACTTGCTGACTCCTGTCCACTAGTGAAAGCACCTTCAATGGGGTTATGAGTATCAGTACTGGCAGAAACTCAATACTTCTTAAGATCTTTTTCAGTCTTCGCATCTGAGAAGCTGAGTCCAGGTTGCTTGAATACATGCTTACTTTGAAAAGTACTAGATGTGATAAATCTTAATTTGTGATAGATCGAATAGACACCTGAGATCATCACCATCCAAACTGAAAGTTTGATTCACTACTATAGAAACAGAAAATGTTTTAAAGCTTTTTTTTAAATCATAAAATCAGTGTAGAATATTGAGAGGTCAATCCTATCTCCACACTAAGACCGAAGAACAAGAAAAAACAAGTACAGGGTCAAATTTTGTGAATGAATTCAACATAGAAACATTAGAAGAAGTTACATCGTTTAGTGATTTTTATTTTTAAAATGTATTTGTCCTAACTCTTCACTGCTTTATCATAGATCGGAAGGCCTCCTTATGTAAGAGAGTATACAGAACAAATTCGCCGAGGTGGCCAACTGATGCAGGAATCAAAGAGTATTTTGTCTGTAGATGGGGCTAGGGCGGTGGATGATGGAACGTACACTTGCACTGCTCAAAATTTGCAGGGGACAACATCTGTAACCACCAGAGTCACTGTATTCGCACCTGCTACAACCACCAGAGGATGAAGCCAGGGGTAACAAGCTGAGGTTCGATAAATTCTTTGATAAAAAGAGTATCATCTTTCATTCAACAGTTATGAAATCCATTAAATGGACATACACCAACATTAGTATCTTCCTAGGGTTAACCATCTGTGCAGCTAGTGAGAAATTTGTGAGGCATCATTCTTCTGAAATGATAGCGTAACAATACTAATAAGACCAACCTGGAAGCACCCCAAAGCCTCCAAGGTCCTATCTGTTGGTAATTAATCATGAAAAAAATACTACCATACCTATTTAACATTATTTTCCGAACCTAGAACAATGTGATATACAGCATATATACATTCTCTTGTAGCCATCAGTTGCATTGCCTGTTTGTGAATTACATTACATTCAGTACAACTAGCAAGAGAATCACGAGGAATATAATTCACAAATATCCACCACTGCTCTAAGGTTTCACTTTTGTGACATGAAATCCCTTCATAGACATAACTGCTTGAGGACAAGCAAAGTCTATAAATATTATGGTATGACATATCAGCAGATGCAATTTTCAACCGACATTGGTAACTCCCTGCAGTCCATTATTTTACTAATTTTAAAGGGGAACTATCACTTTTATGGAATTTACACTGCTGAATAAAACATAAAAAATCACCCATAACGTATGTAAACCATTTTTCTCAATTTAATATTAAGCAAATAACATCACATACCAGATGGGACAAAGCAAAGCCAGGGCAAACTTAAATGAAGAGGAGAAATAGAAACTTTGTTTTAATTTCTTCTCTTGCCTGTATGATTAGGTTGTCCTGACTGACAGGTACAATGAAGAGAGTTTTAACAATGATGGAGGTGCCCAATGGAACAATTTAAAAGTGTCGATAAGCTACATTTAATTTGGTTTATCATGCATCACAATGCATATTTGTCAAGTATAGGGATAACCAAACATACTATTAAAAAACCTTTAAAGGAACAGAATTTCATGACTGTTCTTTTAGATGACCGAATTTAATAAAGGGAAACGGTCATCCAAAAAGTCCCATTTTAATGTCATACTTTTCGTTATTCACAATACAGATTAAGGAATAGCGCACTCATAAAACACATTTCTAAATTCTTTAAGCCTACTTAAAATCGCCCATCTCATCAAAAAAATGTGGGGATTCAGTTCCACCATATGGCCATATTGTGTTAAAGGAGCACTATAGGGTCAGGAACACAAACATGTATTCCTGACCCTATAGGGTTAAAACCACCATCTACTCACCCTCGTCCCCTCATGCCTCCCTAAATATAGTAAAATATTACTTGTATTCAAGTCTGCAGCTGCTTATTTTGTGCCTGTTTCCTTTAGACCGGAAGTGGTAGCCTGATCCAATCACAATGCTTCCCCATAATATTGGCTGAGACTGACAAGGAGGCAGATCAGGGGCAGAGCCAGCATGGTTCAAACACAGCCCTGGCCAATCAGCATCTCCTCATAGAGATGAATTGAATCAATGCATCTCTATGAGGAAAGTTCAGTGCCTGCATGCAGAGGGAGGAGATACTGAATGTTTGGATGCATTTTAGGCAGCCATGACCCAGGAAGCATCTCTAACAGCCATCTGAGGAGTGGCCAGTGAAGTTATCACTAGGCTGTAATGTAAACACTGCATTTTCTCTGAAAAGACAGTGTTTACAGCGAAAAGCCAGAAGGTAGTGATTCTACTCACCAGACAAAATTCAATAAGCTGTAGTTGTTCTGATGACTATAGTGTCCCTTTAAGCCCACTACTGCTTTACAGTACCCCAATATTCAAGATGTATGTTCCATGTGTGCCCCCACACGTGCTATTTTTTCAGCTGCAGGGTTAAAGCTGGAGGGACCTGGCACCCAGACTACTTCATTGAGCTGAAGTGGTCTGAGTGCCCATAGGGGTCCTTTAAACAACAAATGATATGCTAAAATAAGCAAGCTGTCACCATAGCAAAATAGGACAGTTTTTCTTAAATCATGACTTCTTAAATATAGCGAAGCTACTGTATTTGTGTATATTCACTGAGCCAATATCAATGTAAAACAGTGATATTCTACGAACTATAGACATGCTGCAAACATGACTGTGGTCTGTAGGTGGCAATATTGTGCAAGGCGTTATTTGCAGTCATTGTTCTATGAAGACACAGGGGATCTAGGAGAGGGACCTTTTGAAGTTTATACAATTTATTGTTACATTGCTTTAATATATCTTTTTCTCAAACAAGTGTGAACATGTGTTGTGGTTCTTTAGTTTGTATGTGATTAAACAAGCCACTTATTGAAATGATGCCTGCAACCCTCTTACCCTTTATAATATAGACCACCTCCATATACAACAGAACCCTTTATGAATAACTGCTACATACATAGAATAGAGTTTCCAGTACTCTACATTACGATTCTATTTTTATTATGAGTCATGTTTTGTGTATAGCAGACATAGAAAAAGAGTAAAGGCAGGGTAACGTTGCTTACAGGCAGCTAGAAAACACATTTAACAATGTGGATTCCCTATTCAAAGAATTATGGTCACACTACTCATTGTTAGTCAAAAGGTTTGTTGTATTTTTAAGTTCCTGAGCTCAAATTCAAAATGTCTACCCTGGCTATTTACCGCCTGGAACCATGGTCACATGATCTCATTGGAGGCTATGGACGGCCCAGCCCTGTTGTGTGTATTTTATCTGGGCTGACAAAGCTTTTAATAATGACTGTCAGGGAATAACGATGCAGTTTCAGGATAGTCTACCGTATATACTCGAGTATAAGTCGAGTTTTTCTGCACATTTTTTGTGCTGAAAACCCCCCACTCGGCTTATACCCGAGTCAATGTCTGTATTATGGCAACTTACATTGCCATAATACAAACCAGAACCGCCGGGCTCATTACAAGCCCGGCGGTCCTGTTGGGGGCTGGCAGGAAGCTCCTGTCAGTTCCCTTCTCCTCCGTGCCGTTCTGCTCCACACTGTAAGTCTGGCGAGAGCCGCGGCATCAGAGCGTTGCCACGGGTTACCGTGGCAACGCTTCGCGCGGCATTCAGTGGGGAGCTGACCGGAACGCAGGAGAAGGGAGCTGACAGGAGCTGCAGGAAAGGTAACTTACAGCTCGCTGCCAGCCCCCCTCCTACACAGCCCATCCACTGGACCACCAGGGAACGAGAGCCCCCCTCCCTGGCCAGCTAACAAGCAGGGAGGGGGGCTAAAAAATTAAATAAACATTTTAATAAAATTAAATAAACATTTTAATAATATTAAAATAAAATAAACATTTTAATAATATTAAAATAAAATAAACATTTTAATAATATTAAAATAAAATAACATAAAAATGTAATAATATTAAAAATAAAATGTAATATTAAAATAATAAAAAAATGCCCACCACCCACCAAGGTTACACACTCTGCATCACATACACAAACACACTCTGCATCACATACACACACACACACACACACACTCTGCATTATATACAGTCAGGTCCATAAATATTGGGACATCGACACAATTCTAATCTTTTTGGCTCTATATACAACCACAATGGATTTTAAATGAAATGAACAATATGTGCTTTCACTGCAGACTTTCAGCTTTAATTTGAGGGTATTTACATCCAAATCAGGTGAACGGTGTAGGAATTACAATAGTTTGTATATGTGCCTCCCACTTAAAGACAGGGTGACTAGATTTTGAAAAAAACAAAAACGGGATACTCATGCTCGATACAAAAATCGCTAAAAACAAACAAACAACAAACCAGAGAAATACATACACATTAGAAGTCTTTAACCTAATTATGACCAGAAGTGACTGTTACAGCTCATCCCCTTCCTGGTACTCATATGAGTATCTTTTCATTTACATTTTATAGGAGCATGATCAGAGAACACACATACCCTAGACCAGGGCCATCTTGACAGCATAAGAGGCCCCCGGGGAAAGTGTATTGATTGGTACCTCCAACAAATTCAAAACATACACACAGACTGCTGAACACACACAGACTTGAACACACAGACAGACTGCAGTGAGGGGTGCAGTGTCTGGGAGGGGTGAGTGTGTGGAGGGTGCAGTGTGGTTCCATGTGTGGGGGTGTAGTGTGTGTAGGGGTTCAGTGTGTTGGTATGTGTGGAGGGGGTGCTGTGTGTGGGGGGAATAATAGAGCAAATTTATATATTAAAAAAAAAAAAAACTTTCTTCTTACCTTTGGCCATTGAGGAGGAGGGAAATTTTGAATCCCAGGTGGTACAGTGGTGGTGTGTGCAGTTCAGCCTGCAGACTCTCCTCCTGCGACAAACTGCCTTGTGGCCGGTGAGGGAGATCTTTGATCTCCTCACCGGCCCGAGAAAGCAGATAGCAGAACTTGCTCTGCATGAGGCTGGCAGGGTAGATGGCCTTGGCCCATGGGGAAAGGAGGCGATTTTGCAAAACTGGGACATTTATGCGTCCTGATAAAGTTTCTCGGGATGCCGGGACAAATGGGTGAAAACCGGGACGTCTGGTCACTCTGATTAAAGGGAAACTAGAGTGGACAAAAAAAACTTTAGCCTAATGATGCAATTTTGGTGTATAGATCATGCTACCACTGTTTCATTGCTCAATTCACTACCATTTAGGAGTTCAATCACTTTTGTTTTTTCAGCTCTCTCCACACCTCCTCTGGCTCTGACTCTCACAGACTGTATGAGAAAAATGTTCATTATCAATCAGATATCTTGCTATCAATGTTTTTATCTTCCATTTCTGTTATTTGGACTTTAAACAATAACAGGAAGCTCCTGCAGGGTCTAGCAAGCTATTAACAGAGCAGGAGATAATAGTCTAAATTAAACATAATTTTACTCCTTACAGGAAGTGTTTAGGAAGGCTGTGAAAGTCACATGCAGGGAGGTGTGCCTATGGCTGCATGAACAAAATGATTTAATGACAAAATGGCAGAGAATTGATCAGTGAGACTGCAGGGACATGATGTATACACTAAAAACTGCTTAATTAAGCTAAAGTTGCATTGGTGCCTACAGTGTCCCTTTACGTTAGCAGGAAGTCAGGCAGCTTCTAAACTGTGTTTGCAACTCGCCCAACCATGGGCAGCTGTACAAAGCATCGGAGGTTTGCATAAGGTATGTGCCAACCAGATGCAAAAGCTGCTGTAAACTGATATTACTAGCCACAAAAAGTGTGTTTAAGCTGGTTGATTCACAGGTCAAAGAGTAAGGCCTACACAGAATAAAAAAAATAGAAAAAATGCCTTCATATCTAGAATGTTATTTTTTTTTTTTTTTTTTTAAAGAAAGGCTTCAGGAATTATTTATTTTTACCACAATCATTTCAGTAAGATGACATAGTCATGGTACTGAGAGTGACATTTCAGCCTTATTCCTCCTTTTCACAATGTGTATCTGGACTATTGCCCTAATTCAACCATCAATAAAAGGAAACCATTTAAATGCTTCTCTCTTACCTTTTTGTATAAACACTGGCTATCTTCTCGTGTCCACATAATAATGGAGGTTCATTCTTATGCAAATGTGAAACATGGGTTTTTGTGTGGTAGCAGAAGACAGTTGATTTGTGCAATTACAGGTTAGTAACCTGTGCACGTGTAAAAGAAACAGGGCTACCTGTGACATGCCTTTTTGGTCCACCAACCCTCAATTCTCTCTTGATCAACTAAATGTGTCAGTGCTACCATTCAGATTAAAGTATGTACAATATGACTGCATACCCAAACATTGTCCAGAATAGCACCACAATAGATCATATGTTAACAACATTCTGTTTAAACTTCTCCATAAGTTTATTTGATGTTGATTTGTATAAAACAGTTCTTTAACAGGTATGAATCTCATGTGCAAAATTAAAACCTTTGTCATTAAAACATGTTAACATTTTAATGTGTGCAGTTAGACGGTTACCTCTAAAACTGTATTAATTGGTGTCCAACTCCTTTCTTGTTCAGAAATATAAAATGAAATAATAAATCTACATCATATCATCTTGCTCTAACGTCATTACAGTTTGATTTAAAAAATAATTTATCATATAAAAAGTTTGGAGCGAGCTGATAAACCATTAAAAATACATTCTGCGAAACAGAATTACCAACAAATGTAAAGATCAAGAGGAAATGTTTGGACCAATCTACCATTTTATATACCGGTAATTGTGAATACAGTAATAAAATTATTAATTGACATAACAGTGAGTGGGGAAAGGAAGCGGAATAATGTCAAAAAGTAGATGGACCTATTGCATTTTACAGCAGATATGTTTTAACCAGTACGGTTTAATAGAACAAAATATAGTCAGTTTTTTATTCAGTGTATTTAAAAATAAAAGCTCATGCATTAGTCCAAACACTATAACCACTACAGCTTGTTGTAGTGGTTATGGTTCATGGAGGCTGTTGAAGTCCCTCCATTATTTTCCAAACCATTTTTACATGGTTTTACAAAGGATTCCCAGCACTCAAAGCCCACACATTATTATTCATACGTTACTCACATCTAATAAATGTAATAGAGAAATAAGGAAATGTATTATGATATGCGGAGTGATGGTTTATGGGTGCTTTGAATCTTCTGTTTGCTTGTTTTTCCAAAATGATTTGGAAAACAATTTACGCCCAAATTTTAAATTAACATTTCTGATATTTTTTTTTAGCAAAACATTTGTTTTCCTCTTCATCTTTTGTTTGTAACGCTGCCTGCACAATGCAGCGATTGTCTAATGCACTGCGTTGGAAAATGGTGTTTAGGTGACAAATTCCCTTTAAAAAAGTGCTATTGTGCAGATATGTCATCCCATATCCTACCATCTTTGGTTATAAAGTTACCTTCGTATGGTGGAACAAAGCAAAATATCCCTTCAGTCCACTCTGTAAGAAGTCCTTGAGAAAATGTGTTAGAAGAGAAGAGAGAACACTGGCCAGTTAATTAAAATAATGTCAGTTTATCAAAACTGAAATGTATACAATTGTATAAAATAATTACTAATGTTATTGTCTCTCTACACAAATGCCAAGAAATTCCTCAGTGCTGAATCAGAAAATGCGATATCCGTCAGTATCATTTCTAGTTAAAGAGACAACTGCTGTGTTCATTCCCAGGCTTCATTTCAAGAAACCTCATTACAGATATTTACTAATGTCCTCATAGTCAGAAATAAAAACCTCTAGTGATTCAACTATAAAGGGATATGTCAAAAATATTACAAAGTGTCTGTGTAGGGCATTATTTGAGTGTACAGTACAGAAGTGATGCTATAAGAAAAAGTTTGTGCCATTGATGGACAAAGCAAATATCTGATGGCTGGAATGGACAGCAGTAGCAGTAAAATCAATATACTGGCATTAAAAGAAAATTAAAAACAAAACAACAATAACACAATAAATAATTGAGAAATAAGGGGGTGCTGTTGGAGGTCACGATTTGTCAGCGATGGAATAAAACTTTTCTAAAATATATATATATAGTGGTTTTGCAGTACAGTCCATTATTTTTCTGCAGTATCGTGATCTAGATGACCATCATGGAAACTTCCTGAGTGTTGGTTGGCAATGAAAATGGTGGGTGGCCATCTCCATACACTGCCCTGTGTAAGAGCTGCTCCTTGTCACGCTGAAGTTCCTCCCGAAGATGCATTTCTTTTTCTAAGGTGGTTTGGGTATTGAGTAACTCCTCAGTCAAACGTCTGAAGGCAAATAGAAAAGATCATGGAGTCAGGTAAGAACGACTAAAACAACCCACCTTTCTCATTATCATGATGACAAAATCACAAGATACTTTTAATCACGTTAAATAATGCTCTATGAAGGGATATAACGAGTCCCATTTGCTTGACAGATATTAAAGTGGATCTGTCAATTTTAGGGGTCTTTGCATATATCGCAAAGACCCCCAAAACGGACGGTTCCGGTGGTGATCCACCGGCCGTGGCTTGCAGAGGTGGGGAGTATTACTTACCTCTACTTATCCCTTGCAGCCAATGCCATGTTAATGATGAAGGTACTCTTCAGCTCACATCCGTGAGAATAAAACACTGGAACCTGCGAGACTGCAGGATCATACATAGATAAAAGCCTGAATCCACAGCCATACTTTTTGACGGCTGCTGGGATTGGACAAAAATTGACAGAGAAGCTCTTCCTTTTGTAGATCTCAGGATTTACCACAACAATGTAGCCCCTAATTTGTCTTATGGTATCTCTAGTTTGCATTGGAATTTCAGTGGAATTCCAATGTAGTCTTTATCAGAATTTCATAAAGAGTAATTTTTTTTTTTTTTGAATTTGACAATTTTTATTGTACAGTACAAGTTAATATTTTAGCATTAGACATTAGACAGTACGTGGGTAATTGCGAAATTTACAGAACACAGTGATTACAGAAGTCAAGGTGTTGTATCATTGGTGTGCAGTTAAGTTGTCGTTGACTCTAGGACTGGCAATGCAATTACTTATACATCTTGCTTTTGCGGGTGGTAGGGTGGGAGTGTAGGGGGATTAGGGAGGGTGAGGGGTGGGGTAACTTGGTGGTGCAGAGATGGCTATTGGTTATGATTCTGACTCGCTATGATAGGTGTCGTCTATCTTGGACCTGGCTAGGTATTCAGTCCACCTGCTATGGGCTTGACGTAAGTGTTTTTTTACTCCAAATTGATGTGCGTAGGACATTTCGTAAGCCCAGTTGAGTTTCGCTTGGTTCAACAGAGAGTTTCGGTTGGGAGGGGTCGCACTCTTCCATAATCTTCCATAATACACATTACTGCTGAGATTAGGACGTGGTACGTAATTGCCCACTCGTCTTTAGTAATCGATTCAGGTGGTATAAATAGGATGCAGAGTTCTAGTGTGAGAGATATTTGTGTTTGAAACACGTCTGTCAGAATGGTTTGGATTTCTTTCCAGAATGGTTGTAATGTTTGGCATGACCACCATATGTGTGACATAGTGCCCTTAGATTTACCACACCTCCAACATGTGCTGGGGGAGTTAGGCCATATCTGGTTGAGCTTAGTAGGTACGAGGTACCATCTGTATATGAGCTTGCGTTGTAGCTCAAGATGGTTGGCGCAGGAGGAGACACCCTGGTGTGAAGAGTAAGCAGCGGCCCATCGCTCCTGAGGAATGGTTTTCCCCAATTCCTTGTGCCATGCTTGTGTGTATGTGTCATTTGGCCCATTTGGTTCTTGGATAAGAGTTCTATAGTTCAAGGAAATTTGTTTTTTGAGGGGTTTTGAGGTTGTACAAAGTTTCTCAAAGTCCATCATGCGCTGTGCCGGCGTTGTGGCCGCCTTGTCTGGGGTATTGTTGGCAAGAAATGATTTGATTTGTAGGTAGGCAAAGACTAGGTTGTGTGGTAGGTTAAAATCTTGCTGTAGGTCTGGAAATGGTCTAAGACCCTTATCATTGTACAGCTGATCAATTATTTCAATACCTCCTTTGGTCCATGGGTGTGTGTTAAATGTCGGTATCACTGATTCTAAAACTATCAGTGGGGTTGCTAGTGGCGTTGGGTGGTATATCACCATTTTCTGTTTAGACAGGTCCCATTGTTGTAGAATATGTTGGGTTGTTGGTAGAAGATGGGAGGTGTCTTTTCTATGGTGTTTAGGGGTCCAGAATATGGAATATAGAGTTGGGTGTTGAGCCCAGTAATTTTCTATCTCTAGCCATTGGGGGGATGAAGGCTGTTGTCTTAGGTGTGGTATTACTGATAGTGTAGCTGCTTTGTAATATGCTACTAAGTCCGGGATGCCCAGGCCCCCTTGTATTACTGGTTTTTGTAGAGTCTTAATTGCTACTCTGGGTTTTTTGTGTAGCCATATGAAGCCTGTGAGTAACTTCGTGAGACTTTTGATAAAGGTCCCTGGTAATGATATTTGTAGCGTTCTATATAGGTATTGCAGTCTTGGCAGTAGGGACATTTTTATTGCCGCTATTCTTCCCACCCATGATAAGTATTTCCCTTCCCAGGAGTGTAGAGTGGCTTTAAAGGTTGTCAGTAGAGGCTGGTAGTTTAGCTGAAACATGGCAGTAGGGTTCTTAGCTATCTTGACTCCCAGAAATGTGAGATAATCGTTCCTCCAATCTAATGGGAACTTGTCTTTAAGATTTTCTAGTTGGTCGGCATGTATGTTTATGCTAAGGGCTTGCGTTTTGGTGACATTAAGTTTGTAGAAGGACAGTTGCCCATATTCCGTGATGAGGTGCATGAGGTTAGGTAGGGAGATCAGCGGTTGTGTAAGTGTTAGGAATATATCGTCCGCAAAAATACTTAGTTTATATTCCCGCTTACCAAGTGGGATACCATGGATTGCGGAGTTCTCTCTAATTTTGGTTGCTAGTGGTTCTAGAGCTAACACATATAACAATGGGGATAGGGGACAGCCTTGACGAGATCCATTGCTTATAGTAAATTCGCTTGAGCGAAATCCAGCATTTAAGACTCTCGCAGTTGGGTTGCTATAGAGGGCTGCTACTGTGTTCGTGAAATGGCTGGGGAAGCCGAATTTTGACAAGACCGCTTGGAGGAATGACCAGTTGAGTCTATCAAAAGCTTTCTCCGCATCTAATGAGACTAGGAGACTGCTGAGATTTTTCCTCCTGATACTGTGGATCAAGTCCACTACTTTGCGTGTGTTGTCTGCTCCTTGTCTACCTGCCACAAATCCCACCTGATCGTTGTGGATTAATGTTGGGAGTATGGATCCTAAGCGTCGGGCATATATTTTTGCGTAAAGTTTAGCATCTGTATTAAGAAGGGAAATTGGGCGAAAGTTAGGGCAGTGAGTTGGGGGTTTACCAGGGTTTGGTAGTGTAATGATGTGTGCTAGGAGAAAATCTGCGGGGAGTGTCTTGTCCTTGGTGGCCGAATTAAATAGTGAGGCTAGGGAGGGGGCTAACTGAGTCGCGAATCTTTTATAATACGCATTCGTAAATCCGTCTGGGCCCAGTGCTTTATTTTTAGGCAGGGTGCGTATTGCTTCCATCACCTCTTTCGTCGTGACTGGGCTGATTAGTTGGGCCGACTGGTCATGGGTGAGGGTCGGCAGGGGTATGTCACGCAAGTAGGTTTCTATGTCTTTATTATCAGGTTTGGGTAGCTTGTCGGATCGTTCTAGGTTATATAGTCTGTCGTAGTAGTCAGCAAATGCGTTACTAATCTCAATGGGGGAAATTATCTTTTTGTCATTGGTGAAGATGTGTGAGATTTTTGTGTTGGCTTCTCTTTTTTTCAGTCTGGCTGCTAACATTTTACTGGCTTTGTTGCCCTGCGCGTTGTGTGCTGCGCGAAGTTTGCGGAGGTTGAAGCCAACTCTTTCTAGAGTATGTAGTTTCATTTTATCCACAAGGTCCCTAATAGACTTTTGTGTTGTCTCCGTCGGGTGTTTTTTATTTATTGACGTAAGGTCCTCTAGTTGTTTGTGCCATGTCAGCCATTGGTTGCGGTTGGAGCGTTTTAGTTGGGCTGCTCTCCTCAGGAGGAGACCCATAATAACTGCTTTATGTGTTTGCCATACTGTACTAGCTGATGTGTCCTCTGACTTATTCAGCATGAAGAATTCCGAGATGGCTTCTTCGAGTTGCTGAGTAAAAGAGTTGTCTAGTAATAAAGTTTAATTTAGTCTCCACGGGTTTTTGTGTTTATAGTCATAGTTGTCTTTGAGGGTTATTGTCAGTGGGGCGTGATCTGACCACGAGATCTGTCCTATAGTGCAATCAATGGCTTGGTCTAGGTGCTGGCCTTCTATATGAAATCTATCTATTCTAGTGTATGTATTATGTGTGGAGGAGTAGTAAGTGTAGTCTTTTTCCTGTGGGTGAAGAACTCTCCATACATCATATAATTTGTGACTTTCTAATAGGTTGAGGTATGTCGTACATGATTTTTGTTGTCTGGTGCGTGATGCCTGGGCTGCGGTAGAGGTTGTGTCTTTTTGGGGGTCCAAGATTTGGTTGAAATCCCCACAGAGGACAAGAATGCCTTCTTGGATCGAATGTAGTACTGTTAATATTTTGTGTAGGAAATTCCTTTGGTACGTGTTTGGTGCATACACGTTTGCCAATGTGTATTTAGTGTTATTTATTGTGCATATGATTATGAGGTACCTTCCCTCTTTATCAGATTTTGTGGCATGGTGTTGGAAGGAGACTGAGTTATTGATTAATATGGATGTGCCTCCAGATTTCTTCCCGGACGTGGCATGGAACTGGTATGGGTATAGGTTTTGTTTCAGCATGGGCGGGGATTTAAAATGTGTCTCTTGCAGGCAAATGAAGTCAGGTTGGTCCCTCTTAAGGTCTCTGAAGAGGCAATGCCTCTTATACGGGGTATTCAATCCTCTCACATTATAGCTTTGTATTTTCATAAATCAGTGGAATTACAAAAAGCTTCACTAGCGGCTGTGGGTGGTTGTAAGAGCGGTTGTGGGTATCTCGTGAGTCGTGGAAGTACTCTCTGTTGTTGTAGCGAATGTAACTCGCAAGGGTTGTTGTCTATGTTTGTGGTAGTAGGCGTAGCCTGCTTAGTAGTAGATCGTTTGGTGGACTGTCTCTGCATATTGCATATTCTAAGGTACAACCTGTATGTTTCAGGCTCTCTGACAGTGAGGTCGAAGGGGAGTGAGGGAGGGGAGGGTAGGGGTAAGTTGCACTGAGAGTGTGCAAACAGCAACGGTAGTAGAAATATAACCCATACATGGGTCAGGGAACCATGAGTCGGCTCCATTGGGAACGTGGTTGATGAGTGTATTACTAACCAATCGTCGGCCATATTCAGCCGCTGTGACCAACATGCAAGTATACATTTTGCCCTCAGGGCTCTAAATATAGGATATGGTGATCGCTGCTAACGTTAAGGGTACTTTGCTGCGTATGGGTTGATTATTGGCACATAATAACGTGCTGAACCGTCCTTTACAACAAATTACATATCGTTATTCAACATACAGTAAACATTCAGTGGGGTTGAACACGGGTTCGGAGCCCCTTTTGATCACATAGTGTTTTACAGATTTTTTTTTTTTTTTATATTATATAACTTTCAATAAACATTTTTAAACAATTTTAAGTATACATCTCGTGCAATTATGTATATAAGAACTATACATAGTACCGTTGTGGTGAGGAGCGCCAGATCTGTGTTGCATTAATGTGACAAGACCTTGGCAGTGTCAGGATCTTAGCTGCCCCCCATGGTGTTGTGTAAGTGTGGATAGGTTGCCGTCGTGACCCCCTAATATCAGCTGCGTGTTTGCCAGTCTTATGTGCTCGGCTCTTGAGACTTGGCGGTGTAATGGCGTTACAAGTGTGTGTGTGGTAAGCTAGTGTAATGTGAGTGTATGGGGGACAGCATATTCACCTGTCCGGCGACCTCTGTGGTGAGATCTGTTTCATATACGATCTGGTGTAGCACCGTAAATACATTTGAGTCTGAGTTCTGGGGTTAAGTGTCCTGATGGCTTTCGCGCCATTTTAGCTGCTGTGGTAATCCTGCATGGTGTGCGGATCTTCGGGTCTTTTCTTACTCTCTTCCTCCTGCACGCGGTTTCTTCCAGTCGGGTTGCAATTTGGTCGGGTGCTGCAGAGTGCTTTGTCGCTGGTGTGCGCTTGGTTGGACTGGTATGCCCCATTTCTGCAGAGCTTTTTTGCCTTCCTCCGGGGTGTTTAGTGAGTTGATGACTCCATTCTTTTGAACTAGCAGGTGCACTGGGTGGCCCCAGCGGTACTGCATGTCATGGAGACGGAGTGCGTCTGTGATCATTTTAAACTCCCTCCTCTTCTGCAGTGTACGCTGAGAGAGGTCGGAATACAGCTGGATGGTGTTATATGGCGCTGGCAGGTCTCTCCGCTGTCTGGATGCCCTCATTATCGCTTCCTTAGCATGGAAGTAGTGAAGACAGGCAAGTATATCCCTGGGAGCTGTGTCTGGGAGGAATTTAGGTTTAGCAACTCTGTGGGCTCGGTCAATCAGGAATACATCCGCGGGGAGATCCGGTGCTAGAGTTTTAAAAAGGCCTGTAAGGTGTGCCACTATGTCGGGTGGCTTAACTGTTTCAGGTACGCCACGAAAACATATGTTGTGTCTCATCGACCTGTCTTCCAGGTCCATGAGCTTATTCTGACACACCGACAGTTCTTGTTCCAGGTTTTGTACGTGGTTGGCCATGTCGTTGTGTGCCTCCGCGTATTCACCCATGCGGTTTTCCATATGGGCAGTTTGGTCTCCTAACTCCTGTACATCCTTTCTCAGTTCTGAGATGGTTTTATTAAAATTGTGCAGCAGTTTTTCTGACATGTCGTCTAGGCATGCTTGCAGTATATCTTGAGTGACTGGTAGTGCGCTGTCACCTGGGGATCCCTGTAGGGGGGAGAGTGTCGTCGCCATCTTGGTCGGACGTGCACTGGGCTTTGGGCGGCTGGTTTCGGGCTGTAAAGGATTCTTTTTCCCCTTATGTTGAGCCATCTTGAGGGGAGTTTTGGGCACATTTCTGTGGTCAAAGTCGCTGGTTAAGTCGCTTTTAGGCCTCTCTCACATGCGTCCTTCCTCGCCGAGCGCCAAGCCACGCCCCCGTATTTTTTTTTTTAAATACTAAAACGTGACAGATCTGCTTTAAAAGAAAACGGGTCTGTGTGATTAAATTTCAATCCAACCAGTTATACCCAGGTCTTTTACATATTGTATTTAAGCTTAAATGGTTTATGAGAGTGTAGATCTTGTAGATCTTGATCTTGCTACAGACATTTTCTGGACTCCATCAGCTGCACTTTAAGGTGTCATTAAAAAGAAACTGTAGGGAAGAAAGGATATCAGTAGCTCTCCATTCATAAAAAGGGTACTGTATGTGCCCCTGACCAGTGTCAAACCGTGCTTCCTGGCTTAGAATTACATGGAGGAATGGAACTGGAGAGTCAACGTACGGGTCAAACCATTAGTGAATTGTTTAACCCCCTAAAGGTAAGGAAGAGCCAGGGCTAGCCTGGAGTGTGTCTTTAATATACACTTACTACTTAGTTGAGAATGTTTAAAGATTTAATAACTTTTGCAGTGGAACAAGAATCAGTTGAAATATCATAATTTAAACTGATGTCTGGCAGACAAATTTCCTCAATATATTTGGTCTCCAAACATACACTTTCATACATGGACTGGCCTTAATTCTGTTGGGTTAGTGCACAACTCATTCACCTAGCAATGTAACATGAGTAATGTCTGGCAAGCTTAGTTTATGTAAAAACCTATATTTAAGCCCTTAGTGATCAGACCGGTTTTCAATTTTCTTACCGTTAAGCACCAGGGCTGTAATTTTTCTCTTACTCATTTACTGTACTCGCACATATTATATACCGTTTTTCTCGCCATTAAAAAGTAATTCCAAAGATACCATTATTTTCATCATATCATATAATTTATTATAAAAAAAAAGATAAAATATGATGAAAAAAAATGTAAAAATAAATAAATAAAAAAAACACTTTTTCGAACTTTGACCCCTAAAATCTATTACACATCTGCAACTGCCAAAAACACCCATGCAAAATAGTTTCTAAATGTTGTCATGAGTTTAGAAATGCCCAATGTTAACATGTTCTTAGCTTTTTTGGGAAAGTTAAAGGGCTATAAGTACAAGTAGCACATTGCTAGTTCCAAACCAATTTTTTTTCAAATTTAACGCAAGTTACATTGTAACACTGATATCGGTCAGGAATCCATGAATAACGCTTCACATGTATATATTTTTTAAAAGAAGACAACCTAAGGTATTAAACTTGGGGTATTTTGACTCTTTTCATGCAACCATTTTACCACCAATCTATGTCAAATAAAAAAATAAAAATAAAATAATTAGTGATTTTTGGACACACATAGCAATTTAAGAATACATGTACTGAGCACTTTAAGGGTAACTGCTAAAGAACACCCCAATATGTGTTCAGCAACATCTCCTGAGTACAGTGATACCACCCATATATAGGTGTGTTGGTTTCTCTGGGGGGCTAAAATACCTTATTTGGTATGTTCCCAGCTGGTCATCATGCACCCATGTCCTATTTGGAAACTTTTTGAAGCCGGCCAATGCAATTTAACCCCGTCAAACCATATATTTTTTAAAAGTAGACACTTTTTAACACTTTCCATGCACTAATTCTACCACCAATCTTTTTCAAACGTTTGGGTAGTCATTTTTTTTATGTTGTTTTTCCTCACATAGTACTTTAGGAATGGATTCTCAGTTCCTGTTACGTGTTACTGCCAAAGAACACCCCAATACTTGTTCAGCAACATCTCCTGAGTACAACAGTGCCTCCAATGTACAGGTTTTACGGGATCAAATATAGGGCTTTCCCCTTTTCCATGTGTGCACATTGAAATTTGGATACAAATGCAGAAAGAAAAGTCCTGCGCTCAACTCCCATCACTAGTGGGCGGCTGCAATGACTACAGTACACATCAGCCCCAATACATAGTAAAAACCAAAGAAAAACATGTTACTTGCGCTCTGTCCTTTATCCCTATGTATTTTTTAAAACAAATGGAGGTCTTTTAGTTACCTCCAATGGCCATGAGAGGTTGAGCCCACCTGCCACATCAAGGCAGACCCCCCTAGGTGGGTCCTAACTCTAACCATTCACCTTGCTTCCTTGAGCCTCTGGCAAAAATCTCTAATGAGACAGAAAGGGGTATTTTTTATATACACCCCTATACATTATTAACACATTGAAATTTGCCAGATTGGTTTGCTAGGCCTATGTTGCCTTTGAGACCGTATAGCAGCCCAGGAATGAAAATTCCATACAGTGGCGTACATACCAGGGTCGCAGGGGTCGCGGCTGCGACCGGGCCCGGCCCACCAGGGGGCCCGGCCGCCCCTGCGACCCGGTATGTACGCTCTGGGCCAGCCTCTTCTCCTGGGGGGCCCTAGAGCCGGCCACCTCCGGGCCCCCCCCGAGGCTGGCCCTGCTGCCACCCGGCTGGCCGGTCCTGTGGGCGCGCGAGGGAGCACTCTCCCCTGAGTGCTTCCTCTTCAGCTCCCTCGCGCACCGCGTAGGGATGCCGGCGCCGGAAGATGACGTCATCTTCCGGCGCCGGTATCAGTACGCGGCGCGCGAGGGAGCTGAAGAGGAAGCACACAGGGGAGAGTGCTCCCTCGCGCGCCCGCCAGCCTGACTGCCCGCCGGGTGACCGGACCCCCAGGAGCCCAGCAGCACCACTGGACCCCAGGGAATCCCCTCAGCACTCCAAAAGGTAAGGAGGCTGGGGGGATTAAATACAAAAAAACGTTAGTGTGTGTGTCTGTGTGTGTGTGAATGTTAGTGTGTGAGTGTTAGTGTGTGAGTGTTAGTGTGTGAGTGTTAGTGTGTGAGTGTTAGTGTGTGAGTGTTAGTGTGTGAGTGTTAGTGTGTGAGTGTTAGTGTGTGAGTGTTAGTGTGTGAGTGTGAGTGTGTGAGTGTGAGTGTGTGTGTTTTAGTGTTTGTGTCTGCTAGTGAGTGTCAGTGAGTGTGTTACTGTGTGTGTCTGTTACTGTGTGTGTTTGTGTGTGTTAGAGTGTGTGTCTGCTAGTGTCAGTGAGTGAGTGTGTGTCTGCTAGTGAGTGTCAGTGATTGTGTTACTGTGTGTGTCTGTTACTGAGTGTGTTTGTGTGTGTGTTAGTGAGTCTGTTTGATGTCTGTTAGTGAGTGTGTGTTTGTCAGTGAGAGTGTATGTTTTTGTAAGTGAGTGTGTATGTATGTCTAACAAGAAAAAGGAAACTCAAAAGGCTGGAAAGTGGGGGGGGGGGGAGGAAAAGACACTCCCGTATCCCACTGCCGAGCCTCCAGAGTATAGAGGTCACCTGGACTGGTTAAAAGGGGGTAACCCTGGAAATTGTAGAAATAGACTAAGGATGTAAACCTTTTTGTGAGAAAGCTTGCCTTGCATAAATACCATGCAGTACGTAAAGAAACTAAGGCCCAAAGCTTGGGTCTATCACCAAACGACTTGGAGTGCTTAGACACTCTGGTGGAATTACTTAACTCTGGGGATGGTACTATACAATCTGATATACCACATACTAATTTGAAACCCAAGAGTAAGTTTACCCCTCATTTTCAGGATTATAAAAATTTGGAGGTATTTTTGGAAATGGTTACCAGGGAAATAGATAAGATAAAAATGGATGACTTTGATCTATCCCCTAATGGCAACCTTAATACTCAGGAACTAATAGCCCTGAAAAAACTACAGAGCTATAAAAATTTGATTTTCAAACCCTCTGATAAAGGGGGCAATGTGGTGATACTTGACAGAGACCACTACATTCGTATAGCTGAAAGACTTCTATCTGATAAAAATACTTACCGTATACTAGCAAAAGATCCTACAAAAGCGTTCCAAGCTGAGTTAAAAACTATGCTTACTAAGGCTGTGAATCATCAACTCATTAATCAGGATGAGTTTGAATTTATGTGCACCAAACAACCATGTCTATCTACTTTTTATTGTTTGCCTAAAGTGCACAAATCCCTAACCGATCCGACCGGTAGGCCGATAGTTTCTGGTTGTGCTAACCTAACTCAGAATGTAAGCATTTATGTGGATAAAATTCTGTCCCCAGTAGTACAGAAGCTACCATCTTTCCTTAGAGATACTAAACAAATGTTGCATTTATTGACCAACCTTATTTTACCCCCAAACGCTATCCTGTGCAGCCTTGACGTGGAGGCCCTTTACAGCTCAATTCCTCATAACCTAGGTATTAAACATACCCGTGAACTATTAAATCTTGAAACTGACCTACCTGAACATTATGTGAATTTTGTGATGGAATTACTTGAATTCATTTTGACTCGTAATATCTTTCTGTTCAATGGCAAAATCTTCCACCAGACCACTGGTACAGCTATGGGGACGTCTTGTGCGCCCTCATATGCCAATCTCCATCTAGGCTGGTGGGAGAGGTGTATTAGGGCAGATCCCAAGCTGAAATCATACACTAATCAGATCTTCTATTGGAAAAGATACATCGATGATGTGTTTTTGATTTGGCTTGATACATCAGAGAGATTCAAAGAATTTGTATGTCTGCTGAACAGCAACGATTTTAACTTACGATTCACAAGTGAAGTAGGGGGTCAAAACCTTTGCTTTCTAGATCTAGCACTACAGGTATCTAAAGAAGGCAAAATTGAAACAACCTTGTACAGAAAGAAGATAGCCTCAAATAACCTGCTATGCTGGTCTAGTCATCACCCCATATCACTCAAATCCGGTATCCCAATAGGCCAATATTTGAGACTTCGACGAAACTGCTCCACGATGGAGGAGTTCAAATTAAAAGCAAATGAGCTGCGTCACATGTTTAAGGCCAAAGGTTACCCAAATAGGGTTCTGAAAAGAGCCTATCTGAGGGCAATCCACACTGAACGGGAAACCCTAATTACAGATGGGGGTCGTAAGACTGAGGAAAATAAAATACGCTGCATCGGTACATATGATGCAGGATGGGACACTATGCTGAATGTCTTTCAAAAATTTTGGCCTATCCTCCAATCAGATAAGCATATGAAGGAAATTCTGCCATCACTCCCTTCAATTACAGCACGGAGGGGCAAAAACTTGAGAGATATCCTAGCACCTAGTCACCTCTCAACTACGTCCCCGTCAGGTTATTTTCAAAAATACCTACCAATGGGTTCTTTCCAATGTGGTCACTGCAGTGCATGCCCGTTTATTACCAAGAGGGCCTCTGACAGCAAGGGCTTAATGAATTTCAAACCACGTTCCTTCTTTAATTGTAACACAACAGGAGTAGTTTACCTACTGTCTTGCTCCTGTGGCCTAAAATATGTAGGCAAGACTTTTCGCCACTTTAGGCTAAGGATACGTGAACATGTAAATTCTGTCAAGAGATGTTTGGAAACACCCGTCTCAAGGCATTTACATCTACATCACAATCACTCCTCGGCAGGCATCCGGTTCATGGGTCTTGAACATGTACCACAGCCTCCTAGGAAAGGAAACTGGGACCTAAAACTAAGACAAAGAGAGGCGTTTTGGATTTACCATCTCAAAACGCTATCTCCCCTGGGGTTAAATGAAGGGTTTTCATATTCCCCGTTTATTTAAAGTACTGCAATAATTCTGATAATAAATGGTATCTTAAGTTATGCCTGTATATATGTATATATTCTTTATTTATTTATATTTATATTTGGTGTTCATATGTCCATTCACTTTACTTGTATTATAGGTCTAAGAGTTTAGGGGTCTGTTTTGTGTTTGCAAAACTAATGGGTTACTATTTACAGTGGCAAAAACAAAAATAATTGTCGGCTTCTGTGTATGATTGCCCATATAGCCATTGTACTTATCCCTTACTGGTTTACAACGGTTATAAGTTGTTTCTTTAATTGTACTAATAGCTACACAATACAGCCATAAGAATCAATCCACATACTTGACCTATATGACACAATTTGGACATTCCAAGGGTTAATTGTTAAGCTATGGATACTGCACTTTAGACATAGTAAGTATCCATTTATATCTGTTCCGGGCGGGGCACTCAAAGGGTTAATTCCCTTCCACCTGATTATGTTCAGCTTTCTGTTCTGGCCACCTCTGACATAGAAATGTGGGCTGACACTATGGTGTGTTACACCACACCCCCACAGCCCCATTCGCAGGAGGACCAGAGCAGCTTAGACACAATCACAGGTGATTACAATAAAGCTTATGAGCTTAAGGTATAAATTTACCACCCGGACAGTTTCTGCTCACTGCTGATACCCCTGAGGACGGCGTGTGGTCACGCCGAAACGTACGTCGGGTTCTTCTGTGTTTTTAATACTCTTTGAGCACTTTGCTCTGAGCACCTTTTTCATTTATGTTTTTCTAGCATGTGTGTGTAACCTGGGGATTCAGATGTTATGACAGCATTTAGATTAGAACACCCACGAAGGTGTTTTATAGGAGATAGGGTATTAGCATAGCACTACTGTTTGGTTGGGAGTGTGTGTTTCTCCCTTTCCCTGTTCTCTCCTACTGCTTTGTTACCTGAGTTATGTATGGGGGTACATATTGCCTTCTATCCCCTCTCCGTTTTTAGTGAGGGTTCCTTTTGGCTATTAGGCTCCTGACTAGCCCTGTTCCTACCATACATATTTCTCCCTATATTATTCTGTCCATCACTGATAACCCAGGTTTTTAATTGATTTCAATAAAGGCTTTTTTATTTTTTTTGGCAACTATACTACTGTTGAGATTGGACTGGGTATTTACCCTCTGGGCGGTCTTTATATAAGACATCCCTTTTTGTGTATGTATGTCTGTCGCTGAGTGTGTCTCTGTCAGTAAATGTGTGTGTCTGTTAGCTAGTGTGTATGCGTCTGTTCGTGAGAGTGTGTGTGTGTGTCTTCAGCACTTACCTTTCTCCAGCGCCGGACTCCCTTGGCGCAGGGGAACCCTCCGCCTCTCAGCTCCGAATGCGCATGCGCGGCAAGAGCCGCGCACGCATTCAAACCGCCCATAGGAAAGCATTACTCAATGCTTTTCTATGGACGTTCAGTGTCTTAGAATCGCGGAAGCGCCTCTAGCGGCTGTCAGTGAGACAGCCACTAGAGGCTGGATTAACCCTCAGTGAAACATAGCAGTTTCTCTGAAACTGCTATGTTTTCAGCTGCAGGGTTAAAACCAGAGGGACCTGACACCCAGACCACTTCATTGAGCTGATGTGATCTGGGTGTCTGTAGTGGTCCTTTAAGTGTGTGCATCTGTATGCACTGGCGTACATACCGCTGTCGCAGGGTTCGCAGCCCTGCAACCCCTGCGACCAGGTGCCCGCCACAATGTGTTGCGGCCCCGGTCCGCCAGAGTAAGCGCGGGGGGTTGGGGGGGGCCCACGGATCAATTTTCGCACCGGGGCCCCATGGGTCATGTGTATGCCACTGAACCATGGCATACCATTTGTAAAAGTACACAACCCACGGTATTCAAAATAGGGTATTTCCAGTCTTTTGTAGTAGCCACTTAGTCACAAACGCTTGCCAAAGTTAGCGTTCATATTAGTTTTTAGCTTTTTTTGTTTTTTTTTACACAAAAACTACACTTTTACCGGTGATTTCGTCGTCTTAATAAGTTTTACTGTTTTAAACACTCATATTTGTGTTCAGCGAAGTCTCCAGAGTATAACAATACCCCCAATGTGCAGGTTTCATGGTGTTTTGGAAAGTTACAGGGTCAATATAGGGCATGCCCGATTCAGTTAGCCAGATTGGTTTTCTGGGTCTATGTTGCCTTTTGAGACCATATGGTAGGCCAGGAGTGTGAAATAACCCCATCATGGCATACCATTTTCAAATGTAGACAACCCAGGGTATTCCAAATGGGGTATTTCCAGTCTTTTGTAGTAGCCACTTAGTCACAAACACTGGCCAAAGTTAGCGTTTTTATTTGTTTTTTTCTATAAAAAATAAATAAAAATGTTTCCAATTTATATTATATACACACACACATAATACGTGTGTGTATATATATGTGTATATATATATATATATACATATATACATACATACATACACACATAATACGTGTGTATATAATATATATATATATATATACACACACACACACACACTTATTTTCTATATTATAATTAAAGCATTTTATAATATAGTATACATAATGCATATATATGATTTAATCATAAATGTATTTTGAGATATATATGTATATATCAAAGTACACTTGTAATGAAATCATATATATGCATAATATATTATAAAATGCATTAATTATTTTGTAATATATTATACGTATATTATTATATTATATGTATAATATATTCATTAGTTTTTTTTTTTTACTTTTTAGCAGCCTGGGTGAATGTGACAGCTCAGACAATCCCCCTGCTCCTTCTATTGGAGGGCTGGGGTGGCCGGAACTGCTGCAAGGGGACTGCTGGGGTCTCGTGATTGCGGCGGATCGCCAGTCCAGAGCTCCTATTTGCTGCGGTCGTACTAGGTACGCCCGCAGTCCTTAACGACCGTTTTTTTGTCGGATGCACATAGTACGTCCACGGTCGTTAAGGGAATATACATAGATATATATATATATATATATATATATATATATATTTTCTTTCTAAGTGTATTTTGATATTGATATAAATATATATATATCAAAATACAGTTAGAATAAAATTACACATATTTTTTTAAACATTTTTTCAGTTTGTTTTTAATTATTTATTTTTATAATATAGACATACACAATATATAGTTATATATTTATGCATGTGTGAAATTTTACTCTAAGTGTATTTTTATATTAATATATGTATATATTAATAAACAATACACTTAGTATGACATTATATATAAGATATATATGTATATACACACATATTATATATAGATATAATGTGTTTTTTTTTTTTACTTTTTCCACCAGCAGGGGAACTGCCTGCTGGCATCACTGTGGATACCTGTTGCGGCTATGTGACCACTCTTTTAGAGCAGTCTGTAGCGGAGAGCCGATCTTGCACAGCTATTCTCCACTAGAGATTCCAGTGAGGCTCAGGAACAAGGTGATGTTAAGTCCATAGGCAAGGTTTCCAGCAGGTAAAGTAATACAGCAGTATCCCCATCGCAATCCCAATAACTGGACGACACACAGTTTCAGGAGTAGACTGACAAGCTTTATTCCACAGTTCCTTATAAAGCCCTCTCCCATGCAAGGGAGGAGGTTCTAACACTTAAGACATTATCCAATCTCTAAGTAGTAACCTCCCACAGATCTCCTCCCCTCCTCTAGCATCATAATCCCCTTATTGTGTACACAGTTTCCCCCGAGTTTTGGATGTACCCTAAATACTTGGGGTACATCCACAAATCCAACATCCCCAGATAGCTCTATTCTGGGGGACCAACATACTTAAAAATTAGCCCATTCGGATGAATGGTTCGTGAGATATGGGGTTCCAAAGATTTGACCGACCGCATGGGTAAAGTATCCGAAAACAGTTCCATGCATTTTGGCCCTGCGGTCGGTCACAAACAAGGGAATGAAAACAGGCGAATTGCCTGTGTTATAGAGCCTGGAGAGGGTTTGAATGAATTCCCTTGTTTATGGGGCTCTTTCTACCGAACGGCGGGTCATTCGGTAGTTTCCATACGAATTTCTGGAAGTATGTGTCATGACATGAAGGGGTGCTGCCCTGCAACAGCACTGTCCCTTTAAGTGTGGGAACCAACTTAGCAGAGAAATAATTCTAGGACACGATAAATGGAGTAAGAAAATGTATTAAGGCAAACCAAAAGGATATAGATATATATAATATATACAAAACAAAATATGACAATGCCACAAATATATAAATATATACAATAACCCAATATATACACAATAGAGCAGGCAGAGTCCACGATAGTCCTAGGCAAAGGTAAAGGCTTAGTCAGGTTAGTGCAGCCACCAAGTACAAAATGAACATCAAGGGGCAAAGTCCTAAGCAGGTCACACAGAAATAATGCAGCAAGGTCAGAATCACTGGAGAAGGAGTCTAGACAGGAACACTGCAGGCGAACACTGGAACAGGAGGCACAGGACACAGGACCATAAGGACATCGGAACACCGGATCAGGAAACACAAGATACTCAGGATACTCAGGAAACAAGACACAGGAGACAGGAGACAGGAAACAGGAGCCAGAATCACGGGAGCCAGGAAACAGCAGGTACAGGGTCAAGGATAGAGGATAATGATCTGACCGGGAGTGAGGGGAGAAACCAGAATATATAGGTGCTAAACAAGGGCCAGGTGTAGTGCCTAACGAAAGGAAATGAGAAACAGTGCCAAACAGAAAGAGTGGTGAGTGCGAGTACTGCACGAGGGCATATTGACTAAGGAGTGTCGTGACAGTATGGAGGTCTCAGCGGTGTTTGCCTAGTCAAGTGTCCGATTTTAGTTCCAGACACTCGACGGCAAAACACCGCTGTTCGGTAGTTTAAGATGGCCGCCGCCACGTGTTTGTTTCCCGAATGGCGGCCACCCAGAGGACAAAGACCACACTGCACTGATTGCCAATTACCTGTTTGCAACATTGTTGCAAACGGTAATTGGAGGCACACTCATTCCTGGGTGGTCTGGTTGTTCGGTAGTTTCATTCCTTTGTTTTATTTGAATGATTCTACCGAACAACTAGAGGAATACAATTCTTTACATACATTTAACTGTCATTATACCCGGATACCATGCTTTCTATACATGTACATACACATTAAACCAGCCATATGACCAAATACACTTATTCTCATACATGTCGTGGGACAGCCCGGTACCAATCCGCTACACTGCTCCCCCTTGCCCACAAGCCGGCATACACAGTCTGATCCAACACGGATCGGCTTGGGGATGTCCGGGGGCTCACGGATCATTTCTCTAAGTCAGTTTGTCTTGACAACCCGTCAGCATTTCCATTCTGCTTACCCGGCCGGTACTGGATATTAAAGTCAAAAGGCTGTAGCGCCAAACTCCAGCGCAGCAGCCTGGCGTTGTCTCCAGCCACCCGGTTCAGCCAGACTAACGGGTTGTGATCCGTGAGCAAGGAAAAGGGCTGTCCATATAAATAGGGTTGTAGCTTCTTTAGGGCCCACACCACAGCCAGGCATTCCTTTTCGATGGCGGCGTAGCTTACTTCTCGAGGTAACAGTTTGCGACTGATGTAAGCCACTGGATGTTCCCCGCCATCGGCCCCGACTTGACTCAGTACTGCCCCCAATCCAAACATAGAAGCGTCTGTGTGAACAAGAAAACGTTTAGTTGGATTGGGAGCTGCCAAGACAGGGGCATTTATCAGTGCATTTTTCAATTGTTGGAATGCCTGCTCACACTCCGGGGTCCAGTTTACTTGGCGGGGAAGGTTCTTACGGGTCAGGTCAGTGAGGGGTTTGGCCAGGGCGCTATAATTGGGAACAAACTTCCGGTAATACCCTGCTGTCCCTAGAAACGCTAAAACCTGGGTCTTAGTCCTAGGGGTGGGCCACTGGGCTACAGCCTCTACTTTGGCGGGTTCGGGTTTTTGTTTACCGCACCCTACTCTATGTCCCAGGTATTGTACCTCAGCCATGCCGATACTACACTTGGCCGGCTTCAAGGTCAGACCTGCTTCCCTTATCCTATCTAGTACAGCTCCGATGTGAGCTAAGTGTTCCTGCCACGTATTGCTAAAAATAGCAATATCGTCCAGGTAGGCACATGTATAGTCCTGGAATCCATCTAGGAGTCGATCCACCATCCTTTGGAAGGTGGCTGGGGCGTTTTTCATCCCAAATGGCATGACCTTAAACTGGTACAAGCCAAATGGGGTGACAAAGGCCGACTTCGGGATGGCGTCTGGGGCCAGGGGGATTTGCCAATACCCTTTACACAAGTCAATAGTGGTGAGGTATTGGCCCCTGGCCATTCTGTCCAGTAACTCGTCTATCCGGGGCATCGGATAGGCGTCAGATACAGTCTTCTCGTTCAATCTCCTATAGTCCACGCAGAAGCGGGTCGTACCGTCTCGCTTCGGTACGAGGACTACAGGAGATGCCCAAGGACTGTCTGAGGGTTCAATCACCCCCAGTTGGAGCATTTCGTCGATCTCCTTAAGCATGTTTGCCCGTACCGCTTCTGGAATGCGGTATGGCGTCTGGCGCATGGGTAGTTGCCCTGGGGTCTCGACCCGGTGAGTTGCCAGAGGCGTGTATCCAGGTACATTAGAGAACGTGTCGCGTTTCTCTTCCAATAGTTGCTGTACCTCGATCCGCTCCTGTGGGCTCAGCCGATCTCCCAGCGTAACCTCCCCTAAATCTCCGGACAGCTGCCCATCCCCCAGCAAATCGGGGAGGGGTAAGCTGTCAAACTCTTCCGTGTTAGGGGCACAGATGGCGGTTACCTCCTCAGTACGCTCGTGGTAGGGCTTCAGCATGTTCACATGGAGCATGCGTCGCCCCCCAGTCCCTGTGCAGGGGCCGATAATATAGGTGGTATCGCATCTTTGCTCCACCACCTTATATGGGCCCTGCCAGGCGGCCTGTAACTTATCATGTCGGACAGGTTTTAAGATTAGTACCTTCTGCCCGACCTGAAAGCTACGGTCCCTGGCTCCCCGATCATACCATGTACGCTGGCGGGTCTGGGCCTCCTGAAGGTTTTCCCGTACCGTCTTGGACAACGCTTCTAGGCGGTCCCGAAAGGCCAACACATATGGTAGGATGGGAGTGCCATCTGTGCTCCGGTCTCCCTCCCAATGCTCTCTAATAAGATCCAATGGGCCTCGGACCCTCCTTCCAAACAATAATTCAAACGGGGAGAACCCTGTGGATTCCTGCGGCACCTCCCGGTATGCAAATAGGAGGTGCGGCAGGAATCGTTCCCAGTCCTTGTGGGTCTCTGCGAAGGTTCGGAGCATCTGCTTCAAGGTACCATTGAATCGTTCGCAGAGCCCGTTCGTCTGGGGGTGGTAAGGGGCGCTGATAATAGGCTTAATGCCACAGATCCTCCAGAGGTGTTGGGTGAATTCTGCGGTAAACTGGGTACCCTGATCCGAAATAATCTCCCTGGGTAATCCCATCCGGGAGAATATCCGCATGAGGGCATCCGCGACCGTCTCAGCGTGGATGTTGGTCAGAGCCACTGCTTCTGGATACCTGGTGGCATAATCTACGACCGTTAAAATATACCGTTTTCCTGACGGGCTAACTTTATTGAGGGGGCCTATCAGATCCACCGCTATTCGGCTAAAAGGTTCCTCTATTATGGGTAAGGGGTGAAGTTTAGCCTTCCTGCGATCCCCCCTTTTTCCCACTCTCTGGCAGGTATCGCAAGTCGTGCAATATCTGCGTACTTCCTGGCTAATCCCTGGCCAGAAGAAACTCTGGGTTAGTCTGTACCTGGTGCGACTAACCCCTAGATGTCCGGATAGCGGAATATCATGCGCTATCCGGAGTAATTCAGCCCGGTACCGCTGTGGTACCACTAATTGTCTCCTCGCTATCGGGTCTAACCCCGTAATCTGTTTGGTTGTTTCCCTGTATAAAAGTTGTTTATCCCAGATAAACTTCTCTCCCTCCGCCCCGGGGGAACCCGTGCCAACCTTGTCCCTATACACCTGAAGCGTGGGGTCTGTTGCGACTTCAGCTACAAATTCATTAGGTGGAGCCCAGGGGACACATTCTAGAGGGGGGGTAGGGTTGCTTACCTGGACCTCCGGCAGTGTGTTGTGGTCCTGGGTGCGGGCCTGTTGTCGGGTGACTACAGGGTTGACCTCTCCTGTGGTGGGTGACTGGGGCTCAAAAGCAGAAGTGAGCCTCCCCAGATCGTTCCCCAATAAAACCTCCGCCGGTAAATGTGGCATCAACCCCACCTCCACTTCCCCTGCCCCCGCTCCCCAATGTAAATGTACCCTTGCTGTAGGTAGCCGGTACACTGCTCCCCCAGCTACCCGGACGGCAACAGTTTTGTTCAGTTTTGCCTGATCTGAAATCAGGTGGCTCTGTACCAAAGTGATGGTGGCTCCCGAATCTCGTAATCCCCGGACTGCTGTACCATTCAGATATACCGTCTGTCGATGGTGCCGTAGATTATCCACATTGGCCTGGACCGGATCTGCCTCGTGCAGTACCTCCCATTGTTCCACAGTAGTAATGGGGACTGCGGAACCATATGGGGTGGTGACTAGGTCCTGGTAGTGGTGGGCTGCGGCCGCCCTGGGTGGAGGTGGGCCTGGACGAATCCAGGTGGAACGGTCCCGTAGCTGTGGGCATTCCCTTTTATAATGTCCCCACTTCTGGCAGTGATGACAGGGGCCAGCGGTGGGTTGTCGGAACCGGGGCTGTGCAGCGGGTGGTGGAGGTGGTGGTAGCGGTCTCGGTGGAGCTGGGGTGTAGTTGTTTCCCCCGAATGTTTTAAAGGTTGCTTTTGGAGCTGCAGGTTTTTGTGACCTGCGTGCATCCAGGTAGTCATCCGCTTTCCTAGCCGCCTCGGTAAGGGAAGTAGGGTTTCTGTCCCTTACCCATTCCTGGACCTCATTGGTTACTCCCTCATAGAACTGCTCCATCAGCAACATTTGTATTACATCCTCCATAGAACGTGCCTTGCTAGCTTGCACCCACCCGAGCGCTGCCCCCTGTAATCGGCATGCCCACTCTGCGTGCGAGTCCTTCTCTGTTTTCTTTAGATCCCGGAACCTCCGCCGGTATGCCTCGGGTGTTATAGCATACCTGGCGAGTATAATTTCTTTCACTTTACTGTAATTCCTTATTTCGTCATTAGGTACAGTCCGATATGCCTCTGCTGCCCTCCCGGTTAACCTTCCGGCCAAAATAGGTACCCAGTCCTCTGCGTTAATTTTATGCAGTGCACACAGTCTTTCAAAGTCTTGCAGGAAAGCGTCTATATCTTCCTCTGCCTCCACATATGTTTTAAAAGCCTGGTATGGTATTTTAGGCTTACCTTCCTGTGGCACATTAATTGCAGAGCTTTGTTCTGGTGCCTGTGTCCTTAGGATGAATTCTTGTACCTCGGCCATTGTCCTGGTAACAATTTCTGTTGGGGGGTTTTCCCCATAAAAGGATAGCCTGAACTGAACCTGCCTCTGGAATTCCGATCCTTGTGGTGTTCCTCCCGGCTCCCTCTGTGCCGGAACTGAATCGCCCTCCATTCTGTACTCTGCCATGAGTTCTGTAACAAGTACTGCTTTCTTCTTATTGCTGGCTTGTATACCCCTTGCCTCTAGGAGGTCCTTTAGCGTGGAGCGTTTTAGCGCAGAAAAATCAATCTCCATCCGTACTCCATTTACGCTTGTTCCTCTGTGAGTTTGGATCCCAGCGCTGCCAACCAATGTAGCGGAGAGCCGATCTTGCACAGCTATTCTCCACTAGAGATTCCAGTGAGGCTCAGGAACAAGGTGATGTTAAGTCCATAGGCAAGGTTTCCAGCAGGTAAAGTAATACAGCAGTATCCCCATCGCAATCCCAATAACTGGACGACACACAGTTTCAGGAGTAGACTGACAAGCTTTATTCCACAGTTCCTTATAAAGCCCTCTCCCATGCAAGGGAGGAGGTTCTAACACTTAAGACATTATCCAATCTCTAAGTAGTAACCTCCCACAGATCTCCTCCCCTCCTCTAGCATCATAATCCCCTTATTGTGTACACAGTTTCCCCCGAGTTTTGGATGTACCCTAAATACTTGGGGTACATCCACAAATCCAACATCCCCAGATAGCTCTATTCTGGGGGACCAACATACTTAAAAATTAGCCCATTCGGATGAATGGTTCGTGAGATATGGGGTTCCAAAGATTTGACCGACCGCATGGGTAAAGTATCCGAAAACAGTTCCATGCATTTTGGCCCTGCGGTCGGTCACAAACAAGGGAATGAAAACAGGCGAATTGCCTGTGTTATAGAGCCTGGAGAGGGTTTGAATGAATTCCCTTGTTTATGGGGCTCTTTCTACCGAACGGCGGGTCATTCGGTAGTTTCCATACGAATTTCTGGAAGTATGTGTCATGACATGAAGGGGTGCTGCCCTGCAACAGCACTGTCCCTTTAAGTGTGGGAACCAACTTAGCAGAGAAATAATTCTAGGACACGATAAATGGAGTAAGAAAATGTATTAAGGCAAACCAAAAGGATATAGATATATATAATATATACAAAACAAAATATGACAATGCCACAAATATATAAATATATACAATAACCCAATATATACACAATAGAGCAGGCAGAGTCCACGATAGTCCTAGGCAAAGGTAAAGGCTTAGTCAGGTTAGTGCAGCCACCAAGTACAAAATGAACATCAAGGGGCAAAGTCCTAAGCAGGTCACACAGAAATAATGCAGCAAGGTCAGAATCACTGGAGAAGGAGTCTAGACAGGAACACTGCAGGCGAACACTGGAACAGGAGGCACAGGACACAGGACCATAAGGACATCGGAACACCGGATCAGGAAACACAAGATACTCAGGATACTCAGGAAACAAGACACAGGAGACAGGAGACAGGAAACAGGAGCCAGAATCACGGGAGCCAGGAAACAGCAGGTACAGGGTCAAGGATAGAGGATAATGATCTGACCGGGAGTGAGGGGAGAAACCAGAATATATAGGTGCTAAACAAGGGCCAGGTGTAGTGCCTAACGAAAGGAAATGAGAAACAGTGCCAAACAGAAAGAGTGGTGAGTGCGAGTACTGCACGAGGGCATATTGACTAAGGAGTGTCGTGACAGTATGGAGGTCTCAGCGGTGTTTGCCTAGTCAAGTGTCCGATTTTAGTTCCAGACACTCGACGGCAAAACACCGCTGTTCGGTAGTTTAAGATGGCCGCCGCCACGTGTTTGTTTCCCGAATGGCGGCCACCCAGAGGACAAAGACCACACTGCACTGATTGCCAATTACCTGTTTGCAACATTGTTGCAAACGGTAATTGGAGGCACACTCATTCCTGGGTGGTCTGGTTGTTCGGTAGTTTCATTCCCTTGTTTTATTTGAATGATTCTACCGAACAACTAGAGGAATACAATTCTTTACATACATTTAACTGTCATTATACCCGGATACCATGCTTTCTATACATGTACATACACATTAAACCAGCCATATGACCAAATACACTTATTCTCATACATGTCGTGGGACAGCCCGGTACCAATCCGCTACACAGTCACATGGCCCTGAGGGTCCTAAATTGGAGAGGGGGGACTGTCTGGGCTGAGCCCAGACAGTCCCACCCAAGAAGAAGACCGATCACCGGCGTGGGAACATGGGAAGGAGAAGGAGGGAGGGAAGGGGTTAGTTAAAAAAATAATTACAAAAAATAAATATATATATATATATTTTTTTATTACATTTACTAAGTGCCTTGGCCCCTTCAGACACTCAGTACAGGCAGAACATTAGAAGTGTGCCTGATGGCTTCCGATGCTCTGCCTCACTCCACGTGGAGCAACCCGGAAGTGATCGCTCGAAGGGGAGCAATCACACTGTGTTCTCCAGGGGCCACCTGCAGTGGGGGGATATTACAGCGATGCCTCAACATCGAGGCATCGCTGCAATACCATTAGAGCTGCTGGAAGCGATCATGATCGCTTCCAGCACTCTAATTCCCCATGGACGTAAAGGGGTTAAAAGACAATATTTACCTTCAGTCCCGCTGTGCAAATCATGAATTCGCGAGGTAAGCTTTTTCCTTTGAGGAATCAGAATTTTTATAATAAAATTAAACACCTCTCTGGCTGTCAAACAGCCCAGGAGGTTTTGTCCTGCTTCCATTAGCTTCCCTGAGTGAAATGCATCTACCTCCCCTTTGCATAACTCCTTCTGAGACCTCAGAATGCAGAGCAGTGCACAGGCATTGAGAAGCCTCTGATAGATTATTTCCTATTTGACTATTTCAAGAGAATGTAAAATGCACAGTTTTGCCCAACAAGCCAGAATCTCCAAGTGCCGAGTATACATAAAAAGTATGTTCAGCTTCCCATATTCTGTTACCTTCCTCAGAAATACCACTATATATATATATATATATATATATATATATATATATATATATATATATATATACACACATATACATACATACACACACATTCCCCAACTAATTGATTAAATTATTTGCATCCTAAACAACTTAAATTCACTGTCCATTTCTCTTCTGAAGCTGCCAATCAGCTTTCCTTTCATTAGTTTTGCATGCTCCTCTGTCTGCTTTTCCCCAAGTTCTATTCAATCTCTAACCTAAGAATGTACTATTTCAAAAACTCCCTCGTCACAGCTAATGAGAAACCTCCCTCCTAATAGACCATCTATTAACAAATATCTTCCTCCATAGTTAATTTGCTGCTGATGTTATCTGACCTCTTCCTGAATAGCTCATAACAGTAAAAATAATTTAATTTCACATTCTTTTTAAAATATATATATATATATAAATAATGAGTTAAATTTTTATCACACAAAAAGAAGTACAAAATGCATATGACATTAACGTACAAGGACTTAACATTTACTCATACATAATACACTCTGTGTGAAAAAGGGGGCTGAGCAGGGAAGAGCAATCCCTTGCTTTTCTTTATATGGCTTGTCTAATTCTGAAGTGAATGTTTTACTCAGGTTTTATTAAATGCCAACATTTTATCAAGTCATTTCTCTCTCATTTTATTTCTCCAGCATACACCCAATTCCATCTTTAATTGGAAAGTTAGTTGGTTTGCCCATTGATAGTAACTGATTTCTATAGGTTGTTTCCATTCTCTCGCTATGAGAATCTTCACAGCCAGGAAACTATGTGTAACTAGATAATAATTTGATTTTGCTAAATCAAGCCAGCCCATATGCAATAATGGTGTTATTAGGCTTTTTTAAATTGTAATCTTATCCATATCATAATGTATTTTATAGACCTGACCCATATAATTTGTATTTTTTTTAAGAGAGCTTCCAACTGCCCCCAAGCATCTCCAACATACATTTGAGACACTAGTGTCTAATTTGTTTAATCTGGTCTGAACCAAGTACCACCTATTACATACTTTAAAATAAGTTTCAATCAAAATTATATTATGGACATTTTTCATAACTCTAACTAGGGATTTACCCCATGCACCAGCATCTATGTTAATATTGCACTCGGTTTCCCATTTTAAAAATGGGTTTAGAACGATAATTTGTGACATCGTTCGGGTCAACATATAGATAGCATTTTGATAAAAGTTTTGACGTTTTCATTGGTGCAAAAATTTGTTTCATATAGATGGCATTTTTACTTTTTCCATCTTCACAATTTTTAGAGACAAGTGATTTGATTCTTAAGTAGTTAAATGTTTCAGATTTTGGTAAATTATATTCTAACATTAGAGCTGTAAAAGTTTTACTCCTTCCCTCTTTCATAATATTATATACATCTTTAATTTTCTTTTCTTTCGACAAGTCTAACTTTAGATCATCTTTAAGCGATTCTAGACTCTCCAACTCCATAATACCATAAATTTTACCATTGTTTTTCAATGTTTTATTTTAAATTTCTTTCAATATCAGATAATCTTTTTCTTGCCAGACAAGCTTATTTATATGACTTTTATTTAATATTTGGGTGTCTAATATAAACCAACCTTTTTCCCTCGCTTCCTTTTTAGTTAGAATTTAGATATGATGGATTATACTAGCCTCACAGTGTTTTTTTAATATTGGGGAAATTCATCCCACCTTGGCTGGGACTATTTGTCAACAGGTCCAGGTTAATTCATGGTCTCTTACCTCTCCACACAAAATTTCTAAAATTTCTCTGAACAATTTCTAACCAGTGGTCTGGTAGTTTTAGAGGGATAATTTTAAAATGAATATGTCCACTTAGAGAGAATATAGGCATGGATTATATTAATTCTACCTAACCAGCTCAGAAATGTATTATTCCACTGTTTTAACATTAGGTTTGTGGATCTAATTAGTTTCAAAATATTCTCTTCAGCAATTCTATTTGTTTTGCCAGAAAGCATAATATCTAAATACTCAAAACTCCCCTTAGCTTCTCTAAAGATATGCATTTCTAATATTTTTTTTTTTATTTTTTTTGTATCAGCATCACAATTTTTGAAAATAACCACAGATTTATCTATATTTATCTTGTAGTTAGATATCTCACTGTACTGGGCAATCTCATTCATTAAATGTGGGATGGAAGCAATGGGATCACTCAAAGTTATTATCGTGTAGTCCGCATACATCTTAAGATCTTTTGAAGCTACTGGAATCCCCTTGATATTTGGGTTTGACCTTATCCTAGTTGCTAGGGGCTCCATGGATATTATGTACAATACTGGTGAAAGCAGGCATCCCTGACGGGTGCCATTACCCAAAGTAAACCAATCAGAACATAACTCTGCACCCACCACCCTGGCCATGGGATTTTGGTATATGGTTTTAATTGCTGCTTTCATCCATCCACAAAAACCCATGGACGCCAAGCCCCAAACATATATCCCCATCCAACCCTGTCAAAGGCCTTTTCTGCATCCAATGACAGGGTCAGAAGGGGCTTCCCCGATCGCTCATCCCAATCCAAAATATTGATCAAACGTCTCGAGTTAGCACTTGCCTGTCTAGTGGTAACAAAACTGGTCTTCATGAATTAAACTAGGTAATATATTCTTTACCCTCTGAGCTAATATTGCTGAGAACAGCTTAGAGTCTACATTTATTAGATAGATTGGGTGATAATTTTTAAGTTCCAAAGCATCTTTCTCTTTTTTTAAGAATCGGTATTTAATTTGCATAGAGCATTTATTTTGGTCCAGAACTCTTATCTACAATCTTGTTAAAAGCATTGGCTAAATGTTCACACAATATATCTTTATAAATCTTATAGAATGTATTAGTCATCCCATCTGGGCCAGGGGTCTTAAAATGTACTTTTTAAGACCTAGTTTAAATTCTAAATTAGTGAGAGGAGAATTCATATTATTATTTTGTTCATGTGTTATTTTCAAATATTTAGCTATTTGTAGTTCCTCAGGTTGTTTCACGATATTATATAAGTCCTCATAATAAGTCTTGAAAATTTTAACTATGGTTTCTGGGTTTCTATATTCGATCTGATTTTTTATTCTTTTTTTATTCTTTATTTCTGGTGTGCTATTTTCGGCTTGTCGTGCCTCTGATCCGTGTACCGGAGGGTAGTGTTGTCAGTGAGGGCTCGACTTGTGGTTTTGTTGCAGCCTGTCTTTCGTCCAGCGTGCGCCAAAAGGCTTCAAGTAAGGCATCCAGCCTCTCTAGAATGTCAGTGTGTCGCTTCATGGTGAGTGGCTCTTTGCTGGTCGCCGCCATTTTGTGGCAGGGTCAATTCGGCTTAGCTTGTCACCCCAACGCCCGATGGGGCCCTCCTGGGACTGGGATAACCCCCACCGGTCCATAGGGGGGGGAACGTGGGCTCAGATTCAAGCAATTGGTCATCGAGGGCGACGGGGGAGCGGCAACCTCCCCGCGCCGGCCATGCTGGTAGGCCTTAGTTCGCCGTGCCCGGGCTTCTGCCGTGGTTGCCACATGTTTGGTGTCAGCGTGTAGCCTTTGCCATTATCTCCTGGTTGGTGGTCCATTTAGTGAGTTTAGGGTTCGTATTAAGCATCTAAACCCGGAAAGTTTGCCTCAAGGAGCCGGAGCAGCTCTATCCTGCGTCCGCTCAGTGCTGCGGTCAGGCCCCGCCCCCCTATCTGATCTTTTTTAATACTTAAATACTTAAATACTTTTTTAATACTTTTTTAATAGTAAGCCTATTTTTCCCGGCTTTCCTTCTCAGCTTATTGGTTAACCATTTAGTTATTTAATTATTGTCTTGAGAATAGTTCACTTTCATTTTTTCTAGATTCTTATTAATTTTCATTCACATTCTATTTAATTGTTTTTTGTTTGTTTTTTAATTCGTTTAGTTGTCTTATTTTGCTAGTTAGAAATGTATTTATTTTTTTGGATAGTTTGTAATATTCTATATATAGTTCATTTCACTGTCTTTATACTTTTGTCTATAGAGTTCGAATCACCTAAATTCGGGTTTTCTTTTCCTTTTTTTTGTGAATTTGGATGATTGTAGAATTAATGATATTGTTAATGAAAGACATCTATTACATAGGTCTCATGCATTTAGAAATGATGGATGCACAAAATATTCCCTTAAGGTTGAAAAAGTAGTAAGTGTGATACTCACATGGTGATTGCTGCTTGATTTTGAGTCTGCGCTCGAAGAGCTTCATTTTCCTGTTCCACGTTCCTCACTTTTTTTTCTAGTGCCAGGTTCCGATCCATCTTTCATGACAAGACACAAGAACGAAAGAAAGATGGACACTTCAAAATGTTTTTAACTTTTACTTCTTCTTTCACTATTCAGTAGCACGTAAAACTACCCTTGTCTACACTTCATCAGTTTTGAAGATATAAGTAATGAAATTTATACACTTGACACAAAACACACAGTCATTTCCAGGATAGTTATTGGAAATAGTTTTTATTACCCTGTTTAGTCCCTACTCCAGTGTCAGATGTGGAAAGAGTTAGCATTAGAGGAATACTAGAACCTAACACAGTCATTTACGCCCACAGTAAGCCATTATTATGCAACAGGCATCCCTGTTATCAATGTGGGGATGTTTTAGGTGTTGTCAAAAGTGATGGCTATATTCCGTCATTATTTTGATAACATTTATTAAAGGGTTCAAAATGGTTCTAAAAAGTGATGGTTTTCTTTATAGTAAATTATGCCAGACCTAGAGCGGCAAGAAAAAGGGAAATTAAACACAACACTTGTCTGTCTGATAAATTGAATGTAAATTCATAAATCTGTTGTGTTGCTGAAAAATTGCATTTATTAAAAGATGTCTGTTAGAGTACAAAACAGAGACAGATAAAAAAAAATCCAATAGATCTGATAAATTTCATCCAAAAATCTTCTAAGATTAGATGTAAAAGCATTAACACTGATAAATATCCACTAATGCATTTGACAATGTTCTAGAAAGTGGCCCTTTTTTCACTTTCATAAATTCCCTATGAACATGAAGGTAATTTTAGACCTTAGCATAAATTAGAGTGAATAGCCCATTGAGTGTTGACAGAGCAGGAACTGCAAGCCAAGCTTCCATTACGTAGCAAAGAATACTATCATGAGCATGTTAGAATTGACAACATTCTAAGCATATTGGTTTGATTCCTGGATATCCTTAGCCACTAGTATGGAACTCACCGTTGTTTCATGGCTCATTTGCTTCTTTTCCAGCTCATGGATCAACTCACGCTTCATTTCAATTACAAAATGTAAGCTTTGCAATTCTTGTTCCCAGAAAGGACCTGGACTCCCATGATCCTACCAAGAAACCACAAAAGGAAATTAGAGTTCCACATATAATTCTGGATGAAAAAAAAAAGATGTTTAATTGATAAATATTAAAAGTTTCTGTTAATATTTTGTATGTCAATTACTTGTTGTCAGTTACCCCCATTCTATGAATGTAAAGCGCTGTGGAATATATTGGCGCTATATAAATAATAAACACTAATAATATAGGAATCATGTTTGGAGTGAAGCTGCTATCCTGAGACTGAATATCGCCGCTGAAGTCCTCTGGAGCTGGAAGAAAGCGCTTTTCAGTGATTATAGTAGATTCTTCCAGTAACTGGACGACACACAGTTCTGGGAGTCACTGACGTTTATTGAGCCACAACCGGCTTTTTATGGACAGGGTCTCCATTGGAAATAGAATAAACCCCTCCCTGGCATCCCTGTTTCTGGGACATACTTGAGTCAAAAGAAGGCTCACTGGATTATTTCTCAGTTACAGGAACCAATACCAAAACACACAAAATACCTCAAAAACATATCAAATTATTACAGGAATCCCACAAATCTTACATGCCCAAATAACCTGGATCTGAGCTCCCAAATTGTCCAAATAGCTCTCAGATCCGTTCGGTAGAACAAAATCGCCATTAGGGTAACGATTTGACCAGCCGGCCACAAACCGATAGCCCAGAACAGTTCTACAAGAAAAGGGTGGGTGGTCGGTCTATTTTCCGGGGTTTCTGTACGAATACAGACAAACGCTTCCCCTGGCTTTTAGGGAGCGCATGCTCCCCATGTTCAGTAGTTCCCATCTCCGGAAAGCCGTTCTCTTAACTCGTCTGGGAAAGGAACGAACAGCAGTACAGTTTTTTCCAGCGTTCATGGGCTCTCGCAGCCGTCCCAGAGCTCCAGACACTCGATGACCATGTACCGCTGCCGTTCCGTTTTGGAGACAAAATCAGAGACAACATGGGTTTACTTCAGGGAGATCATGCCAAACTAATCTTATTGATTTTTTTGATTGGGTAACTAAAATTATAGATCAGACTGGTGCAATAGACATTGCTTACCTAGATTTCAGTAAGGCTTTTGACACTGTCGCACATCAAAGGCTTATCAATAAACGGCAAACTTTAAGTTAGGATTCCAATATTGTTGAATGGGTTAGGCAGTGGCTGAGTGACAGGCAACAGAAGTTGTAGTCAATGGAGGATATATGAAGCAATGTCTTGTTATCAGTGGGGTATCTCAGGGATCTGTACTTGGACCCATTCTATTTAATATTTTTATTAGTGATATTGCAGAAGGTCATGATGGTAAGGTGTGTCTTTTTGTTGAGGATACAAAAATATGTAACAGGGTTGATGTTCCAGGAGGGATAAGTCAAATGGCAAATGATTTAGGTAAACTAGAAAAATGGTCAGAGCTGTGGCAACTGACATTTAAAGTGGATAAGTTCAAGATAATGCATCTTGGATGTAAAAACCCAAGGGCACAGTATAGAATATTTGATATTTGATAGAATATTTGATAGAGTCCTAACCTCAACATCTGAGGTGATTATTTCTGAGGACTTAAAGGTAGGCAGACAATGTAATAGAGCAGCAGGAAATGCTAGCAGAATGCTTGGTTGTATAGGGAGAGGTATTAGCAGTAGAAAGAGGGAAGTGCTCATGCCATTGTACAGAACACTGGTGAGACCTCACTTGGAGTATTGTACGCAGTACTGGAGACCGTATCTTCAGAAGGATATTGATACCTTAGAGAGAGTTCAGAGAAGGGCTACTAAACTGGTTCATGGATTGCAGGATAAAACTTACCAGGAAAGGTTAAAGGATCTTAACATGTATAGCTTGAAGGAAAGACACTTTCCATACATAAATACATAAAGGGAATCAACACATTAAAGGAGGAGACTATATTTTAAACTACCACAACAAGAAGACAGTCTTAAATTAGAAGGGCAAAGGTTTAAAAATAATATCAGGAAGTATTACTTTACTGAGAGGGTAGTAGGTGCATGGAAAAGCCTTCCAGCTAAAGTGGTAGAGGTTAACACAGTGAAGGAGTTTAAGCATGCATGGGATAGGCATCAGGCTATCCTAATATGATAGAGAATTCTGGTATACCTAGTGTATGCACAGAGGAGAGTGAGTCTAACTAACACTAAGTCGCTCACACTGGAAAACAAAATGGGGATTCACAAAAACCTATAAATAGTAATAAAAAGACAACACTCTGAAAGATAGTGCATATAGACCAGGAGCTGACTAGTGATAATAGCTGAATAAAATAATTGCAGTGGAAAAAATTTAAATAAATTGAGTACTGTGCCTTTAAGAAAAATAAAAAATGAAAATAGATGGAAGTTAAAAAATAGATGAATGGAGAATGTGACTGATAAACATCAGAGCAGAGGTAGAAATGGGGTAGATATTGCACAGTAGACACACATATAATTTAAAATAAATAGGGTACTGAGCCTTTAAGGGATAAAGAATAAGAATTATGTGTGGAGAATGAACGAATCAAAAAATATCACTAATAAACATCAGAATAGAGATAGTGATGTGATGGTTGGTAGAAAGTAGAAAAGATGAAATAAAATAAACGTATGAGATCGATAATGTATCAATGTACAGTGTTGGTGTCTCGAACCCTGAGAGAAACAGGGTGCAATGACACTTCCACTAGATATTATACTTTGTATCAGCAAAGATGAAAAACTAAATTTGATGGAATGGATAGCAACACAGTATATAGAACTGCTTGCTTAGAGCAATAAATATGGCTGTAGACTGAAGTAAATTGCAATGATTTTGCAGAAACTGGGTCAGATAAAAGAAACCAGTTTATCAAAAAATATATATAAAAACTATAAAATGTAGATCAGGAACAGTCTATGATGTTATTACCAGTCTGATGAATGTCAATTGATGATATAAACCCTCGGATCGGCTGAGGATGGATATGGATTGAATTGTACCAAATCGCCTGCTGGATGCAACTGCCGGCGAAGACGGCGTGCGTCTGTGTGTACGTCCCGACAGGACCTCACTCCAGGGGACGGACAAGATCGGCGATCTCAGTAGACGTGCTCACCAAGGGTTCTTTGTGCGAGATGACTTTCTGCTGGTGTAGTTGATCTGTATCCTGCCTTCTAGGTCTGTCTTACGCGTTTCGTAGGAGTAGCCCTACTTCTTCAGAGACGGAAGATAAGGCCAGGGACCTAATAAGAGTATTTAGAAAATTGGGCAGACTAGATGGGCCAAATTGTTCTTATCTGCCGTCACATTCTATGTAAAACGGCCGCCATTCACTAGAGCACGTGTTCGGTTATATAACGGCAGCCACACAGGGAAAGCACTTGAACTAATTGTTCCTTTGAAGTTAACAAGCCAGGGGTGGTCAGTGTTTAAAGGGTATAAAAGAGGGGACCACACATGTTCCATTTGGTGCACGAACAAGGGGGATACGAATAAGTTCCGGAAACTTGGGGATAGGTACGAGCAACCAAAGGGAATAGTACAAAGTCCGCCACAATGTTAAATCATAATATTAACATATGGTGCCGTTTGTCATTACAAAATGCAAATATATACATTTTATGCAACTGCAGAAATATCGTGAAATTCTGGCATTTGGTTGGTACAGGGAAAGATTTGAAAAATACGGTTCCCTCCAGCCGCAAGATAATATGTACGTGATAAATGGATGTTTTTTTACACTGACGAGAACACGTTCTGTTATTATTAGCCCAGAATTCTAATATTTGTTCTGTGTTCCTCTGGCACAATTGTCAAAAAATAGCAATAGGAGTTACACATGGAAAATACTATATAACTGGCAAAGCAGGTTCCAAAAAGTTTACAGTAGAACATGTGCATTTAGTAATGAATAGATATTGTTACATACAGCCAAATTTGATACCATACATTCAAATAGGAACTATGGTGATAAGAATAATAACGTAGATATAGATTTATTTTATAGTAAATACATTTCAGGATTTTACGTAAATACTTACAAGGTATTTCAAGTTTGAATGTCCCCGTACCAAATGGGGCAAAACCACACAGCTGCATATGGGGTATTTGGACTGAAAAATACAGAGACTGTTCATGGAATTAAGCAATGTCTGGATTTTGCAATTTAAGCCCTGAACAAGCCTGAATTTCGTATGGAATTCACGTGGACTGAATTTTGCCAAATAGTAAAATCAAGACCGAATGCTGCAAATCCGGGCCCAGCGGCTTAAAATCCGGGTCAATATTTTTTTTAAAGTCTGACCTATTTGCACACTGGCAGGCAAGGTTTAATTATGTGGCGGCTAGCTAGTTATAAATAAACTATAAATAGTTACATATAAATAAAAAGCCTATGTAGGTCAATAACACCCTCCTATTACTGTAAGGAAGGTTTTAATCTGGTCTCCGAATGCATCTGAGCTATTGCTGCAGATTCGCTTCGGCAAGTATAAGAATTCAGCTATTTTCACCGGATTTTGTCCAACCTGTTCATTTAAAACTCTGGATCATACTGGGAAAAAAATTCAGTAGGGCATTTTTTTATTTTTTAAAACCACAGCAGCCCAGTGGCAGGATCAGACCAATGACAAGCATACTCAAAGTGAGCATGTTGGTTCAATGCTCTTCAGGGGTAGCCCATGCGCAGAGCCCTGCTGAAGAACTCTTGCATGAGAAAGAGTTGCAGTGCAAGCAAATGTAATTATGTTTGCCCTGCGTTTGCTTGTGACTTGCCTCGTGTCTCCATAAGTGGGATTCCAGAGGATAAAAGGGCCAGTAAAGAGTATTGTGCATGTGTTTGAAGGCTGTTTGTGGGATTATGTGTGTATAAGCGATGTAGAGTGTGTTGGAGCTGTAGAGAGTTCTTAGGGAATGAGTGTGTGCGTATGGGTGCATTGTGCGAGTGTTTGAGGGGTGAAGGTGCGTGCGTGAATGTGAGGTGTGCAGTACGTGAAGGGTGCAGTGCGCACGTGAAGGGTGCAGTGCGCACGTGAAGGGTGCAGTGCGCACGTGAAGGGTGCAGTGCGCACGTGAAGGGTGAAGGGGGTGCACTGTGTGTGTAGAAGTGCGCTGTGTGTGTGTATGAGACCACAGAGGGTGTGAGGGGTGCATTGGGTCTATATCAGGGGTGCACACAAGGTAGATTCACAGATGTTTTAAAACTACAGCGTACATGATGCTTTGTCATTCTAAATGCATGCAAAAGCATATAATACATCAGGAAAATTTAGCCAGCAGTTCCTCTGGATGCAGGATGAGTTTTCTTTATTTCCTTACGAGAGCAGAGTGCTGTGTCGGAGCATTGCCATGGAAAACCGTAACATCCTTCCGGACTGCCTGCTTGTGGGAGCAGCACACAATCTCCCAGGTCCTCCTTCCCTCCCTCTCCTAACACAACTCCCCCTTGTCTGCAGGCAAAGAATGAATATATGGAGTGGAGGACAGGAGCAGCACAGAGGAGGGCAGTGCTTGGCGCCAGCATGCTATGTGTGCTGGCGTACGATGCTGCCAGGACTGGAGGTACACCTCCAGCAGTGTAACATTTCACATATAGACGACTCCAGGCAAATCACTGAAGTGGTCATGGTGCTTGAAGAAACCCTTTAATTATACAATCAGACATATGACCCAAAGTTCTAAAAGGGGAGTAATTACGATGGAGACCAATGAATGTTACGGTTTATTCTATGGTTTTGATGGAAATTAGTCAATTTTAAAAATTTCTGTTTCTTTATTTTTTCTATGATACTTTTATAAATCTTCCCCAGTATACTAAACAACAATAAACATGAGATTATGGAGGTTATATCCTAGAAAACCAAACCGCAATAAGGATGAGATGTGCCAAGTGAACACATCGTAAGTGTCAAATAACTCCTGTCTGGGAAAGAATAGAACAATTGAAAGAGATGAAAACATGGTCACAGATGACAGAATTGTGAGAAGGAAAAATGGAAACGTGATGATTGATAACATACGCGAGAGACAAAAATAGAGAAAACAAGTGGGAATTGTGGAAAGGACACCTAGCCCAACTGTTTGATCTTACACAGACCATAGCAACACAGCCAAAATAGACACTAGGGCATAACAGAGAAACATAACTACACATGCAAATCAAACAGCAGGCAACAGAAATGTATTTTAAAAACTACTAGGATATATAAAATTAATATAATACATATAGACCATAAGTTCTGTGAGCATAGGTTTAGACTATTAAAAATGTAATAATTACTGACAGAAATGGTAAAGTAATTTTTGCACCTCAAACAAAACAAATTCTATATTAACAGGAGGACATGGTTGTAGTGGAGCGCCTTGTACCCCGGCTGGGTACCTCCACTAATGACCCGTTCCTAGCTGGAACCAGGGAAAACCTCAGCGCTTCTGCCCCAGTCGCCATGGCTTGACTGGGGTCCTCCTGGAGCCTCTCCATCCTGGAACAGAATAGGGGACTAGCTCTATTCCCTCCCAGGGACTGGACGACATACAGTCCTGGGAGCTGCAGTCCTTACAAGGCTTTCCCCGCCGAATCCTCCACGAGCTGGAACAAGGTGCTGAGCAGTGATTGACCCTTTCCCCTGCCAGTAACTAGACGACACAATGCTCTGGGAGTACAACTGATTTTAATGAGCCAAAACTCGGCCATTTACGCACAGACCCCAGCAGGGAGTCTCCATTGTATTCAACACAAGCCTCTTCCAGGAATCTTTGGGACTGGGATATAATTGCGTTAAAGACTGGTAAGCTAATTATCTCCCAGGAACAGAGAACCCAACACAAAATACAAAAACATTCAATAACCCCACGAATAATGCATCCCCAAATAGCCCTGATCTGAGCGCCCAAGTAATCCAAATAGAGCACAGATCCATGCAGTGTAGGGGAAACGCCACTGTGTCAAAGTTCTGACCAGCCGCTCATGTGGTCCTATGCCCAGAATAGTTCCAGGGCGTGTGGTGCTTTTGCCTGTCAACTTTCATGAGCTCTTGCGGCCGCAATACAGGGTGCTCCGCCTGGCTCTCCGGAAGGGTTTGTTCCCCTTAGTCTCCGCTCCGGCACCTTCCCTCCAAAAAGCGCTCTCCTGGCAGTTTGCAAAGTGGTTAAAAACTCCGGACCAAGTCGTCCAGGAACCGCATGGCGAAAACAATTCCATAACATTCATGACTAAGTACCGTTGAGGTGACCACTATAGTGGTCCTTTAATTGTGATGTGTGTGTTATACAAAACTGTATTCCTGGCACCAATCCCACCCCCCCCCCCCCCCCTCGAGCCCCCCACCCATATAAATAAGAGATTAGAAATCCTTTATTTATTTACCTGATCTCAGCGTTGGGTCGCCACTCTGCCCCCTCCTCCGTCCCGCAAATTTCCTGCGCGCATTAGACCTCTCCATAGGAAAATAAATGCAGAGCATGAAGACGTCCAGCATCAGATACCGGACCAAAGGTCAGTTATCGATCCAGGAAGCCCTCTAGTGGCTGTTTTGTAGACAGCAGTACCTCTTTTCTTAATGTATATTGTACAGTCTTACAACTTTAGTTATGATCAATGATGATGTAGGTGCAAAAGGGATACTGCACCCAGACCACTTCAATGAGCTAAAGTGGTCTGGGTGCCTACAGTGTCCCTTTAAGTAGAGATTCTTGTATTGGGTGTTGGACCTCACTAATGTCATCATTGCAGGGGAACACATAAATATACACACAAACTTTTTTATATATATATATATATATATATATATATATAATTTTAACATTTAAATCATTTGAACAGATTTTACTAAAATATTACAATGAGCTTATGATCCTTGACCCTGTATGCATTTACACAGCTACATAAATTCACAGATCCATATAATACATTACAAGTAGAAATACGCAAGCATGTACATATATACAAATGCAATCATCAAATTTGAATATACATATTTGAGATTTTTCTTTTTTTAATGTCGGAAATATCCTGCTAATAAATTCATTAAACTCACTTGTCAGCAGGGTGCACCTTAGAAATCTGTGTCTAAAAAGCACAAGACAAATAAACCAGCCCAGGTGTTTTTTGTGTATTTATCACATATAGTTAAAAGGAGTATATGACATTTATAAAATGGAAAATAAATAAATACGAATGGTCTGTCTTCTTGACGGGATTTTTTTTTTTTTTTTTTTTTACACAAACTCAGAAGACTGGAATTTAAACGTAGACTATGGAGTGCGGAAAAGATAGGAGGATGAGTGAGTCTGTACCTCAATGTGTTTCTTGTAACCTTGATTGAAGACCAATTCCTCCACTTGTTTAATTTTTTCTTGGAAGGAAGCCAGCTGAGAATTTAACCCCTCCACTGTTTCCTACAGGATGAATCCGAGAAGGTTTACAGTTAGTTCAGCTGCTTTATTTATGGTCTATTTTTAGGACACAGTGATAGTGAATCTATATATATTTATAGAAAGAGACATAGCTTGGTTGATTGCAAAGCGTACCTAGAGTACTTGGCACTAGTGGTGAATTCTTCCTTAGGCCCCCTAACCAACCCCCACCTCCCACCTAAACTGGAAAGGAGAGAAAATACACAATATTAACAACAGTTCAGAGAAGAGGTAATATCTTCATATGCATTATCCAGGAATGCACCTATAGAATACATATAATACATTTTAAAAAAAATGGCACAGACTGTTTTCATACACTAATCTTTATAGAAAGAAATCAGAAGCATTAAATAGAGGTTTATGTCAAATTGGCACAAACACATTGCAAAAACCCTTCAACGCCACTAGTCTAAACTAAAATATTTTTTTTAATTTCAATTTACCATAAATTCACATTCACTCTCTAGTCTAGTAAATAAGCCCCTAATTCTTTGAGGAGTAGTAAAGACTGATAACACACTGAATTGGCTACATACATACATACTTAAAACATACTATATGGAGATGTATGAAAGTGTCGCAGACAGTTTTGCACCTTTTTTGGCACAATTTATTAATTCAGTAGAGATTTTCTCAACTGAAGCTTTTTTTGAAACCTGTCATTTTGAAATGTATGCCATTTTTTCATAAACACAATGGATTTATGAATCCCTCTATCCAGCACATTTTAGACCGTTTTTAATACAAGTCAATAAATATGAACAGATCAAAACACATAACACTTTCTAAAACAGATGATAAATCTCTCTTATTATCTTAGGCACCCTCTTCAGCCTGTCTAACAATTTTGCTCTTCCCAATTTTGTTCTTCTCTTCTCACCTTCCCCCATTCCTATTACACTCATCTGGACTGTTTTTCAATTTTCTTACCGTTAAAGACCAGGGCTGTTTTTACATTTCTGCGGTGTTTGTGTTTAGCTGTAATTTTCCTCTTACTCATTTACTGTACCCACACACATTATATATTATATATATAGTTTTCCTCGCAATTAACCCCTTAAGGACACATGACATGTCTGACACGTCATAATTCCCTTTTATTCCAGAAGTTTGGTCCTTAAGGGGTTAAATGGTCTTTCTAAAGATACCATTATCATATAATTTACTATAAAAAATTTCATAAAATATGATGACAAAAAAAAAAACACACTTTTTCGAACTTTGACCCCCAAAATCTGTTACGCATCAACAACCGCGAAAAACACACATGTGCTAAATAGTTTCTAAATTTTGTCATGAGTTTAGAACTACCCAGTGTTAACATGTTCTTAGCTTTTTTGCAAGATATAGGGCTCTAAGTACAAGTAGGAAATTGCGGTTTAAAAAAAATATATTTTTAACATTTATCAGTAGTGACATTGTAACACTTATCTGTCATAAATCTCTGAATCACACCTCACATGTACATTTTTTTTTCTTTAGCGTAGACAACCCAGTGTTCAATATGGGGTATGGCCAGTCCTTTTTAGTAGCCACTTAGTCACAAACACTGGCCAAAGTTAGCAATTATATTTTAATATATATTATAATTATGAACGCTAACTTTGGCCAGTGTTTGTGACTAAGTGGCTACTAAAAAAGACTGAACATACCCCATTTGCAATACCTTGGGTTGTTTTTCTTTTGCAAATGGTATGCCATCATGGGGGTAATTCTCATTCCTGTGCTACCATAAGCTCTCAAAGACAACATAACCAATCTGGCAAATTTCAATGTGAAAAAATGGAAAATCAATCCTTATATTTAACCCTGTAACTTTCAAAAACACTATAAAACCTGTACATGGGGGAGTACTGTTATATTCTAGGGACTTTGCTGAACACAAATATTAGTGCTTCAAAACAGTAAAGCGTATCACAACAATATCATCAGTGAAAGAGCAATCATATGGCTCATGGGGTCTCAATTTGCTGAGGAGGGACTGTCTGGGCTGTCAGACGGAGAGGAACACCGATCACGTAAGTACGTAGCAGCGATCTGGTAAGTAATTAGGAATACTTCAGATGTAGTAGGCATAGGCGTGCGCAAGGGGTGTGCCAGGTGTGCCTGGGCACACACTAATCCCAGCGGCACACCTATGGATTGAGTCCTGCAGGAACTGAGTTCCGGCACTTTTTTTGAGCAGGAATGCTGTTCCTGCAGGCACTCTGCGCCCCCAAATGCCCCCTTCCTCCCCCCGTCATGGGGGAGGGGGAGGCCAAGAGGTGACCCGTCGGGTGTTCAGCCTTTTCTTTTAAAAATAAAGTACCTTTTAAACATATCTATCTGTGAGGTATCCATCCATAGAGCTGCTACAACTTTTCCGGTTCCTACATATATATATATTGTGATAAAGTAAAGGCAGAGAGGCCTTTAACATTTAACCCCAGGGGAAGTATGTGTTGTATGTGTGGTGTGCAACACAAAGCTATGTTTAGTTATGGGCCCCTGGGGTGAAGCATTTGGAGAGCAGGGTGAGCCAATGCTCCACTCCTCAGTTTATACACAACTGGGAGAAATAAGGTCCAGGCCAGAGTTTTTTGGAACTGTCTCCAACCCACTGCTCAGCTGCAGATAATCAGCTGTAGCATTGGGAATAAACCCCTCCCTGCTAGCCAGGTAAAGGGGGATTGCTGGCTTCCTCCCTGGAAGCAGGTAGGAGAGAGGCTGTTGTCTCCAGTGAGAGAGTCAAGGAGACTGAGCACTGGGAGTGCAGAAAGGAAAGCAGCAGGCTAGCTCTGAGCACTGGAGTGCAGAAAAGAGAGAATTTGGTTTATTTTTAGAAGGAATGGAAGCCACATGCTAACTGAGTGTGGAGTGCAGAGATCTGACAAAGGCACTAGGTTGGTGAACCCAAATACTATTTTGTTATAGTTTAACCCCTGAGAGATAGGGAATCTGATGTTAGTTAGTGCTTAGACAATCTAGGCTTTTGTTTATAAGGGTTTTGTGTTATTGTTGTTTTTTTCATTTGCTGCTGTCTCCTGTGTGGACTTAAAAATAAAGTGCCTGGATTATATGAAAACCAAAGGACTGTGCCTGTTGTTTACCCTAGAGGACTTTTTTCCTGTCTTCTGTATATTTATGCAAAATTCTACTTTATCAGATAAAACATGTGGGTTGAACACACACAAGACACACATAATGTACTAAAAAAGAATTCCATTTCTTCTATAGGAATTAGTATGCCAGAAAACAGATAATTGTTTACTTCAGCAGAAACATGAGACAAGAACGGACCTGAAGAGAACTGGTTATTTTTTCATATGTTTCTTTCAGCAGAGACTTCTCCTGGTCATGAGATTTCTGCAATTCTAAGGAGATGGAAACAGTAAAAAAAATTAAACACAACAAAAACACTCAGTTGTGATATACAGTTTCCTACTTGACATTTACAGTATTGTGTTTCTGTAGTGAATAACCCTGTGAGTGACCACTTCATCAGGTTCACCAATAAACAACTTTGATGAACCCACACTGCCTCCAGAACAGCCAGAATGGATGGATTCAACAGAATGAATATCCACCCAAGACCTATCAAATATAATTCATTCACTTTACCTCTAATAAAAAATGCTGTAAACAGATATGGCCACTCCTGGGACCTGTGATCAGTATCCAAGCAAAATGAGCTAAAACACTCTCACTCACCATGCAGAGAAAGGTTTATACATACACACAACCATGAATGAGCAAACGTGCAAACACACACACATGATACTGGTACATATGCACATACACCCTACTTCTTCTACCCCTTCCTTCTCATTTTTCTCATGACTCAGAGACTCTCAAGTGGCAGTCCAGGCTGAAAGAGGGCGAGATAGGAACCCCATAGCGGTTGGCTTTGTTTTTTTTTTTTTAACAGTGCCCATGTCTCTTCCCACCTGTGAGAGCCATCTAGAAGGCTCTTGTAGTAGGAGTACTGTAAAGATGCTTATGACTTCTGCCAACTTTTCCCAGACAGCCAAGTTCCATTTACTGATATTGACATAAAGGGGAAGTGATCTCACTGCAGGAACAACATATGTGGTGTTAAAATTATTAATTTCCCCTAATCAGGCCGTAGCTTTACTTTTCAGTAGGGTCCCTTTAGCGAGGCTGGTCCTGGACAGTTACCTACGCTGCCTTGTCGCTGATCTAGCCCTTCACTGGGGCAAAAAAATAAAAATAGATCTGTTGTAAAGTACATGTTGTAAATGGTTATATAAAAAGTAGCAGTCTCTTGCTATGGAATTTAATCTTCACCAATCATCATATAGGTTATTACTTTAAATCCATGTTTTGTGGTTTCCTTAGCTCTGCATGGTTTTCTCTCTCTGGTCTGTTATCCATGTAGTTGTATCTAAAGTGGCGTCCATAGAGTTCACCTTAGAATTTTTTTTGGCTAAAATGTTACAGTGTTCTGTACTAGGGAAATAGCCATTAACTATTATATACAAGACATCAAAGAGCAAATTCAGATCAGAGGAGAGCCCTCAGTGTTTTTTGTAGGGCTGGATTATACTGTAAGAGGTAAACTTAACTCTGGTAACTAGATATCAGTTCACCTATTGACATCTATGGGAAAGCATCTACTTAGTTACCAGAGATAAGCTCATCTCTTATGATAGACTCTAGCCCTTAGAATGAAAGGTATGTGTTTGCAAACTAAGAACTGGATTCTATTACAGGATATGACGTTAACTATGGTAGCTGGATAACAGTTCTCCCATTAAAAGTTTACCTCGTATCGCTAAATCTAAATAAGTAACTTTTTCTGAGGTCTCCCATAATAGTAAACAAATACACCAAGAGCCTCTCGGTGGTATTTATTTTGGGATGTGGGTAGAAGAATAAAATACTAAATGCAACCAGTAAGGGCATATCTGGCAGTATGCATTACCTGTAAATGGAGGCTATTTACACCAGTAACAAAACAATAGATAAAACAATTATTTTTTGGCTTTGTATATATTAGTATATATAGCAGATCTACAGGTATCTGCTATAGAATATATTAGCCAGAGCAAAGGGCCTACATTGACAATTAGTTTCCTTGAAACAAAAAACTGGATACATATAACATATCTTACCTTTAAAGTTCAAGTTACAAAGGTAAATTATTTGATCAGAGCCAGGTAAGGTACTTGTAAGGGCACACTGACATGTTTAGGGTTTTAATGCCTTCTTACAGCTTATGGCAGTAGTGATGCTGATGCTCATCTCAATGAGACTCTTGGGATGCACCAGTAAAGAAGATGCAGTTTCATGTAGTGCTGAGGTGAAGGTAGCGAATGTACACCTAAGACCCATGATCACTGGGGATATAGCTGAACATCTGCAAGTGAGAGTAGCAGCTGGAAGCTCCTTCATCTGGATGGCATGAGCTTATACTTGCTTGGTAAAAATGAACTTGCAGCAGAAATATCTGATGGATGCTTTGCTTTTACTATAAATGTGGTCTATCACCAACATGTCTGGGGCAGATGGAAATCGTTATGTAAAATGTCCATGGTGTAGAAAGCTTATTTGTCAGGCTTACTTGCCCATTATCTTTATGTTGTGTGCAGGCCATCCATATAAAGAGAGATGCTCTTTTTCACACCTCTATTTTAAATACTTGTAATTTAAGTATTGTCGTAAGCTCTGGTCATTCTCTCATGACCTTCCTTATAGACAAGGTGTTATTAGTATCATATGATTTATCTAAGCCAATCACGGTTAGCCATCACCACAGCAGCTGTTGATCAAATTTCTCAAGACAACTAAGAAGCCATTTGGTATTTTGATAATTAGATTTTGTGAATATCAGGTAAATTAATCCAGATCCTATTCCCAAATAAGAATCACTTTTCTTGTATTTCTATCATAATAAACAAGTAAACAAGAAGCTTTATTAAAAAAAGAGGTGTCTACTAGCACATTTCTTTATTTACCTGCACATTTCTCATCCAGTTCTCTCTTCATGGTCAAAGTGTGCTCTGAAAGATACGTTTCTATCCTGACATCAGCATCTTTTTGGGCCTGAAAAACAAAATTAATTGAATATCCAACAAACAATATAAAAACTGCAGATGGGTTGCCATTTTTATTTTTTTTAAATTTATCCATTCATTAAAAAAATAAAATAAAATAAAAAAATCAATTATGTGAAACAAATGTTCTCCCTAACATACTGAAAAGCACAAAGATTGCAACATATTCTTCATTGTAAACCACACTACAAATAAATACACACACGTAAATCAATATGTACATAGTCATTCTAGATCTAGTTTGATGCGTAATGTTTCTAACAAGTCATAGATAAACAGACAATGGTTCTATTCAAAGTCAGCTTGTGTATATAAAAAGACACGATGACAGATCCCTTTTGATGTTTCAGTTTTAAAAACTATTTCTCATATCACAGTAACAATTAATGGCACGTCATCATCTCATACTCGTTCTGTACATGTTACAGCTCACATTAAAACACTTGTGTACAATATGCTCTCCTTGAATTAACTTGAAAGTTCACTTTCGGGTAACATTGAAAATGGTCTCCTTAAACAATACTATCCGTAAGCAAATATTTTATTTTGTTTAATAAATTTGGATGTAAGACAATGTTCCAGTTTGCCGAGCATTCCAAACTCTGATTTATTTCTGTAATCACACCCCCCATGCACTGCTTTGTTAATAATAATACGAATTTAAGAAATGAACATATTATTTAGGTATTTAGTATAATTAGATACCAGATAGAAAGGTCAATTGGTAATTACATACAAACAGAATAGGGTAATTCGATTAAGATGAAGTATATTTCTACAGTCAAATATTCAGACAGTCAGTAAGCAGAAATGTATTTCCACATAACTATTTTCTTGATGTGTGAGGGGGAGACTCAATCGTTAGGCTTGCAAAAATGAACCACTGATGTGAGTATTATAATATGGTTTATTAATCTTGAATGGCAAGCTCTGTTTTGTTGCAAATATGACTCCAATCGTCAACTCTAATCTGTCCCATGGTATGCAGATAAACCCATATTAAATTGTCCTTGCATCTTCAGGGATAACCTAGCACCAACACTATGACAGTGTTCTATAGTGGTGATAGTACTTATACTGCCACATTTAATTTAAAACATAAGACTCCAGGGTTTTTACATGGCCAAAAGTATGATGGTACACGTAAACAATTGCCATTTCTTAGAAACAGAAATATTTGATTTTGTAAGAGTACATGCCTCTAGTGGCTGTAAGGTTGGCAACCAAAGAATGCCCTTACACTCTCAAAAAATGACTGCACATTTGGCTTCATCATATCCAGTATGATGAGGTTGAACACTGTTAATGTTTTCTATAGAGAAGCATTTGATTCAATGTTTTTCTGCATGAAGCATCTGGGTGGCTCAGAGTGGCATTTGCCAGCCATGTGCTTTAGGTCCCCAATGCTTCTGAGAAGCACTGGTTAAATTATAGATAATCACATAATCATGAATGATGATCTCTCAGCTTGTGTGCATATGTATGTGTAATGTGTGTCTGAAATGTATGGCTGTGTTTTTGTGTATGTTACAAATACCCTCGGTATGCCACTTGTTACAATGTGTTCTTTTCCTCTAAATAAACCACAAAAGAAGTTCACCATACCTTTCGTATGAACGAATGACCAACCACCCGGCATATGGAGTGTGCCGCCTATTAGTCCCCCAGCAGCTGCGATTTGCCTTGTTAACCTTTTTCATCTCCAAACCACCTAACAAAATGCAGAACAACCGACCACCCTGCATGAGGAGTGTGCCACTTATTAGCCACCCAGAAGCAGTTGGGTGGTCATCGTTCGTATGAACAAACACGTGGAAGCTGTCATCATTAACTGCAGAACGCCCAGCGAGGTTTGTCGTCGACCGCATTTTACGGTTTTCGGCCACTATTTTACACGAACACCGCTGGGACCTCCAGACTTTCATCCGTTCGTTTCTAAACATGCAAGCGCAGCGCCGTTCGGCACTTTCATACTACCGAAACTAGATCGACCCTATGACTAAAAATCGTGGAACTAATCCCTGGCTGAATTATGCAGAAAGGCCATTGAGAAAACCTTTAGCCAACTGTATTCTTGAGATCTGAGCGCTTTTCGGACCTATTGAGCGCTCAGATCCAAACTATCCAAGTATGTGTTGAACATAGGGGTTGAATATTGTATAATATGAGTTATGTCTTTTTGTGGTTTTTGTTACAGTTTCAACTTAAGAATATTTTCTGTACCTGGAGATAATTAAGTTACTATGGTCACTTAAGCCAATTATCTCCAGGATAGAGGGGAGGGTTCCGAAAGATGCACTTTATTGTGATTGGTTTATGTTCCTTATGTCCCTGTTTTCCATCAGGTCCAGAGGGGTGTGCCCCTGGCCTGAAAATGTGTATAAAATAAATGTTCAATAAACCAGTCTTCTTGCCCTCAACTCGCAGCCTTGACTCGTGTTGTAGGGAAATGCTAATCACTAGCTCCAAGCATTTTCTACACTTCCAGGGATATCGGTAGTTGCTGAAGTGAAACTTTTCACCACTCTCCAAGCCCAGGGACATCGAGGCAGTCCAACCCTCAGCTAGCCTGGGGCAACCGTAACAGTGTGTTTGAGGGATTTTGTGTTTACATGTGTGACTTCGCATCTGTGCACTGTGTGTGCTTCTGTATATCTGTGTGTTAGTCTGTAGGTAGGGCCTCTGTATGTATCTGTGAATGAGTGTGTGCATGTATGAATGCATCTGAGAGTGTATTTCTGTACACTGCATTGAGTATGCATTTATACTGTTGAACAATGTTTTTAACCTACACATTTTAGCAATTCTGTCAGAATTGTGCACAGGTGTAACTGGGTGAAATTTCATTTCAGTATATGTTTTTGCACCTATGACAGCTAGTTATATTCCTGTTGCTTTCACGGTCAGTTTCCTTGGATTTAAATCCTCTAGGTTTTTCCTGTCAAATTTCTCATGAATAAAAAAAGCATACCAGATAATCATCCGTAGCATGTTCTTCGAATGCATCTGAAAGCAGTGGGCATGTCTCATTGTCAGCACCCGCATTTTCCTTGCCAACACTAACCTATCATGCACCACTCTATAAGTTTCCATCTTTGTAAATTGCATTCTTTATTTGATCAATGTATCCATGAGTGTTAAAGGAAGATATGCCGAGGGATTCGGACAAACACACAGTACCCAATAAGCTAGGGCGGAGATACCCTTTGATAACTCCACTGGACACAATAAGACACATTTGGCCAACAGGACCGCACACCTAAACACACGTGAATACACAAGTACCCACAACATCTAATAACCTGCACATCCCCCATGAGGCAAAGTCTAATGCCTAAAAAATCATTATGGACACATCATATATGTCAAATTCAGCATATAGCCTACAAGTATGACAATCTATAAGTCACAACCCGGTCGTCCACCTGACTACTCTAGCTTGTTGTACACATTTAGTCTAAATTCTTGTATAATTGCATACTACTGTTTAAATGTTGATCATTAATTTTTTGCTGGGACCTGCGTGTCCGTTATACTATATTTGACTGTTGCATCTAATAAACAGCTTTGAGAACCCTAAAGGAAGATTTTTTTTTTTTTTTAAATAAGGGAGAAATAGTGACTATAATTTAGAAAAATTAGGCTAGGCAATTGTTTATTGTATGTTATTTTAGGACAATAATCTGAACATATTATTTTAGTTCTTTAAAGTTAAAAGGTAGTATTTTTTTATTGGAATTATTTATAAAGTATTTTTGTTTCTTTTTACGACAGGGTAAAAACATGGTAACAGTATAATGTAGTAACTTACAATTGTAGGTGTTAAAGGGTACATGACTTGAAGTAACACATGCAAATGGGGGTGATGCGGTATACAAAGGCGCATGGTGACAAGAAATACATTGTCATTATTCCGTTACATGTTCCGATATATATATTTTGTGTACTTGATGCCTTAACCAGACTTTTATATAAATGCTTATGCCTGATACATATATCTCAACAATAGTTTCTTTCCAAAAAAGTAATAATAAAAATAATAAATTTACTGGTCCTAATCAGTGCACACACACCTTTTTGAAGGAGCGCATGCAGGGTAAGAGCTTGCGCACAAAGATTTTGCATATTTATTTATAAAAAAAAATGTAAAAAAATATTGCCCACCGGCAGGTGGGCCTTGCAGCATCCTCCACCTTTAATGGCCAACATTGGAAGCCCATGAGGTGGCTGGCTGGCCACCTTAGGGCACCCATGAAGTGGGCACTAAGTCAGTAATGCAGAGTAGGCACCTGCTTACCCCAGGTGGCAGGAGCCAACTTTGCCAAAATATACAGAGAATAGAAGGCGGTGGTACGGAAAGCGCTGATAATGTGTTTCCAGTTCTTCACTGCTCCTTCGCGCATGCCCTCTGCAGTGATGCAGGACGCCAGAACATGATGTTACTCTGGCCCCAAAATTTCTACAGAGGGTGCCAGTGATGGAGCATTGAATAACTGGAAGACTGTAGAGAGAAGTTCCATTTCTCGCTGGACCCCAGGGAGAATATCCCCACTGAACACCGGGGAGAGGAACCACACCAGCTCTACTAAAGGTAGGCGAACCTGGATGGGCCTAAAAAAATAAAATAAAATGTATTTCTGAGTGTGTGTGCAAGCATGTATCAATGTGTGAGTGTGTCTTTCAGTGTGTGTGTGTGTGTGTGTGTGTCTGTCAGCGAGTGTGTTTCAAATTAGTGAGAGTGTGTCCCATTATATCAATTGCCCCATTGCCCCTTCTCCCCCCTTGATCCACCACTGCTAATACTACATTAGCATGTAGTAATACTGTCAAGTAGTGTTAGTAACTATTGTGACAGAGTCTATGGGAGGGTAATAGAAGGAAGTTATCTAGGACCCAGATTCCTCCATAGTCTATACTCATTCACCTGCCCAATTAGCAACTGCTGAGGCTTTAATTAGCAGGTCTCAGAGCAGAAAGAGTCAGATACAATCTGACCTGCAGAGAGAGAGAGAGCAGGTCTGTGCAGAGCAGCATCTAAACAATGTGCTAAAGGTTGGTGAAACCAATGCTTATTTTTGATTTGTGTAGTTTATTACCATGGTGAGTAAGGGACATTTCTTCATGTTTAGTTAGTGCTCAAATTTGAGCTAGGATTTATTTTGTAGATTTTCCTTTCTGTTGTGCTGCAGTTTTTGAACAAACTGATTGCTGTATGGATTTTGTGCACGCTATAAATAAACCACACCATTTTTGCACCAGAGACTGTTGTTCTATGCCTGTTACCCTAGAGGACTGTGTTGCTTTGCCCATAAAGGTCACAAGATGGTGGAGAATGTGGGCATTTAAAGCACATTTATACGGTCTGTGGGTATAGAGGCCTAAGGTACTGCGACTCTGCAAACTGAGACTGGTTGTTTGAAACAGAGGCCTGCAGGTGTGGTGTGTGTGGTATTTAGCAAGTGGCTGAAAAAAAAACCAAAAAAAAAAAAAACAACAAGCAAGATGGAAGAGTTAGTAAAAGCCTTGGTACAGGCCACTACTACCCAGCAAGACACAAACCGTGTAATAGCGGCACAGATCAGTAGCCTCATGGAGACACAGCAACAGGCTGTTGCGGTCCAACAGGAGACAAACCGCTTATTGGCCACACAAATAAACTGCATTATGGAAACTCAGCGGGAAGACAGAGACAAACTAACAAGTGCTTTGCAACAAACCATGCTGTCAAGTGTAACTACCCCTACTATGGATAGGGGGCGCCGGATTAGAGTTACTGACTTTTTACATAAAGTGAGTGAGGTTGATGACATGGAGGCTTACCTGACAACCTTTGAAAGGATTGCTACCCAAGAAGGATGGCCTCCAGGTCAGTGGGCAAGATTATTAGACCCTTGCCTCAGTGGAGAATCACAGAAAGCGTATGATGATTTGCCTCTCAGCCAAGCACAAGACTATGACCGATTGAAAGCGGAAATACTAACACGGCTTGGAGTTACGCCTGCAGTGCGAGCCCAAAGATATAATGCTTGGGTTTATGATACCGAGAAACCTACTAGGTCACAAATGTATGACCTCTTGAGACTTGCCCAGAAGTGGCTACAGCCAGAAATCAACTCTGCTGCAGTAATCATTGAAAAGGTGGTTATGGATCGCTTCCTCAGGAGTCTGCCGATAGCACTACGGAAATGGGTCAGTCAAGCGGATCCAAAGGACCCTGAAGAAATGATGAACTTGACAGAGAGATACCGGTTTGCTAATGAAACTCAGAGTAAAGAACCTTACCACAACGCCAAATTGCAAGGTAACAGGATACCTTCAAAGAAGTCTGGTGGGTTTAAAGAAACCGATGGGAAAAAAGATTCTGTACAGACCCATAGACAGACTGACTACCTGGAAAATTGGGTACCCAGGTTCCCAACCCGGCCACAAGGCCAGACTGAGAAAGAGATAAAGTGTTATAGATGTCAGGAGATTGGACATATTGCACGTAACTGTCCACAGACTGATGAACCTATGGAATGTAATTTGGGGAGGGGGGAGAAACATGGTGCAATGTTGGTATACACACAAATGTCTGCTTTAACAAGTACTGGTGGTATTAATCATGTCAAATCTGTAAATATGGAGGGGAGGAGTGTGCAAGCACTCTTAGATTCTGGGAGTGAGGTTTCATTGGTAAAGAGATCTTTACTTCAGAGTGAGCAAGTTGATAAAATTCACGTTTTGGATATAATATGCATACATGGTGACACCCACACGTATCCCACGGCCGAGGTGGAATTTGCTACCGCGGTAGGGGTGATAAAACAGAGTTGGGGTGGTACCATCATTGCCTTATGATGCTGTATTGGGGCGTGATTTTCCCCTCTTTAAACGTACAGAGGTAGAGGCAGAAACAGTGGGGTTAGAGAATGGTTTCCCTTTTTCTACGATTGATTTGGAGCAATATAGTGAAAATGAACCCACTGTCGTATGTTTGGGTGAGGAAGGGGAACACAATGAAAGTGATTCCTCCCAAGTAGACAATCTAAGGGAAGAGGTGGAGTTCCATCATCTAGGTATTAGCTCAGGAAATTTTAGGGCTGCCCAATGGGAGGATCAAACATTGATAGCTGTCCGTAACAATGTTCAGGTAGTGGAAGGTACTCCTGTTAACCCGGAAACCCAATTGTCCCTTCCCTATTTTGCAGAAAAAAATAATTTACTTTACCGAGTAGAGAGGAGGGGGGTTGAAGAGGTTGAGCAATTACTGGTACCTCAATCCCACAGAAACCTAGTCTTAAAACTAGCTCACAGCCATGTATTGGGGGGGCATCTTGGGATTGAAAAAAACAGGGAGAGAGTACTAAGATTTTACTGGCCAGGAATTTACTCTGCTATAGAGCGATTTTGCAAGTCATGCCCAGAATGCCAAAGAAAGGCTCCATTCCAAACTTTCCGTAATCCCCTCATTCCTCTTCCCATTATAGAAGTCCCATTTGAAAGAATTGCTATGGACCTGGTTGGTCCTTTACTTAAATCCGCTAGGGGGCACCAATATATATTGGTAGTACTAGATTATGCTACCCGGTATCCCAAAGCTATACCTTTAAGAAATACCTCAGCTAAAACCATTTCCAGAGAGTTAATGTTTATGTTCAGCCGGGTTGGACTACCTAGAGAAATACTTACAGACCAAGGTACTCCTTTCATGTCACGAGTGATGAAAGAGCTATGTAACTTATTGAAGATTAGACAATTGAAAACTTCAGTGTATCACCCACAAACTGATGGGTTAGTGGAAAGATTTAATAAGACATTAAAAGCAATGCTCCGTAAGGTAATTGATAAAGATGGTAAGAATTGGGATCGTTTGCTCCCATATCTAATGTTTGCTATCAGAGAAGTCCCCCAAGCTTCCACAGGGTTCTCACCTTTTGAATTATTATATGGCAGACATCCTAGAGGTCTCCTTGATGTTGCAAAGGAAACATGGGAACAGGAACACACGCCTCATAGGAGTGTTATTGAACATGTGGCACAAATGCAGGATCGCATTGAGGCCATAATGCCAATTGTCAGGAAAATATGGAGAGAGCACAGGAAGCCCAGAAAGCTAGTTATAACAGGAATGCTAGACTTAGGGTCTTTCAACCTGGAGACAGGGTTATGGTTCTAATCCCCACAGTAGAAAGTAAATTCCTGGCAAACTGGCATGGCCCATACGAGATCATTGAACGAGTCAATGAGGTTAATTATAAGGTGAGACAACCTGGTAGAAGAAAGCCCGAACAAATATACCACATAAATTTACTCAAACCCTGGACAGACAGAGAGGCCTTGATGGCCATGACAGATAAAGTTCCTCTGACCAAAGTAGACAAAGTACCAGAGGTTAACATTGCTGACACTCTAGCACCTCATCAGAGAAATGAGGTCCGAGAGTTTGTTCTCAGAAATCGGGATGTGTTTGCTCCAGTACCCGGAAAGACTCATGTTATTAAACATGACATAATTACGGAACCTGGAAAAAGGGTTAACTTAAAACCCTACCGAATCCCAGAGGCCAGAAAAGAAGCCATCAAAGCAGAGGTCCGAAAGATGCTTGAGCTAGGGGTTATCGAGGAATCACAAAGTGAATGGAGTAATCCTATAGTATTGGTACCCAAACCAAATGGAGAAATCAGATTCTGTAATGATTTCAGAAAATTAAATGAGATAAAAATTTGACGCTTATCCCATGCCTAGGGTTGATGACCTAATAGAGAGATTAGGACGGTCCAGATATCTGACTACATTAGATCTGACTAAAGGTTACTGGCAAGTTCCCTTAACGGAGCGGGCCAAAGAAAAAACAGCTTTTTCCACACCAGATGGTTTATTTCACTATAGAGTCTTACCTTTTGGGTTGCATGGTTTCTTCCAAAGAATGATGGATAGAATCCTTAGGCCCCATAGTGAATACGCGGCTGCCTACCTTGACGATGTGGTTATACACAGTACAGATTGGGAAACACACCTTCCCCGAGTTCAGGCAGTAATAAAGTCTATACGAGATGCAGGTCTAACTGCCAATCCATCCAAATGTACGATAGGTTTGGAGGAGGCTAAGTATTTGGGCTACACTATTGGGAGGGGTCTCCTGAACCACAGAAAAGTAAGGTAGATGCTATTGTGGATTGGCCACGTCCTGTGACAAATAAACAAGTTCGGGCATTTCTGGGCTTAGTGGGCTACTACCGTAGATTCATACCTAACTTTGCTACGATCGCAAACCCGTTGACAGAACTAACTAAGGCAATAGGCCCAGTTATGATTAAGTGGACTCCCGAGGTAGAGAAGGCATTTAGTACCCTGAAGGAGGTTTTGTGTGCTGACCCAATTTTGGTTGCCCCTGACTTTACAAAAGAATTTGTGGTACAGACAGATGCGTCTGATGTGGGCCTAGGAGCGGTTCTTTCTCAGGTACACAGGGGAGAAGAACATCCCATTATGTACCTGAGCAAGAAGCTGAATCCCCATGAACAGAGATACTCTGGTTGAGAAAGAATGCTTAGCCATAAAATGGGCACTGGAATCACTTACGTTGTATCTGTTGGGGAGAAGGTTCAAACTTGTCACAGATCATGCGCCATTGACATGGATGAGACATAACAAGGAAACAAATGCCAGAGTAACTAGGTGGTTCCTTAGTCTTCAGCCATATAACTTCTCTATGGAGCATAGAGCTGGTAAAGACCAGGGGAATGCAGATGGTTTATCCAGAGTCCATTGTTCGTTGTCAAAGGTCGCTACGATCGATGGGTCTAAGCTGGCGGGGGGTTATGTGACAGAGTCTATGGGAGGGTAATAGAAGGAAGTTATCTAGGACCCAGATTCCTCCATAGTCTATACTCATTCACCTGCCCAATTAGCAACTGCTGAGGCTTTAATTAGCAGGTCTCAGAGCAGAAAGAGTCAGATACAATCTGACCTGCAGAGAGAGAGAGCAGGTCTGTGCAGAGCAGCATCTAAACAATGTGCTAAAGGTTGGTGAAACCAATGCTTATTTTTGATTTGTGTAGTTTATTACCCTGGTGAGTAAGGGACATTTCTTCATGTTTAGTTAGTGCTCAAATTTGAGCTAGGATTTATTTTGTAGATTTTCCTTTCTGTTGTGCTGCAGTTTTTGAACAAACTGATTGCTGTATGGATTTTGTGCACGCTATAAATAAACCACACCATTTTTGCACCAGAGACTGTTGTTCTATGCCTGTTACCCTAGAGGACTGTGTTGCTTTGCCCATAAAGGTCACACTATATTAGAGAGGCTGTATGAAGATTATCAATAAATAACTTTACATTCTCACAAACATTCAGTTTGCAAAAAAATTTGGATCTTGAAAATTCTGTGCACACCAACTAAGAAATAGAGGCTACATTGGACTCGTAATACGTATTTAAAGTAGGGAGAACTAAAAGGTCTAATCTAGTGGGCTATGCTTCCTGTTAACAACGGTAGATTAGTAGGGTCTGCCAAAACTGAGCTATAGCGATGCATTGACAGTGTATGTATATTACCGATAAATCAGCGGTATTAATTCTGGTTATTCATTTGATATAAATGTTTATATGTAGGCCAGTTGTCTGGTGTTATATGTAATGCACGGATCTCACTACGCATTGTGCATGACCTTTGATAAATTCTGCAGCCACTGATAAAGATAGATTTCTTCAGCCCTACTTTCTAGCACATTTAAACATAGCATAGTAACAATTTTTCATACTGTACATAGCTGTGAGATAACATCCAGGTTGACAGGATTGACGGCGACCCAGTAATAGCACATCAAAGTGGAGAAATAATTAAAGACACTGTATCATAACAGAGAACAATCTGGGACAAAGTGACCCTAAATCCAGCCATCAGTGACAATCTACAATATAAAGGAGCGAGCACTACTAACATAATTTTACATAGAAACATTCTTTGTTAGTGTATGTATACAATAATTCTATTTAACACACCCAGAAACACAATATAGGAGTTAGTTTCATGTTACAGAGCAACTCAAAGTTCACGAGTTTCTTGTTACGTCAAACATATTTACTATAATGTAATATGATCAAGGGGAAAAGGCAGAAAAAGGCGAAAACATGTTATCCAGTACACTTTCTAAATGATGAATTTGAATCGATAATTAACTTTAACCCCTTAAGGACACATGACATGTGTGACACATCATGATTCCCTTTTATTCCAGACGTTTGGTCCTTAAGGGGTTAAAAATGTATGCTAAAAGATCGGAGGTGTAGAAATTCTCAAATTCTGTTGAGTTAGATATTTCTTGCAAGTCTATTAATTTAGCTTTATCTGCACAAGTCAATTTTCAAGTCATCACAATGCACTGTTTGGTGAATAGACCACAATTGTATCAAACACACTGATTAAGCTTGAGACTTACTGTACACATTAGTAGTTTTGATGTTCCCACCATACCTGTTTCATTAATTCCTGTGTTCGAGATTCCATATCAATTTTATGGGCTTCTGACAGTGTTGTCTTCTCTTCCTCATGTTTTTGAAGGATCGCTTTAATTTCCTGCTCATGTTCAGTGATCTTCTGGAGCAAGTCCTTAAGTCCATGACTTTGGTCTAAAGATGACAAACGAAAAAAATAAATAAAATAAATCACTTTCCAAAATTATTTACATTTTTCTATGTATACATTTTTTTTTGTATTGTCCCTCTTGGCGTTTATCAACCAGAACATGTTCTAACTACTAGAATGACAAGAACAATATACTATACTGAATACTTTAGTATTGAAAGAATATTAGCATAACATCTATCTGGATTCAGAGCTAGAATACAACATTTTTGTGATTACATTGCTTTACAAACAAACAAAAAATAAAATTAGGTAGAGGTACACAATTTTTATTTTTTGCTCATTTGCTCAGCCTTTATAAAAGGTTTGGGAAATGAAAAGCTTAAAACAGTATACAGTGTCTTTATCTTGAAATATTTCACATAGGATCTGAAATGTATGTATAAAAGCAAAAAGATAATTTTTCTCACATACAGTAGGTGTAACACAAATTGATAAATAAAAATGGACAATTATAGACAATTAGAAGGACCATGTAGGCATTACTAGCAGTACAGCTTATTAAAAATGGCAACAGAAAGTAAAGAGAAAGTCTGCATTCAAGCATAATGCACACATACAGTAAACACAGTTTAATCATATATTTCCAAAATAAAGGTATTTGAAATTATACTATAGCACTATGTATCACTCTCTGGAATGCCAACAGTGACATGGTAGTGCCAGACCAGGATTAAGGTTGTCCAGGGCCCTAGGTAGAGTCTGAGGTTAAAGCACTCTTCTAGAGCACTGGGCTGTGTTTCTATGACTGTTGTGTGTGTTGACCAAGAATTATGTGTGGGAGAGTGTGCGTAGTGGCTACGTTTTGTGTGTGGAGGAATCGGAGACCTTTATGGGGGGAGCAGAGTGTGCTTCCCCATTAGTTTAGTGTTGTGTATGTATGTTTTGCCCTACCCCTTGCTTACCTTTCCTAGTGGGCCAGTGCAGGGAGAGCAATTTCCCTAGTGTTAAAGTGGAGATTTTACTGGATCCCTGGAGGTCCAGTGGGGGGAGCTCCTTCATCTGTACCAATACAGTGCACTTTTAGAGCACCCTCATGGTTCTGGCATTTGGTCAGTCACTCAGAGTGCTTTCCAGCAGCCGGCTTGGAGGAATTGACAGCCGCGAGACACTCCCTCCCATAAAGAGAGGAGCTGCACGGAAGCTGGCAGGAGTTGCCGCGAGGCTGCAGTGAGGCACCAAACTGGAACCAAGGGAAGCCACCCTCCAGCAAAAGGTAGGAAATTGGAGGGTGGGTTTAAAAATATAAATTTTACATGTGTGTCAGTATGTCTGTCAGTGTATGTGCATGTGTGTGTCAGTATGTCTGTCAGTCTGTGTATGTGTCAGTATGTCTGTGTGTCAGGTTACCTTGTGTATCAGTCAAGGGCATGTCACTGGCTGGCGTCACATTGCAGGGTATTGGGGATACTCCTATCAACTCTCAGCTTGTCCCCAGCAGGGCCGGACAGGGGATACAAAACAGCACTGGCAAAAAAAAAAAAAAAATCTATGCCAGCCCCATAAGTCATTGCGCCATATATTGCCGTATGTAATATGTGAGGAAATGTCTTGCCACCCCAGATGGTTGAGTAATATATATATATATATATATATATATATATATATCTCTCTCTCTCTCTATCTCGAATATGCATTGCTTTTTCTATTATATAATATTGGTCCTTTCAGAGTAAAACGTTTAATTATACAGTAAGCATACTCACATGCAGACACAGACAATCTCACTTGTACACACAAGCTCATTGATACACAGCCTCATAGACAAACAATGTCACTGATATACATAAACTCATTGGCATAAAAACACAAGCTCACTCACTCACTTGCAGGCACACACACACGCGTAAGCAAGCTCACTCACTAGCAGGCACACACACACACACAGCTTAATGTAGTGGTTTTGGTGTCTACAGCCTGTCCTTGCAGGCTTTTCAATGTAGAAATGGTAGTGTTTACATTGCTTCCTAGTGACACCTCTAGTGACAGTCACTCAGACAGTCACTAGAGGCGCTTCCTGTGTCAGTGCTGCACAGTGTGATTGCACAGTGTGCAGCACCTACATTCAGGGCCTTTGCAGCCAATCCTATGGCAGAGCATTGGATTGGCTGAGATCATCAAGCTTGATGATCTCAGTCATAGAGGCAGGGCCAGTCGAGGGGAGACCAGCATGGCGTGGGGAGGAAAAAAAAAAAAAAATACACACAGGCACACACACACACACCAAGACACAGACACACACATACACTTACACTGACAGAATGAGACATATTTCCTGTGGGTGACTGGTTGGGTGTGCTAGTGGCCCTGGGGGGGGAGCTGGGCTGGCGGCCGCAGGGGGAGCTGGGCTGGCGGCCGCAGGGGGAGCTGGGCTGGCGGCCGCAGGGGGAGCTGTTCTGTCTCTGCTACCCCGCCCTCGCGCGCAGCTTAATGAGACCGGGGCCGGAATATGACGTCATATTCCGTCCCCTGTCTCATTAAGCTGCGCGCTGGGGAGAAGAGACAGAACAGCTCCCCCAGCGGCCACCAGCCCAGGAGTCTGCCGACCGGTATCCTGGTGGGCCAGTCCAGCCCTGGTCCCCAGCGATTCTCACACCAGCCACGATAACACCACCTCCTTTTATGATGCGGCTAATGAGCGCCAATGTCATGATGCCAAGAACGCCATGGCCCACCAAGGTGTTTGAATGAAAACATTTAGGGGGCGTGGTTACCTACCTAATTAAACATGGTATGTCTGTCAGTGTTTGTATCTGTGTGTTTCAGTATTTCTGTCAGTGTATTTGAATGTATGTGGGTTGTGTCTGTCAGTGTGTGTGTGTGTGTGTGTGTGTCAGTATATCTGTGTGTGTTTGTGTCAGTATGTCTGTATATGTGCCTGTGTGTGTGTCAGTAGGTCTGTCAGTGTGTGTGTACACGTGTGTTTGTGTCAGTATGTCTGTATATGTGCCACTGTGTGTCAGTATGTCTGTCAGTGTGTCTACCAGTGTATGTGCCTGTGTGTGTCAGTACGTCTGTCAGTATGTGTGTCAGTATGTGTGTATCTGTGTATCAGCGTGTAAACCTGTGTGTCTGGCACCAACTTTAAATACAAATACACCCTCCATTCAAACTTCAACACTACTGTGACGAAGTGCCCTTCGCCACTTTGTCCTGGAGAAGCCTGCTTGCCTGCCTCCTCCCCTGTGACTATGGCCCTGGAAAACGTACATTTGGGCATAATGGATTTGTGTATACTGCTCCTGGCCCTTTAAATACAGTGGGGTCATTTGGTACTTGCCCTGTGTGAGCTGTGGTAACCCAGATAGCTATGCCATGGAGCCTATTCGTGTAATTAAAGACTTAATATGTTGTTCCCCTGAATGGATTGGTTGAGGATATGTATTTTTATGTGAATGTGATGTATGGTTTTAAAGTTACAGAGAATGTGTGGAAACTGTATTTTTACTGTATGTATAATGGGATTATGTGTCACACTAAGGGGAGGGGATGTGTGGGTTGCACCCGTGATACTATTGGTTATTTTATGCCTCCCCCTGGGTGTGGCCTGTATGTGTACTCATGTAATAAAAACCAGGCTGGGTGCCCCAGCACCTCAGACTTCTTCTTGACCCTTCAAAACGTAGCCTTGTCTCGTTATTGGAGGGAATTGCTGTATCACACTGGGGATTGCTATGCTCTACATATTCCCCTGAGCTTAATCACTTAGCTCTTTTAAGAGCTTGTTCCGGATACGCTCTCCTGGAGGAGAGGTCTTCCCCACACGGTCCTGGAGGACAGAAGCCGATCCAGGGTGGAAGGAAGACGGCGCGGCTCCAGTTAAGCTACGGCGGTTGTGGAGTCTGCGGTGGTTGTGGTGTCGTCTGCAGTGCTTGGAGTCCTCTGTAAGCGCTAGGAGCATCCATCAACGGAGGGTACTCGGTCGGAGTACACGGAGCTCCGTTACAGTGGTGGCAGCGGTGGGATGGCGTCCTAGTGCGAGGAGAAGCAGCTCGGAGACACTGGTAACGTGTGGAATTACAAATTGAGGGCAACGCTAGTATCCGTACAGCGCCCCTGGCTACAGCAGGATGGAATCAGCTAGTTTTCGGACAGCGTTCCATGATGAGGAGGAGGAGGCGGCCGCAGATTACAGGGATGCAGACAGAAAGGAACTCTGGTATGATGCCCTGGAAGACGCCCAGTGGCGGCGAGGTGAGAGTCTCCCCAGTGATGAGCAGCGGCTACAGAAGCGTGTGGCGATGCGGATGTATCTATTGGGAGAGCAGCCCCTGGATGAGTGGGTGACCAGACTAGAGACCCTGGTACGGCGAGAGATCTGGCTAGACAACGCATACCAGGCCCTCTGGTGGCATACCATTCGACTTACCCCCTAGACGGCCGAGCACGACTTACCGGAGGGGGATGATTATGATGGCCCAGGTCTATTATGGGATGCCTTGGAGGACAGCATTGATCTTGGCAGCACAGAGGGGTCTAGGTTTTGGGACATTTACGACTACCGGATGGGCATGTATGTCCGGGCTGACGAACGCGAGGTGAGAAAAGACATGACCCACCTGGTAACAAGGGAGTGGGAGCTGGAGCAGGACTACCAACACCTGCTCAGCTTCGTGCAGCCCCAACCTACCCAACAAGCAGAACCAGACCTCACTGACTGGTCCGGCGATGACCTCCAGATGGCAGGTAGAGATGGGACCGAGGTCTCTCTACCGGCCCTACAGGGATGCTGGGCAACCAACCCAGATCTCCAGCGACAGTGTGAGTCCCAGGGAGCTGAAGGTGTCGTCCTTCCTCCCCAGCGGCAGTGTGTGTCCCAGGGAGCTGAAGGTGCCATCCTTCCTCCCCAGCGGCAGTGTGTGTCCCAGGGAGCAGAAGGTGCCATCCTTCCTCCCCAGCGGCAGTGTGTACCCCAGGGGGCCGAAGGTGTCATCCTTCCCCCCCCCCCAGCGGCAGTGTGTACCCCAGGGGGCCGAAGGTGTCGTCCTTCCCCCCCCCAGCGGCAGTGTGAACTCCAGGGAGCTGAAGGTGTCGGCCTTCCTCCCCAGCAGCAGTGTGTGTTACAGGGAGCTGAAGGTGTCGTCCTTCCTCCCCAGCGGCAGTGTGTACCCCAGGGGGCCAAAGGTGTCGTCCTTCCCCCCCAGTGGCAGTGTGTCCCCCAGGGGGCCGAAGGTGTCGTCCTTCCCCCCCAGCGGCAGTGTGAACCCATGGGAGCTGAAGGTGTCGTCCTTCCCCCCCAGCAGCAGTGTGAGTTACAGGGGGCCGAAGGTGTCGACCTTCCCCCCCAGCGGCAGTGTGTCCTACAGAGAGCAGAGACAGTTGATCACTCTCTACAGCAGCAGGACAATGTTACGGGAGTGGAGACAGGCGGTCTCCCTCTCCAGCGGCAGCCTGTGTTTCCGGGAAAGGAGCACAGCACCCCCTCACCCCAGCGGCAGCTTACCCTAACAAGGGGAGACACCAATCCCCCAGACGGCGCAGATGGGACCGTGGTCTCTGTGCCTGACCTACAGGGATGCTGGACAACCTGTCCAGATCCCCAACTGCCCTCACCGGGACAACAGGAGGAGGGGGTAAGTACAAATTCCCCTCCCCAGCTAACTCCTAGAGTGGCACCAGGGTTAAAAGAGGCAACATTAACCCTCACTGACTCCTATGTTTCCCTGGCCACTGAGCCAGACTACGTTACCAGCACCCCTGCAGAAGAGCTGGCAGCTGGGCAGAGTGCAGTCGGCCTCTGCCCTACCTTTGTCCCTGGTCCAGAGCCTGATGTCCCGCAGGCTACCCCAGCAGAAGAGCTGGCAGCTGGGCAGAGTGCGGTCGGCCTCTGCCCTACCTTTGTCCCTGGTCCAGAGCCTGATGTCCTGCAGGCTATCCCAGCAGAAGAGCTGGCATCAGGGCAGAGCGCCGCTGGCCTCTGCCCTTCAAGTCCCCTCAGCGTGTTGCCTCATCACCACAGCAAAATACCCAGGTGCAGTAACTGTTTGTTGTGGGTGGGCTGCTGTTGTACTTTGTTGTTGTGGGGGGGGCTACTCTGGCACCTATTTATTGTGGGTTGGTGGATCGACTAACGGAGACACTGACCGACAGAAGGTCAGGTGCCTGGTTAGTCTTTCCCCCAAAGGGGAGATGTGTGACGAAGTGCCCTTCGCCACTTTGTCCTGGAGAAGCCTGCTTGCCTGCCTCCTCCCCTGCGACTACGGCCCTGGACTGTATTGCCCTGGAAAACGTACATTTGGGCATAATGGATTTGTGTATACTGCTCCTGGCCCTTTAAATACAGTGGGGTCATTTGGTACTTGCCCTGTGTGAGCTGTGGTAACCCAGATAGCTATGCCATGGAGCTAATTCGTGTGATTAAAGACTTTGGCTCTATGGCGATTAAACTGTATTCGGTTGGTCTGAGTGCCATTCACCTAATAATGTGCACTCAGACCTGAGCTATCTGGGGATATGTGAAATGTCTGTGTGTTATGTGTAAAATGTGACTTTATGTATTTTAACCCCTTAAGGACCAAACTTCTGGAATAAAAGGGAATCATGACATGTCACACATGTCATGTGTCCTTAAGGGGTTAAAGTATTTTATGTCGTTTTGCAACCATGTGGTTAATGGAGTCTGCCTCTAGTCCTGGATAATTGGATTACTTCTCCAATTATCTCCAGGGCAGAAGGGAGGAAACCAGGATGCATTATGGGGATGTTTTTTCTGCCAGCCAGGGGGAACAAAAGATACTTTTACTAACTTTTGAACCCCTGGTCTGATTCATGCCATTTTTTAATATGTTGTTCCCCTGAATGGATTGGTTGAGGATATTTATTTTTATGTGAATGTGATGTATGGTTTTAAAGTTACAGAGTATGTGTGGAAACTGTATTTTTACTGTATGTATAATGGGATTATGTGTCACACTAAGGGGAGGGGATGTGTGGGTTGCACCCGTGATACTATTGGTTATTTTATGCCTCCCCCTGGGTGTGGCCTGTATGTGTACTCATGTAATAAAAACCAGGCTGGGTGCCCCAGCACCTCAGACTTCTTCTTGACCCTTCAAAACGTAGCCTTGTCTCGTTATTGGAGGGAATTGCTGTATCACACTGGGGATTGCTATGCTCTACATATTCCCCTGAGCTTAATCACTTAGCTCTTTTAAGAGCTTGTTCCGGATACGCTCTCCTGGAGGAGAGGTCTTCCCCACACGGTCCTGGAGGACAGAAGCCGATCCAGGGTGGAAGGAAGACGGCGCGGCTCCAGTTAAGCTACGGCGGTTGTGGAGTCTGCGGTGGTTGTGGTGTCGTCTGGAGTGCTTGGAGTCCTCTGTAAGCGCTAGGAGCATCCATCAACGGAGGGTACTCGGTCGGAGTACACGGAGCTCCGTTACAACTACATACAAACACACTCCTGCATTGAACACACACACACACACACACACACACACCCCTACAGTAAAAAAAAACCAAAACATTACACATAAATGCACACTTGTATTCAAACTCCAACACCACAAACACATTCACACAAACATACTCAATATAAGCACGGCTTAGTGCTAAATACAATCCTGCAAACATGGAAATTGGTCGAGTCCCAGCTGTCAAAGCATTGTTGGAGTTGAACAACAGATGGGGTTTTACCTTTAGTCCAACCTTGCAATTGGGGTCCCAATAAAATTATTTCTATTTTAGTACCGCCACTGCATTGGGGTGGATGCCTTGATTGCATGCCAGGGAGTGGGGGAGTCCAATAGTTTGAAAAATACTAAAAGGGCTGGGTCTGAATGTGCCCCTTCAACGTCCACATATACCTGGCAAAGATACTTATGGTGGAATTGCTGTACTCAGATGACATAGCTGAGCAACATATGAAGTATTATACTGACGTAGCACACGTAAGGTTTGCAAAATATACAGTAAAAACTCACTGTGCGAGTCAAAAAGGTAGAAAAATGCTACACCTGTACAAGCTAGTGAAAAAAATTATCCAATGCTAAGGTTCAAAGTGTGCTTTTTGAAATACCCTGAAGGGTCTTCTTTAAGAAATGGTTTGCCTTTATGGGGTTATTTGAATAAGCATTTAAAAATCAAAAATTATAAGCGGTTAAAAAAACCGAATATTATCACGTCTCTTTTACAGCAATGAAACTTCACAAAATAGTGTCTAGGTTATCCATTGGGCACATTGTTTTACTCAGAAGATGTAACTGAGCATAATTTGTGTGATTTTAGGATAGTGGCACATATCAGAGGTACAAAATACAAAGCAAACATGCAACAAGTATGTAAAAAAAAAAAAAATCCTTTTTTTTGGGTGTGTCAATTTTGTTTCCTGTGATGACTATTAAGCTTACAAGACAAACATACCAGCTTCTAAAATTGTTTTATATTGAAATGTTATTGTACTCCTTGTATTTTGTGACCTGTAACTTTCAAAATAAACTGAAATCCTACTCATATTATGTACTCTGTAAATCAAGACACGTAGTTATTATTGCCAGAACTGTGACATTTTTTTTCTTCTGCATTTTACTTTTTTTTTTTTTTATAATAAATGAGAATTTATAGATTTATATGTCACATCAGATTAAAGGACCACTAAAGTGCCAGGAAAACATACTTGTTATCCTGGCTCTATAGGGTCTCTAGGTCCCCCCCACCCTCTGGGTCCCCCTCCCGCCAGGCTCTAGGGGGTGGAAGGGGTTAATCCCTTACCTTTTTCCCCCGACGGGACTCTCCTCCTCCTTTTCGCCGTCATCGGCAGAATGCGCGGCAAGAGCCGCGTGCGCATTCAGCTAGTCCATAGGAAAGCATTCTCAATACTTTCCTATGGACACTGGCGTCTTCTCACTGTGAAAATCACAGTGAGAAGCGCGGAAACGCCTCTAGCAGCTGTCAATGAGACAGCCACTAGAGGCTGGATTAGCCCATAGGTAAACATGGCAGTTTCTCTGAAACTGCTATGTTTAGAGCAGGCAGGGTTAATCCTAGATGGACCTGGCACCCAGACCACTTCATTGAGCTGAAGTGGTCTGGGTGCCTATAGTGGTCCTTTAAAGCCCTTTTTGTTCTTTAAAAAAACCTGTATATAATAGGTGCAATAAATAAGTAAAATTCAAATTGTGGTTGGACTCAAACAGCGCAAAATGCAAAAAATGCTAAAATGATGTGTCCAGCTTCTGAAGAGGTGTCCTTAAGGGAATATTCCATTGATGTTAAGACAAAATTCATCAATAGTTGGAATATGCTGGATAGTAATTATTAATTCTAACTCATTCTGTGAATATATCTAGAGAATAATAATTTCCTCTCACCAGCCACATCATTCAGCTCTACAAGGACCTCCTTCTGCTTCTTTTTCCGTTGTTTCTGAGAAAAAGGAAGAAATATAATGATTACAGGATGTTGATACATAGTAATCAAGAAACACAAACCAGTGGTTCTAAATTTGAATCTTCAAAAATTGGGAATTTAAACGGTTAAGTAAAAATTCAGCACCATTGTAACAGTAGCACATTTTCAAGAGGCCGTCACTTCAGTGTCATCAATATGAATGTAAAATTAAATAATGCAGTAAGAGGAAAACTCCCACACCAAAAGCACTTTAGTTTGCTGAAATGCCATGTGTGTAAAGAGTTTGTCCTCTTTTTTCGTTTTACAAAGTGCATGTTTCAAAATTTCAAAAGAAATTGGCACTTGTATAAGTTAACCTTATTACACCCCTCAGCTGTTCATTAGAACGGTTACTTTTTGGTTTCAATCGAGCGAACCTCATAAGGCACCAATAGCCCAGAGAACCTACCTTGCAAAGACTTCTCATTGAGCTGCATTGGGAAGTCTGTTATTGGACAGACAAACAAACACCGGGCTGGGGAGGAAGGAGGGGCTTTCAGAATCTGTAGACAAGAGGCAAACTTTTGCAAGTTGTATTTAGATATACCGCCAATGGAAAAATGTATATTTAGATGTATGCATGTTTTCATTTAGTATATAATTACTAAATAGTGATTTAAAATAATTTAATTTGGGCAGTGGAATAGGGACATCACTTCCTCCCAGTGCAGCCGTGCTAGAGATGAATGAGAATATGTACATGTACTTTGAAGGGGCTTATGCATCCTACAATATGGTCCAGTCCCCAACAGAACCACATAGCATTATAGGACGCTTGCAGACTCCAGCGCAGGGCCAGGCCCCTTACATGTTTTAGGGTTGCACACCCCTAATGGGGGGACTGTTGCTACATTGATCGGAAAATGAGGATGTAACTGCTGCCAAAAGTTATTAGCAGCTGTGGTATAAATCTACCAGCTTAAAAATATCTCTGTACATACTTTCATGCATTATCGTGACACTAGTTCCTTCAAGAAAAGCTGGGAATGAAAGGAGGAAAAATCTACAACTACAGGCAACCATAAGTTTCACCTGTGGTTTATTTGAGTTAAAAGTGGTTTTCACAAAGTGTGGAAGGGAGAAGGATGTATTTACTAAAGTATTGAGCAAAAGCTGTTCTGGTGCTTGGAATGACCTTTTAAACCACTAGTATATAATTATTGCCAAGAACTATGTAAGAGTCTTACAGTCTGAACCTAACATACTTTGATGTACAGCTGCCATACCTCATTAATGAGGCTTCAAACACATTAGACATACAAAAGAACCAATGCCTGGCATTTTGAATCTGAACTGTCCTTGTGGGGGAGATCAGTCCCATGTAAATATGGAAATGTATACTCTAATGTCACATGCAAAGGAAAGCATTCTGAGATGCTCTGGAAAGGGCATAAACCAACTGGACAAGCTATTGCACTCAACATTTCAAATGAAAAAAATATGTTAATATTGGGTTTGTGAGTGGTAGTGTGGCCAAGGGCAGGGCTGTACTGAGAAATTCCAGGTGACTAGCCTTCCTAATAACCATTCATGTAATTAAAATGTAATTTAGATCAAGAAAAGTGTACATTATTTACAGATGGAGCTCTGTTAAAGACTCAGACACAACAACAATATGGAGCTTCTAGAAAAGAGACATCAAGATAGAAAAGGGGTACAGAGGGATTTGGGCTGAAAAAATAGGGAGGTGTATTATGCTGTTACCCATTTTTGAGGCATTTATTTCAAATCTTGTTTATTTAAATGTCTCTAGAGTTCAGCAAATGTGACTGTGACTGTCAGACTGTGTGGGTTTGTGAGAGAGCCTGTCAGACTGTGTGTGTGTGTTTGTGAGAGAGCCTGTCAGAATGTGTGTGTGTTTGTGAGAGAGCCTGTCAGTGTGTGTGTGTGCTGTCAGAGTGAGCGAGCCTGTCAGAGTGTGTGTGAGCGAGAGCCTGTCAGAGTGTCTGTATGTATGTGTGCGTGTGTGTGTGTGAGCGAGAGCCTGTCAAGAGTGTGTATGTGAGCCTGTCAGAGTGTGTGTGTGAGCGTTTAGGTACCTGCCCCCTCCGATCGCTTGAGGAAGGTGTTTTTTTACTCACCTTTCTTCCCACGCCGTGCCAGTTTTGCCATGGCTGAGATGATCAATCTTTATGATCTCAGTTAAGGCAATGCTTTCTTTTAGCAAAGCATTGGGAGGATTTTGTGCATGCGCAGCAAATGTACCAATCCGCATCTCCTCATAGAGATGCATTACATTAACCAATCTTTATGAGGAACATTCATCGCCTCCATGCAGAGCTTGGAGACACTGAACCTGGGTGACCCAGGACTCTAGTGACCGTCTGAGTGACTGTCATTAGAGGTGTTAGTAAGCAGCAATGTAAACTCTGCCTTTTCGCTGAAAAGGCAGTGTTTACACTTTAACGCCTGCAGGGACAGGCTATAGACACCAGAACCACTGTATCAAGCTGTAGTGGTTTTGGTGACTATAGTGTCCCTTTAAGAATTGCACTTTCTCGTTGAAAATTACTGGCTCCTAACGTTTTTAACTGGCTCCTATATTCTAAACAAATTTGTCAAGCCCTGGCATAATGCACAACACCTGAGAAAATGGGTAGCCACCCAATAATTAGGATCCACCTAACCATGATCAAATAGCTCTGGTTGTCATAGATATCAATAAAATAAACAGTAAATAAAATTATAATAAAACAAATGCAAAATAACAGTTACCATAGTATGTAGAAGCAAAAAAAGAAATTACAGAAGACTGAAGCATCGATCACCAAAAACCCTAAGTGAATAGAGCCAATGGCGATCGAAAAATAATTGTTTATAATGAAACGCATTTGCGTTCCAAATACAGCATACATGTAGGAACCAGATACGGAAGCCCCGGGTCATATACCTGCCCAATCATCCAGAAATGTGAATATGTGCAGTGTGAGTCAAAAAGAGAATAAGGACAGGAGAAAGCGCACGTGCACTCGAGACCCACCACATCACGTGTTCCACAGATCGGAACACCTACGGATCCTCACTATAGTGCTCCAAAAACAAATGAGCAATTAAAAAAAAATGGGAAAAAAATAAAGTAAATATATGAAAATGAGAAAAATAAACTACAATAAACTACAATGAATGATTGCACAGTTTTATTGGACGTATCAAATAATACCAAGGCAATTTATTCCAATATAAATGAAACCAGGACAAGATACTACTAATCAGGAAATCTATACACGGTCAAAGGAGGTATAAGCCCTAAGGTCAAACATCTAGAACCGAATGGTCATCGTGATACAACAATATTAAAATAACTTAATGAATAGAATGCAATAAAGGCTAACATCCAATGAGTACAAAAGCCATAAGGGATTTCAAGGATAATGAAAACCGGTCAAGATGGCAAAATATAATGAAGGTCCAAAAAGTTCCACCTGCGGACTGTCCAAGATTTAAATTCTATCCATGGTTGATAGTATGCTGTCGATGCAAGCCATATATTCAAAAGAACTTAATTATGGGTTGCCAAACTAAGTATGAGATACCAAACAAACAAAGTAAAATCCCTTTAAAACCACTAACAATCAAAAGTTAAAAAACATAAAAACAAAAAACATACCAGTTTACACAAAGGCAGTGGCCAACACTAGAATAGTTCATTCAAAGGTCAAGTAATAACTAGAAGAACTTTCTACAGTTGTCACAATGAAAACATTTTTGACTCACACTGTGCATATTCGCATTTCTCGGCGATAGGACGGGCACCTGAGCCAGGGCTTCCGTATCCGGTTCCTTCATGGATGCCGGTTGGAACGCAAACGATTTCCATTATATACAACCATTTTTCGATCAGCACTGGCTATATTCACTTAGGGTTTTTGGTAATCGGTGCTTTATTCTTCTGTAAGTTCTTTTTTTCTTCTACATACTATTGTAACTGTAATTTTGCATTTGTTTTATTATTAGATTTACGGTTTATTTTATTGGTAGCCTTGACAACCATAACTATTGGATCAGGGTTAGGAGGATCCTAATTATTGGGTGGCCACCCATTTACTCAGGTGTTGTGCATTATATGTTTCCCTATGGGAATATTAGGGATTTGGGAACAGTTCTCACAGCATGCTCCCTTGTTAAAGGCCATTCTGCTGAAACTTTGGGGGCATTTCCTTGATTGTTCCTTTCTTCTCACTACTACTCCGGTATTTTGCTTCACTGTGGTATGTATCTTGATGTTGGTTAGGTTTACCATATTGTATTAGTGTGAGATAATAATAACAACAACAAGTATATTTGCAATGCTTTTCTATCTTTGCTTGCGTTAATACATGCGATTTATATATACACATTGCTTTCTGGAGGCATAGATTATGATCTTGAAACTGTTATTGCTTTAGATATACATTTGACTTAGGCAATAAAGTGTATTTGTTATTAATGGTTGTGCTGCTCATTTTGCATTGATTGTACAATAAAATCCTTGCCAGAGATGTTTGATTGCTCAGCTGTATTTGGTATGTGTGCATCCATAAAGTATGAGCAAAGTACTAATACTTGCTGTAGCGGAGAGACGATCTTTCACAGCTATTCTCCACTAGAGATCCCAGTGAGGCTCAGGAACAAGGTGATGATAAGTCCACAGGCAAGGTTTCTAGCAGGTAGAGTAATACAGCAATATCCCCATCGCAATCCCAATAACTGGACGACACACAGTTTCAGGAGTAGAACTCACAAGCTTTATTCCACAGTGCCTTATAAAGCCCTCTCCCATGCAAGGGAGGAGGTTCTGTCAATTAATACATTGTCCAATCGGTGAACAGTAACCTCCCACACATCTCCTCCCCTCCTCTAGCATCATAATCCCCTTATATTGTACACGAATTCCCACAGTTTCTGGATGTACCCCTAAACATAGGGGTACCCCTTTAAGAATGGTATCCCCTGGTAGCCCTGATCTGGGTGAGCAACATACTCAAAAATCACCCAGATCGGACCAGGGGTTCGGGAGTTATGGCAAGGTGTAGTTTTGACCGACCGCTGGGAAAAAGTGTCCGAAAACAGTTCCATGTATTTTGGCCCTGCGGTCGGTCACAGACAGGGGAATACAAACAGACGAATTATTGATGTTAAGTAGCCTGACGAGGATTCGGATGAATCCCCTAGTTTGTGGGGTTCTTTCTACCGAATGGCGGGCCGTTCGGTAGTTTCCCCACGAAGTATTGGGAGTCTGGAGGTCTCAGCGGTGTTTGCCTAGTCAAGTGTCCGATTTCGGTTCCAGACACTCGACGGCAAAACACAGCTGTTCGGCAGTTTAAGATGGCCGCCGCCACGTGTTCGTATCCCGAATGGCGGCCACCCAGAGAACAAAGACCACACTGTACGAATAGGTAATTACCCGTTTGCAACATTGTTGCAAACGGTAATTGAAGGCACACTTTACACAGGGTGGTCTGGTTGTTCGGTAGTTTAATTCCCTTGTTTTATTCGAATGTTTCTACCGAACAACCAGAGGAATACAGTAATTCACACACATTAAACCAGCAATATAACCGAATACAATTATTCCCATGCATGTTCACACACATTAAACCAGCAATATGACCGAATACAATTATTCCCATGCATGTTGTAGGACAGCCCGGTACCAATCCGCTACACTTGCTTTCAGAAGGCCTATAGTAATGTGTTACAAGCAGGGCCAGACTGGGGCATGTTTAAAGGACTACTATAGGCACCCAGACCAATTCAGCTTAATTAAGTGGTCTGGGTGCCAGGTCCAGCTAGGTTTAACCCTTTTTGCTGTAAACATAACAGTTTCAGAGAAACTGCTATGTTCACCTATGGGTTAATCCAGCCTCTAGTGGCTGTCTCATTGACAGCCGCTAGAGGCGCTTCTCACAGTGAGAAGACACCAGCGTCCATAGGAAAGCATTGAGAATGCTTTCCTATGGACTGGCTGAATGCGCCATGCATGCGCATTCAGCCAGGGACGTCAGAAGAGGGAGGAGAGTCCCAGCGCCGAGAGAGCCCGGCGCTGGAAAAAAAAGGTAAGGGATTAACCCCTTCCTCCCCTTCAGCGCCACGGGAGTGGGACCCTGAGGGTGGGGGCACCCTCAGGGCACTATAGTGGTCCTTTAATCACAACTGACAAGCATGTTCCTGGTCAAAGTGAGCAGGTTGGTTCAATGCTCTTCCAGGGCAGCCCATGCACAGAGCTCAGCTGAACAGCTCTGGCATGAGAAAAATTCCCTCTATTTGTTTTGTGCAGCACAAGCAAGTTTAATGACACCCATATGCTGCTTTTTTCATGTAACATGCCTCTAGTGTCTCACCAAGTGGAATACCACAGGATCAAAGGGCCAGGACAGAGTATTGTGCATGTGTCTGGAAGCTGTTTGTGGGATTGTATGTGTGTTTGTGTTGAGTAGTGTGGTGTTTTGGTTACAGACAACCAGTAAAGCGTATTGTAGAGGTTATTATGTTATTAGGCTTTGGATAATTTGACCAAAACTGTGGTTTCCATGGTACCCCAAGCCCATACTCTGCTGTTGATGTAATGATGAGGAATTTCACTCTCTACACTCATCCAAATGTTTGGATGGACTGTGCACATTTGACGCATGCTGCGTATGCAAGCTAGCATTGGGCTATAACACAAAATTTAAAACGCCAAAATAGTGCATCCTTGTACCTCCCAACATTGAGAGGTATGGAATCAGGACAGGTGGGCAAGCCCTGAAGGGATGTAGGCCAGTGACACCACTTGCTACACTGTCAACTTCTTTGCTCAGAAAAGGGCAGGGTCCACCCAATGAAAGTGAATGTCAGGAATGTTCTGACCCATGAATGGTGGGACAGGATCCTAAAATAGGGACTTTCCCATCGAATCCCATGTTTTTTGTCAAAATACATAAAAAAAAAAAAAAAACGCTAAACAAAAGATGGGATTGCACCCAAAGCCCGACAGCACCAATAAACATGAGCAGTTGTTGTTATGATGATTATTCTCCCTGTACCATTCTCTCCACACAACGGCATCGTCTTAAAAAAATAAACCAAGTGTATTAATCCATTTAGTTTAACGTGCTGTACAACTTTGAGTTATCATTTTAAAGACGTTTGCTGTTGGGTGGTAGTGGAAACATGTGGATGAGATCTACAGTGGAGGTGTAACAGAATAGTCAATGCTGAGCATTGTTCTGTAGAAGGACACATTGAATGATGAAGTGTTGTTGAGGATAACTACACATTCCCAATGCACACACAGCCTATAATACAGCTAATAAACTTATCAGCAGGGCTCATAATTAAATACAGATGCTAGAGACGTGTAAAATTAGATTTATAGCAGTCTGGTGAAAAGGCCTTCAGCAAAGCGGGAATATTAACAGCTTTTCTATGTAGTTTTATTGTATGTAAACACACATATGCAGATTTATTAATCAAGTGTGCAATATACGTACTTCAGAACTATATTAGGTAAAATAAAGGCCACTGACTGTTGCCTGCATTTTACTTTTTATAGAACTGAAATATGCCATAAAAATATCAACGTGGGGAACTTGCGTCACAGTAAAATGAACCAAAAAAATAAAACAATGTAAAGCCCATACATTTGATTAGTTTTCGCCACTATGTTCGCCTAATTGTTCTGTACCCGAACAGGAACTCTCTTCTCCCTCCCCCCACTTGGAACACCAATTAAACTATTAACACTATGTAACATTCGTAAACAACATCAAAGGGATTCTGTCAAACGCTATACTGGGTGGCCGCCATTTCGTGCATTCGAACACACGTGGTAAGAACAATGGATGGCGGACATCTTAACATACGAACACACTCAGTGGGACTTAGTCGTCGAGTGCCTGGAACTGATTTCGGCATACCCCTCGTTGCACACCGGTCAAACTTCCCTGCGACGTTACGGACAAACTACTGAACAGATCCAGGTGATTTTCAGATATATTGGTCACCCAGATCCCAGCTATCCAGCAATATAACGTTTGTGGGGTTTTACTGTATTCTGGGTCTACTTTTGGGGTGTTTTAAAATTACTGTATTTTTCTGTCGTGGAGTAATTGAGCTTAGCCCATCCTCTAACTCAATTATCTCCCAGGCTCAGAGGAAGAGTCTGTAAACTGTATAAATCTGATGCTTGTGTGCCATTAAAATTGAGTCTTTTCCCAGCATTAAGCCTCGGCTCATGTGTGGGGGGTTTACGCTATGCCTGTGTCTACATTCTGCCTGTAAGGAGTATACACGGTCTGCTGAGAGAAAGGGAACCCAGGACGGTCAAAGGAAGTTAGATCGTCACAGATATAGTCATGATTTTGTATCATAATCTAACTAATTCATAAGTGCTCATAGAGACGTGCACATCGGTCATTCATCCATATGAAATCAAACTCTATATAAAAACAGCAAATTCTAGAAATAGTGTGAGCATTATGCAGAAGAATGAGAGGATTTAACATTTAAGTAGTAAAATAAATTATCAAGTTCCTTCACTAGTTTTACAGGAAATACAACTAGGGTCATGAGAATATCATAAAAAAAAAAAAAAATACAACAATGCTAATCAGTTCTGAAAATAAAAATAATAATTATATATATGAAACCAGGAGGCTGCACTCACCTGAACATGCATAAATGGGGTGCTGCGGGGGGCCGAAGATGTGGTACATTGACGTTGTGGTAGGCTTATGCAATGTATGATCATATAATGTAACTAAACCCTAATTATTTTTGCCTAGATGTTATTAAAAAAAAACCTAATAAAATCTGTCAACATTAAAGTTGCGGTTTAGTGGATAAGTGAGAGCGCTGGATCTTGTGTGTGTGTGTATATATATATTCCAGCATAATGGATGCGGCCGAAGTGACCCCAATTTAATTAATTATATAGATATTGCATTAAGAAATAAATTATACAAAATAAATGTAAAAAAATATGCTACATTATGTAGGCAACTTCCCCATTCTCTCTTGCCGGTATCACCATATAAAATAATAAGGTTGTAACTACTGGCTTTTTGAGAAGATTACTGCATTAAAGTAGCTCTGTCACGGTCTGTAGTCTTTGTGTATTTTGCAAAGACCCCCAATGGTGAGGACTGTTCTGCTGGGTGTCCCAAAAGTGGGTTTAAGAGAAACACAGATTAAGATGCATCTTCGCCTGTGTTTCTCTTAAACCCACTTTTGAATAGCTTGCCCCCTTTTGTGTTACTTATTTTGGTTGTATTACCAGCTTTTGTGTATCTTATTCCCCATTTTCCCCTCAGTGTGTCTTATACCCCCAAGGGTCTGTGTCTCTTACAACCTCCATTTATCTCTTACTTCCTGCCAGCCCCTCTGTGTCTCTTATTTCTCTTTCCCAGGTGTCTCTTTCTAACACACTACAGCCCTTTGTGTGTCTCTCTTCACCACCCCTCTGTGTCTCTCATAGCAGCCTTTTTTTGTGTCTCTTAGCTCCAGCCCCTCTGTGTGTCTCTACCCACTAGTCGTTATGTTTCACCTTTTCCCCTACCTAGCCCCTTTGTGTGTCTCATTATCCCTTCCCCCAACTCCTCTTTGTTTCTATTTTCTAGACCTTCTGTGTGTCTTTCTCCTCACATCCACTCTGTGTGCCCTCCAGACCCTAGTGTGTGTCTCTTCTCCTGCCCCCACCCCTAGTGTCTCACACCCTGCCCCTTTTGTGTGGGTTTATTTCCCATAGCCATTTTTGCGTGTGTCTCTTTTCCACCAATTCCTTTTGTGCGGGTCTCTTTTCCCCCCAGCCCCTTTTGCGTGTGCCTATTTCTCCCAAGCCCCTTTTGTGTGTGTGTGTATTTCTCCCCAGCCACTTGTGTGTGTGCGCGCGCCTCTTTCTCCCCCACCTCGTGTGTGTGTGTGTGTGTGTGTGTCTCTTTCACCCGCCCCTTCCCTTCATGGTCTCTCCCACCCACCCACCCACCCTCCCTATGTGGTCTCTCCCTTCTCTCCTCTCCTGTGCCTGCTGACCTCCTATGTAGTGTTGCTGAGCAGACATTTGAATAATATCTTATGTATCTTCTACATGGTCTGACAGGAAGTCCTCACAGCTTCCTATCAAACTGGGGAGATGATACAGAAGATCCTCTACCTACAGTCTGCTCGTATACACTATGTGGTGTGACTGGCAGAAGGGGAAGTGCTATGCTGTGCTCTCCCCTGCTGCCGGTCACTTGGAGATTTCACCCCCCAGGCCGTGTTTGGACGCTTGCATTAAAATTTGTAATTTCATAGGAGCTTCATTTGAACCATTAGGCAGGGAGGATGACGCCTCCACTGCCCTGATGCACATCAGACAAGGGAATTGGTCTATCTCTGAGTATGCCATAGAATTTCGTACCTTGGCTTCCAAGGTAGACTGGACTAACAGTGGGTTAATCTCTGCATTTAAAAAGGGACTATCTGAAACTATGCTAGATGAGATTGCCACCAAAGACCTACCCAAGAAGCTTAATAAGTTCATCACTTTTGTCATGCATATTGACAATAGATTAAGAACCAGAGAAAACAAGACCAGACGCATGACTATGCCTTTAGCACCCCGGTTCTCCAGACCAATGGTCTCTGAACTTCCTATACAGTCCGAACCCATGCAGTTGGGGGTTACTAGACTGTCGGAAGCAGAAAGACAAAATAGGAGAAAAGGCCTATGTCTATACTGCGGTAGAAAAGGACATATGAGAAGCAATTGTCCCATACGTCTGAAAAACTACCACACCTAAGCACCTTAAGGGGACAGGTCTTAGGTGTAATGGAGACGTCCTCTGGAAAGAATAAAAACAGGTTTCTCCTTGATTTTTCAATCACCTTTGACGAAAACAACTTTTCATGAAAAGCCCTGATGGATTCAGGTGCTGCTGGATTCAATTTGTTAAGGGCAATGCTATACCTATCAAGGTTGGGAGAAACAGGCAGAGCAAGAGAAAGAGACACTAAAAGAGCGCTGGGTGAGGTAGGAGGAGCACCACGAGAGAGCAATATTAGATTACAGAGGATGAGAAGAAGCGGTTGATGAGCAACAGTATCAAAAGCAGCGGAAAGGTCGAGTAGTAGGATAGAGTAGTGACCATGAGATTTTGCAGCAAGAAGATCGTTTGATATTTTGGTCAGTGCAGTTTCCACAGAGTGCTGAGCGTGGAAACCAGACTGAAGTGGGTCGAGCAGAGAATTGGACTTGAGGAAGTCTTTCAAGGATCTTGGAAGCAAAAGGCAGTAGCGAGATAGGGCGGTAGTTGGACGGGGTGTTCGGGTCAAGGTTGGGCTTATTCTAAAGCACTTGTTTAAAAAGGAACACTCCAAGTACCACTTCAGTGAGCTGTAGTTATGGTGAAAGGAGTTCCCAGGAGCGAACTCTAACGGAATCAAACCATTTTATATAGGGTGGCTGTCACGTCTAAACATTTGTTATGAAGGAACACAACTGCAGATTTCTTATAGTTTGAATATTTATTATAAAAAGTAAAAGGTATTGACTTTAATTCCAATTTACAGGTACTGTAGCTTTAAGTAATAAACGATAACTGAAGTCCACAAATATAGGCACTGTAGCTTTAAGTAGTAAACGATAACTGAAGTCCACAATTATAGGCACTGTAGCTTTAAGTAGTAAACGATAACTGAAGTCCACAATTATATGCACTGTAACTTTAAGTAGTAAACGATAGCAATTAGCAGACACTGAATCAGAAAGAGTCCTTTAGTAGTATTAATGAATTAGGTGATAAGAAGTTACAATAGCTGTTCCACAGACTTTAACTGAAGCAAGACAGATGCAGCTAACTGAGACAAAGTATGAGTTGAAGTTAGCTGTAACGGGTTTGTTTTATCGAAGGACTTTGGAGACAGGAAATAACAGCTTTGAGATGCAACGCTTATCACAGAGGTTTTACTTAGCTTCCGGCACATAGAACACTGGTTCCCGAGATCTCCTCAGAGGCGGTTTATCCTGAATGGTGAGAGTTCAGCTTTAGTCGTGGATGAGGAAAGGTGAAGGGAACTTGAAGTCTTCCAGTCCGGTCCGGTAACAGAGGCTTTCACAACGATGTTGCAGCCGGTTCGTGGGTACGGAACGTAGTTCATTAATCCAGCCTCGATCAGCTGGTGCGGTCAGATTAAATAGGGAGACCGTGTCATAAAGAGGTGTGGCTAAGCTCTGTGGAACCAGGAAGTAAGAGGATACCATAATTAAGGCATGACAGTGGCCTTCTTATCTTGCCTTTTCTACAGCTCAGTGAGAGATGGAAGCTCCAGCTCAGGAGCATTCGTTCGCTCGTGTGTGCCAAGACCTGCAGTGCATTGCTTGGGGTTGGAAGCGTCAGTCGATTGCTAGGTTCAGCTCAGGAGCTGTAGTGGATTTAGAGGACATTGTTTTGTTAACCTCAGCATTGATGTCAAACCACTCTAAAAAGTATTTGACCCCTTACAAAAGGAGGCACCAGAGCATTCCTGGCTCCTTAACCACCACAGCAGACTGTTGCGGTTATGGTGCTTGGATTGCTCCTTTAAACAAGGTTGTTGTTGCTGCATTAAGCCCCTCAAGAGTATTTCAACCTACACATTAGTACTTCATCAAGGTGTTGCCAAGGCACATTGGGTGTGCGCACTGAAAATACACTCCACTTCTACAACCACAAGTGTTCCCAGTATTACATATTGAGCCACTGGCATGCTATCATGCCACCCACCACATCTATCTTTCACTTCATGCCCACCACAGGCTAACATTTGAAAATACACTTTGAATTCCCAACAATTTGCATAAACCTCATAAATGTAGTCTTCCACAAAGACAAATAAATGTATGGCTTATGTTTATGTTAGAATTACCTGTTCCATTATCGATTAGCAGAACTTTAAGCAATTCAGGAATACAAAGAATACAAAATGTAAGATGTTCTGTCAGTATATTATAAAAAGGACAACATATTCTATAGAGCTCTAAAGAGGGCTAAGGAGTCAGACAAGCAATTTTGGTAAAATTATGCTAGTTATTGAAGAACAGAAATGACATGAACTTACAGCTGAAATTAACTTGCTGCCCAAATGATATATAGAAAGCATTGTCTATTTATCTGTAGTTTAGGTAGAAGCTTATTTTAGTTATGGATTTCCTTTAAAGGATGGTATTGCCCTTCTGAAATCAGGCTCCATACGTCAGACAGATCCCTAGAAGGAATGTACAACTTGCAGCTTTGAAAAACAAATCCACAGCTCATGCCAACACCATTTGTAATGTTAGAGGAAGCTGTGTTTATGAGCCCTTGCTGCCTAGTAATGAGCGAGTTTGTATGTCTTGAGAAGTCAAGAAGGGACAGCACACAGAGCTGCAGTGTGAAAAAAAAAAACCAAACACTTAACATCTTCATGGCCGTCTACACCAAATAGCCAAATTATTCATATTCTGGTCTTTGGTATATAATACAGATTGTAAAGCGATGTAGAATTCTTAAACCCCTTAAGGACACATGACGGCAATATTCCGTTATGATTCCCTTTTATTCCAGAAGGTGTGTCATTAAGGGGTTAAGTGATCCTGAAAAATTAAAATGTATTTTGTTGCTGGGTTAATTTGTTGGATCAGAAATTAAAATGAAATATAACCTTGGAACTATAACCACCTACCACATAAGATAAAGATTAAGAGATGAAAAAGGGGGTTCATCTGTCAACTAAAGCCCAGTCCTCCTGCTGTCTCTCTGTTAATGTAGAAGTTGACTCCCATATTAGTTGTCTACATTTGGCCAACAATGATTTGCTGAGAATGTTAGGGATGGTTTAGCCTAGTACTCTTAGCCTATCATTGCTATCTAAAGTTATACAGTGAAAGTGCAAATTCACTTCTGCATTAAAGGACCACTCTAGGCACCCAGACCACTTCAGCTTAATGAAGCGGTCTGGGTGCCAGGTCCTTCTAGGGTTAACTAATTTTTTTATAAACATAGCAGTTTCAGAGAAACTGCTATGTTTATCAATTAGTTAAGCCTTCCCCTATTTCCTCTAGTGGCTGTCTCACTGACAGCCGCTAGAGGCGCTTGCGTGATTCTCACTGTGAAAATCACAGTGAGAGCACGCAAGCGTCCATAGGAAAGCATTATGAATGCTTTCCTATGTGACCGGCTGAATGCGCGCGCAGCTCTTGCCGCGCGTGCGCATTCAGCCGACGGGGAGGAACGGAGGCGGAGAGGAGGAGGAGAGCTCTCCGCCCAGCGCTGGAAAAAGGTAAGTTTTTACCCCTTTCCCCTTTCCAGAGCCGGGCGGGAGTGGGTCCCTGAGGGTGGGGGCACCCTCAGGGCACTCTAGTGCCAGGAAAACGAGTATGTTTTCCTGGCACTAGAGTGGTCCTTTAACAGAGAAGCGGCACAACACAAACATTAAAGCTAACACTACTACATGAAGGGTTATACACCCAGAAACAAATGTAAGCACTAATACACGCAAACGTTATGCAACAGGTTATAAAAAAAGAAAAATATGTGCTGAACAACTTGACTAAATACCGTGTAATGCATATTCTAAACTTTTGTATTTGTCAATATAATGCATGAAACCAAATAACGCACAAACAAAATAAAGAATTGAAAAAAAAAAAAAAGACGAATAAATGGATAAAAATTTCAAACGAATGAACGAGGACCTCTTCGTTCGTTTTATTACAAGGAGGGAGCTACCGGCAAGCAGCTCCCTCCTTGTAATATGTAAAAAATAGAAGCGACAGGGAGCTGTGCTCCCCGCCACTTCCTAAGCCCCCCATGTCCCCCCTCACTCTATGAGTGTCAATATGACCCCCATAATAGCATAAGGGAGATTAAAATGTCTACTAAACAGTGAGCAGCCAGTCAGTAGCTGCTCACTGTTGTAAAAAAAAAGAAAAAAGCCCGCCACCCCAACAAATGCCCCCATGGTGGGGCATCTATAAACTAGCGGGGGGACCTAGTGTCCCCCCCAAGCTCTCATTCCTGACCTATTGGGACCTATTGTGCTTCCCCCACACCCCCACCCATTGGCTTAGTGTACATTCCCCTCCCCAGATGATTAGGGGTCCTAGTCACCCCCCCCAAAAAAAAAAAAATAGTGAGGGGGAAACAAAAGAACCTGGAAAAAAACAAAACAAAAAAAAACACACACCATTTGAGGTCGTCTTTTTTAGACACTGGCTTCCGATAAAGATACTCAATAAATAAAATTTATATTCATATTTTTTCAATATACTGTTGCCCACAAAACCACAAAATTAAGGTCTGTCTTGGAAAGAAAACTCAAACTAAATAAACTGTATAGGGTTAAAATGTGCAACTTAACAGTCAGTTCACCAACAGTCTGCTCTAACCTGACAGATTTGGTTTCCACTATTGAGTTGGGATATTTTATGAGGGTATCCGGGTTATGTACAAGTATTAGCATAGAACAAAAAATATTTCAAGAGGACAACTGCATTTTCCATTACATTCTGTTCCACTACATGCCAAATATCTCCTAAAAAATAACTACATGTGTAATACAAGCAAATTGTTTAACTGTTCGATTGCAAGCTAGCTGATTCCAGGGACAAAGGAATGTATGTTCTCACTTTTCAGGCATTCAAAGCATCAACAACACATTTAAAAGGATTCTGCACTAAGTAGAGGTACACTTCTTATAGCAACACCAGATATGCACACATGCAATTTAAAAGCATAAGAATAGTCTAAAATTTAATTTACTGAAATGTTAATACAGAGAGGAGAGTTTGTGTCAAGTATGTGTTGGGGGGGAGCAGGGGGGGAATAATACTAATAAATAATAATTCAGAGCAGCCAACTGGCACAATGTTCTATGGTAGTCCCTGAATTAATACCTGGAGCAGAAGCCTGCTGACGGTTAGCAGTTTGTACTTTAGGCTTTAAATAAGACTGTGACAAACTCCCCTTTTCAAGTGAGTTTGCCACGAGCTCCTGGAGGAGCCTGCTTGCCAGCCTCCTGCCCACAGACTATGGGCCCTGCACAGAAACCTGTAAAAGACTACCACTGATAGCACTGATTTTTCGGGAACTGTTTTGGGCATGGGGCCATGCTTGCGGTCGGTCAAAACTATGACTTCCAGGAAACTCCTGTACCCCTGGACCAATCTGGGTGATTTTTGGATATGTTGTTCACCCAGATCGGGGCCATCAGGGGACTTTTATGGGGATATGTTGGATTTTGGGGTACTTTCTGAACTTTGTGAAAATGTGTTTTTTCTGCCTGGAGATAATGGAGTTACTTACAGGACTTTACTCAATTATCTCCTAAGCAGAGAGGGGGGATTGTGTGCTGTACATGAGCGTGTCACAGACTGTATGTTTGTTCTGATTGGTTTATGTCCTTTGTGTTCCTGTGCCCCATTAGGTCCAGGGGGTGTTCCTCTGGCCTGGAAAAATTGTATAAAAGGCCAGTGTGTCCCATTAATCTTGAGATGCCTGCTTACACTCCAAAACTGTGTGTCGCCCAGTTATTGGAGGGAAAGAAGATTTGCTCCTGTGTCTGCTGTTCCAGCTTGCAGGAGAGTCAATAGGGAAAGTCCTTATAAGGACTAGAGCTAATTTCCCATTCGGTTCCAGAGTTCCCAGGACTGAGTGTCCAGTGCCTGGAGGTGTCAGAGCTAATTTGCCCTTCAAATCCAGGAAGGAGGTGGAGGTTCCAGGGCCCAGTCAAGCTACGGCGACTGAGGCCAAGAAGAAGTGCTGCGGCTTGTCCTCTGTTCCAGTTAGGAAGCGGTCCTTTGGCGGAGGTATCCAGTCGGGGTGCCAGGTGATCCATTACACTGTGTCTGTGGAAAGACTTAAAGGGACAATTGCCCCCCCCCCCCCCCCCCCCCATTCCTATGGGGTTTATTTGACTAGGTACATCATATATTAGTGCCCTTGCAAGGCATTAAAAAGCGGCTTTTTTCAGAAAATATTATGAAGCACATGTTCACAGATATAGTTTGTTTACGGTAAATAATGCATATAGCTATATATCAGCCGCACATCTGTCAAACAGTACCCCATACTTCCCCAAACTTCCTCTGTAATAAGCTACTTGTATGGTGGGCCTGTAATGAATATTTTGGCTCTTAATAAATAACTAAATATATTAAATACATTTTAAAAAATATTGTTTCTGCATTATTTCTGTTAACATCACAGGGTCCAGTATTAACGATGATTGTTTATCGTTATGTGAATAATTTTATACATATGTATACATAGTGATACAGTGGCTGTGATTCTAACAACCATGTAGGCAACAGTATATGTAGTGAAGAAAATAAGCCTATCTTGATCTTTTCACCTGTCCCAAACACAGTTAAAAGTGGCTTACATGACAGATGTCTTTAACAAGCAGCAGAGAGCCTTCTGAAATTTCCATCTACTTTCCATGGTTCCCACGATGTAGCCCAAACCTGAACTTGCTCAGTAACTGACCAATTTCTTTGTTCTCTCTTACAGTTATTACGAATTTATTTAAAGTTATTTAAATTTTAAGGCCAGAGTAGCTGAATGTAAAGCATATCTGCATTTGAGAATTTTTCCAGTTCGTCTATTTTTATCTTAAATTCACAGCAATGGTTCCTAAACAGGGAATTAAAATAGGTACATGGATTTGCATGGTAAAGCTTCATTCACTTGCAAATTTAACTCAGTTGAATGGCAGGTAGGCAAGCAAGGTGCCCATATGCAGACTGCTACTGAAGTGCTTTTCCACTGGCCACAATTTATGCCTAGTGCATCGAGAACTTGCATAGACATGCTCACTGGCTAAATTTTTACTCATGTCCCAGAAGTAGGACAGCCAAGACAACATTCTGGGTGACCACTCCAAGTTCTTAACGGTTATATGAACTAAAGCAGGGCTCGACTAGAATTTGCCATGGCACCTGGGAGTTTGTCAGCCCATTCCGCAGAGGTGGGCGGCTGTGCATAATGGAGGCGGCTGGTGAGGGGGCTGTAATCATCAAGCTCTTCTTGTTCTGCTCCCTCGCGCAAGCTGGGATATGATGTCACTCTGATCCCGGTATCACTAAACAGAACGGGATGGAGCAGAGCAAAATAATCTTGAAGATAACAGCCACACATTGGACCCCAGAGAAAGGATGCACTCCAGCTCTCCGAGAGGCTGGGTGGACTTAAATTAAAATAAAAAAAAATATATAGTTTGTGAGTGTATGAGATAATGCTTGTGCCGGTCTGTCAGCGAGTGTGTTTGTTTAGGTGACTGCCCTCCCTCCGAACACATGGAAAGGTGTTTTACTCACCTTTTTTCCCATACTGTGCCAGTCTTGTGTTAGCTGGCCCAGCATCATTGGCTGAGGTAATCAGTCTTGATGTCTCATGCCAATACAATGCTTTTCCGTAAGAAGCATTGAGAGGTTATTGCACATGTGCAGCAAAACAGCATGCTGCGCCAATCAGCATCTTCTCATAGAGCTGCATTAAACCATTGCATTTCTGTGGCAAACACAATGTGCCTCCATGATGAGTGTGCAGACACTGAACATAAGAGTTGCACACTGTGAAGCACCTCTACTTGCCATCTGAGTAACTTATTAAATGTTACTGGGCATCAATGTAAAGACAGCTTTTTCTCTAAAAAGGCAGTATTTACATTGAAAAGCCAGCAAGAACAGGCTATAGACACCCAAACCACTACATTAAGCTGTAGTGGTTTTGGTGACTATAGTGTCTCATTAAGAATTGTATATTTGCTGTTGAAAATAAAGCTTTGCTAGTTTAAAACAAAAACCTGGCTCCTAACTTTTTTAGCTGGCTCCTATCAAATTCCAATCAAATTTGTAAGGCACTGAACCACAGCGTAGTTGTGAATAAAGCAGTAAAAAGCAAACTGCCATGTGTTTTATTTTATTTATCTTTTATTTTATTTTTTATTATTTGTGGTCAAAGCAATATTGCAGTGATGGTTAGATAACATATAATTAGTAATAAATATCATAGTTAAGAATACCATTCGGTTGTGGTGTACCGGAACCGACAAGGCTGTAGGCCTGTAATAAAGAGGGCAAAAAGAAGTGTACCATACAAAATATATTTGTTCTACCATACCTCAAAATTACTTGGATAAGTCACGAATGCCTGACAAATCCCTAACCGGTTCTGGTATATATAATGTATAAGTGGATGAGGTGTTGGGTAGAGACAGTACCCTAGTAACTTAAGACATACGACTATACAAAGCCACCATTAGTTTGATCCATATAACGTATCGGCAGGCTAGCTATTGCCAAGTGGCGAAGAATTAAACTAATAAGGGTGACAGGTGAGGCCCTGCTAGTTGCCAAGCGGCATGAGAGGCTCTATGCGTTGGCCCGAGGGGAGGTAGAGGCCACCGAAACGCGGGTGGCGGGGTGATGGCCTCTTGGTGACTACTAAAGCATAAGATAGAATAGGAGTGACAGGTGAGGCCCTCCCTATGCAACAATGTGAGGCGAATATCTGCGTTGGTCCGATGGCTATGGCATAGAGGCCAGAAACCTACCATAGTGGGCACCTAGATCCCCAACAACCAGTATTATCTGCTAATAGGGGATTAGACTGGAGTCTGAGAACGTATGCCTCTGTGAGGGCCAGATCGTGGACCCATTTGGAATGGTGACTGAGAACGTATGCTACAGAGTGGACCGGTTCGCAGCCCGGAATAAGTGAAAGTGGCCTACCCCACAAGTGGACACGAGGCAAGAAAGGCATACGCTGCCAGGAAGGTCCCCGACAGGACAACGATTGGACGAAGCGTGCCACCCAGATAAGCAAAACCTGGGCCTAAACCATAGAAGAGGGAAACCGAGGAGGGTATAGGATCATGGCAAATAGAAGTACAAAACCGTGACCAACCCAGAAAAAACAAAAAGGTTCAGAACCAACAGGCGATTCAGGTCAAGGGACAGAGACCCAGTAACAAGAGTATACCAGCGAGTACGTTAAAGGCATAGTAGAGCGAACCTCAAAGCTGAAAAACGCCAATTAAGTGAATGGGATATGCATACACCAGACGAGCGAGCAGGGGCGCACCAGACAGTAAAACTTAACGCAGAATTAGAACAGTCAATTACACCATACAGAGAGTCACTAGAAATAGAAAAATACACGTAGATGAGTCACACATACCCACACTACGATGACAACCAGCTATTAGTATAGTAAGTGACATACCGGGCCAGATTAAGAGTCCAGTGGGCCTGGTGCTGACAATTATGATGGGGCCTAGTTACAGAATCTTATAGACCAAAAACACTAAAACAGTCACACCTCTCAAGCGTCATGTATCTGATGGAGATGGTGTTGGAGGGAAACTCAAAGGATGCAGCTATAAGAAAACACATACTCTATGCTAATCTCTCTCTAATTTATGCTTTCATCTTTCAAGCAAATTCATACTCCCTAACAGCAGTGTCCAGTGAAGCAGAAAGTCAATGGGTGGGGTAAAAGGGTGTGCCAATGACGCGAATTACGTGATTAGAACTGCCAAAAGGGGCGTACATGCCCAAAAAGGGGGCATGTCTGTCCAAACAATTTTGGAATGCCAGCCTGGCATCAGTGTCCCTATGTATCACAGTGTCAGTGTCCCCATGTCACCCAGTCCCCTAGTCTCCCAGTGTCCCCTTTCGTCTAGTGTCCCCATGTCTCAGTGTGTCCCGTGTCACTACGATACTAGGGGACACTGAGAGACCCTGTGACACAGACACTTGGGGACACATGGAGGCACTTGGGGACACAGACATTTATGGGGACACAGACACTGGGGACACAGACACTACGGGACTTGTGGATATAGACATGGGGACCCTGGGACATTTGGGGACACTGGGAGAAATGGGGATACAGACATTTGTATACCGGCATCGGCCAGGCAGCCTCAAATATCGGCTGTGGTGGTAAAATACCAGTCAGGTGGCAAACCTAAGAGTATCGTGTAAAAAAATAAAATCGCTTTTTTTTTTTTTTAAATGGGCCTATTCCATGGGCCTGGGCCTGTAGCTCCATCAGCCCCTATGTTAATCCGGCCCTGGTGACATACCGTACTAATTTAACATGTGTAAGAAATATGCACCCGTGACATAACAGGATTGTGAAATGTGAAAACATAATGCACACGGAACATACAACATGCAAACCGGAGACCCACCGGACCACCAGGGAATTAAATGAAGGTAGGACACAGCCCCCAGACAGCCCCCTCTCCCCCATGTAACCCCTTTACCCCCTGCCCTCCCCATGTAACCCCTTCACTCCCTGCCCCCCCATGTAACCCCTTCACCCCCTGCCCTCACCCATGTAACCCCTTCACCCCCTGCCCTCACCCATGTAACCCCTTCACCCCCTGCCCTCACCCATGTAACCCCTTCACCCCCTGCCCTCACCCATGTAACCCCTTCACCCCCTGCCCTCACCCATGTATCCCCTTCACCCCCTGCCCTCACCCATGTAACCCCTTCACCCCCTGCCCTCACCCATGTATCCCCTTCACCCCCTGCCCTCCCCATGTAACCCCTTCACCCCCTGCCCTCCCCATGTAACCCCTTCACCCCCTGCACTCCCCGTGTAACCCCTTCACCCCCTGCCCTCACCCGTGTAACCCCTTCACCCCCTGCCCTCACCCATGTAACCCCTTCACCCCCTGCCCTCACCCATGTAACCCCTTCACCCCCTGCCCTCACCCATGTAACCCCTTCACCCCCTGCCCTCACCCATGTAACCCCTTCACCCCCTGCCCTCACCCATGTAACCCCTTCACCCCCTGCCCCCCATGTAACCCCTTCACCCCCTGCCCCCCATGTAACCCCTTCACCCCCTGCCCTCCCATGTAACCCCTTCACCCCCTGCCCTCCCATGTAACCCCTTCACCCCCTGCCCTCCCATGTAACCCCTTCACCCCCTGCCCTCCCATGTAACCCCTTCACCCCCTGCCCTCCCATGTAACCCCTTCACCCCCTGCCCTCCCATGTAACCCCTTCACCCCCTGCCCTCCCATGTAACCCCTTCACCACCTGCCCCCCCATGTAACCCCTTCACCCCCTGCCCTCCTCCCCATGTAACCCCTTCACTCCATGCCCTCCCCATGTAACCCCTTCACCCCCTGCCCTCCCCCCAATGTAACCCCTTCACTCCCTGCCCTCCCCCATGTCGCCCCTTCACTCCCCCATGTCACCCCTTCACTCCCTGCCCACAAACTGTAACCCCTTCACTCCCTGCCCTCCCCATGTCACCCCTTCACTCCCTGCCCTCTCCCAATGTAACCTCTTCACTCCATGATTACCATGATATGCCAAGTTTATGCACCTAAAGCTTATTGCCATGCTGTGCCAAGTTTATGTATTTAAAGCTGCCATGATGTTCCAATTTTATGCCTCTAAAACGGATTGCCATAGTATGCCAATTGTATGCATCTAAAGCGGATTGCTATAGTGTGCCAATTTTATGCATCTAAAGTTGCCATGATGTGCCAATTTTATGCCTGTAAAGCTGATTGCTATGGTGTGCCAATTGTATGCCTGTAAAGCTGATTGCCACTGTGTGCCAATTGTATGCATCTAAAGCGGATTGCTATAGTGTGCCAATTGTATGCCTCTAAAGCGGTTTGCCATGGTGTGCCAGTTTTATGTCTCTAAAAGTAATTGTCATGGTGTGCATCTAAAGCGGATTGCTATGGTGTGCCAACTGTATGCCTCTAAAGCTGATTGCCATGGTGAAAAGTGGGTCTCGGCCCATAAAAGTTTGGGAAGCCCTGCCCTAGAGGTTTGACCAATAAACAGACTAGTGATGACAAACCTACCAGCTGGCTGAGCTACGAGAGTGCTAGATCCCATACCAGCCGAGCTCCATGCGAGTGGCAGACCCCATACCAGGTGGCTGAGCACCATGTGAGTGGCAGACCCCAAACCAGCTGGCCGAGCACCATGAGAACGGCAGACCCCAAACCAGCTGGCCGAGCACCATGAGAACGGCAGACCCCAAACCAGCTGGCCGAGCACCATGAGAACGGCAGACCCCAAACCAGCTGGCCGAGCACCATGAGAACGGCAGACCCCAAACCAGCTGGCCGAGCACCATGAGAACGGCAGACCCCAAACCAGCTGGCCGAGCACCATGAGAACGGCAGACCCCAAACCAGCTGGCCGAGCACCATGAGAGCGGCAGACCCCAAACCAGCTGGCCGAGCACCATGAGAGCGGCAGACCCCAAACCAGCTGGCCGAGCACCATGAGAGCGGCAGACCCCAAACCAGCTGGCCGAGCACCATGAGAGCGCCAGACTCAAAACCAGCTGGCTAAGCGCCATGAGAGAGGCATACACCATACAAGAAGAGCACCATGAGAGAGGCATACACCATAAAAGAAGAGCACCATGAGAGAGGCATACACCATACCATCAGCCTGAGCACCACGAGAGAGGCATACACCACACCAGCAGCCTGAGCACCATGAGAGAGGCATACACCATACCAGCAGGCCAAGTACCATGAGAGAGGTAGACTACATACCAGCTGGCTGAGCATCACGTGAGTATTAGACACCCCAGCAAGGGTGCCAGAGGTCAGTCATGGCAGGTTATGGACCCAGGGAGCAGCAGATATGCCAGCAGTATGACATGCTTGGTCCCAGCTTGGTGGGTACTTACCGACAATGAGTGGGGACTCTCAGCAGCTGGTGACAGGCGCAGCCGGGGTGCTGGGGAAACCTGGTGAGCCGGAAGGTACCCGAGCCCCTGGTCCAGACGGCGAGCAGAGTAGCACCCATCTGGCAAACTTACTGTGTAGCAATCAGACCTCGTGGAACAGACAGGTGCCCGGCAGCAGCAGGACCTCCGTGAAGCGATGGCACAGGTAGACCACGTGGGAGGTGAAGTCCAGCGGTCGTCAAACGTGAAGAAAAATGGGCAGCAAGTAAGGAGACCGGACCACGAGGATACAGGTAAGTTCAACTCGCCAGACCAACCACGGTAAAGTGGGAGAGGATTGGATGCCCTTATAAAGAGGACCCAAGCCCCTCCCACAACTACAGGCCCATCCTTAAATGTATGCATCAACTATATATATCGATCTAAATATATATTTCATTGAAGTGGCCTATGTGCAGTGTCCCAGTCCCACTTAGTCCTGCAATGTAAGTAATTGTAATTGCAAAAATTATATTGCAGGAATAAGAGTGCCTGTAATGGCTGCAAATCAGACTGCCACTAGAGGCACATCCTGGTGGCTAACCAACCTTTCATCACCTAATTGACGCTGGACAAACTCACGCTTTGCATACGGAAGTTCAGCGTCTTGAAAACTCAGTAGGAAATAATTGATTCCATACATTCCTATAGGGAAGGCGTAAAGCATTAGGTTCCCCCCGCACAACGACGTCGGAGGGGGTGAACATGGAGCCAGCACCAAGTGAGCTCTATGCTAAAGTCAGGTATGTTTTTAATTAATTTTTTAACCCTTTCATTGCCACAGCAGTTGGCGTGGCAGAGGAACACTATGGTGTGTTTCATTAAAGGGAGGCATTAGAAATATATTATTTAAGTATTTATAAAATAGCAATGTCAAACTGGCAGGTTTTTTTCATCTAATGTCATGCGAGTGAGACTGTAAGTGAACCATATTCACAAGGAAGCATTAGTTCACTGGAAATTACTCAATAGAAAACACACTATTACTATAACTTGTGGTAACTATTTTGTTCACACAATGCTCGTTTTAAATGGATGTTAAATTTAGCGACGGACCTCACAATGCAGTTCAGTCGTGGCACACATTAACTTAGAGGAGTAGAAATGCAAACTTTGCTTCAGCTTCTCCTACTCTATATATGCTGACAGGTGCAAAGACTGTCAAAAACGGGCAGAACTTAATTGAAAGGGTACACAAGATGGAGGCCCTCAGAGTTAAATGCAGTGGTCTGGATTTCTAGGATTCATTTTCTCAGATCTCAAAAACATAGATGATAAAAAAAAAATTATTAAATGAACATCTTAATTAAGTTGTTATGGTGCCTGGGTGCTGTCTTACCCTAAGAGGTTAAACCAGTTACAGATCTTTTAGCCCCAAAGTTGCAAGCAAACCACTTCTGATCAGCTCTGCAATAACTGAAGATTAACAGAGCCTCTATGCACATTCCTGCCTATCAGCAGACAGACAGAAGATGCTCCAAGTTACATACTGGGTTCCAATGACACAACTGTGAGAAAGTGCAACTAACAGGTTGGCAACAAAATCTGGCAATAACTTGTTGAGTTTTATACTCCATTCCAAATAGCTTTGTTTGTATTACCCGGTGATGAAAGTTAATTTAAACCCCAGAGAAAGAAACCGAGTTGGGAAATAGTAAAAATCTTGCTAACCTTGACCTTTCATCAAATAAAAATATTAGTAAAAATCTTGCTAGCCTTGACCTTTCGTCAAATAAAAATAACGAAATATAAAATCAACAAATCTGTAGTTTGATAACAGCTGGGGATGGCAAAATCCCTTTGACAACTGTCAGCCTATGAGCAAGTCGTCTATGGTGGCAACCATATTTAAACTTTAAAAGCCAATTATGCAATGTATGTTGCAAGCTGCATTATAATTAGAGTTAATTGCAATATTTCTATTAATCAATTGCTTAAAATAGATTTTTTTTTTTTTAAATGTCCTTAAGGCAATATGACCCAGGAAGAACAAGTATGTTTTCTAACTATCCCCATAATAAACGATGTATCTGTGCAGAGTTTAAATAAACCCCAATATAATTTATATAATTTATCAAGGATCAACATCAGAGTCATAGGTCATTCAGTGGGTGGAAGAAACAAAAATAGATTCAATTAAAGCAATACTAACCGCTGTACCATGATCTGATACAGTCATCTAGATTGTAAACACAAATTACACAAATAACCAGGTCATAATACATTGGTATTAAATATATTAGGTATTGCTTTTGGCATAACGTGTTAGAAGTTATGACTTGACCCACCCTTCTTTCCCAATGCACACAGCTACTGATAACCACAGATTCATTTATCTCTGCGGTTATTTTAATTTTTTAATTTTTTTTTAACGGGATAGCCTTTAACTCATACGTTGCCAAAACAGATATGTATCATGGGTTAAGAAGCGGTTAGTGCCCTCTTTCTGATTAGACAAAAAGGAAGCGGAAGCCTAAAAAAAAAATTAGCTTACCTTATTCCTGGCTTGCAGGCAACACAGTCTACTAGCTTTGCCCCCCATTTCTGTACCCCAACTCAGAATGTGTAGCCAGCAGTGCAGTAGGGATCACATCTCTTCTGCCCCTCTATTGTCTGGCTGGCTGCCTAACTCTTACACACACCCCTCACATACACTAACTAGACCTGCAACCCGCACTGAACTTCAGGCAAAGCAAAACTAGTGTAGCCGTAAGTATCAGAATAGAGCCCTCCTTAAAGTCAGAGGTATTCATTTTAAAAGGTCGAAGAGGGAACGGCAATTTTAAATGTAGCCGTCCATAAGGTAGTGCATTACTGGGCTGTGTGTTCATTGGAACGCTGGGGGGTTTCACGGTTCTAACAGCCAACTTCAGAATGATTGCTGCAAGGGAAAAGTGTGTAGAGTTAAGGGAAATTTACTATTAGGGAATGTTGGGGAATTTGTTTTTAAAAAATGGAAGACGTCTCTAACAATAAACACAGTACATGCATTGGGCGGCTGTTAACACATACAGCCAGTGTCTGATAGATCTAGCACGTACTATTATTTTATATGTATATGGTGTACAGTCATCTATTCTGATTTCTGAATAATGAATACTAAATTCGGTACATATAGCATTTACCATGAATGCCACAGGAAGCAAACGTATTGTTTAATGTTATTTTTGCACTCTTGTCCATCAGCACTTGGATGTAAATATGACTTGGAAGAGTTGGCACATTTTAAATTGATGTGCCCCTTTCCTTATAATTCCCCCTCTCAGTGCCGAAGGGTGCTGCAAGGTAATCATTGCAATAATGTGGTTATGGTGCTTAAAGTGCCAGGGGAGAGCAATGAGATAAAGTGGCTGTCGTGCCTAGAGCAGGAATCTCAAACTCTTGCTCCCCAGACGTGAATGGCCTCCAATTCCCACACTTATTTTACTGCAATGCATTGTCTGAGATCCAGAGTTTGAGACGCCTAGTTTAGATTTTCTTTTTAATTATTTTACCACAGCTACATGCAGCCTTTAATAGTAAGTTGAGATATTTTGATATTCTGAAAATCTGTGCACATTGCAGTCAAACACATCTCCTAAATCCCCAACTGATAATGAGATGTGAAAGACTGCTTTGAAAACCCGCCATGGCGCATGCAGCTGTAACAAAGTGACATACAGATCTCCATTTATAACGGGATACATTTCTCCTGTAATGCTATTCAAGCTGCAGGCGCTCCTACTAGTACAAATACGGCGTTTGTGTGTATTGCTAGGAAGGGCTTCCTCCCATGTGAGCAACCGGGGCAGGAGGGAGTGTTGGTTGTGGTTACTGATTTGTATCACAACTTATCTCAATGTTCAACTCCTAACATCATCATTCTAGTAAGTCACTTGTTGAGTCTGCTCAAACTGAAATCTTTTAGAATCTGGACACTGAAAATGAACGTACAATCTGATTGTTTCTTAAATGCCTTTGAAACAAAGTTCAATAAAACGTGTGTAACTTTATTTATAGAAAGTTTATATTTAAAGTAATGTAATTAGATCTTCAGTGATCAGGCAGCCTTACTTTATTATAAAGGGCTTGAAAAGAGCAATAGTACAATGCATTGTAATACCGTAGCTACATAGGGGAAGTTTAGTCCTCCAAAATCATTGCATAATTGTCTCAATAACAATTATTTACTAAACTTTGAATTGTTTGCAGTTAGCCAATACATTTCTGTTTTTTCTAGAAACAAATTCTCCAAGTCAGCTGTTCCCAGCTCAGATATATTAACTTTAAAGGAATACTGTGCTCACTAGAACAACATTTAAATTAAGTTATTTTTAGAGCCTGCATTAATATCCCCATATTTCTAAATACTAAATAGCAATATTTTAACGTTTAGAATGCTTGGAACTTTGGCTTCCCATGGATCAAAACCCTTTTTGATAGGAGAGCCAGTGCTGTTACTTTCCGTCTCTTTATACCCAGGGATACCGTGATGTCACATGAGCATGCACAGTGTCATCACAGTTTATTATTAGGAGTCACTGCATTCAATGGTTATGGCAAGAATCATTGGATAATTGCAGGGAGGAGCATGTATGTGCCTATAGTCCCCAATGCTCTTCTATAAGGAACATTGGATAGGACCATCATCCTGGAGGAGAGGGTGGCAGCACCAAGGAGCCTCTCCTCAACGCTGGAAAAAAGTGCTATGGTTTAAATCCTATAGAATGAAATATGTTTCTCTAAATGTTTTGCAAGGTTGTGTGATTGTAGAGATAAGTAGTGTAGCCTATCTCTATGTCTTTACTTTGTAAGATCATGGTCTGTTTTGCACAGTGATCTTTAGGAAGCACTTGGCTTCAATCCCAAGGATATGATTCTCAACATCTTCTTTATCCGTATGTCTTAAAGCAGCTCTGTCATGCCGAACTTACCTTTCCCCAACTCGATTCCTCTTCTCTCCCTCTCTCAGGATCTGTTCTTCTTTTCTTCCTATCTGCTATAGTTTTCTTTAAAACTTAATAAAAAAGTAGGGACTATTTCTCTTCTGGAGGTTTCCTATTCATTGCTGTGGCTGCATCTTGCAGCCGCTTAGTAGATAACTCCCTAATTCCCACGGTATTAGGGAGCTATCTACTAAAAGGCTGAAAGACCTAAATTGGTCTTTCGGCCACATTTACTAATACTAAGTAAAGACTAGTATTAGTAAATAATATGCCCCTACTCGCTATACCGCGAGTAGGGGCATGTCTAGTAAGCAGTGAGCAGCCTGTGGCTGCTGTAAAAAAAAAAACTATTGGCCCCACCCCTACTGTCCTGCCCCCACCCCTGCGCAGTGGGGGCTATAAATCACAATGGGGGGGACCTATTGTCCACCCCCCACCCCCACCCCTGCCCTTATTGGGGGGGGGACCTACTGTCCTCCCCCCGGCCCCCACCCCTGAGCGGTGGGTGGGGGCCCTAAAAAACAATAAGAGGGGGAGGACCTACTGTCCTCCCTCTCAGGCCCCCACCCCTGAGCAGTGGGTGGGGGCCCTATATAAGAATGGTGGGGGGAGGACCTACTGTCCTCCCCCTCTGGCCCCCACCCCTGAAAGGTGGATGGGGGCCCTAAAAAACAATAAGGGGGGGACCTACTGTCCTCCCCCCCGGCCCCCACCCCTGAGCGGTGGGTGGGGGCCCTAAAACAAAATAAGGGGGGTCCTACTGTCCTCCCCCCCGGCCCCCACCCCTGAGCGGTGGGTGGGGGCCCTATATAAGAATGGTGGGGGGGACCTACTGTCCTCCCCCGATGGCCCCCACCCCTGAGCGGTGGGTGGGGGCCCTAAAAAACAACAGTAGGTCCCCCCCTCATTATTTTATGGCCCCCACCCAACGCTCACGGGTAGGGGCGAGGGGGCAGTAGGTCCCCCCCCCATTGTGATTTATGGCCCCCACCCACCGCGCAGGGGAGGACAGTAGGTCCCTCCCTCTCATTATTTTTATGGCCCCCACCCAATGCTCACGGGTGGGGGCGGGGGGGAGGACAGTAGGTCCCCCCATTGTGATTTATGGCCCCCACCCACCGCGCAGGGGTGGGGGCCGGGGGGGAGGACAAACAAACACTGATACACAGTGTAAGTTTGTTCGTCTGATTTTTCTATTCATTCATTCGTCTGTCTGATGAATGAATGAATGGATGGATGAAATTCCCGTTCGCATGTCCAAGTGTTTCACTGGGCATGTGCGGGAATCTCAGTGCTATCTAGTGTGGGCAGATGACGTGTCCCACAGGGACTTCATCTACCCACACAAAGATGGCGGCGCCCTGAATATAGATCGGGGCAGAAAATAAAGAATAAAAATAGGTAATCTGAGGGCTTAGGGGCGTTTGGGGGTGGCTAGGGGGTCAGTTAGATGTAGTGGAGGCGGGAGGGGAGTTTAAAAAAACGGTATTCGGCCATGACAGTGCCGCTTTAATATATACCCCATTGCCTCTAAACATATCTGATTATTTGCAGAATTTGAAAAATGCCATGGGTTAGAACGCTATGCAAGAACTGTTAAATAATGGATGGCTAATGATGCCTCACTAAGTTAAACAGAGGGGTAAAACTCTGTATGTGCAGTTTCCCATAGAAAAACACTGCACATACAGACTCCAGGCACCATGACAACTCACTTAAGGTAAGATGGCACCTCCAGTCACCATAACAGCTTTATGGAGATAAGTGACCAAAGTGTTCCTTTAAGACGATCTTTATGAGTCTGGAGATATTATACTTGGCTGTTTGTGTATATAGTGAAAATGAACCAACTAAAAGCACATTCAGGGTAGTCCACTATACTCCATATTTGAGTGCATTAAATCCAAATTGCAAATTTTAGGCAAGAATAGCTGTTCTGGGGGAAAAACCCAACTCCGTTCTAGATTTATTATTCAATCTGAATTTTATCCCCCCAAATTCTGACTTTAATAAATAACTATTGTTTTCAAGTGACCTAACCCCTTGCAGGACACCCTTATATAAATTAATATATATTAATATCAAAATACACTTAGACTGACATTTTATATATATATATATACATGATATAGATTATTTTAAGCAAACAAATATGTTTGAATGACTATCTGTTCCTGTCCAAATCTGAGATGATTAAATTGCGTATACGCAGAAGTAAATTCACACTGACACATGGAGTTCAGGTTAAAAGAACTTCGAGAAAATTTAATGGCATCTGGTTAAAAAGCGGGCTCGCAGACCCTTATAAGAGCAATATTACATCATCATTGAATATCAAGATGACAACAAATAAACATCATTAATTGGGTTAAGTGTTAAGTGGCTATGTCAATATCCACCCATCAATATTATTAATTGGCTCAAGTACTAAGTGGCTGGCTAAGTGTCCTCCCACCAGGAGGTGGCGTCATCTTGGACACGGGTGTGGACACGATGGTTCAGGCGCCATCTTGCTTAGCACGAGGCTTTACTCGATGGGAGGGGGGCTTTAGGCGCCATTTTGAGTGGTTAGTGATGTTATATTCGAGGTCAGGTTCAAGGCTTTTTAGTGAATGGACATTTCATTAGAGCAGTTTCTCATGATCTAACTATGGTATACTTTGTTTCATATTACAGGAACTTGATAATTCCGGTGTTAGTCATATCCTTCTAGAAAATACATACAATACATTCTAATATTCTAAATGCTGTTAGGAAAATCTGTCATATTATGAAGACAATGGAGTTAATGAGAAATTTAATAAAGGTTTTAATAATTCTACATCAGCCCCCCCTATGAAATGTTAGACACTAAAAAGATTTACTTTATTTGTTAATACCAGAAGACGTGTTAGCCCAGGCACAGAACCCCCATGACCGCTAGCTAGGTGTTTTTGCAAAGTGCAATTCTGTCCCTTCCTGTCCCTAATAGGCTGCAGCTCATCCGTCAATACGTTCAGGAACTTTCTTCACTCCGCTGGTATCCCGCGGTGGCTTGTCCACCACATCTCCGCACGGCAGTCAATTCCATAGAGACGGACGCTGTCCCTAAGCTGGTTCCCTACCTAAAACTCTTGCACTTTATCAGTAAAAGGGATAGTTTGCAGCGGTATACAGGGTGAGTTGAAATCTTGGTCATCAACTGTCAGATGTGCAAAAGTTGGTGCCGCTTGGTCTGCAGTCTTCTGTAGGAATTTTCTCAGACAGGGGAGGACACAACAAACGAGAAGAGCGAGAATAAAAAGAAAAATTAGTAATGCCATACCAATGTGAATTAAAGCTTTTTGCCATCCTGTCATCCAACCAAACCACCTTTCCCAGGGATCTTTTACCCCTGAGTTCCTTTTTAACTCTTCAGAGAGCTTATTTAATTTATCTATGGCCATGGTGACCTTACCATTAGGACCTGTGTTTTCTGGGATGTATGTACAACAGGTCATGGTGTCGGGCAGTATTTTACATACGCCCCCCTTCTCAGCTAGAATCATGTCTAAGGCCATTCTGTTCTGGAAAGTCATCTGGGATGTGGCCTGCAACTGTTCGGCCAAGCCCTGGAGGGCATCTCTGGTGTAGTTGACAAAACGTTGTTGATTATAATAAATGTAATTGATCCAATTTAAATTCTTGTTTGCAGTAACTATGGTAAAAAGTGATTCAAACCCCGCAGCAACCTCATCTCTTGCTTTAAATTCATTAGGCACCCCCCTAGGCACCCCAATGGCATCAATGTAAATGTGGGGGTCAAAACTGCCTCTTACTGGGGCTTCACGCTTAACCTTGACTGGTGTGTGTATGGACTCATGTATGTCAGGGTGTGTGTCAGAGATAATATGTATGGGCATGATGGCTTTAGCCAGAGTACACTCCCCCCACCATTCCTTGTCCATCCTGGATCTTAGCTGCAAATCCCCACACAACCAGTAAATATCCCCTAATGACCTAGTATGGAATTGTAACAGGTACATAGGGACAGTTCTGTAGGTGGCACAATATCCTTCGGAAAAGTTACCCAATAACTTACCAATTCCATCATAATTGGCATAACAGGTGTAGTTTCCCTTATAAACCGTAACACCATCTGGGGGTTTGACATCCTTGGTTAGGAGAGGGTATTCTACTGTCCATGCTTTGCAGAGGGACCTATTAAAGTTGTAGTGGTAGGCAAAAAGACTCAAAACGCATTCTTCTATATCTACTGGCAAAGTCAAAGGTACGGTGCCGAGGTGGGGCCGGGCACCACCACACACATAGCATGCGGTTCTGTTATGTTTGTTGGCATTATATTTCATCCATTCCAACCATAAATTAACATCATTAAAACCTGTCTCAGCGGCCATAGTGTCTTCAAAAGTGGGGTTAGCAATGGCCATCATGTCTTTAAAGGACTGGATATGTGGTTTTAATGGATTTGAGACCACATGGGTAGCTCCTCGCCACTCTGGAGAGTGGCACATGTCTTTTAGGTAGAAGTGCCCCAATTTGTTATAGGAACCTTTCTTCCAATACATTCCCATTACATACTGGTCTGCATCCATTGGGCTGGGATGCTCTATGTTTAGGATTAATTTCATGGGTGTACCTCCTCCAGGCTTCCTTAGCGTCATTCTTTGGAGGAGGGATCTACCATGGTCATCTACCTTAGATAAGGCACTCTTGGGCTTGTAACCCCAGGCAGGCCCTGCATTCCACCCTGCAGCCCCCCAATGGTTACAGTTATGCCCCCATTGTTTGTCAACTACACAAACATAGGGGTCCTTTACATGAGGGATATCTCTATAGATGGTTTGAATTTGTGACGTAGGGAATGGGCAGTCTACAATGTCACAATAGTCAAAAGTGTATGTAGCCACACGGGTACATGAGGAATTGTACCAGAAGGTAAACCCACTGGCATCTTTAGTAATGGCTACTTGTTGGGTCTTAATTAGGCTAATTAAGGAGATGATGTACCAGAGGTACATGGTTGTGCGGTATCTGCTTCCTCTGGGGCAGGAGTCTTCTTGCAATGGGAAGCGTGGATCCAATGTGGCCTGCCGGCCAACTTGACGGAGGTTGAAGTGATCAGGAGAACTTGGAATGGTCCGTCAAATCTTGGTTCCAGGGTGTGTTTCCGCACAAATCTCTTGACCAGAACCCAATCTCCGGGAAGCAGGTTGTGGGTACCCGTATCAAAATCGGGATCTGGAATTGAAGAGAAAACTTGGGCATGTATTTTGTTCAAAGCACTTGCAAGTTCAGTTACATAATCTACTAAAACATCAGTTTGAAGCTGTAGCTGTTGAGGGTAATAACAACCTAGTCTGGGTGCAGTTCCAAATAGAATCTCATATGGGGATAGTGAGTGCTTCCCTCTAGGTGTGTGTCTAACGCTGAATAAAGCTATTGACAAGCTTTCTGGCCAGGGCATCTTTGTTTCTTGTGACATTTTTAACATTCTAGCTTTTAGGGTGCCATTCATGCGTTCCACTTTGCCACTACTTTGTGGGTGGTAAGGGGTGTGAAAAGCCAGGGTCACCCCCAGAGCAGTCCAAATCTCTTTAGTCACTGTTGCTGTGAAAGCTGGGCCCTGGTCACTCTCAATAACTTCTGGAAGTCCAAATCTACATACAATATCTGTGAGCAGATGTCTTGCTGTTGTTTTGGCAGTGATATTGGTTACTGGGTAGGCTTCTGGCCAGCCTGAAAACATGTCCACTATTACTAGTGCATATTCATGGGGGCCACTCTTGGGCATTTGTATGTGGTCAATCTGAATTCTCTGGAACGGGTACATAGGCTTAGCCAGATGTTTCAAGGGCACTTTGGTTGGTTTTCCTGGGTTGCATTTTGCGCAAATGACACAGGCCTTGCAGAAGTTGTTGACCACTGTTGTAATTCCAGGTGCTTCATAATACTTCTGTATGAGGGCAGCCATTAAGTCTTTTGACAGATGTGCAGGTCCATGTGCCCATTGGACAACCGCTGGATATAAATTCTTAGGGAGGCAGAATCTAAAGTTTTTGTAGTATACTCCATCCTTTAGGACTGCTCTTTTCTTCTTCCATTTCTGTATTTCTTCAGGGGCAGTTGTAGCTTGCTGTTCCCGTAGGATTCTTAGGTCAGTAGGTAGAGTCTGCAAGGTAAAAATTGGAATTCCTTCGTGTCCGGACACTCCTTCATCCACTTCCTGCAATTTTCTTGCTGCTTGCTTAGCAGCCTGATCAGCCAAATGGTTGCCCTTTGCTTCATCTGTATCCAATTTCCCATGTGCCTTTACTTTCAAAATGGCCACTTCTTCTGGGAGTAGGAGGGCATCCATTAGTTCCTTGATTGCAGAACTGTGTTTGACTGGCGTACCGGCAGTGGTAAGAAATCCTCTTGTTTTCCAAATTAAACCGAAGTCATGTGCCACGCCCAGTGCGTATCTTAAATCTGTGTAGATGTTGGCACGTTTTCCTTCAGAGATCTTACATGCTGAAGTCAGGGCTTGCAATTCGACTTCTTGTGCAGACATTGTTGGTGGTAAAGATGATGACTTGATAATTTCATCTGTTGTGGTTACGGCATATCCTGTGTGGTATTTTCCTTCTTCATCAGCATACCTTGAACCGTCCACAAACAGAGTGAGATCAGGATCTACTAGTGGATCCTCATGCACGGTTGGTAGATGTATTGTCTCCATTTTCATCTGTTCAAAACAGTCATGAGGTGTCTCTGGGTCATAGTCATTTACTATGACCAGATCTTGAAATTCATTTTCCAGGAAGTGACGTTGCCATGCCTCTAGATGGTCAGTTGCTGGGTATTTGACAACGCCATTTTCCTGTAGCTGTGATTCATTCATGGTGGCCCATAATTTTGCCATGGGCCCAAGATCATTCCATGATCTTGTTTTTAACTTGGTGACAGGGACATGTGGAATGGCAATGTCCCAATGACGATACAAGTGTTTGAGTTCTGAAGGTAGATGAATCAAGATCATGCTGTTGCCTTCAGAGTCACAGTAGAAGTTTTGTGAAGTAAGTTTCACCTCCACCAGATGATAGAGCTCATCTTCATAGCAAGGTTCAGGAGTGATGTTTGGCTTGTACCACATGGTACAGAAGGCATATCCAGCTCCATCACAGAGAGGAGTTTGTCCGTCATAGAAGGATAACTTGGGATGCATCTTCTTGATGGTGCCAGCAAGAAGGAAAACATAGGTTTCATCCATGATAAACCCATAGTAGATACCCCCCTCAGGTAGTGGGAGAAGGGTGGACGGATTAAGAACCTGACATCTTTGTATGGTGATGTTGTCAGGTAAAAGGAGATGACATTGAAGACGGAGGTGTCTGGCAGGAGAGACATGCTTGAGTTGTACTTGGTTGATGATGGCAGAAATGTCATGAGGGGCCAAAACAACTAGAGGGTGGACCCGGTCTGCAGTTCTTTCAATGCGTTCTTTGGCTGCAAAAACGGCCCGAAGGCAAGAGGGGGTTCCTCTGGCCACAAGATCCAGTTGGCAGGAGAAAAATCCAATAGGCCTTTGTCGTCCTCTAGATGTATGTGCTTGTGTAAGAACTCCTGTAGCATGGCCTTGTCTTTCAGAGACAAATAACTTAAAGGGTTTGGTATAGTCTGGTAGGCCAAGGGCAGGAGCAGATGCAATGGCACGTTTTAAAGTGCAGAAGTTGTCATGAGCTTCTATGGTCAAGCAGAATGGGTCTGACTTGAGTGCATCATAGAGTGGTTGCATGAGTAGAGAGGCTTCTGGGATCCATGCTCGGCAGTAGGAAATGAGGCCTAAGAAGGCATGTAGAGACTTTGAAGTCCTTGGAGGTGGAATATCCAGTACTGCTCTAACTCGGTCACGAGTGAGATGTCTAGTACCCTGAGATAGACAATGGCCAAAGAAGATAACGGTAGGTTGACAGAATTGAAGTTTGAGAAGTGAAGCTTTACATCCTTGTTCTGCTAGATAGCAAAGGAGATTAATTGAACATTCTTCTGTTGTGGGTATGTCATCTCCACAGAGCAGCAAATCATCCACATACTGGAGCAGGACAACCTCTGGATGGTCAGATTGCCATGGATCAAGAATAGAACACATGGCCTTTGCAAATTGACTTGGAGAACTTTGTGCCCCTTGGGGCATGACAGTCCATGTATACTGTTGCTTTTCATGTGTGAAGGCAAACAGGTATTGACAAATTGGATTCAGGGGTACACTGAAGAAGGCATTGGCCAGATCAATGACTGTGAAGTATTTTGCAGAGGGTGGGACCCCAGAGAGCAGAGTGTGTGGGTTTGGCACAATAGGGGTGTCCAGGACTGTTGCTCCTGGACCATTCTGTACTTCTCTGGTTCTCCTTTTGGAGTCTTTTTCTTCACAGGAAACAATGGGGTGTTGCATTTTGATTCACATTTAACAAGAGCACCCTTCTCCAAGAGTGCTTTGATTTGAATTGAGATAGCTGCAGCTTGTGCTGGTTTCAAAGGGTATTGTGATTTCCTTGGTAGCTTTGCTCCTGGAATGAGTTTTACCACCACAGGTGGAACTTTTAGGTGACCTATGTCCTCTGGGCCTGAGGACCACAGTTTTGCAGGAACTTTTGCCTTTAGTGAATCAGGGAAATTAGACCTCAGTTCCTTTGCATCCCCATGGGGTTCTTCTAAATGGAGCATCAGAGGCAGGGAGCACAAGGCTGAGGTGTCAGAAACAGATAGAGGGGTAGATAATTCTACTTGTCCATCTGGAGTGAAGATGATAGATGCCTGCAGGCGTGAAAGTACATCAGCGCCTAACAGGTTAATGGGACATGTGGAGGACACCACAAACCGAGCAAGCAGGCTAGGGTAGTTGCCAACTCGTAATGGAGTGGTTAACCCCTTAAGGACACATGACATGTGTGACATGTCATGATTCCCTTTTATTCCAGAAGTTTGGTCCTTAAGGGGTTAAAGGACTTTGTCTTGGTAGGCCATCCACTCCTACACAGGAAACATCAATTTTTGACAGAAATGAAGGGTCTGGCAGGTCTTGCTCTCGTAGAACACTTCGGGCTGCACCTGTGTCAACAAGAAATGTGGTAGGTTGTCCTTCAATGGGTAGGGTCACAGTGGCAAGTGCCCCCCCCTTGGTCCCCTGAAGACACTGCCATAACAGGGGTTAATGACACAGGCTTGCCAATTTCCTAATCATCTGGCTCCTCAACAATTGGAACGGTTTTTGGGGTTTTGTGGACATGTTCAGACTTTGTCACTTTCTTGGGTTCAGGACATTCGCCCCTGAAGTGACCTTTAGCACCACAATTAAAACAATTTCCATCCTCGGGCTTGGTGCCTTTTGGAACAGGTCCAGGGCGAGACACCATGAGAGGAGCTGAATTGGGCTTTCTTTGAGTCTGGGCAGATTCCAGTCCCCTAGCAACTTGAAGTAATGTATCCAGAGGAACAACCCTAAATTCAGGGCGTGCAGCAATGATCCCCTTGCGTATGGAGTCCTTAATGCCTAGGACAAATGAACCAGACAGCATTTGAGAGTGAATCTTATTAGTAAGATCAAATCCCAAATCTGTAAACACTTGAAACAGTCTTGCATGGAACCTTTCCACTGATTCTCCTTTCTCTTGTACAATATCAGTGAGGCCAGCAGCCTGATCTGCAAGTTTATCCTTAGCCCAGTCCTTTAGCTGGTTGCAGAATGCTACTCCTGAAGGGTAATCAATATCACTCCCAAGCAAATCTGTGCTGAGGTGGCGGGCTATGCTGGGCCAGTATGCATCTCCGGCTTTGATGGCACAAATGCTTAGTAAATCTCGCCATGCGGCGGAATAAGTCTTTTGAATTTGACAATCTTTATTTTGGATAGCATAGCAAGAGGTATTATAACAATAACAACCAAAAACATGCCATGAGTACAATTCACCAAGCTTATAACAGGTGTACATCAGATATTCCAGGGTAGAGCGTTTTAGTTAATAGGATACTGCATAAGATATTGAGTGCGCAATATATTCACAACTGCTATACATATTTTGTTAACCCCTGGTACAGTCGAGGTGGTAGGACTTTTGTAGAACTCTCGTCGGAGATCACTGTAAGACATATCAGGCTATCTGGATTTCTGTGCAATGTTTAGTGATACAAAGTTATACTGTTATGAAGCTGCATGCAGCTCTCAACCTATTTCACTCTGATTCGATTTCTCATCTCACTCCTTTAGATCCCCCCAGTAACATGTGGGACTATCCGTGTGTCTGTAGTCAAACTACGTGCCATCTTCGCAGGGATATGGGGCCACCGCTAAGTTGATCGTCAGTGGGGTATCCATGGCTGGTCCATGTGAGCTAGAACAGGACACTAGGTGTTAGGAAGTCAAGTCGGTGGAGGGGAGAGTGTCTACCCTTTGACGGGTCTGTGAGTTCGTCACTCGGGACGGTCGAGAGCGCTTATAGGCCGTACCCAATACGGTACAATACAGTGTGGAAATCAGGGGGGGTGTCTCTACGGAGGAGTTAAGGAGTCTGACTGTCGGGGCTAAGGGGAGGGGAGGAGGGAAAGAGGGAGGGTGAGGGTAGAGAGGGTCGGGTTGCCTGTCTCCCACCCCCCGCCCCGGCGGCCGATATGTGCCACAGCCATGGCGTCCAGACATGGGTACATTTTTCTTGTCTATCCTGTAGGATAAGCCGTAAGGGATTCCATAGTATATATATCCCCCACCCTGTCCATTCACTGCCAGAGTGTAGGCGCATCCCGTTGCTTCCACATCGTGGGGATCAGTGATGTGGCTGCCGTCAGCAAGTGTTTTATCAGGGATTTTTTATAGGCAGCAAGCGACATGTCTGTGTGGTGAAGGAGCATGGAGAGGGGTTGGAGCGGTAGTGTAACATCCGTGATCTGTTGAATGGAGTCTCTGACCGCTGTCCAAAAGGGGATAATCTCGGGGCAGCTCCACCAAATGTGCAGATAGGAGCCGTCTGAGGCTCCACACCTCCAACAGTCTCCAGGTATCTCCGCGTCCATGCGGTGCAGAGTGTCCGGTGTCCTGTACCAGTGCGTAAGGATCTTAAAGTTCGTCTCTTGGAATTTGGAGCTGATGGAGCACTTATGTGACAGAATGAAAATCTTTTCCCACTCCTGGTCTGTGAGTGTGGTCCCCGTGTCCCTTTCCCACCTGGAAACATATCTCGGATGTGACAGGTGTTCGCTAGCTAGAAGATGTGCGTATAGCCTAGAGACCCCCTTATCCGGGTGTGACCTGGCTGTGCAGAGAGTTTCAAACTGTGTGAGGGCTCTGTGTAGGCATTGTTTGGCTGGGAAAGTCTTGTAGTATGCTTGAATTTGCATGTAATGGAAGGTGTCTAGTCCCGTGGGTACCTTGTCCCCTAAGATGTCCGCCAGGGGTTTAAGTCGGTTCCCTAGTGTGAGATGATGAAAGCTGAGCCAGTCGGTGTCGGTGTATGTGCTGAGGTCTGCAGGTGTTAGTCCCCCACCCACCCCCGGGCTGTGCGTTATGGGCGTGAGAGGACTGTCCGTGGTCGTAAGTTGGTGTGAGTATCGCAGTGTGCACCAGATTTGCAGTGTGGCGTCAATCAGGGGGTTGCCAGTTCGCAGGGCTCCCAGCGTTAGAGTGCTTAACCAGAGGCGTGAGGGAAGAACGCCACCCGCCTGCGCGAGTTCCATGGGGACCCACAGCTTGTTGGTTGGGCGGGCGTGCCAGTCCACCAGCCTGAGTAGGTGGGCTGCTTGATAGTATCTCAGGAATGACGGGAGCCCTGCGCCCCCTCTCGTTTTTGGGCGTTCTAGTATCGCCTTGCTTACCCTACTCTTTCTCCCGTTCCAAACAAAGTCTCTCACCGCCGCGGAGATCGTTTGGAAAAAGGTTCTTGGCAGCGTAACGGGGACCGCTTGGAACAAAAATAGCAGGCGGGGTAGCACATTCATTTTAACAACGTTGATCCGGCCGAACCAGGAGACATAAAGGCCTCTCCAGCGCCGGAGGTCATTCTGTAAGGCCGAAAGGATGGGGAGGAAGTTTAACTAGTACAGTAGGGTCAAATTAGTAGGTAGCCAGATCCCGAGGTATTTGAGCTTATCAGTGCACCATGAAAAGCGGAATTGTGAGTGTAGGTGTGCGATCCCCGCCGCAGTGAGTGAAATCGGTAGGGCCTCCGATTTAGTCATGTTCAGCTTGAGATTGGAGATGTCTCCAAACTCCCTGAAGGCCCGAAGCAGGTTGGGGAATGACACTATGGGGTTGTCTATGAAAAACAGCATGTCGTCGGCGTATGCCGCCACCTTATGCTCCACTCGGTGCATGCTGTACCCCGTAATACCCCCGTCCCGTCTGACCGCCTCCAGGAAGGGCTCCAGGGTGAGGGCGAACAGGAGGGGGGACAGGGGACAGCCTTGCCTGGTGCCGTTGCGTATGTTGAACGGGGCCGAGAGCGCTCCGTTGATCCGGATACGTGCCGTGGGGTTAGTATACAAAGCTAAGATCCATGAGCGGATGTTGGGCCCGAACTGCATATGACGCAGGGTAGCTTCTAGGTACTTCCAATCCACCCGGTCAAAGGCCTTTTCTGCGTCCGTGGAGACCAATACCAAATTTTTGTTGGTCGACCGGGCGGAGTGGATCAGATTGAGGGCTCGGATAGTATTGTCCCGTGCCTCTCTACCAGGGACAAAGCCCACCTGGTCCGGGTGGATCAGCGCGGGGAGTATGCGGGAGAGTCTCAGGGCCATGGTCTTGGCAAATAATTTTAAATCTGCATTGAGTAGTGATATCGGTCTATAACTCCCGCAGTCAGAGGGGTCCTTACCGTCCTTGGGTATTACCGTCACCGTCGCGTGTAAAGTGTCAACAGGGAACCTGCCACCTTCCAACAGGGAGTTGAGACCCTGCAGCAAATGAGGCAGTAGTATATTTTTGAATTTGCGCAGGTACGTGGTCGTCAGGCCATCGGGGCCTGGGGCTTTGTTGGACTTAGATTGTTTAAGGGCTGCGGCAAGTTCCTCCTCAGTAATCGGGCGGTCCAAGTCCTCGGCTACGTCCACTGGGACCTTGCGCCCCACGTACTCAGAGAGGAACGCCTCTATCTTATGCTGATGTAGGGAGGTGTCCGTACAGTGTGAGGTAGCGTCAATATTGTACAGATCTGCGTAAAAATGCCTAAAAGCTTGTAAGATGTCCGGAGGTGCCCGTTTCACCGTTCCATCCCTGCCCCTTATCTGATGTACATGTTGCTGTCTATGCCTCTGTGTCAGGGAGCGGGCCAACATTTTCCCGCATTTGTTGGAGAATTCGTAAAAATGTCTATTAGACTTCCGGATAGTGTGTAACAGATTCTGTGAAAGCAAATCCCTGAGTTGTCTACGTTGGTCGGTGAGAAGGCGGTAGGTATCGTCTGTGTGGTCTTGTTTATGTTGCGTCTCCATGTCCGCTATCGTTCGTGTCAGCGTCTGGATCTGTGTGGCGTGGTCTTTCTTGCGTTGGGTGCAAAGTTTGATAAAATGTCCCCTGATCACACATTTATGTGCCTCCCACACCGTGAGGGGGGCCACGTCGGTGCCGTCGTTGTCAGCAAAATAATGCGTCAAGGTCTGTGCTATTTGGGTGGTGAAGGTAGTGTCTCCTAATACACTTTCATTGAGTTTCCAACAACGTTCCCGGGGTTTGAAGAGTGGGGACTTAAGTGTGATGAGTACTGGGGCATGGTCCGAGTCATGTTGTATTCCAATGTTGGATGTGAGGAGGAAGGGGAGGTATTCTTGGGCAAGGAAGACATAGTCTATCCGGCTGTATCTATTGTGTACTGCGGAGTAGCATGTGTAGTCTTTAGCGTAGGGATGCTCCACCCTCCAACAGTCGACTAGACCTGATTTTCCCAAAGCTTGTTTGGCTTGCCTTAAGCAGTGTGCGGGGATGGTACTGGTGCCCACGGATGTGTCCATCCGGGGATCCAGCGGGATATTAGGATCGCCGGCTAGTATCAAAGTTCCCTCTCGGAACCTCTCCAGTTGTGCCAAGGTTTTCGTCAGGAATCGATGCTGTCCCTTATTGGGGCAATAGATCGTGGCAAATGTGTACTTATGTGCTGCAATTACGCCCTTTACAAATAAAAACCTCCCCTGTGGGTCTGCTTGCGAGGTAGTGTTCTCAATCGGGACCGTATTAGCGAAAATTATGGCCACGCCTGAGCGTTTGGAATCCGGGTTGTTGGCGTAAAATCCCAGCGGGTACCGTCTATCCCGTATCTGGGGGGCCTCGTTGCCTTTAAGGTGCGTTTCCTGCAGAAACGCTATCGAGGCTCTATGTGACCACAAGGTTCTCAATAATTGTCGCCGTTTTTCGGGGGCATTAAGACCTCGAATATTATGCGAGAATAGGGTCAGGGAAGCGGGGGTGAAACTGGTCGCCATGGCTGTTCGGGGCGGAGGGGGGGTGAAGGAGGGAAGCTGGGGAGGGAGAGGTAGGGGTACTATCCCTGTATGTGGGTCCAGGCCCGTCAGGGGCTTCGGGGGGTTAGGCAACTAAGACCCTAGGTCGTGAGAGGGTGACCTGATCAACAGGTGGGTCGGTTGCGGGGGGATGAGAAAGTCCGGTAGGAGAGGTTCGTCCAAAGAGAGCGGTGCCCGCTCTCCCTCGACCCACGTTGTGGGGCGTACGTCTCGACTATTAGTCGTCCGGGGAATGGGAATCACGTGGCGAAGCGCCAGAGCCAACATGTAAACCGAGCAGGGGGAGGGGGTACCGTCCGGGTTGGGGCGTCTGGGTACTGGCTGTGAAAGTGTTGCCACCTCGCGTCATCAGCATACCCCTATAACCTTAGACAGTTTGCTTACATCCCAACAGTACTTATTAAGGTGTACGGCCCCGGGGTCCCTCCACTGAGCCATACCCCACCCACCATAAAATTCCCTACAAGGGTGGCGTTTGAGGCCTGGAGCCCCGTGCAGCGTCAAGGCCTAGAAATCCGCTAGTTTGATCGATGGGGGGAGGGCCATATAGTGGCTCCATACTGTTGGTGCCATGCCCCGAGAGGCCCGAGAAGGGGCGATATCTCCTCCTAGTGTGAGGATCTACTGGTGCCCAACTCGCACCCGAGGGTCGGGGGAGTGGATAATTTGACGTGGGGGGGGCCAATGTGGAAGAGGCACTTAACAGCGAAGGCTGCGAGGAGACCCCGAGGCCGTCGTAAGAGGTCAGGTGGAACCCCGCCATTCCCGCCCCACCAATGCAGATCCATAATTCAGTCATCAAAGTTATCCATAACGTAATAAAACAACAAGGGACCAAACATAACTGTTGTAATACATCATAACTGTTGACATACATTAACCTTTAAGGGCCTCGTGAGTTGGGGAGGAGCGACCCCGGGGCCGCAGTCCAAACCGCCCACCACGGCATTGTAGGGACACCGTACAAAGTTTAATTGGGGGGACAGCACGTGGTGCGAGCGATTCAGCGCGGCCCCCGGGCCGCACCAGCCGTAATGGACAGACAGCCAGACCAGGTCGTCATTCAGTGCCGCCAGACCGCAGGCGCCGGCTTAGCGGCCCACCGCCTGCCGTGGGGCGGCATGTGCTTCTAAGTCGGATAGGGTGACACACCATGGTATAGTACTAGCCCCCGCCCTCCAACAATATTCATAAACTGCCCAAATACAATTACAGAATGTCTCTTCTGCCCCGTGGATGCCCCCTTGCAAAGTGTGTGCCAAAGGTTCAGGCTGGCCGGCCTTCGTAGGCAGCGTGTGAGGGTGGCTCCTAAACTGGTCCTGAAACTGCTGCCGTAAGTTAAGTTGGCCGCTCCCCAGGCGGAGGAGTACTATCGATCGGGCTGGGCCTGCCCGCATGGGGTGGTAGGGGGTATGGAGTCTCAAATGTCCCGAGAAAGAAGGTGTTGGCATTTACCCGTACCCCACCCAAAATCGGCAAGGGCCTAGATGTAGCTTCGGAAAAACCGCAACTGTTCTCACCGCAACAAGTATGTAGGGAGGCCCTGCCGGCGGACTGTCCCGGTTCCCACCCATGTTATAAACTAAGTGTTCAAGTGTAAATATAATCGTGGCAACTTATCTGTTAGCGAAGTCGTCTGGGGAGGCCTCCTCAGGTCGACTCCTGCTGCTGCGGGACCAAGACGACGTGATGCTTATCTAGGGACCAGTTGTTATTCTTCTGGGCCTGCTGGGCCCCCCCAGCGGGCGGGTTGCGCATCTCTCCTAGGTTGATTACGGAGAGCCTCAGGGACCTCGGGGTGGGATGGTCGCGGTGGAGACTGGTCCAGGATCCAATTGCGGACAGTGACTGGCGGTAGATCGAGGGCTCTCAGAAAGCCGGGTATATCGTTAGGCCAACGCAGGGAGCACCACGTGTTGCCCTTCTTAGCCTGAAGGCTAAAAGGGAAGCCCCACTTGTATGGGATGCGCTTTTCCTGAAGGATGCCTGTCAAGGGTCGTAGGGCTCTCCGCGCATCTAAAGTGAGGGCAGAGAGGTCTTGGTATAAGGAAATCGGGGCGTCCAGATAGGTGACTGTCCTCGTGCGAGCTGCCCTCATAATGGCTTCTTTGAGCTGAAAGGAGAGGAGGCAGCAGATCACATCTCGGGGCAGGCCATCCCTTCTCGGGGGCCGCAGGGCCCTGTGTGCACGTTCGATGTGGTAGTCATCCTGAGCTCCGTCGCCCAGTATACGAGTGAAGAGCTGTGCGAGGGCAGTACCCAGGTCTTCAGTTTCAGTTTCGGGCATACCTCTGATCCTGATATTATTCCGCCTGCCCCTGTTGTCCAGATCCTCCACCTGTCTGCGGAGGTCTAGGAGCACTGAGCCCTGTCTGGCAGTGGCATGGTCAGCTGCCTGGGAGTGTTGAATCGCCTGCAAGTTTTCATGCTCCAGCTCAGTGACACGCTCCTCCAAGGCCGTGAGGTCCCTGCGCACCTCCAGAATCTCCTCACGGATCGCCGCTCTCAGTTCCGCTACCATGGCAGTTTTATCTTGCTTGGTGAGCATATTAGCCGATATGGCTGTCAGTTCCGCCGTGATTTGTGTTAATGTTTCCCCTCTGGCTGGGCTAGGCTCCGAGCCCGCTCCGCTCTCAGCACCAGGGGATGCCGCCGCCATTTTGTCTGCCTGCCTCGTGGCACGGTAAGCGTCTGGCGTGGAGAGAAAATCATCCATCGGGCCGGCCTGTTTTCTCGATGGGCTAGTGCCCGATGGTCCAGGGGTGCCCTGGCGCCTAGTTTTCCCCATTTCACCTGCGTGGTTTCGCTAATAATAGGGGCTATGTGGGTCGAGATCGCGGAGCTCCGAAAAGCACGTCTCACTCCATGCACCGGCAAGCCACGCCCGTCAAGTCTTTTGAATTTGGACTATCCCTCGGTAAAAAGGCATTGGTTGCTTTTCTGGGTCAGAGAGTGATTTCATCAGAGCACTAGCTTGAGTAGGATTAAAAGAAACATATTTAGGAGGAGCCTGATCCCCCCGGCCCATATGTCCGAAGGGATCATCGAGGGAACAACGAGGCTGAGGCCCCATGGCGTCCGGTGACCCCTGGTAACCATGAGAGCCGGCCTCTTCATACTCATCTTCGTATGTGACCTGGACCCCTCTGGGAAGTGGGGCCGCTTGCGGTGTCAGGACCGGGGGAAATGAAGGGACCCCGGATGCCGGGGTGGCCAGTGGGTTGTGGGCTCGGGGTGAGAAATCACCAGGAAGTACCGGCATTAGAGGTGCTGGATTACTGGGGGCCGCCATATTGGAGGCGTGAAAGGAAGCTGCGTTAGGGTCAAGGGAGGTAGTGGCGGCCATGTTGGATGTGGGCACATCCGGGGTAGACTGTATCGGGATGGACATGGACGGGGCCTGGGGCGTGGCTAGGGAAAGGAAGTAGGGATTGTTTGGATAGGACAGGGCCAAGGGATAGGGGAAGGGGTATGGCCAGGCCATCTGGGCAGGGGCTAGGGCGGAACCTGGGGAGGGCGGGATAGCTGGGCAGGTACCAGGAAGGGAGGTGGGATATCCGGGGTAGGGGAGTGAAGGTGGGGAGGCGGGAACTTGGGCTGCAGGAGGGGTGGGCAGAAGGGAGGGCGGAGAGTGATTAGCAGAGGCAGGTGTAGTAGGAGGGACCGAAGCGGGTGTAGTAGGATGGGTATAAGCAAGTGAGGAGGGGTTAGTAGACTGGGTGGATGCAAGTGGGAGGGTAGGATTATTGACGGAGAGAGAGCGTAGAGAAGGAATGACGGATGAAATAGCTGGATTAGACAGGGAAGTTAGTGCAGGGATGGATGAGGGTGATGGTAATTGTAGGGATGATGGGGGGGAGAATAGTGATCCATCAGAATTCAGGACCGGGCAAACAGGGGCGATGATGGGATGGGTGATGGGAGAGTTTGGGGTTGGGAACATGGTCAGCTGGATGTCACTCCTTGCTGACTGAACCTTGGGAATGGACATCCCCTGTGCGCCATTTTGGGGCGCTGGCTGAGGGAATGCCCCAGCAACATGATTATTATGATATACATACAGTTTTAAACCTTTGTGATCTATTTCTTCCTCAACCCAACCTTCCTGCTGAATAGCTCTTGCTACTCTGTACCAGGCTTCTGCTGTACGGAGCAAACCATTATCTGTAAGCTTGCCTTTCTTCTCTTTTAGTAATCTGCGCCAGCTCTCTGGCTGTAATCTACCACATGAAGGCACAGCAATTCTACACACTTTAGCAATCTTTTCAACTCCTTTAACCATCTCCTCACCCTCTCTGTCTTCAACTAGATCACACGCTAACCAGCCCTTACTGGGCTTGTCTAACCCCTGTCCCATTCCCCCTATAAAAGGCGTCCCAGATATAGAGGAAGTAAAATGAAACAGAGGGTCTACAATGCTCGACTGCCACGTGAGGGTGGGTCCCCACGTGCGTCTTCCCAAAACGTAGACTAGTCACTTATTCCGCCTACCCGAGGTAGCCACGGATTGGAGCGAGGTGAGAAGTGTGTGACCAATCACTTCTCTCACAAAGAGAAATAGGAGGGGGAAGTGTAAATAACACACGAAGTAGAGTAAAGGTGAAAGTAGAGACAGACACAGGAGTTTGAATGACTCCCAATTAAGACAACAATTCAATTGAAATACAGTGCATGCATCACAGTTCAAATAAATTCAACAGTAATCCCTTTCCTTTACTCATGTGACCAAAGCCACCTCCCTCAACCCCGTAGTGTCCCCGCTCGGAGAATGACTTCCTCAAGTCTCACTACCAGCGGCCACAGGAAACAGCAACCATCTCCGACCCGAATCCTGTATAGCCTCCCTTGTTAAAAGTGGACCGATAAACGTGACCACCACTTCCCACACTCCCGTAGTGCCCCTACGGACCCACCCGTAAGTCCCACTACCACGTGGTGCTGGAGACAGCAATGCCTGCTAGAATCCACCCGCCACAAATAAAATTGGAATGCCACCAGCCACAGCGCTCGAGGCTGGAGGGTACGACCTCTCTGCAAGCAGAGCAATGTGCACAATGAGGCTAGCTAGGCTATCAAAGTGACACCATGAGGAATCCCCAGGAAGCAATGAGTCTACACCCCTACACAGATTCCCCCCTCCTCTTTTTCCTTACTGCTGCAGCTACCCAGCACCTAAAAGAGGTAAACAGGCAAAAGAAGACCCCCAGGAAAACTTCCACAGGTCCACCCCCCTTTTTCCCTACAGCCACAGCCACGTGGCTCCTAAAAGGGGTAAACAGGCAACAAAGGACCCACCAGGCAAACTACCACAGGTCCACCCCCCTTTATCCCAAAAGGGGGTAAACAGACAAACACTCCACCCGGGCACTTAAGCTAGAGACAGACTAATACAAACACACCCAGGCAACAGATAGGCAAAATGCAGGTAAACAGGTGGGTAACAATAAGGCACCGGGCAAGATATTACCTGTCTTTGATGTCCTTCCGGTAGCAGTCACAGACACTGGGACGGGTCAATCAAAGGGGCTGGAACATACCGGCTAGGCTCTGCAGCAGTCTCTACCGTGTACTGGGAGGTGATCAGTCTCCTTTCCTTCCCCCAGGATTCCTCCGTCCAGCAGCGTCTTCATAGGACGGCTTACCGGCCAAAGGCCATAACCCGGTGCCCCACGTTGGATGCGCCAAATTGATATAGATTATTTTAAGCAAACAAATATGTTTGAATGACTATCTGTTCCTGTCCAAATCTGAGATGATTAAATTGCGTATACGCAGAAGTAAATTCACACTGACACATGGAGTTCAGGTTAAAAGAACTTCGAGAAAATTCAATGGCATCTGGTTAAAAAGCGGGCTCGCAGACCCTTATAAGAGCAATATTACATCATCATTGAATATCAAGATAACAACAAATAAACATCATTAATTGGGTTAAGTGTTAAGTGGCTATGTCAATATCCACCCATCAATATTAGGAGGTGGCGTCATCTTGGACACGGGTGTGGACACGATGGTTCAGGCGCCATCTTGCTTAGCACGAGGCTTTACTCGATGGGAGGGGGGCTTTAGGCGCCATTTTGAGTGGTTAGTGATGTTATATTCGAGGTCAGGTTCAGGGCTTTTTAGTGAATGGACATTTCATTAGAGCAGTTTCTCATGATCTAACTATGGTATACTTTGTTTCATATTACAGGAACTTGATAATTCCGTTAGTCATATCCTTCTAGAAAATACATACAATACATTCTAATATTCTAAATGCTGTTAGGAAAATCTGTCATATTATGAAGACCATGGAGTTAATGAGAAATTTAATAAAGGTTTTAATAATTCTACATCAGTCACACACACATATATATATATATATATATATATATTCATAAAAAATATATATATAAATTTGATACTACATGCATTTTATATATTATTTATATATAATTGTATTAGTTTATTAATTATATATTGGGGAACCTGCCTGACAATCATGACAGAAATACCTAAATATAGAGAATTTAATTTGCAAGCCTTGTATTTGACCCTGTAACATTCTAAAACTCCATAAAACCTGCATATAGGGGCAATGTTGTACCCGTGAGACATCACTGAACACAAATATGAGTGCATTAAAACAGTAAAATGTATCATGACGATGATATCATAGGTGAAAGTGCAGTTTTTGTGTGAAAAAAACCCAAATATGAACACTAACTTTGGCCAGGGTTTGTGACTAAGTGGCTACTAAAAAAGACTGGACATACCCCATTTTGAATACTCTGGGTTGTCTATTTTTGCAAATGGTATGACATGTCAGGGGTAATTTTAATTCCTGGGCAATCATACTGTCTCAAAGGCAACATAGGCCCAACAAACCAATCTGGCAAATTTTAACATATAAAAACTGAATACGGCAAGCTCTTTATTTGGCCCCTGTACCTTTCCAAAACACCAGGAAACCTGTACATAGGGGGCATCTTTGTACTCTGGGATATCACAGCATACAAATATCTGTATTTTATTGCAGTAAAAACTAAATGTATTTTGACATTCACAGATCACAGTTAAATACCATGTAGAACTTACAAAAATAACACAATATCTTAATTTCTCACACTTTAGATTTTATTTATATTACAATATATATATATATATATATATATATATATATATATATATATATATATATATATACATACATATTGAAATGAAAGCCCTGTTTCTCCTGAAGAAAATGTTATATGATAAGTGTGGGTGCACTTAATATGGAAAAAGGTCAATTATGGTTGAATAGACGTGGCTCAAATTTTAGGTTTTGTTTTGGTCAAAACTTGTACAATTGCTTCCATCCTTAAAGGGACACTCCAGGCACCCAGACCACTTCTGCCCATTGGAGTGGTCTGGGTGCCAACTCCCACTACCCTTAACCCTGCAACTGTAAATATTGCAGTTTTCATAAACTGCAATATTTACCTTGCAGGGTTAACTCCTCCTCTAGTGGCTGTCTACTAGGCATTGCCGCGCATGCGCATAAGGTCTCCCCCGTCGCCGGCCGCGCTTGCGCAATAGGTCTCCCCTGCAGAATGACGTCGGCAAGGGAGGAGCGTGGGCGGACCCTGAACCAGCGCCGAGGGACATTGGCGCAGTATACAGGTAAGTCACTGAAGGGGTTTTAACCCCTTCAGCAACCTGGGGTGGGGGGGGGGGGAGGGGACCTGCAGTGCCACCCAAACAACTTCAGCTTATTGAAGTGGTCTGGACGCACTGTCCCAGGTCCTTTTAACACTACAAAGGTAAATTATTGCAGGTTTAAAAAAAAAAAAACCTGTAATAATGACCTTTTAGGGTTAACTCCACCTCTAGTGGTCTAACTGACCTGAACATTATCACTCTATACAAGGGGATGCCCAGTGTCACCCAAAACCCTATAGGAAAGCATTGTATAATGCTTTCTGATGGGAAAAATCCTAATTCAAATGTAGCAGTTCTCCCCCGCCGACCGATGTCGGCAAAGGATGAGCGAAGGTGGACTTGAGCTAGTGATGAGGGACATCGGCGCTGGAAACAGGTAAGTGACAGAATGGGCTTTTCTCCGCTTCTGAACTATGGAGTAGGTGAGGCTATATAACCTGACTGGTTATTTATTTGAAGCTAAGATTCTTATTTGCTGTATCCAGATGCTCCTCAAATCTTCTGTGTACAGTATATAATATATCATCACTCATAAGCACCAAAATTAATAATATATGGATTAGAGTGCATGCTGTTGTGGTGCACTAAGAAATATACAGTGGTGTTTCCTTTTTATGTAAAATGTATAGCATACTGGCTCATGCGTCCCGAGGACAAACATAATTTCCCATTTATTTAGACAGACAGTTCATTGTAAATAGCACACAAGTGCTAACAGGATGTGGAACTGAAAAATTATCTACCATAAATACATGTTCGCAAATGCAGTATATAAAGCTATTAGACTAGATGTTGTATTGACATTGCAAGGTGCATTAGCCAGTGAAATTCAGATTAGTCTCACTTGTGTAATTTCCTTTCTTATGTTTTGTACCTTTATGGAAAACCCATAATAACTATTATACGTGGAATATAATAAAAAAAATAAAAAAAAACACAATACTTTTTTGAAAGCCTCTTGCCAGGTGAAACACGTTAAGTGTATTTATTATTATCTACCTCACTTTGAGTGTATTTTATATTTTTATATATTTTTTTTTGAATTCTTTATTTTTGTGTGCAACAGGGGTCAAACGGCTCGCAGAGCCACATTTTACACATCAACAGATAAAAAGGATAAGAAGAAATTAAAACTTCGGCATGTGAGACTTATGCACATTTTTGTTGGATTATGGGTCTAAGGAACTTACACAGGTGTCTCTCTATTGTAGGTTAACAATCGCTGGACTACATAGGAAAAACTAACAGTAATGGGTCAGCAACGTGATATTTTTGAGTAACTAATCTAGTGTTTCTCCTGCTTATTAGGTGTGGGTGCACCATCAGATGGCCACAGGATTGTGGTCCTAATAGCAGGTACACCTAGGGACTAAAGTTACACCTCCAGACTTCTAGATTTGCTAGGTTCGCTTGTCAATGGCAGGGGAGGTGGGGGGGGAGGGAGGTAGGCGCCCCTGTAAGGGTCATGGCATGAAAATTAGTAAAGGATGGCAAGAAAATTAGTAAAGGATGGCAATGCTCTAGGGGGGGGGGGTTAGGTGGTAAATCATATCAAATTAACTGACAGTCCACAAATACGTAGTGTAGTGGTTCCACTACAGTATGAACAGTCCTCAGGTCTTCGTTGCGGCCGATGTTGTGGGTTCTTTCCCTTTTGGGTAGAATGGCGCTATGGTCTTCGGATTCCAGCGTTGGGTTGGTGGCGAGGTGGTTTGGGTGCCAGGTACTTGCAGTGAATCCTCGGATATGGAGAGTTTAGTGAGGAGTGCAGGTGCCTCAGAGATATCTGAGATGAAGTATGTTGCTTCTCCGTGCTTGACCCGCAGCGTTCGCGGGGACCTCCAGTTATATTCCACATTGTGGCTACGGAGCAGTGCTGTGAGGGGTTGTAGCGTTTTGCGCCAGTGAAGTGTCTCCCCGGTGAGGTCTGAGAAGAACGAGAGGGTCATGCCTTCGAAGGTAAGTGGGGCAACCCCCTTTAGTGCAGCTTGTACCAGAGCCTTGTCGGACCCAGAGCGGAAACGGACAATCAGGTCCCTAGAGGCCTTTTCTGGTGCCCGGTTGGGTTTTGGGATTCTGAAGCACCCCTCGAGGGTGATGTTCCTCGCCTGTTTGGGCTCGAGGAGGTGGGCCAGGAGCCTCCGAAGGAGGTGTGGGAGCTCAGATGGGGGCATATTGTCCGGTATTCCCCGGATTTTCAGATGGTTGCGGCGCCTTGAATCCCCTAATGCGGCAAATCGGAGATCGGTTGCCGTCCGATGCTTGGTAAGTGCCTGCACTTCTAATTGAAGTCGGGCCACTGTTTGGGTCAGTTGTTCCGTGTTGGATTCCACTGCGCCTATGCGGCCTACCAGGCCTGTAATGTCCGTGCGGAGTAAGGCCACATCCGCCTGTATAGTTTTCTGCAAGGCCCCCAACATGGTCTCCAGCATGGATGCTGTCACCTGGTCATTAGTTGTTGTCCTCTGTGGGATTTGTCTCGGCTGAATTAGCCCCTCTCCCTCTTCATCTGGGGATAGCTCCTCGGAGTCATAAAAGTCCCCCATGGCGGCGGCCATCTTGGGACCATGCGTTCCGTAAGCTTGGCGGAACAAATCGCCTATGCTGGCGCCCGGTTTGGGCTTTTCGGGCTTTAGTTTCTTGGACTTCCTGCCCATGTTCGTGAGGGGTGTTTTGGTTGCCGTTTTGCGGTCGTAGTGGCCGATTATTGCCGGGTTTCGGGTGTTTTTTCCCGGAGCTCGTCGCTCGTGCGGCTGTTCAGCTCAGTAGCTTGGCTCCGCCCCCTTTATATTTTTATATTAATTGCTTTTAAATAAAAGTAATTTTTTATTGGACCAACCTTTGCTGCTATTCTGCTTGAACTACCGTATCTGTGGTGGGGATTGTACCACCCGAGGGATAGAGCAATCCACATCTGCTCCATCAATTGTGAGTAAATTTCTTACCACTTTAATTGTATTCTGTGCCTTACGGTACACACTATTTTGATTTTTCTTTTTCCTTTTTCTCCTATATTTCTTGAGGGAAAAGACCATCATCTATACCTACAAGTGGGCACTACACTATATTATCCTAAGCCCATATGCACAGAGCTGCTTATGTTTCCACCATTTGAGTCATTGCAACCACCAAGAACCACACTATATCCATAAGCGGGAATTGTTCCACCCAGGCGTTCAAGTTGGAGCTACAATTTTAGCTCCAGGAAATTGTGAGTGTATTTCTTTTGTTTTATTCTATTTATTTGGACAGTGACATACTACACGATATATTTTCCTTTTTATTTTATTTTCTCACTGCTTTTAAATATATTTTTAAGGACACTTTAGGCGATGCACCACTCCTTGTACTTTCATAATTCAAATTAGGCTATAATTATCACATGTGATTGTAAATGTCCATAAATTAAACCAAACCCGTTTTGAACAAAATTAAAAAATACTTACGTTATCCAGTCCCTCTGTTCATTTGCGCTGCTACTAGGTGGGATGTGCATGTAGGCTGAAACTTGACCAAAAGCCCCTGACTACTGACTTGTAAAATTTAGACCACTATATCATAAATGTCTGACTAAATTTGGGATGCTTATTTAACTTTGTTATTTTGGTGCATAGTTTACAAATTTTCTATTAACACCTTAAGGATGGATCAATAGTTCAAGTTTTGATCAAAGAAAACCTAAACAAAACATGGAATTTGCGTTATGTCTATTCCAGCGCTCAACAAATTCCAGGTACCAGGGCAAAATTTCTAGTCACCATGGCGACCTGGCCTGGGATTTGAAGCCCTTTAACTAAAGGCAGGATGGGGGAACAATTAAGCTAGCCCTAAGGAGCGTGGAGGCGGCCTCCCTGGATTGTGTGCAGGCAGCTGCCCTGGGTTGTGTGCAGACGGCTGCTTTGGGCTGCATGGAAGTGGCCGCCCTGGGTATCTTTGAGGCGGCCGCCCTGGGTATCTTTGAGGCGGCCGCCCTGGGTATCTTTGAGGTGGCCGCTCTAGTTTCTTGGAGGCGGCAGGCTGGGGCAGGGCGCAAGGGAGCAGTGATCTTCCTGCAGCTCATTTCTACTCCATCGTGCTGTGTAATGATGCCGGGAGCCGGAATATGATGTCATTCCGGCCCCGGCATCACTGCAGACAGTTTGAGGGAGCAGAGAGGAGCTACAGAAAGATCATAGCTCCCTCGCGCATAGGAATAGCAGCCACACTGGACCCCAGGGAAAGTCCACTCAGCTCTCCCAAAGGTAGGGAGGCTGGGTGGAATAAAATTAAAATGAAAAGTGTCAATTTGTGTGTGTGTGTCTCTGTCAGTGTGTGTTTAGGTACCTGCACCCCTCCGATTACGAGAGAGGTGTTTTTACTCACCTTCTTATCCACGCCGTGCCAGTTTTCCGCTGCTTGTCCTGCCTTCCTGGCGGAGATAATTAATCTTTAAGATCTATAGAGCAGTTAGCTCTATAGACTGACATTACGGCCACCCAGGGGGGCAGTACTGCCAGCAGGGGGACTGTCTGGCTTGTCAGGCAGTCCCCCCCTTACAAGGATCACTGCAGATCGCCGGTCCAGCTAAGCCTGCAGGTGCTGGGTAGCTGGAAACCATAACTATTATAGCCTGCTGTAGTTATTAGAGTGTCAGGAATGCCATGGTCCCTTTCCACAGTAAGTAGTCAAACCATTTAAGGACATTTTGACAATTTACCTGGATGCCAACCAGAGACCTTCACTGCCTCCCCAGTGCCAGAAACTATTGCAAGAAGCTTCTGTTAGCTCCAGTTAGCTAAGCACTGCAATGCTCAGCCATCAAATTTTCTGAGATCATCAAATGATCACTCTTAGCCAATGAGCAAAACCCTGCATGGTCAGGCTTGCAGTAGTGGACCCTCCCGCAGCAAAATGGAGGCGGATGCTCAAGGGGACCCAATTAAATTGTGATACCGTTCTAAAACTACTTACTGTGGAGGGTGCTACACAGTGGGCTATAGTGGTTATAGTGCTTGGAGTGTTCCTTTAACAGAAATTACATGACATGCCTGTTATTGAACTGCCAGACAAATTTTCAAATTATGTATTGTACATATTTAAGCTTAAATGGTTACTCCAAGCATCATAACTACTACAGCCCTCTGAAGGGCTTATAATGCTAAATGTACCCTGGCGCCATTTCCTGGTAATTGGGCAAACTGTTTAGCAGTGGTTTGCCCTCCTACTAGGGATCGACCGATTATCGGTTTTACCGATATAATCGGCCGATATTCGGTATTTTCGGCAATATCGGTATCGGCCGATATAGGTACCGATATTGCAGATTTTGCACATTACAAGCCCGGCGGTCCTGGGGGGACGACCAGCACCATGCGCTTACTTACCTCCCAGCAGCTCCTCCAGCTCCCATATCAAATCTCGCGAGTCCCGCGGTCGCAGAGCGTTGCCACTAAGGGCCGCGAGATTTACACAGGGAGATGAAGGAGCTGCCTGGTGCTGCCCCCCCCCCCCCACAGCTCAGCCAATGCCACTGGACCACCAGGGAATACTATATCCCCCCTCCCTGAAAAAAATGAAGCATATAAATATTACAAATAAAATTGGTAACAAGTGCGGAGATGACATTTTCAGAAAAAATATAAGAGCAGCATAGTTTCAATCAGATTCCAGGCAGGATATACATTTGCTAGCATTCTCAGCAAATCTTGCTTTGTGCTTTGTTCTGCCTTTTGCCAAATGAGTACTACATTTAAATGAACACAAATTACATCCCTTCAGAAAAAAAACACACACACACACACCCCATTCATTATATACACACACTGCATTAATTATATACACACACACTACACAAACACACACACTACACACACTGCATTAATTATATATACACACACTACACAAACACACACACTACATTAATTATATACACACACACTACACACACTGCATTAATTATATATACACACACTACACAAACACACACACAAACTCTGCATTCATTATATACACAGCTTCTGGAGTCTCCATTAGGTACTGGGTAAGTTTACCTATACCAGTGACGCCAACTTTGTAAGGCGCCACATGGTAGTGGTCTACTTCCCTTATCTATAGTTTTTATATACACAGCTATACAAACACACACACACTCTGCATTATATACACACACTACACAAACACAAACTGCATTCACTATACACACACACTGCATTCACTTTATGCACACTACACACACTGCATTCACTTTACGCACACTACACACACACACACACACTGCATTCACTTTACACACATTACACACACACTGCATTCACTTTACGCACACTACACAAACACACACACTCTGCATTCACTGTATATACGCACACTACACAAACACTCACTGCATTCACTATAGACACTACACAAATACACACTGCATCCACTAGACAAACACACATAGCTCCCCTGTCTAAACACACTGCATCCACTACATGTGGCTTGTATATTTTGTGCATTTACCTTAAGAAAATGTACAGAATATCAGCAAGTTATCGGCTACCGGCCTGAAAGTTCACAGATTATCAGTATCGGCTCTAAAAAAGCAATATCGGTCGATCCCTACCTCCTACCTGGGTTGTACCAGACAGCCAGGGTTCCACAATGGCAGCTTAACTGCATTGAGCTTATACAGAGCTAAATATGCTGATCCTGATATGCATTAATTGGCTGAGAGCGTCGGCTGAGTGGTTCCAGGCAATGAATAACCTGCATAAAATATGCACAGAATTGACATTGGCTAATGTCGTACTGATGATGCTGCAAAAGATGGAAGCAACATTAAGTATTCCTGTATGTGCAGCATTTTATCCTGGAAATCCAAGCACTGTAACCATTTAAAATCCCTGAAATGGTCATGGCACTAGGAGTAACTCTTTAAAGGGCAACTATAGTGCAAGGAAAACAAAGTTGCTTTCCAGGCACTATTGCTCATGATAGTACCCCCCTCCCGTGGTGCATTTACCTTCTGTCACTTACTTTGACAGTCTAAGTTTAAGAGTCTATCTCCGATGTCCCTCTGCGCTGGTTCGGACTCCGATCCTCGACGGGGGAGATATAATTAGCATATGCAGCAATGGTGTATAATGCTTTCCTTTTGGGTTTTACTCCTGCATAGTGTGAGTGGTTGACCTCATGCAAAGCGTGAGGACGTCCAGTGTCAGTTAGGCAAAACAACCTGGAATTACCTCTAGTGGCCGTCTGGTAGACAGCCATCAGAGGTGGAGTTAACCCTCCATATTAATTTTTTTAGTTTATTTAAAAAAATGCAATAATTATCTTTGCAGGATTAAGGGGCCTGAGACAATGCACCCAGACCACTTCAATGAGCTGAAATTATCTAGCTGCCTATAGTGTCCTTTTTAAGAGAACTTAACACATTAAAAGAACCACCTACTAAAGAAAAGATATTAAACCCTATAATGACTTTGAAAAATATATTAAATGTAAAAGGTTTACTTGTTTTAACTAGTTCAAACCACATATTGCACATAATGACCTTATTATTATTATTATTATTATTATTATTATTAGCATTTCTATAGCTCCAAATTATACCACAGCACTTTACAATATCATAACGGGGGAAATTAAACTTAAATAGAAGAATTACTAAATGTTACAGGAGCGATAGGTTGATGAGGACCCTGCTCAAAAGAGTCTACAATCTAGAGTACATCCCACATGTAATAACTGTACTGCATATGTTACTCCACATAGTGAATTGTGTGGGTCCATCAACCTAACGCAACAGGACATGCAGGAATGAATAGCTTTATTTTAGGACTATAACATTTCATTACATGATTAGCTATAATATATATTGTGTGTGTGTGTGTGTATATGTGAAAGGAGTTGAGTATATCCCCAAGCAGGGCCGACGCGTCCATAAGGCGGCACAGGCGGCCGCCTTAGGGCGCCAGAGCAGGGGGGCACAAAAATCTGAATCGACTCAGATTTTTAAACTCTCCTCTCTCCCTGCAGCCAGCATAGATATAGAATACCTAGATGCCGCACGTCTATGGAATTCTCTGCTGAGCGGCGAGAAATGCGGCGGCCATCTTGGACCGGTCGCCGCTCTACTGAAGCAATTGAAGAACATTTGGAAAGCCCATCTCACTAAAGGTAAGTGAAGGACTTGGGGGCACTTATAGCGCTTAATGCCCCTACCCCTTAGTACCCCTACCCCATGTCATTAATACCCCTACCCCTAATCCTTAATACCCCTACACACACAGTGTTAATACCCCTATCCCTAGTCCTTAATACCCCTACCCCTACAGTGTTAATATCCCTGTGCTGGGGTAGGGGTATTAAGGACTATGTGTGCTTGGATAGGGGTATTAACACTGTGTGTGTAGGGGTATTAAGGATTAGGGGTAGGGGCATTAATGACATGGGGTAAGGGTAGGGGTACTAAGGGGTAGGGGCATTAAGGGCTATAAGTGCCCCCAAGTCCTTCACTTACCTTTAGTGAGATGGGCTTTCCAAGGGTTCTTCAATAGCTTCATTAGAGCGGCGACCGGTCCAAGATGGCCGCCGCATTTCTCGCCTCTCAGCAGAGAATCTAGGTATTCTATATCTATGGCAGCCAGCACACAGCAGGAGCAGGGCAGTGAAGTCAACCGTCCTCCTCTGATGATGTCAGAAGAAGGGGGGACTTCTACTACTCCCAGACTCCCCAGCGGTCCTGACTGCAGCTCCAGCCTGTGTAGCCAAAAATCCTTGCACCGGCCCTGTCTCTAACATCTGATCAAAGCAACAAAGATATATTTTGCGCAGTCCATCAAAGTGAATGGAATCATTCCTCCCTGTGCACCAGACTCTATATCCGGTCTTTCTGTCTATATGTCACACATTGGATGTCACATTCTTCCCACTGGAATGTATCTTTGCTAGAAGTGAAAGGCTGTCTGCGCCAATGGTAAAAAAATAAAAATAAAACACCAGGAACCTTACTTGTCAAGGGCAGTGAAAGATAAGAGCAGTGGGACAGAGTTATTTATATTCGTTACCTCAAATCCATAAGTGGAACTCTTTCAGAGCGATTACATGGCCCCCCGGGGCCTAAATTGCCAAGGGGGGACTGCGTTGTGTTAAATCTAAGATTAAGGTAATGTTATTTTTTTCAGATTTAGGCTTACAAGTGGGACTAAGAAAAGTGTTTGTTTAGGTTTTGGGAGTGATTAAAAATAGGGAAAGGAAAAGTGTTTAGGGCATGTGGAGTTTGAAAAGGTATTTAAAAACAATTCACCTTCTCTTCTGTAGTCCTACTTGTTATTCTCACTCATAGAAAAATAATAGAAATACAGGCTCTTTTATACAGTGTGCCCACAGTGCTGTCCCTACTCCTCCTGTATGACATTTCCTGCAGTGTGAGAAGCTGTTAGTGGAAAGATGAGAAGTGATCCCTTCCACTTCCTGTCCAGCTTCATACACAGACACTTGAGGAACTGGGACAGCACTGAGTTTTACACCCTTTATAACTATTTCTGACAGTATAGTCACCAAAACAACTGCAGCTTACTGAAGCAATTTTGGTGTATAAATCATACCCTTGCAGTCTCACTACTCAATTCTCTGTCATTTAGTAGTAAAATCACTTTGCTTATGCAGCCCTAGCCACACCTCCCTGCATGTGACTTACAAAGCCTTCCTAAACACTTCATGTAACAAGTCATCTAATCTTTACACTTCCTTAATTGCAAATCGTATTTGAGTCAGAATTTCTTACCTCCTGCTCTGTTAATAGCTTGCTAGACCCTGCAGGAATCTTCTGTATGTAATTAAAGTTCAAGTTACAGAGCAGAAGATAAAAACTTTTAAAGGAAGTAACATCTGATTGAAAGTGAAACCACTCTTTGTCATGAGGGCTGTGCCAGTCACAGCCATGGAAGGTGTTATGTTATTATGTGATGTAATTCCAGTAAAATACAAGTTTAGCAGGCTAAGATTGCCACAAGGCATATGTATGTATATGTGTTTGTAGTATCAGTTGGTTAATTACACGTAGCTAAGATACTGTCATCACTGTACTGACCAGGTGCAGGAATGTAAGAACTGGAATTACGCGTCCCTCTCCTTTGTATCAGATGAGCCACGTGGTTAGACCGGATGGATGAGTTTAGACTCTATTCATTAAATAGGTTAAGGGTATGTGTGGGTGTAGTTAATTGTGGGAGGAGCTACAGTGCTATATAAGGAATGTACTCTATGTATTCAGTACTCAGACTTTGCTGTATTTTGGTGACGCTAGTCCCTCTGAGTCCCGATCGGTGATCCAATAAAGAATCTCTTCCTTCCTGAAGAAACCTGTGTCCATCTCTCTGTGCTTGGCTTCCGTCAGTTTCTCCGGTATCATTTGGTGCATTGGCCGGGAAGCTCATCGTTCAACGGTAGCTGAGAGGCAGAGGCGTGAGACGGTCTATCTTTGCCCACGTTCTCTACGGCTGCACCCCTGAACTTCTGCGTGGACCTCCCTTCGTCTCGGCGCCACTGGTCTGTTGTCCAGGAGATCATCGGCCTCTACGTGAGAAGTGCTGGGGTGTCCCCGTCGATGAGTGTGAACTCAGGTTCAGGAACGAGGAGGTAAGATAACTGCTGTTTTAGACGGCAGGACCCGCTAGGGGTATACCGATTGTGCGGTAGGCCCAAAGGGGTTTTTGAATCTGTATCTGCCCCCTCTGTCGGAGGGAAGGAGCGAAGGCGCACCGCTCGATCGAACGCTCTTTAGTCAGACCGTTTGATTTGGTTAGTCAGGCGGGGTCCTGGTGTAAGATAGCCCTAGCCGGACACCGGTGTCTTGTCTAGACTAGCGTTCTAGGGTGTATATTACGTTCGCTAGGTCGGAGGGACCGGGAGACTAAGCGGCGCCTGTGTAAATTCGGTTCGCTAGTTCTCATCCTATCTGGGCTAAGTGGGAAGGCGTGTAAATTTGGAACCCACTAGACTTTTGATAGTACGACTAAGAGGCGCCTGTGTAAATTCGGATCTCTAGCTCGTTGTATAGTGCGACTAAGAGGCGCCTGTGTAAATTCGGATCTCTAGCTCGCTATGTATATGTGGTGATTGGGCAGTGTGGCTAACCAAAACGGGTGTATATAGTTTTAGGTAGTCCATTCAAGGTACTGGCCAATAGTTTAGTTGGGAATTGTAAATGTGTTAACGATTGTTTTAGTAAAGTGTATATCTTGTTAGATAGCGCGAGCTCAGCCGTCTAGCGAGAGTGTTAATAGTGTGTTGCTGTATTATAGTGCACGGTACCATAACCCTGTATATTTACTGACATTGTATAATAAGTACTAATCATTGTCGTCCATTGCATGTTTTAACACCATAACCACTAATAATTGTATTGTGACCTTAACTTGTGCTTTGACCTATGCTAACCGTACTGTAACCGCTATTTGTAAAAGACGATGTTACTGGGTGTGTTATAGACGGGTAATTCGTATATAGAGAATTATAGCGTGGGTGACTGTGTAGTTACGCCAAAGGGCATAATATTGATTATATAGTGACTGGTGTAGCAGCTGTGTGTGTACGGGAATTCCCTGAGTGTTTATTGTTATGGTGTACGTTTCACTTGGTAACCATACCACGTGGTGCTGTTGCCAGAGGAAACGGGTGTGACTGTTGAATAGTACGCGTGTATAGTAATCGTTGTCGACGACGTTCCACTGTTAAATATGGGCGCGTCGCAGTCAACGATTCCGGATCCCTTAGGATGTATGGTTAAGAATTTTAAAAAGGGATTCAAAGTTTGTGATTTTGGGGTTAAGATGTCCCCTGTACGTTTGGTCACTTTGTGCACTAGGGAGTGGCCTACTTTGGTTGCGGCATGGCCGCCACGTGGCAGTTTGGATCCAACTCTGGTACAGCGCTTACACGTGGCTGTATCAGGTAGGCCTGAACTTTACGGCCAGTTTCCTTATATTGATTGTTGGAGACAGGCCGTAAATGACTCGCCAAAATGGCTCCGGACATGCCACGAGGAACAGTGTCGCCTCATGGTAGCTAGGACTTGTTCGTCCACTAGGGCTGGTGTTAGGCCCATTTTGGACACGCCCCCTGAGTCCGAGATCCCTTTGCCGCCCCCTTACTTTCCGGTAAGAGGAAGTGACGCAAATACAGGAAGTCCTGTAACCCTTCCCTCATTACCCTCATCCACTTCCGCTTCCTCCTCCAGTACAGGATCCACCCCCCCTCGTACTAAATCTCCCCTTCCGGAACCAGAACCCACCCCCATTAGAAACGAATATCCTGATTTGGCGCCACTTCAGACTTCCGGTCAAGCTTCATCTAGCTCGGCCCGAAGTGTTCTATTCACTACCTTTTCCCAAAACCAACCTCCCACATCCCCATACCCTATATCTCCCCGACCGGAACCCATGACTGACGCTTCCCTACGTAGCCCCATCCAAACCCGACAGTTGACTGGTGCCCAACAATTAAAGCACTATCAGATGCCTCTTCGCTTAAATCCCGGGTCAGCTTATATCGATGCCGCAGGTCAAATGGCACACGCTGACCCTGTCTTCGTATATGTCCCTTTCACCACTACCGACCTTTTAAACTGGAAGACCCATAATTCCTCGTATACTGAGAAACCACAAGCCATGACTGATCTGTTCACCTCAATAGTACAGACACATAATCCGACATGGGCTGATTGCCAGCAGTTATTAATGACTTTATTTAACAATGAGGAAAGGACAAGAATAAATCAAGCAGCCATTAAAGCATTAGAGGATAGAGCCCGTGCTTTGAACCAAGCTAATCCAGCAGCATGGGCCGCAACACATTATCCCAACACTGATCCCGATTGGAACGTAAATGGTGCTGATATGGTTCAACTCAGAGCCTATAGAGACGCTATAATTGCTGGCATGAAAGCCGGAGGAAAGAAAGCTATTAACATGTCGAAGACAGTTGAGGTGATCCAGAAAAGCGATGAAGCGCCCAGTGTCTTTTATGACCGATTATTGGAGGCGTACCGCTTGTACACCCCCTTTAATCCGGAAGACGCAGACAATTCCCGAATGGTTAACTCCGCCTTTGTCAGCCAAGCTTACGGAGATATTAAGCGCAAGCTACAAAAGTTAGAAGGGTTTGCAGGTATGTCAATCTCCCAACTAATGGAGGTAGCTAATAAGGTCTATATGAATAGGGAAACAGAAAGCAAGAAAGAGGAGGAGCGCAAGATGCGTAAAAAGGCTGATATGCTAGCGGTAGCGATCGCAGGCGTAGATAAACGGGGCCCAGATAGAGGCAATAATAGATGGAGTAGGGAGCCTTTGAGTAGGGATCAGTGTGCGTATTGCAAGGAAGAAGGGCATTGGAGGAACGAATGTCCGCAAAGAGAGCAGTACGAGAGAGACCAACCCAGGGCAGGCTACGGAAACTTTAGAGGCAGAGCGAGAGGTAGAGGAGGTCCCGGAGGGAGTAATGGTTATAGAGGGAGTAATGGGAACAGAGGAAGTGTTAGGGAAGACAGGTATATTCCAGCAGCGCAAAGGTCTCGCGATAGAGAAGGTAGGGACTTTGTAGGATTGGCTGACACGGTCATGGAGGACTATTGATACCGACCGGGCTCCATCCCCCTTGGTCGAGCGGAGCCTATGGTCGATGTATCAATAGGGGGGAAAAGGAGTGCGTTCATGATCGACACTGGTGCTGAACATTCAGTGGTGACTAATCTAGTTGCTCCTCCATCTGGAAGGACTATTACTGTGATAGGAGCAACTGGAAGAAGTGCTGAAAGACCGGTTCTTAAAAGTCGACTCTGTACATTGGGAGGCCACGTAGTAAAACACCAATTCCTTTATATGCCTGAATGTCCAGTCCAATTGCTGGGACGTGATATGCTATCCAAATTACAAGCGCAGATTACGTTCCTACCAGATGGAACAACATCTTTAAAGTTTAATGGACCTTCAGGTATTATGACTTTATCCGTACCAAAGGAAGAAGAGTGGCGACTTTATACAGTGTTGACTAGCCAAAACCCTAGGAGTGATGAGACATTGTTTAACATACCAGGAGTTTGGGCAGAGAACAACCCACCAGGACTGGCCCGCAATATTCCACCAATAAAAATTGAACTGAAACATGGGGTTTATCCAGTGAGCCTAAGACAATATCACATTCCGCAGAAGGCTAAGAAGAACATCCAATCCTATCTGGATAAGTTCATACAGTATGGTATCCTAAAATTCTGTACTTCCCCCTGGAACACCCCATTGCTGCCTGTTCAAAAGCCCGGCACAGATGAGTATCGACCTGTGCAGGACTTAAGAGCAGTCAATGATGCGGTTGTTAGCATACATCCAGTTGTACCCAATCCATATAACCTGCTTGCTTTAATTCCGGGCGGGGCTACTTACTTCACAGTCTTAGATCTCAAAGATGCCTTCTTTTGCCTCCGAATTGCCGCAGAAAGTCAATGTATTTTCGCTTTCCAATGGGAGAACGCTGTAACGGGCTCAAAACGCCAAATGACTTGGACAAGACTGCCCCAAGGGTTTAAAAATTCACCTACCCTATTTGGTTCAGCCCTAAGTCAAGATCTATTGGATTTCGAGTCCATCCCAGGAGAGTGTGTATTGTTACAATATGTAGATGACTTGTTGATAGCAGCAGTTACAAAAGAAATCTGTCAGCAAGCAACGCACGATCTACTACACATTCTCTGGAAGGCAGGATACAAGGTGTCTAGAAAGAAGGCTCAGTTGTGTTTGCCAACTGTCAAGTATCTAGGATTCCATATCTCTGAAGGTCAAAGAATTATGGGGCCAGAGAGAAAAGAAGCTGTCTGCCAAATACCAATACCCAAGAATAGAAGACAAGTGCGAGAATTCTTGGGGGCAGCAGGCTTCTGTAGGATATGGATTCCCAGTTATGCGATACTAGCAAAACCTCTGTACGCAGCTATCAAAGGTACAGAGCACGACCCCTTCCTATGGACCCAAGAACAGCAAACGGCATTTGAAGATGTGAAGAAGGCTTTGATGAGTGCCCCAGCATTAGGTCTACCTGATCACACACGACCATTCTACCTGTATGTACACGAGCAAAGAAGAATGGCTGTGGGAGTATTGACACAGTACTTGGGATCATGGCAAAGACCTGTTGCCTACATGTCTAAACAATTGGATGCAGTGGCCAGCGGACTTCCACCTTGTCTAAGAGCCGTAGCTGCAGCCGCCCTGCTAGTAGCTGAAGCCGATAAACTCACTCTGGGTCAAGAACTTTATGTACGAGTCCCACATGCAGTACAGACGTTGTTGGATTACAAAGGAAATCATTGGTTTAGTAATAGCCGTATGACCAAGTATCAAGCAATGTTGTGTGAAAACCCAAGAGTGCATTTAGAGACTGTAAACACCTTAAATCCAGCTACCCTTTTGCCACAACCTACTGAAAGTCAACATGATTGTTTGGAAGTAATGGATGAAGTATTCTCAAGTAGACCAGATCTTCGTGATTTTCCCATCCAGAACCCCGATGTTCAATATTACACCGACGGCAGTAGTTATGTGAAAGAAGGGATCCGCTATGCAGGATATGCAGTGACAACAATAGACAAGGTGATAGAAGCTCGGCCACTGGCGAAAGGAACATCAGCACAAAAGGCAGAATTAATAGCACTAACACGAGCGTTACAATTGGCTGAAGGTTTAAGAGTAAATATCTATACGGACTCTAAGTATGCGTTTTTAACCACTCATGCCCACGGAGCTTTGTATAAAGAAAGAGGACTACTGAATTCAGAAGGCAAAGAAATCAAGTACGCAGCTGAAATCCTACAACTATTGGAAGCAGTGTGGGAGCCGAAAGAAGTCGGTATCATACATTGTCGAGCGCATCTGAGAGGAGATGGTGATGTAACCAAGGGAAATCGGATGGCAGATAGTGCAGCTAAGCGTGCTGCTGAATCAGGAAGACAGGAGTATGTAGGGCATATAGCTGCTCTTATACCAACTCCACTGTCCCAATGGACTCCAGTTTATACAGCTCAAGAAGAGGAGTGGTTAAAGACTGAACCGGGAAAGTATCTGGAGAACAAGTGGTATCAGCTAGAAGATGGAAGAATAGTTATACCAGCATCGCTAGCGGTAGAAATTGTCCAAAATTATCACAACGGGACACATTCTGGGAGAGACAGTACTGAAGAATCTCTTAGAAAACATTTCTACATACCAAGATTGTCCAACTTGACTCAGGCCATTGTACGCAGATGTGTAACGTGTGCTAAGAATAATGCAAGACAAGGACCAGTAAAGCCACCAGGAGTTCAGTTTATGGGGGGACTCCCCATGTCCAATCTACAAATAGACTTTACAGTGATGCCTAAATTGGGTGGACATCGTTACCTGCTGGTAATTGTGTGCACCTATTCAGGCTGGGTAGAAGCATGTCCTACTCGTACAGAGAAAGCAGGAGAAGTTGTGAGATTCCTGCTACGAGAAATAATACCCCGATATGGACTACCCTGTTCTATAGGATCGGACAATGGTCCAGCTTTTGTTCACCAGTGCCTACAACAACTGACTCATATGCTTGGTATAAAGTGGAGGCTTCATACTGCATATAGACCCCAGAGTTCTGGTAAGGTAGAGAGAATGAATAGAACTATAAAGAACCAGTTGGCTAAAATGTGTCAGGAAACCCAACTTAAGTGGAACGTTCTCTTACCCATAGCTTTATTGCGAATCCGCAGTACCCCTACCAGAAGGATGGGCCTCTCTCCTTTTGAAATCATGTATGGGCGACCACCTCCCGTACTTGGTAACTTAAGGGGGGACTTGAGTCAGTTGGGAGAAGGAATTACCCGGCAGCAGGTTGTAGAGTTGGGTAAGACTATGGAGGAGGTACAGAAATGGGTACAAGATAGATTACCTGTGAATATTTATCCCCCTGTTCATAGTTATCATCCAGGAGACCAAGTGTGGATTAAAGAGTGGAATACTGTACCGTTAGGGCCCAAGTGGAGAGGTCCTTATGTTGTTCTCTTGTCTACCCCTACAGCAATAAAAGTAGCAGAAGTGACTCCGTGGATACATCACTCCAGGGTTAAACCAGCAGCAGTCGATTCTTGGCAAGTTACAGCAGATCCAGAGAATCCCTGCAAGATCCGGTTAAAACGCACTACTCAGTCGGAGTAACGAGGAATTATTGTGGATTACAAATTTTATTGTTACAGGTGTGAGTGAGAAGGCCATAATAAAGCCTGTCCGCTTACCATCACATAGTGTATAAGCCAGGAAAGTCTCGAAGGGACACCTGTGAAGATGAGCAGAACTCCATTCCCTGCAGCCCCTCACATCCTGGAAGCTGAGGCGCCATCGCACGGACGAAGACTGAGGATGACGGCGAAAGATGTGCTTTTGATAGTGTTTATTTATATGTGTTTTTATATTCAGGAAGGTAGAGGTACCGACACTCCTAGCTGTGAGGTATGCATTAAGACTACGAGAACAGGTAACCATATTTCCCAAACCCTAATTTGGCATTCACAATACGAGTGTAAAGGAGATGTATCGAGATGTAGATACTTAAATATAGATTATAGTGTGTGCCATTTAGGAGTAGGAGAACCTAAGTGCTTCAGTCCGGAGTATCAACCTCGTACAATTTGGTTGACTCTCAGGAATGGAGATCCTCAGGGGACCCTAATTAATAAAACGGTGTTAGAATCCGTACATTCTTCGGGTGTTCTGCTATTTGATGCGTGTAAAGCGATATCGAGTGGTAGAAAGCCGTGGAATGTATGTGGGGATCTTAGATGGGAGAGGACGTATGGGTCTAACGATAAATATATTTGTCCCAGTAGCAAAAATAAATATGTAAGTCCTAGATGCCCAAATAGAGATTATAACTTTTGCCCATATTGGTCTTGTGTGGGGTGGGCAACTTGGGGACAGACAGTAGACAAAGACATGATAGTGACTAAGTTGCCGACTAGCCCTTATTGTAAGTCTATGGAATGCAACCCAGTCCATATACTCATTAATAACCCCGACAAGTTCTTAGATAAGTATGGAAATTTATTTGGGTTTCAAATATACGGGACGGGTTTAGATCCTGGGACATTATTGTTTATAGGAATAGAGACTGATACGGTATCCTCCCAGACTCATCAAGTATACCATTCCTTTTACGAAGAGATGAGTATAGATAATAAGATCCCCCATAATGCTAAAAACCTGTTCATTGATCTAGCTGAAAGTATTGCCGGTAGTCTTAATGTTACCAACTGCTATGTGTGTGGAGGTACTAACATGGGAGACCAATGGCCTTGGGAAGCAAAGGAGGTAATGTCCGGTTCTGAGGCAGTTGACCAATTAATATCTTCACAAGCCGATTATCAGATGAGTGTTAGAGGTAAATCTGAGTGGAGATTAAAGACCTCCATCATAGGTTATGTTTGCATAGCAAGGAAAGGAATGATGTATAATACTTCTGTAGGAGAATTAACTTGTCTAGGGCAAAAAGCTTATGATGATGATACAAAGAATACAACTTGGTGGTCGGCTTCAAATGTCTCAGAACCATCTAACCCGTTTGCTAGATATGCCAATTTAAAGGATGTGTGGTTTGATCTATCCATCACATCTACTTGGAGAGCCCCAGCAAATTTGTACTGGATCTGTGGTAAGAAAGCCTATTCGGAGCTGCCACAGGACTGGGAAGGGGCATGTGTGTTGGGTATGCTCAAACCATCCTTCTTCTTGTTACCGATTGAAACAGGTGAGACTTTAGGTGTTAAAGTGTATGATGTGAATCATAGGAAGAAAAGGGGACCCATAGAGATAGGCGCCTGGGAAGATGATGAATGGCCTCCCCAGCGTATCATAGATTATTATGGGCCAGCCACGTGGGCTGAGGATGGTACCTTTGGTTATAGAACCCCTATTTATATGCTCAACCGTATTATAAGATTACAGGCGGTGGTTGAGATTATCACAAATGAGACATCACAAGCGCTCAATCTTCTAGCGAAGCATAACACCAGGATGAGGACAGCAGTCTACCAAAATAGATTAGCCTTGGATTACCTTTTGGCAGTAGAGGGAGGTGTATGTGGGAAGTTTAACCTAAGTAATTGCTGTCTTCAAATAGATGACGAAGGGCAAGCAATAGCTGAGCTTACTAGCCATATGGTTAAACTAGCGCATGTGCCTACTCAGGTATGGAAAGGGTACAATCCAAGTAGTTGGTTTGGTAGCTGGTATGAGTGGTTTGGAGGGCTTAAGGCAGTGGTAGGTGGAGTCCTACTAATTTTAATGTTGTGTCTACTCCTGCCGTGTCTTATACCCTTAGTAGTTAGGTCTGTGCAAAGCCTGATAGGAACTATAGCAGAGAGGAAGGCTGCTGCACAGATAATGGCCATATATAAGTATAAGGCTTTAGATCAGGGAGAAACTATGCAGGAAGATGAGTGTTGAAAAGATTCACATCATAAGAAAAGTCTGGTCTGGTTCATGGTAACCTGAGGTATATGCAAACCAAGGTTAAGTGATGCCTCAAGTAATTGTGAAATATCAGAGGCATCAAAGGGGGGAATGTGATGTAATTCCAGTAAAATACAAGTTTAGCAGGCTAAGATTGCCACAAGGCATATGTATGTATATGTGTTTGTAGTATCAGTTGGTTAATTACACGTAGCTAAGATACTGTCATCACTGTACTGACCAGGTGCAGGAATGTAAGAACTGGAATTACGCGTCCCTCTCCTTTGTATCAGATGAGCCACGTGGTTAGACCGGATGGATGAGTTTAGACTCTATTCATTAAATAGGTTAAGGGTATGTGTGGGTGTAGTTAATTGTGGGAGGAGCTACAGTGCTATATAAGGAATGTACTCTATGTATTCAGTACTCAGACTTTGCTGTATTTTGGTGACGCTAGTCCCTCTGAGTCCCGATCGGTGATCCAATAAAGAATCTCTTCCTTCCTGAAGAAACCTGTGTCCATCTCTCTGTGCTTGGCTTCCGTCAGTTTCTCCGGTATCAATTATTTAAATTTTGTTGAATATTTACAGTATTTCTCTCTTTTGCTGCTGAGGAATAAAAGAAAGAGAATAGCAGCAGCAAAAGAGAGAAATACTGTAAATATTCAAATTTAAATAATAACATCATTTACCCCAAGGGGTTAACCATATATAACACATTAACCAATGAGAGTGTCCCTATCCTAATAATGTCCCATGTGACCTTAACCCCTTAAGGACCAAACTTCTGGAATAAAAGAGAATCATGACATGTCACACATGTCATGTGTCCTTAAGGGGTTAAGCCACTCCTCTTTCTTTTGATGTTATCGATGAACACGTCCTCAAACAGAAAAACAATGTACCGTATTTTTCGCTCCATAAGACGCACTTTTTTTTCCCCTCAAAAGTGAGGGGAAATGTCTGTGCATCTTATGGAGCGAATATGAAGCTTTACTTACCTGTCTTGCAGCGTTGGCCGGCAGCACAGGGCGCACCGCGGTACTGGAACTTGAATTTCATGTTCCGGTTTCCGGCGGGACTGAAAGGAAGTGCGCACAAGCTAAGTGCGCACTTCCTTTCAGTCCCGCCGGAAACCGGAACATGAAATTCAAGTTCCAGTACCGCGGTGCGCCCTGTGCTGCCGGCCAACGCTACAAGACAGGTAAGTAATTATGGGACAAGGGGAGGGGGACAGTATGGGAGAGAAGAATATGGGGAGGGGGATGAAGTCTATGGGGAGGGGGGGGGGTATGAAGTCTATGGGGAGGGGGTGGGGTGAAGTCTATGGGGAGGGGGGGAGATGAAGTCTATGGGGAGGGGGGGGAGATGAAGTCTATGGGGAGGGGGGGAGATGAGATGAAGTCTATGGGGAGGGGGGGAGATGAGATGAAGTCTATGGGGAGGGGGGGAGATGAGATGAAGTCTATGGGGAGGGGGGAGATGAAGTCTATGGGGAGGGGGGGGATGAAGTCTATGGGGAGGGGGGGGATGAAGTCTATGGGGAGGGGGGAGATGAAGTCTATGGAGAGGGGGGGAGATGAAGTCTATGGGGAGGGGGGGGAGATGAAGTCTATGGGGAGGGGGGGGAGATGAAGTCTATGGGGAGGGGGGGGAGATGAAGTCTATGGGGAGGGGGGGAGATGAAGTCTATGGGGAGGGGGGGAGATGAAGTCTATGGAGAGGGGGGGAGATGAAGTCTATGGAGAGGGGGGGGGAGATGAAGTCTATGGAGAGGGGGGGGGAGATGAAGTCTATGGGGAGGGGGGGGAGATGAAGTCTATGGGGAGGGGGGGGAGATGAAGTCTATGGGGAGGGGGGGAGATGAGATGAAGTCTATGGGGAGGGGGGGAGATGAAGTCTATGGGGAGGGGGGGGGATGAAGTCTATGGGGAGGTGGGGGATGAAGTCTATGGGGAGGGGTTGGATGAAGACTATGGGGAGGGGGTGAGTGAAGACTATGGGAGAGAGGAGAAGACTATGGGAGGGGGGGACACTATGGGACAGGGGAGAAAACAAATATTCTGTACAAACTGTCCCATAGTAAGAAACACTATGGGACAGTTTGTTCAGAATATTTTTTTTCTGGGTTTCTTCCTCTAAAAACTAGGTGCGTCTTATGGTGAGGTGCGTCTTATGGAGCGAAAAATACGGTAGTCAATAAAGTGAAGAACCGTGATTTCCAGAAACTTATAGCAACGGGCTCCAGATGAAACAGGCAACCTTCTGCTTGAACTTGTATGGGCAGGCATGGACCAGAATGACAACCCAATTAGGAGGCTTTAAAACAAAGAAATTAAATGGTAAAATACGTTCTTGGATCTGATTTCCATATTATATTACGATCCTATATACCAAAAAACAATTTGTAATTTCAGTACTAGTCATCAGGTGAAAGAATAAATCACATTATTACACAACTCGTGCCCCATTACATGACAGTATATTCACAGGGAGGGCGTAACTTACTTGGATTGGGTGGGATAATACTCGCCTCTGTGTCCTTTATAAAATCATGACTTTACATCATGAAATTAGTAAAATCTGGTAATTTTATTAAAGGACACGGAGGCTCCTATTATGCTAGTTCAAAGCTGCGTGATCACTGAAGTGGAAAAAATGAGAAATTGGTCGGAAATAAAATTCTCAGAACGTAGATTCTCTGGACCAATCAGCTGCACGGAGGAGGTCTTCTAGCCTACCACCTAGAGAAACGGCATTTGATGCCATAGCACCCCTTACAGAATGTGCTCCGTACGCGGAGGTACAAATGTCCGCTGACTCCATGCGTTCGACTCTCTGGTGGCTGAAATCTAGCCGTGGTGGGACCTCTGTATCCCCGGTAAGAACCGCGGGAAGAACGGCCGGGCAGACGACCCCGGTGTCTGCTGGCCCCACCAAAAACTCTGGGGGAGAACACTCGTTTTAAGTTCGTCTGTGCCTTGTCTAGGGCCCTAAATGTGCTCACATAAGTTACCAGTTCTTTAACAAAGTTTTCTCCGAACAGGAGACCCTTGGCTTGCGGTCCTGGTTCGGTGAGGGCCATGTTAACGAGCTAGGGCTCGATTTTCATTAATATAGTTTTGCGCCTTTCGGTGGCCAGCGCAGCATTTGCGTTGCCGATGAGGCATATCGACCTCTGGGCCCAGCCTCTAATGGCTAGCAAATCAAGAGGTGTTCCCTCATTTAAGGCCGCTTCGACCAACTCAAAAATCTTGGCACTAGGGCCTAGTGTATCCAGCACTTTATCTTGACAATGGCGTAGGGAGTAATCAAGTCCCTTCTTTGCCTTCCAGCCAGACTTACCCAGGAATTGTGCTATTTTTGGGTCAATGTCTGGCGTGGCACAGGCCATATCGGGCACTGTTGGGCGTGGGCATTCCGCCCGCAGTTTTTGCCTGGTGGCTTTATCCAAAGGTTTGTGGATTCTGGCCGATATGTATCGTGCCACATGATCGGTCGGATACCATTCCGCCGACTTAGGCTTTTGTAAAGTATCCGGGTCGAACAGGGGTTCGCCCTGGGGGTCCAGAATAGCGGTTGCATCTGCAGTGTCATACGAGGGGTTGGCTGGATTGCGTGTTGGACTACGGTCCGGGGAGGAAACCTCCCATTCGTCTGAGTCGACTTAGTCGGACTCGTTTGAAACCTCCTCATTATCCGAATCAGAGTCGGAAGAATCTGTTAGGGCTTTTGCCCTCTTCCACGTCCGCGCCGCTTTTGCCCGGCGGGTGGCTCGTTTTCGTGGGGGCCCCACGACCTCAGGTGTAACAGGACGTACCCTGTCCGTCAATTTAGTTTTGGAGAAATGTGTTCCCCCACATTGTGGGTTTTACTCATGGCCTTACGGCCTTCTCTGTGTAAAGGATCCCCCTCTGCGGCCCTGGCGTGAGTCATTTTGGGGTTGGATGCCTTAATGGCACTTGAGATGGAGTGTGATAAGTTATCAGACATAACCCCCATGGCAGTAAAAATAGCTTGGGTAACTGATTTAGACATGGTGGCGTCCAGGAGCGAGTGGAACTCCTCAGAGTCCAAGTGCTCCAGAGGGGCCACCACGTCCCCTTGCAGGGTTATGGGTTCAGCCACAGTTGGTCTGTGTTGGGCCTTGGTATCCCCTTTATCACTGGGGCCAGGGGCAGAGTAATCCTCAGGGGTCTGCATCTTGGGGCAGTTAAGTGTGACCCAGGAGTAAAAGGCAGATCTATATATATATACCCTGATGTAGCAGTAGTGTGAGGGCTACTAAAGGCAGGAGACAAGGCAACAGGACAGCAAAAACAGATTGCACTGTTAACTTACCGAGTGTTCCCTCAGGAATGGCTCCTGGGAGCACTGGTAAGCTGACAGGCACACTAATCAGGCCAATCAGCTCGCGCCCTGTCAATGGGCTGAACGAGCTGAAGGAGAAAAAGAGCAGCAAAATTTTAAGGTCGCCGCCCCTTTAAGATGGATGCCGGTGCGCTGCGCTCACTGATTAGAGGATGCCGGGAGAAAAAAACGGCCCGGTCCCCGAGGGTTCCCTGCGCCTTGTGACCGTGAGAGGAGGGTAATAAACTAACCGGCGGTATTCTCGGGGCCGGTATCACCGCCGGGGGGGCGGGGTACCGGCGGGCAAGTGCGGGAAAGGGCTTCCCCATGGAGGGGTAGCCTCAGGGAGGGCTGAAACCAAACGCCCAATGCGTTTTGGTGCGAGTAATGCAGGTCAAACAGTCATTAATCAAAATTAAAGCTATATACACATATAGGTACAACACAATGAAAATGACATATAAGAAAAACAAGGTGTTACTTAGCTGAAGCAGCATCAAAGAAAGAGGAAGAGCAGGAGGTTACATGAAAGGATATCAGAGAAGGACTGCTCCTATTGGATAGGAGATAATGATGTAATGTTAACCCTGTGAGGGTAGTTATACATGTTTCTTTTTTCTACAAATAAACACCTTAGCCTTTCTTTGCTGCTGAGGAATAAAAGAAAGAGATAAGCCTAATAAGAGCCTCCGTGTCCTTTAATAAAATTAGTTTCTCATAATTGCTTCCCTGACTCACAGCATTCTTTGCTATTTTGTTTGCAAAAGTCACGAGCATGCACGTTTTTTTCTCATGCATGGCTAGTAATAGTTCACAAGATGGGTGGATTAAAGGGACACTATAGTCACCAGAACAACTACAACTTAATGTAGTTGTTGTGGTGAGTATAATCATTGCCTACAGGCATTTTCATGCAAACACTGCCTGTTTACATTGCCCCTAGGGACACCTCCAAGTTCCCACTCCTCTGATGGCCACTGGAGATGCTTCCTGGGGCAGTACTGCACAGTAGGCAGCACTGCCGTTCAGCGTATCCACGCTCTGCATGGGGACGCTGACTTTTCCTTATAGAGATGCATTGATTCAATGCATCTCTATGAGGAAGTGCTGATTGGCCAAAACTGTGTTTGGCCCCGCCCCCATCCCACCTCCTTGCCGATTTTTGACAATCCAATGTTTTCCTGTGGGAAAGCATTAGATTGGCTAAAAAGCAACAATTCTGATGTCATCAAGGAGACGGATCAGGGGCGGGGCCAGCGCCGATAGACCCATGGGGCGCTGGAAATAAGGTGAGTTTTAATTCCTTTTAAGGGAGTTGCGGGGAGGGGGCAGACACCTAAATGGTGAGTTTAACACTATAGGGGCAGAAATAAATGTTTGTGTTCCTGACCCTATAGAGTTCCTTTAATAGATGGATGAGAGGCAGGGGAGCCTGAATAAACTCCCCTAACTGAGAGGTGGTCCGTTACCTAGTACATATTTTTTTAAACTTTTCTTGCTTTATTATTGTTTGTATATTTGTATAAAAGTACTTTAGAAAAACAAATTGTCAGATGATGCATGTTCCTTTAAATAATTCATAGTTAATCGCTAGAACCCATGTATTCACAGCTCATATGGATAGCCTAAAAAATAGGGCCTCCATTTAATATGGTTTGGATAAACTTTGCAAATGATTTCATTTTAACTTTTAAAAATGCTTACCTACAGTAGATTTATAATTACCAGACTCTATAGTATTAGCTCCAGATACTATAGACACCAAAACAACTTTAATTTTAATGGAACAGTTTTGGTGTATTGATTATGCCCCTGCAGTCTTACTGCTCTATTCTTTTATTCTCTGCCATTTAGGAGTTAAATTAGTTTGTTACATGCTGTTTAATTTATAATTTCTTATGTCCTGCTCTGTTGATAGCCTTTTAGACCCTGCAGGAGCTTCCATTGTGTGATTTTAACAATGTATATAGTAGGAGATAAACATTTCTAAAGCAAGTTAACATCTGATTAAAACATTTTTTTCAAGGAGGCTGTGTGAGTCACAGCCAGGGGATATTTGACTAGGGTTGCATTAACTAAACAAAAGTAATTTAACTCCTAAATGGCAGTGAATTGATCCGTGAGATTGCAGACGTATGATCTATACACTAAAACTGCTTAATTAAGCTAAAGTTGTTTTGATGCCTATAGTATCCCTTTAAGATGTTTTCTGATGTGTTCAATAAGTTTACGTGAATTTTTTCCAACATATTACAAGTTGCACTCAGTGCCACTCAACCAACAAATTGTGAACTATGTCTCACATTTAATAAGTGTTCCAATGATAAATTATTGTTTTGTTGCTGTAGATTGGAAAAAAGTATTCACCCATAGAAAATGACATTTGCATGGATATCTATCGCATTTTTAACTGCCCTTAAATTTCAACCATGCTAATCTTTGCTGATTCTTAGATTTCTGATTAGTATGTCTTGGGCACTGGCCTTAGAGTATACATTTATTATGTTTTCATTAAACAAAAAAAATAAATTTAACTATCAACCAGAATTTTGCTTACTCAGATGTGATCCTTTATAGATTTATTTATCCTTGTAGCACTAGTTAGTCCTATTCAGTAGAGGAGGGCAATTGCCACCTGGGCCACTAGTTTTTTTTTCCAGCAGGAATTTTGCATGGAATTTTCTAGCTCAGTGCCAGTGGCGGCACTACCGAAGTTGCAGCAGTCGACCACCAGGGACCACATTACAGCAATTGCTATATCACTAATGCCTAAATACATCATTTAGAGTTGTATCACTATAAAAATAATTAGGATATTATATATATATATATATATATATATATATATATATATATTATTTGAAAAATGGTACCATATTGGCAAATTAACCATTAAAGCCGTAACAGAGAGATCTTATCTGTTTCTTTGATACTATATTCATTGGGTGTATCAACCTATGGGTAATAGTATGTCAACAGGGGAAACAGTGCAAATACTTTAGTTTTTTTTTAGGTATCTATCTTTCTCGCTATTTTCACTAGATTTTCTGGTCCTATTTATCTGTGCATGTGTGTCAGTGTTTGTGTGTGTCAGTATATGCATCTGTGTCTATGTGTTAGTGTATGTATCTGTGCATGTGCGTCAGTGTTTATGGATCTGTGCATGTATGGCAGTATGTGTAAATATAACTGTGTATGCGTGTCAATCTGTGTGTGGATCTATCATACTGTATTTGTGTGTATATGTGTCTATGGGCATCTGTGTGGCAGTCTACACTAAAACTGCATAAAAAAATTCTTGCATTCAAGCACAAACACTAAACACCCGTGCCTTAAATGGACACTATAATCACCTGAACAACTTCAGCTTAATGAGGTTGTTCAGGTGAGAACTATAGCTCCCTGCAACCTTTCTCATGTAAACACTGTATTTTCTGAGAAAATACAGTGTTTACATTGAAAGCTAGGAACACCTCCAGTTGCAGTCACTCAGAGTGAACCAGAGGGACTTCGGAGTTGATGGAGGCATAATATGCCTCCATCCACTCAGATCTGCTTTCAGCAGAGCACAGAGCAGCACTGTGCACAGCATCCTGTGATTCAGTATCTCCTCCCTCTGCATGCAGACACTGAACTTTCCTCATAGAGATTCATTGATTCAATTAATCTCTATGAGGAGATGCTGATTGGCCAGGGCTGTGTTTGAATCATGCTGGCTCTGCCCCTGATCTGCCTCTTTGTCAGTCTCAGCCAATCCTATGGGGAAGCACTGTGATTGGATCAGGCTACCACATGTCAGCAGACTGCTTGTTTTTCTGAGTGTAACAGCATGCAGATTTACAGCTTCAGGCTTGAATACAGTAAGATTTTTACTATATTTATGGAGGCATGAGGGGCCCAGGGGGGCTAGATGGTGGTGTTAACACTATAGGGTCAGGAATACATGTTTGTGTTCCTGACCCTATAGTGATCCTTTAAATACCAACACTAGGAGGATGTGGCCTGAGCTCCGACTGGGATGGCTTCCTGGATTGTGAGCTTCGCTCCACTAAGCCCATATCTAGCGTCTAATTATAGCGAAATCGCACAAAGAAGACTGATCCCCCCAGACACCAAGGGGAACGCAGACCGGGTCACACAGACGGGTTTGACCACGTTTCAGATGGAACGCAATGCAAGGCCTATGCCTCCAATATGGCACCTTCCTGACCAGCCTCTCCTGCATCGCATGTTGGGCAATCCGCACTAGAAACAATCTGCTCGGATCTGAGAACTATGGCGGAGGCTATGGTCACTAAACAGGACCTTCAACAGTTTTCTATTAGGCTGCATGATGGTCTTCGGACTGAACTTACCTTGATTCGAGGTAGATGTGCAAGCCCTAGAATCCTCTACCCCTTTCAATTACCACTCCAGCAATAGCTACAGACTTGGCCTTGTCAATGCAGAGCAATATGCTTCTGGCCTTGTGATGCCAGACAGAGGATCTCAACAATTGTGGCTGCTTTTGTAACAATCAAATTAGTGGAGTGGAAGGGAGAGCGTAGAGATGCTAAATGTAGGTAGTGACTCTCCTGTCAACATTATATTCAGTCTTTCTTAAGGAACAAAGCGCTGGCATTCTTCGAGTTTGAGCGTGTACCACATGGCCTGGCTGTGGATATTGGAGACAATGCCGCCAGACATAGTATGCTGTCTCCACTCCTTGCCTGTGAAGGATGTCGTTGTGCATCAGGGCCGCTTAAGACCTACGTGGGACTTTCGAGGCTCCCAGGTGTCACTGTATAATGATCTCTCACTCTAGAAACGAGGAGAGCACTACTGACTGTAACTGCAGCCCTGCAGCTTACAAATGGGGCTTCTCCTTCAGCTTATCTGCTCGGCATCACAATAAGTGGATTTCTGTTAGATGGCCTGAAAAAGTACCCCAAATTCCTAGGTAGGCTGGAGCTACCTCAAATTTATGTTACTAACCGGCTCTTGGGACCCTTGGAACTGAGGCTCCAATTGCAGAGAGAATCTAGGAGAAGGCGTGGAATTTGGCTGGCGGTCCCTCCATCCCGATGGTACTGTAATCCAGTTCACCAGTGAGGCTGATTGTGGCCAGCACTGCATCTACCTGAGGGGAGAGGTAGGCCTCCATTCTGCACCTGCTACCGGTTTGTCTGTACCTGCTTTTTAACCCTTGCCTGATGTGATGGTTCCCTGAGAGCACCCACACACCTAAATTGTTTAAAGTATTGATTTTATTTTTTATAGTTTAGGGGGGATAGGTTGGAGTGTTTTGGAATGTAATTGATGGTGGTGGGGGAGTTACCTCACTCGCGATCCGGTGGCGGTCTGACAACGCAGGCAGTCCCCCCGCGGCCAAGGGGCAACTTAGGGCAATGCAATTTTTAGCACAATTTATTTTGTGCAATCCACTTGTGAGTGCCTGCCTGTCTTACTAATTAGTTTTAATTTTATGTTGTATTAAATACTACACTATAAGTGCCTTTGCATTTGTCTTTTTTTCCCCATTTTCCTGTATATAAGATTTGTGAGTGGTTTTATCCCAAAAGTGATTATATCTTAAAGGTAAACACGTTTTTTTTTTTTGCACATGCACTTAAGTGTGTGAACACATGTTATACTTTTACTTGACTTTGCGCCAAAGACATTTTTCTTTGATATATACTTGGCACTTGAAACCGAGAGAGGCAAATTCGGCTTTTGGCAGCTCCTTTCTTCACAATTTATACAATTGCACATTATCAAGTTTGTATTTTGTAGTTTCAGGATGAGATAAGACTGTGATCATGACTTTCATAACACTCAGTGCCTGTCATTGGTTTATGGGAAACCAAGTCTTAGGCACGATTCAGACGTATGGTTCTCCGCGAATGTTCTGTCATACTACACGGGTCATATGGATGGAGGTTGCTGCAACATATGATGTCACACCTTGCAACTCCAGCAATATCCATCTGTCAAAAGACCATTTGCTTGTACTTGGCCCCAGGCTCAAAGCTTGCTAGTCCTCACCTACTGTGTAGTGAATTTCCATACTTAGCATGCCACATTTTGCTATATTACTTTTAATATGTTTGAAATGATTGTATGGAATATTAAGGAGTGTTAAGTTTGTCCTTGTCTATCAACAGATTATCTGTTAATGTACTCTAGTCTAACTTCTTATCAATTTAATAGAGCTGATTTGTTTGGCTTGGCTCTGTCTGAAATAAAATAGTTTGTTTTGCTTTAAGTGGAGATTATGCTTATTTGAATGTATCTCTACACCTGCCAGCAGATCCGAACCTTCTGAACTTTCTAACTAAGGTTAATGTTTTTGGGGAAAAGTTTCCAATACACTGGAAATACTAATACTACTAACCCTTTCTAAGTTTTTCCTCAGATTTTAAAACACAAAGAAAATGGGGGATAAACTTTGATTTGTAAAGCCAGGTAAAATTGTATTTATACAAAACGCAAGTAAGCTATATTTCGGATGAAGCATGACCACCGCCTCCATATTTCTAGATTATTGGCCTTGCTTGCTTTTACTGGAACTGATGTTAGCCAAAAGTTCAAGAAATACAATTAAAGGAACACTATAGAAAGTGTTGAAGTACATGTTTAGCTCCCTGGCCCTCCTCTCTTAGAAGATAAGAAGGTTTTAACTTACCATTTGTCCACCACCACCATGGCTGAGCTGATCAATTTTATTGATCTGAGCCAATGCAATATTATACCATAGGAAAGCAACATGAGGCCATTGATCGTGTGCAGCAAAACACTGCATTTCACCAATCAGCATCTCCTCATAAAGATACATTAAGTTAATGTATCTCTAGGGAGCGTTCAGCATCTCCATGCAGAGCATAGAGATGCTGAATGTAGGTGCTGTGCACTAGTGGTTGTATGAGTGACTTACACTAGAGATGAGATGAAAAGGCAGTGTTTATAGTACTAAGACTGCAGGGGCATGCTATAGACACCAGAACCACTACATTAAGCTGTAGTTATTCTTGTGACTATAGTGTCCCTTTAATCAAAAATGCACTAATGCTTTTTAAAGGGGTATGAAATCCAGGTTAAAGTGGCCTGGTGTTACCAACCCACTCTGCATACAGTATCATACCCCCACTTTGGATGCTCTGTAAATCAGGAGGCCAGTGGTCAGGGCAAAAGGGGATGAGCCAATGATGAGAATTGCTTCGCTCGTGCAGCTCAGAGGGGTTTGCCCCAAGCCTAGGCATGTTAGCCTGAATGCACGTCAGACTGAGTGCCAATCATGTAGGCCAGCCCAAGAAGGACAGACCATGCAGAGAGCACTATTTCAGCACTCTCTGCAAGTTCTTAGTGCAGTCTTGCTGGATACCTCTTCCCCTTCATAAACACAGGGCTGGCCTTAGACATTTAGGCCCCCTGTGTGAAAAACTTTCACAGCGCCCCTACCTGGTCACACCCATTCTTCCAGGTATACGGGTGTAGTGTTTGTATAGAGTCTTTTTTTAAATTAATAATTATTAAAGAACCCCAAAAAAATTAATTCCTCCTTGCCTGTCGTTACCTTGCAGGGAGTGGGCATGCTGATCTCTGGTGGTCCAGTGTACAGGGAATATGGTCTGCACCTCCATCTCCATGTGTAATATTTGGTCTGGGTATATTGCCTGCGAGTGATATATGTGTGTATTAACTGTGTATGATATTTGTGATGGTTATTCGGATTTTTTTTAAAAATGCATGTAGGCCCATGTATGAATGCTGGTGTGTATTTTTGCAGTGTTACATGCACACAGTCTCATAGTCAGACACACAGTGAGATGCACAATTTTATAATGTTATACACATATACTGTCAAGTACAGCCACATGCACACAGCCCTAGGCACACAGTTACACACACAGTTACAGACAGGAAGACAGTCTCACAGTTCAAGGCAGACAGTCACACACACACTTACAGGCATACAGTCACACACACACTTACAGGCATACAGTCACACACACACTTACAGGCATACAGTCACACACACACTTACAGGCAGACAGTCAAACACACACAGCTACAGGCAGACAGCCTCTCACACACAGTTACAGACAGACACACACAGTTATGGGCAGACAGTCACACACATGCACAAAGTTACAGGCAACCACATACAGTCACGTGCAGTCAGTCACACACACACGCAGTAGCATGCAGACAGTCACACACACACAATTACAAGCAGACAGTCACACACAAAGTTACAGGCAGACAGTCACACACACACACACACACACACAGCGGCAGGCAAACAGTTACAGACAGACACACACAGGTACCTTTCTCCATTATGGTCTTGAGGGGTAAGGAGTGGAGGCTTACGTCCCTGTCTAGCTATTGGGGAAGCAGGGACTCCTTCCTGCCACCCTCTCAGTGTGCAGCGTTGCGGGCAGCAGGTAGAGGCTGCATTTAGCCCCGCCCCTGCTGCTGATTTGGCTATACCCAAGTCTCCCTTATTTCTAGCTCTACCTCTTCACCACTGGCCCCTATGTGTCTGAGCTGTGTCGAATGCCTGGCGCCCCTGCTGGCATGGTGCTCTTTAAGGCCAGCGCTGCCTAAATACACACATTCCAACACCAAAATCCAACAGGGCTAATAAAGATAACATTTATTTATTGCTCTTTCTCTAGGCTTCTCATAAGATGAATACATTTCCTAAATATAGATATATACAATTTACTAAATATACAATGTTCTATAAAATACAATGTTGCAAGCATGTATCTACATAGATACAAAGACTAAGGGAATTACACCGTGTAACGGACCGTTTTGCACACAAGAGGTTAAAAACCGTTTAGGCGATATTCCCCTTTCCAGATGCACAGGCAGCTACTGTAAGCACCAATCTCCCGAACAGGAAACACCCGAATACTGGAAACAGCCGAACAGGAAAAACCATACGAAAGGTTTACACTACTGGCAGTCAGCATACAATCCAATTCCCCCAATAATGAGACGACACTTCGTTTTGAGGGTCAAGCAGAATCTGACTGTACTGGCACATACAGTCTCTTTTATTCCCAATCCACAAACATAGTACAGCCCACAGGGTTTTACAGGACAACCAATCAATCCGTACAATACACACAGACACTCCCACACAAAATTCTCCCCTCTGCCTGTGATATGATTACTGAACACAATGGGTAATATCATTATCACAGGCAGAGGAATACAGTTTTTACACAATATTAATAACTTCTAAAATATACATGCCACAAACATAAAACATATTTTCATAATCAGCATGCGAGAAATAAACACATACTCAAAAATCAGGGCAATCGGTTCAGGGGTTAAAAAGTTAGATGGAAGTCCTTTATGACCGACCGCAAGCATATTTTCATGCCCAAAACAGTTCCATAGATTTGGGCTGTGCGGTCGGTCTATTTCAGGCTGAAAAAATGACTAAGTCCCATTCTGCGGCTGCAAAATCATTGTGGGAGAAGGTAAGGCTCAGCGGTGTTCGCGGAACTGTGTAGCCGATTTCAGTTCCATGAATTTGGCTACACATACCGCTGAGCGCATGGAATGAACCAAGATGGCCACCGCCACATGTTCGTTTTTCGAATGGCGGCCACTTCGACTACTTCGGCACTTCGACGGCATTCGAAGTGCCAATTTAAAAGTACAAACCCTTTTCTCTGGGAGTTAAAGGGCCAGCAGCAGCACACCAAAAATCCATTATGCCCAAATCTGTTATTTCAAGGGCCAAACCTCCCAGGGACCATAATCACAGGGCAAGAGGCTGGCAAGCAGTCCTCTCCAGGCACAAGTGGCGGGGCTGGTTCCGCCACACAACGTATCACAGAAATGTTCAGACTTTTACCAATACACCAATATAGAGGATATACATGGCCATAAATCCGCTACTAGCTCTAAATAGCTGTGGACATGCCTATTGATATGGGGAGTTACCACTATTTAGTGGCAACATAAGGTTTGACTAGGGCTGTATAAGCAAAGTGATTTAACTCCTAAATGGCAGAGAATTGAGTGGTGAGACTAGAGGGTCATGATCTATACACTAAAAATCACTTCATTAAGCTAATGCTATTTTGGTGCTTATAGTATCCCTTTAAGTTTTTTTATATGCAGTTACAGAGGCAGACTGTTGAAAAACACATCAAGTAACTTGATGTGTGCAAGCAATTTAACTAATATTTTCTCATTAATTATGCTAATTAAAGGACAAAACCACTGTAACCCCAATATAACATAGCACAGCACTGATAAAGTAACAGGAAAGTTGTTTTCAGGAAAATATAAACACTGCTGTTTCTCAAACAAAGAGGTGCAGCATAAAAGCAACAAAACATTAAGATTTTATAATTTTATAATTTTGGTGCTTACAGTATCTCTCTGAAGAAATGCAATCACTCTTGTCATCTACACCCTGTTCCAAATTATTATGCAAATTCTATTTAAGTGTCACAAAGATTAAATATTTTGTTTTTCAGTTTAACTCATGGATGGCATTGTGTCTCAAGGCTCTTTTGATCACTGAAAATAATCTCGGACACCTGTGATAATTAAATTGCCAGGTGAGCCCAATTTAAAGGACCACTCTAGGCACGCAGACCACTTCAGCTTAATGAAGTGGTCTGGGTGCCAGGTCCCTCTAGGATTAACCCTTTTTTTTTTAATAAACATAGCAGTTTCAGAGAAACTGCTATGTTTATACTGAGGGTTAATCCAGCCTCCAGAGCCTCTAGTGGCTGTCTCATTGACAGCTGCTAGAGGCGCTTGCGTGCTTATCACAGTGAGAAGACGCCAGCGTCCATAGGAAAGCATTGTAAATGCTTTCCTATGCGACCGGCTGAATGCGCGCGCAGCTCCTGCCGCGCATGCGCATTCAGCGGATGACGTCAGGAGGAGAGGAGGAGGAAAGCTCCCCGCCCGGCGCTGGAGAAAGGTAAGTGTTTAATCCCTTCCTCTCTCCAGAGCCCGGCGGGAGGGGGTCCCTGAGGGTGGGGGCACCCTCAGGGCACTATAGTGCCAGGAAAATGAGTATGTTTTCCTGGCACTATAGTGGTCCTTTAACCCCTTAAGGACCAAACTTCTGGAATAAAAGGGAATCATGACGTGTCAGACACGTCATGTGTCCTTAAGGGGTTAAGGAAAAACTACTAAAGGAGGGTGTTCCACATTATTAAGCAGAGCACCATTTTCATGCAATATGGGGAAGAAAAAGGATCTCTCTTCTGCCGAAAAGAGTGAAATAGTTCAATGCCTTGGATGAGGTATGAAAACATTAGATATTTCACGAAAACGTAAGCGTGATCATCGCACTATTAAGAGATTTGTGGCTGATTCAGATCACAGACGGGTTCGTGCAGATAAAGGCACATTAAAGGGACACTCCAGGCACCCAGACCACTTCTGCTCATTGGAGTGGTCTGGGTGCCAACTCCCACTACCCATAACCCTGCAAGTGTAATTATTGCAGTTTTTCATAAACTGCAATATTTACATTGCAGGGTTAACTCCACCTCTAGTGGCTGTCTATTAGACAGCCACTAGAGGTCACTTCCTAGTTTCTAGCACAGGTTTCCTGTGCTAGAGCGTCGCTGGACGTCCTCACGCTGTGTGAGGACCTCCAGCGTCGCTCAAAACCCCATAGGAAAGCATTGAAATGATTTTTCAATGCTTTCCTATGGGGAGACGTAATGCGCATGCGCGGCATTTCCGCGCATGCGCATTAGGTCTCCTCGGCCGGTGAGCGAGATTAGTCTCGCCCACCGGCCGACGTAATCACAAGGAGGAGCGTCGCGGAGGCGGAGACAGCGGCGAGGGACATCGCCGCTGTCCCAGGTAAGTGACTGAAGGGGTTTTCACCCCTTCAGTAACCGGGGATTGGTGGGTGGGAGGGAGAGGGACCCTCCAGTGCCAGAAAAACGGATCGTTTTTCTGGCACTGGAGTTTCCCTTTAAGGAAGATTTCTGCCAGATCCATGCATTGGATCAAGAGAGCAGCTGCTAAAATACCATTACATAGCAGCAAACATATATTTGAAGCTGCTGGTGCCTCTGGAGTCCCACGGACATCAAGGTGTAGAGTCCTCCAGAGTCTTGGAACTGTGCATAAACCTTCTATTCGGCCACCACTAACCAATGCTCACAAGCAGAAACGGCTGCATTGGGTATAAAAATACATAAAGACTCATTTTCAAACAGTCCTGTTCACTGATGAGTGCCGTGCAACCCTGGATGGTCCAGATAGATGGAGTAGTGGATGGTTGGTGGACGGCCACCCTGTTCCAACAAGGCTGCAACGTTAGCAAGGTGGTGGTGGAGTCATGTTTTGGGCCAGATTCATGGGAAGAGAGCTGGTCGGCCCCTTTAGGGTCCCCGAAGGTGTAAAGATGACCTCTGCAAAGTATGTGGAGTTTCTGACTGACCACTTTCTTCCCTGGTACAGAAGGAAGAACTATACTTTCCGTAATAAAATCATCTTCATGCATGACAATGAACCATCTCATGCTGCAAAGAATACCTCTGCATCAATGGCTGCTATGGGGATAAAAGGAGAGAAAGTCATGGTGTGGCCTCCATCCTCCCCTGACCTCAATCCGATTGAGAACCTTTGGAGCATCCTCAAGCAAAAGATCTATGAGGATGGAAGGCAGTTTACATCCAAGCAGCAGCTCTGGGAGGCTATTCTGACATCTTGCAAACAAATTCAAGCAGAAACTGTCCAAAACTCACAAGTTCAATGGATGCAAAACTTGTAAAGCTGTGAAAATGTTGTTATAAGTTTGATTGAAATAGCTTTTGAGTTCAGTAAATATGCTGCAAACACAACAAATGAAAATGTTTTTTTTTTTATTTAATTCTTTATTTTTGTTGTGCAGGTGATTACAGATTATTGTCATACGCCACAACAGCGTTCATTTTCATACAGTAACAGATGAGTTATACAGTGACATAAGGAACTTGCACAAAATTTTTGTTTTTGTTAAACATGCTAATCTAGACGATTTGTGTATATGTTAGCCAGCTTATTGACAGAGGATTATTTCTAAGTGTTGCTTCCGCTCGATTGAAAGTTTTATAATACTCTCTAGCTATTCTGTTGGCTCTATGCATTTTAAGCGTAGTAAATTAGGTGCTTCATCTCAAACAGTAAGAGCATGCAATATTAAGAATACAATAAACGATTAGCTACACGTAAGTACTAACATGAGTGTCTTAGAGTCACTTCCTCTCTCTGCCCTGACAAAACTGCATTGCCCTGTGGCCCAAGAAAGCATACAAATTAAGGCAAACAGCTTAGTTACAAGATGGGATGATCATTTCAGGAACGCAGGTGATTGTCCCCAGGCGCTAGGATTAGCTTGGCGGCATGGCGGGAGCTGGTGGGTATACGTGCTTCCGACGAGTTCTACCGCTTGATTGAGGGTTCCCCCGTCCGGATTGAGGGAGCCCGGTCGACTTTCTAGGGTTTGTGTAGTCCTGGTCGGGATTCCCTCTGCGTGGTGCGTGGTATATGGCGTCGTATCGCAGTGCAGGTCCCCTCTCAGGGGGTTCGTCAGCTGGCTCACCGGTGAATAAGTCGCTTTGGTATGTGCCTGGTGGATTGAGTAGCTGCTGCTTCAGCCTCTCTCCCAGGTGAGGTGGGTAGGGCTGGGTAGGTGGTATTGCATTCCATGCTCCTCCAGTGGTCTCGGCATATGGGGTCTGATTGAGTGGAGAGTGCTTTCCGATGCTCGCAGATTGGAGCTTGGCGGCCATCTTGGGCCCGACATGCGGTCTGCAGTGCGGGCGGGAGACTCAGGATGCTGGTTCGGTAGTTTGGGTCTCAAAGGGGTAGACCAGGATCACCCCCCCCGGTCCAGAGGGGGGGGAACGGGGCCGGTATCCCCGCGGGTCCGACTCCAAGCCCTGAGCAGTAGGCGGCAGGGCAGCGGCCGTCCGTCCCGCTCGCCTCTGGAGTAGGCCTGAAGAAAGTCGGGTAGGGTCCTTCTTCCAGGGGACTGTAGCCCGTAGGGCCAGCCTCGCCCTGGACCCCAGGGCTCTCTGCCCGTCGAGGGTCACCGGTGCCGGCAAGTTTTGTGCCAAAATTTGTTTAAATTTGCCTGTTTCTAAGGCTAGGATGCAGGAGCTGGTCTAACATGCGACCAGCCGGCTCGGCGGTCCGGCCCCGCCCCAACAAATGAAAATGTTCAGTTCTTTACAACCTATAAAGTGTTTTGAAACTTACTGTGTGTAATAATTTGGAACAGTGCATTGTAAGTTTTTTATGTTTAAAAAAATACTGTTATAATTCGGAGGTTTGTTCAATAAAATTTGAATTGTACTCTTAATAGTTAAAACATGAGAATTATGCTGACTGTTATTTACATCAATTATTTAGGTAAATGAGAAAAATATAATTTGCATAATAATTTGGAACAGGGTGTATTAGTATGGACAATGCATATGACTGCCTGTAACTTGCTATTTGTGATGTCGTCTAAAATCTAAAAAATAAGCCCTTTTTTGTTGTCATTAACCTTACAATGTCAGCCTGTCAAGCATTGAATTGTTCCTGTAAGTTTTTGTATTTGTCTCATTTATTGTTAAATCTCCCCCTCCAATAATTGGAAAGTGATACAGAATTTGTTGGCGCTATATAAATGCCAATAATAATAATAAAAAAGATTGACAAGTAAATCACAATTTAGAAATAGTTTAATGGTGATAACGTTTTTTTGACTTCAGCTGAAAGTTAAAGAATATTATTGATTGGTTACCAGTACTGGATTGTAAATCACACATTTCTTATTGGGTAACACTGAACTCCAAAACTCAAGCTGATTTAATTGACAGAAGAATTTTCCTACCACAGGTTGATAATGCCCCTGCTGGAAAGCCAAAGGTTAATATTACTTTCCTATGGAATTCACCTTGTTTACAATCACACAATCCCATGCCCTTCATTTGACCACCAATATTTCATTTTCAGTTTACACTCTTTGGGCTTATAGCCCACTGATTAACACAAGCCAAGAAAAATTTACAGGGTGGGCCCAATCTACTGGAATCCATGCAAAATCCTGTTCCACTTGATGTGACTTTCAAGAGACCTGAACTTTTTTACTAACTAAGTTCAAATGTTTCCATTTCTGGGGAATGTCTCCATTGTATATTTACTTAGTTATGCACTTGGTTCTTGGCACGTGAAATGATTGGATTAGTGCTATCTTTATTTTCTGTTTAGTTTTTAAATATAATAATTAGTTCTTATATCATGATGTCTAGTTTAATCTCCCTGAAGTCTTTAAACTAAGAGACTAATGTTTAGATATCCTGATGGGCATTGTGGTGGAATTCTCAAGACAAGATTTAAGAAAGTGCCCTGATAGATTGGAGCTACATAGCCGTAAATTTACAATTTGTGAATCTATATCTGTCTACCCGAGTAAAATAATTACTATTGATTATTCACTTTAAAAAGAGCCAGTCCTCTTTGTTACGACCTAGATCCAAAGTATTCATTTTCTGAATCTAGATTGTCTCATGTATCTGCAAAAGAGCCTGTTTACATGGAACGATTCTTGATTCAGAAACTCACTCTAAATCCCATAAATTTAATAGTCTTGTGGTGCATAAAATAAAAGTAAAGTAAAGTAAAACTACAAATCTCATGATGCATTACCATTGTGACAGCTGAGTCTTCCTTTTTGCCATCCCTGCTTGAAGTACCTGTGGTGAACCTTTCATTGTATTGTTCATATGCGCCTTGATCTTGAACTGAAAGGAACAATTCAATCACCATAAATACTGCACCCCTCATGTAAGTAGTCAACCTGTTTTAGAATGGATGTGCAGTGTGGATGATCAGACCTCTCTTCTTTGCACTGCGTAGTTGGACTTTGACTACTTACATTGGGAGATGCTGTAGTGTCTATGGAGCTTGGAGTGTTCTCCTCTACACATTGTGGACCACATAGACAAATGAATTACTTTCAAACAGTTTGGCAGTACAGTATGGAGAAATAAAGTATAAAGCAGAAATGTTTAACAGTTAATTGTTAACAGTTGACAATATTTATTGAATAAATAACAGCACAATTATATAGAAAGTGGTTAGGTGAGGATCAGAGACCACTGCCAATATTGTGAGGTAGGGACAGAAATACAGTTGAAGAAACAGGGAAGGAAGAAATGGGAGGAAGGTGGACATCGACAGGACCACTTTAGAAGAGAGAATGTGATTAGAAACTGTCAGGATCGGGACAGGGATCCAACACGCAGAGTACAAACAGGACAGGATACGTATACCGGACCTTAGAATGGCCGGACTAACGTACAGAGAATATAGAGAATGGTCTGAGACAAGCCGAGGTCGAGGGAACGAGAGGACAGGTAAGCGAGGAACAAGCCGGGTCAAGGATAACAGAGGTAAACAGAGTAAGTCAAACAAGCCGGGTCGGAACCAAAGGGATAACAGAAAATACCAGAGCACTGTGTGACTAGGCAGGCTAGAACCACGACAGGGCAATGAGCAAATGAGAGAAGCACTGTTAAATACCCTGGCTCAGAGGGGTAGACACGCCTCCGACGAGTCCTGATTAGTCTCCAAACAATTGAGTGACAGGTCGTTCCGGGTTGGCGTCATGACGTCGACTTCCGGACGTCATGCTACAAAAGGAAGTGACTCCCTCGCGGCCGGCGTTTATGTGACCGGGTGGACCGCGAGGAACATGGGAAACAGACCGTCCGGATGGATAGACGTCTAAGTCTCTACCTCTCCCAGAGGTAGAGACCTCAGGTACCCTGACAGTACCCCCCCTCTCAGATACGCCCACCGGGCGGAATGAACCGGGACGAGATGGGAAGCGGAAGTGAAGTGCCCTGCGGAGACGAGGAGCATGAACATCCTCTTGAGGCACCCAACTCCTCTCCTCAGGATCATATCCCTTCCAATCGACCAGATATTGTACTCTCCCCCGGGAGATTCGAGAATCGATGATAGCGTTAACCTCATACTCCTCCTGACCCTCCACCTGAACAGGGCGAGGGGAGGAGACCGTGGAGGAAAATCTGTTACAGACTAGTGGTTTCAGCAATGAAACATGAAATGAGTTTGGGATGCGTAAGGCAGATGGAAGAGCCAGACGATACGCAACTGGGTTAATTCGAGTCAGCACCCTGTAAGGTCCAATATAGCGAGGAGCGAACTTCATGGAAGGCACTTTTAAACGAATGTTTCTTGTACTCAACCATACTCTATCACCTGGAACAAACACCGGAGCCGCCCTTCTACGTTTATCAGCGTGTTTCTTAACCAGCATAGAATTGTGCAGAAGAATTTGTCGAGTCTGATCCCACAACTTCCTCAAATTGGCAACATGAACATCAACCGACGGTAACCCTTGGGAAGGAGAAGCCGAGGGAAGAATAGATGGATGAAAGCCATAATTCATGAAGAAGGGGCTTGAATGAGTAGAATCACAAACGAGATTGTTGTGTGCAAACTCCGCCCAAGGAATCAAACCAACCCAATCGTCCTGGTGTTCAGAAACAAAACAACGTAAATATTGTTCAATCTTTTGGTTGGTGCGTTCAGCAGCTCCGTTAGACTGAGGATGATAGGCAGAAGAGAAATTCAATTTGATACCCAGTTGAGAGCAGAAGGACCTCCAAAAACGGGAAACAAATTGGGAACCTCTGTCAGACACAATTTGGGAGGGTATCCCATGTAAACGAAAAATCTCCCTTGCGAATATCTCTGCCAATTCGGGGGAAGACGGGAGTTTAGGCAGAGGAACGAAGTGAGCCATCTTGGTGAATCTGTCAACCACGGTGAGGATAACAGTCTGTTTTTTAGAGATAGGTAAATCGACAATGAAGTCCATAGCTAAACAGGACCATGGCTTCTCTGGAACCTCTAAGGGATGCAGAAATCCACATGGGAGTGTATGAGGTTGCTTAGTCTTAGTACAGACCTCACACGTACCGATGAAATCCTTAACATCCTTACGTAAAGCAGGCCACCAGAAATCTTGCTGTTGTGGAAACACCTTAACACCTCCAGTTGGAGAGCAGGGGGAACGAAGTGTCTATCCCCAGGAGTCTGTTTAGGAGCTAGATGTTGTAACTTCATGATCTCAGCAAGCAACGGAGAATGAATCCTGAGATTCGTGTTAGCGATGATATTACATTTAGGAACTATCGAGGAAAGAACTGGCTCATCTATAGTGGACGGTTCATATTGGCGAGATAAAGCATCGGCTTTAGAGTTCTTAGAACCAGGTCTATAAGTAAGCACATAATTGAAGTGAGTCAGGAATAAGGACCAACGAGCTTGCCTGGCGGATAGGCGCTTAGCCTCCCCAATATAGGACAAGTTCTTGTGGTCCGTTAGAATCGTAACAGGATGTAAGGTCCCTTCTAATAAATGTCTCCACTCCTTTAGGGCCATAATGACCGCTAACAGTTCCCTGTCACCGATGTCATATCTGCTTTCAGGACCAGATAGTTTCTTAGAGAAAAAACCACAAGGATGTAACGGTTTGTCCACCCCTAACCTTCGTGACAGAACAGCACCTACTCCCGTCTCAGAGGCATCGACCTCGAGTAGGAACGGCAGAGTCGTATCAGGATGGACTAAAATTGGGGCAGAAGCAAAAAGTTCCTTGAGAGTCTTGAAAGCAACAAGGGCCTCAGTAGACCAGGTCTTAGTATCAGCCCCTTGTTTGGTCATATTGGTAATAGGCGCAATAATAGAAGAGTATCCCTTAATAAAGCGCCTATAATAATTAGAGAAACCAATAAACCTCTGAATCGCCTTGAGTCCCTTAGGCAATGGCCAATCTAAAATAGATTGGAGTTTGTCAGGATCCATCTTAAAGCCTTCCCCAGAAATCACGTAACCAAGAAAGTCTATCTGAGACTGGTCAAAACTGCATTTCTCCAATTTACAGTATAAGCCATGTTGCAGAAGTTTGTGCAATACCTTTCTGACTTGTCTGTGGTGGGTCTCAATGTCCCTAGAGTGTATAAGTATGTCATCCAGGTATACAATAACACAATCATGTTGAAACTCCCTAAGAACTTCATTAATCAAATCCTGAAATACTGACGGAGCATTACAAAGACCAAATGGCATAACCGTGTATTCATAGTGACCATAACGGGTATTGAACGCTGTCATCCACTTGTGTCCATGCTGGATTCTCACCAAGTTATACGCCCCTCTGAGATCTAACTTGGTGAAAATTTTAGAGCCCTTTAAACGATCAAACAGCTCAGTAATCAAAGGAATCGGATAGGCATTTCTGATGGTTATCTTATTCAAACCTCGGTAATCAATACAAGGTCTCAGAGTGCCATCCTTCTTTTTAATGAAAAAAAAACCAGCCCCGGCGGGAGAAGAGGATCTCCTAATGAATCCTTTTTCTAGATTCTCACGAATATATTCCTCTAGAACTGAGTTCTCTTGAGTGGATAGAGGATATACATTGCCCCTCGGAGGCATAGTACCAGGTAGAAGCTTAATTTTACAATCAAATGACCTGTGTGGAGGTAAGGTATCAGCCTTCCTCTTGTCGAATACTGCTTTTAAGTCCTGGTAGAGAGACGGTATCTGTCTCTCTGTAGACTGAGTGGAAGTACCTGGTGTGTTTATTACAGCCAATGGAGAAACCCTGCGTAAACACCTCTCCTGGCAGCCCTGGCCCCATGAGAGTATCTCCCCTAACTCCCAATCGATAATAGGGTTATGTCTTTTTAACCAAGGGTACCCCAGGACTATGGGGACTGAAGGGGACGAAATGAGCATAAGTGATAACTCCTCCTCGTGTAAGATACCAACAGTTAAGTTAACGGGTATGGTCTCACGGGAGATAACAGGCTCAAGTAAAGGTCTACCATCTATGGCCTCAACGGCCAAGGGTGTATCCCTTAACTGGGATGGGATAGTGTGTTTAGTAGCAAAGGCTTGGTCGATAAAATTCTCAGCAGCTCCGGAATCTATCAAAGCCATAGTCTTTAGTACTCCCTTCTCCCAAGTTAAAGAAACTGGTAGCAGAAGCCTGTGATCTTTATAATTATGAGTAGAGGACAAAATAGAAACACCCAAGGCCTGTCCTATAGAGAAACTTAGGTGCGAGCGTTTCCCGAGCGATTAGGACAATTCAGGCGTAAGTGACCTCTGACTCCACAATACATGCATAATCCCTCTCTTCTCCTGTACTGTCTCTCTTCTTCTGAGAGGCGAGTATTGCCTATCTGCATAGGTTCAGGAAACAGTGAGGTAGTGGAATCAGGACTTTGAAATGCGGGAGCTAATTTAAAGGAAGGTCTAAGGTTCCTCTCTCGAGTGTTTTGTCTCTCTCTTAAACGCTCATCAATACGAGAAATGAACGAAATTAAATCCTCCAAATTTTCAGGGAGTTCTCTAGTAGCAACCTCATCAAGGATTACGTCTGATAGCCCGTTCAAAAATACATCTATGTAAGCCTGCTCATTCCACTTAACTTCTGACGCCAGAGACCTGAACTCTAGTGCATAATCCACAAGTGTTCGGTTCTCCTGTCTCAGGCGCAACAGTAATCTGGCTGCATTGACCTTTCTACCAGGGGGGTCAAAAGTTCTTCTAAAGGCAGCTACAAAGGCATTATAATTATATACTAATGGGTTATCGTTCTCCCATAGTGGGTTGGCCCATCTCAGAGCTTTCTCAATGAGTAAGGTGATAATAAATTCAACCTTTGCCCTATCTGTAGGATAGGAACGAGGTTGCAATTCAAAGTGGATACTAATCTGATTTAAAAAACCACGACACTTCTCAGGTGAACCACCATAACGTACTGGTGGGGTAATGCGGGAGGAGGCACCTACAGTGGCTACCTCTAGGCCAGAACTTACAGGGGAGATAGAAGTAGTACGTGTCTCCTCTGGTGTATTATTGGCACGAGATAATAACGCCTGTAGCGCTAGGGCCATTTGATCCATTCTGTGTTCCATGGCTTTGAACCAAGGATCAGAGAGGCCAAGCTGACTGTTTGTACTTGCAGGATCCATTGGCCCTGTCGTAATGTCAGGATCGGGACAGGGATCCAACACGCAGAGTACAAACAGGACAGGATACGTATACCGGACCTTAGAATGGCCGGACTAACGTACAGAGAATATAGAGAATGGTCAGAGACAAGCCGAGGTCGAGGGAACGAGAGGACAGGTAAGCGAGGAACAAGCCGGGTCAAGGATAACAGAGGTAAACAGAGTAAGTCAAACAAGCCGGGTCGGAACCAAAGGGATAACAGAAAATACCAGAGCACTGTGTGACTAGGCAGGCTAGAACCACGACAGGGCAATGAGCAAATGAGAGAAGCACTGCTAAATACCCTGGCTCAGAGGGGTAGACACGCCTCCGACGAGTCCTGATTAGTCTCCAAACAATTGAGTGACAGGTCGTTCCGGGTTGGCGTCATGACGTCGACTTCCGAACGTCATGCTACAAAAGCAAGTGACTCCCTCGCGGCCGGTGTTTATGTGACCGGGTGGACCGCGAGGAACATGGGAAACAGACCGTCCGGATGGATAGACGTCTAAGTCTCTACCTCTCCCAGAGGTAGAGACCTCAGGTACCCTGACAGAAACCTAATATATCCATGGAAGCCATGTTGTATGAAATGCGTCAGTCCTATCATAATGGGCTGCTGTCAGAGGTTCATGGGTTTGTATTTTGTCCTCTTTGTCAACCCATCTCCTTAGTGAGGGTGCACTATTGCATTCAGCAAATGTTTATTGAGAATTTGTTTTTGTTTTATATGTGGACTAAGAAATGTTTGTGGAATGTAGCAACATGGCTACTGATTGTAGTGGGTCATCAATGGCAAGTGTGGAATATAGTGCTGTGTGTACCTATCTCTCCTGTACCTACAACACAACCCTACTTTAGTATGTATTGCACTGCAGTTCAGCGGGAAAGGAGAGAAGAGGCAGTGCTGTTTCTAGCTGGGAGACCAACTTTTGGGTTAAACCTGAAGTGCAACCCGGTGTCACATCCTGCTCCGGTTCTGGGTTCTTCTAGTCTTGTCTTGTGTTCTTGTTAGGTGCCTGTTCTAGTCTTGCCTTGTTTCTGTACTGGATACATTTCTGCTGCAGAGCCTCCCTATTCAGCTCATGGGAGGTCTGCTTATTTCCAAGCTCCTAGTTCCTGGGATCCGCTGAAGATGCGTCAGGGTCCTGGTATGTGGCTGCACAAACGCTGGTGCTCAACACCAGGGGGCATGTGGTTACCCTGCACCAGGCCCTGATAATCCACTTCAACGCTGAAGACTCCTAATTATCATCAGGCACTCCGGGGTCCCGGTTTCCGTACCGCCACCCGGGCACTCCAGCCATCTTAAGAATTTCATAGAGATGAAGTTGTTATGGAGTTCCTTTAAAGTGAGTAACTAATTATTCCTGTATCCACAATATTGAAGATCTTAAACAACTGTGACAGCAGGTGGCACTTAGGGCCACCGGATGGCAAAGTGTTTTCAATGGCCTGCTGATGCGCGACCAAGCCCCTGTAATCTCGGCAGCATGTCACATCCTCCCAGATAACACAGAGCTGCGCAGGAGGAAAAAGCAGAAAGAAGAGGGCCTGGAGTGGGAGAGCCTCTGACTCCCAACAGCCAGCCGACTGTACCCCAGAGAAGCCACATAATGTGTACATTTTCCATGTGTGTCTATATGTGTATCTGTATGTCAGTGTTGCCCCTGTGTATCTGTTTGTGTCAGCGTTTGTATCTGTCAGTGTGTGTCTGTATATCTGCATGTCTGTACCTGTGTATTTATCTGTGTATCGGCATGTGTATCAGCGTGTCTGTATCAGTGTATTTCTTTGAGGCAGTGCATATGTGCATACATCTCAGCATTCAAACTCCAACACCACACACAAATACACCCATGTATTCAAACATCAATACTACATACTGACCCATCCCTGAATTTAAAGGCAAACCCTACACACAAGTAATCCACTGCTTTCAAATGGCACAGTACGTTAAAAACACACAACACTACACACAAATAGATCCCTACATTCACACAACCATACATAGGCGTGCGCACGGGGTGTGCCTGGGCACACCCTAATCCCCGCGACCCGCGCATGGATCGAGGCCGACAGGGGAGATCATAGGATCTCCCCTGTCGGTCCATGCAGAGCCGGCGCTATCTGAGCGCCAGCCCTGCTGTGTGCCTCCATGGGCCGGTGGGGAGATCAAAGATCTCCCTCACCAGCTCAGAGGCAGGAGAGGACCCGGGGAGCTCCTCTTGCAAGGTCAGAGCTTGAAAAAGACCTCTCAGTAGGTCGAAACGTTGCTGTCTTTTTTTGTTTCACTAAATCTGCCTGCGGCTTTCGCACTTTGAGTGCCTGGGAATCTTTCTTGCTGCCTACACAGATAGAGACACACAGATACAAACACACATATGGATACAAACACTTACAGACACACACTGACACGTGAACAGAGACACAGACACACATACAGATACACATATACAGATACAGAGACACACAGGTGTCTGTATGCAGTGTGTGTGTATATCGTGTTTGCAGTGTGAGTGTGTGTATAATGAGTGTATAGTGAGCAGTGTGTATTTTTTGTGTGTGTGTGTCCTCACTGACTCTTACCTGTGTCCAGGAAGGGGGGACACACTACATTCCCTGGTGGTCCGGTGGCACGGTATGGTTGCCCAGTGATGACGGGCCCAGGAGTCTCCACATCCAGCAGCAGCATGTCCTCTGTTCTCGCGATCCGCCAACGCGCGTCAACGCTCTCGCGGATCGACAGAACAGAGGACATGCTGCTGCTGGATGTGGAGACTCCTGCAAGCGGCATTAAAATGCACCCTGGGCACCCCCCTAGTGAGTGGCACCACTGGGTGCGTGTGTGTGTGTGTATATATATAATTTTGTGGGCGCAACATAGAAATTCCGTCTGTACATTATTAGTACACTTTATTTTGATTGCTTTTCATGGTGCAAGTCCTTGTGACTTTTTTTTTCCCATCAATTGTTTGTATAAAATTTAAATATGCAATTTGTTTATGTATCATTGTTTGTGCTCCACAGCATATACTGTTCTAAAAGAAAATAATCACCATGCCATTTTCCTAGTAAAACACTGTTGACTATGCGTTCAGATTTGCTAATCTGGATTTAGATTTGAAATTCACTTTGCATTCTTATTCTAGTGAATAATCCTGCATGTAAATAAAAGGTTACTTTCCATCTCAAATATATTTCAATCTCTAACTTGGACCAGCAGAGGGCAATACTAGAACTTGTCATGATCCTAAACCTCAATTTGCAGCACGTCTCCCATAATCCTCCAGGTTTTACACTGAAAACATTACAAACATCTCACTGAGCAAGCATGTCATGTGACTGAATTCAGCTTGACAACAAGGAAGCGACTGAAAGAAGAAAAAAAAAAAAAAGATTTTTGTAGATGCGTGATTGCAATCTCTTTTATTTGTCCTTTTTGGCTCCAGTACCTAAAGCCAGTGGGCTTATCTGTTGCCCTTGCAGTGTTTGCTGTGTATGTTTGCTTGGTGTGTGATGCATACAGCATACAGTTTATATTTAAAAGGAAGTTTATAGGCAGCTGCAGATTGAAGCAGTCATCTCACTGTAGGTTCCAATTTGTCACCAGTCTATTATCCTCAATCATGTCTCGGTTCTTCTCTTTAATACTTGCAGCTCTGGGACTATTCTCCTGTGAGGCACTTAGAATGCCACAGAATGTAATTCCATGGAGACTAACCACGGTAAGGATATTGGAGGGATGGGGAGTAAATATATTGCTTATAGTGAAATTGTAAACGTAGCAATGTAATAAAAGTAGTGTCGAAATAATTAGCTGTTATGTTAATGGCTTAGACCGCTGTCTGGAAGCGAATTTTAGGCAATTTAGTTCCACACCAGCTGGAGTGCCAAAGTCTGGACACCCCTCAGTCCTATGTGACAAATAAGCTATTGTTTTAAACTTGGAGATTACCTTGTAAATTGAATCTATACCATGTTCTAAAGCACTCATACATTACCTGGATATTAATATATATATATATCATCTCTTCACAGTTCTCCAGCAGATGTAATTTTATTTTATGTTGCTTATCAATGTTCTCATTTATATATATTTAGTTTTAAAGGGACACTAGTCACCAGAGCCACTACAGTTCAATATAGGGATTCAGGTGTCTGTAGCATGTTCCTGCAGGGTTATTAATGTAAATATTGCCTTTTCATAGAAAAGGCAGTATTTACATTGCTGGCCAGTTACCCCTCTAGTGGCATTCTATATCCATGCTGCACAGTTTTCAGCACCTAAGTTCAGCGTCTCCATGCTCTGCATTGAGATTTTGATTGGCACAGTGCATCATGTTGCTGCGCATGCGGATTACCCTCCCTATGCTTTCCTATGGGAAAGCATTGGGTTGGCTGAGATTATCAAGATTGATCGCAAAACCGGCATAGCAAGACCGCGTGTTGTGAGAGAAAAGGTGAGTAGAATTTTACCGAGATCAGGCCGGCCACCTAAACAGCCACTTCAGGACTATAGTGTCAGGGATACATGTTTGTATACCTGACACTATAGTGTTCCTTTATCCCCCAAAATTTCATTGGGGTATACCATGCCACCTTTAACCCCTTAAGGACACATGACATGTGTGACATGTCATGATTCCATGTTATTCCAGAAGTTTGGTCCTTAAGGGGTTAAAAAAGTGGGCTTAATCGCAGTTAGGGTTTAAAAACAAAAATTGTCAAGCCCTATATTTGACCCTGTAACTTTCCAAAACCCTATAAAAACACTACATGCGGCGTACTGTTGAGACATTGCTGAACACAAATATGAGTGTTTTAGAGCAGTAACATGTATAATGATGATGATATTCAAGTGAAAAGGCATATTTTTTTGTGGAAAATGCAAAAAACACCCAATATGTATATCGACTTTGACCTGGGTTTGTGACTAAGAGGCTAGTAAAAAAGACATAGACAACCAATTATGAATACCCTGGGTTGTATACGTTTGCAAATGGTGTGCTATATTAGGTTTGATTTTTATTTTTGGGTGGCTGCCAAACGGTCTCAAAGACAACATAGGCTCAGCAAACCAATCTGGCATATTTCAATGTGTAGTAACTGAAAATGGGAAAGCACAATATTTGACCCTGTAACTTTTCAAAATCACATAAAACCTGTATATGGATGTTGTACTCATGAGATATCCCTGAACACAAATACGTGTATTTTATTGCAGTAAAAGCTAACTGTATTATGACAGTTAAAATCCCATGTAGAATTTGAAAAATAACATTTTAGGTTTTACTCATAATAAATTATGTTTCATATATAAATATTTGATATGAAATTAAAGCCCCGTTTAACACTTTGTGTGATGAGTGTGTCCTCTTTTTTTCATTTTGGAAAAAGTGCAAATTTCAATAGAAAACACTCATTGATCTGCATTGGGAAGTCTGTGATTGAACAGTTACATAAAGTCTGGTTAGAGTTAGAAGAGGATGGCTTGCACAGGCAGCAGACAAGAGAACTGCTGTTTTTAGATATACCCCCGATGGGAAAAAATGGATAATCACATGCAAATTTTCATTTTGGGTATGTTTATTAAACAGTGATTTTTATTTATTGCGTATTTGGGCAGTGGAGTGTCCATTTAATAGGAAATAGGTGAATTATGGTTGAACAGACATATATATCAAATTCTAGGTTTTGTTTTGATTTTGATCAGAACGTATACAACTGTCTCAGTCTTGAAGGGGTTAAGTTTTGAAAAACTAGGCCAAATATCTTTGTATTAGATTTGCAGAAGCAGTTGTCTTGACAAAGTTTAGCTGCAGTGCTATTGTGGTAAGCCACGGATGCTCCAGAACAAGTCCAGCAACAGTCAATGTCTTGCACATTATTCTGCTGTAAACTTCAAACCACAACACACTCTGTCAGATGTAATATAAAATTATTTTTGTTATTTGCCTGACACAGACTAGTTTTGCTAATTGCTGATAAGTAACTTGCTAATCTTTTTTTATTTGCTTTTCTATTTAGGTTAATGGGTTCTCTTGGGCTAACTGTGATGCAGAAAGCCTTCCAGGCAAAATCAAAAGTCTTACACTTAATCCAGACCCAATCACCATTCCTGGAGATGTGTCAATCGCTACAGTACTATCCACTAATGTACCTGTGGAGTCTCCTCTCAAGGTGAGTTAGTGTAAACTATGGCCTTCAAATCCATACAATGGATCTATTCGAATGTGCCACAACTGACCATTCAAAACAGATTCCTTTCAATGGGTGAATATGTTGGAAAGTTTGGATTGGGTCAAAGCCTCTTAGTGTAGAAAACAAATGTTTTATCAGTTCTTTAGATATTCAGAACCCGATATCAAAGCATTTGGAATCCCAACATAAAGGAATACTTTAGTGCCAGGTATACAAAGGTGTATTTCTGGCACTTACGTTCGCCCTGACTCCCTCCTTCCTCGCGCCCCTACGCTTTGGTAAATAAAGGGATAAAACCCCTTTGTTTACTTACCTGATCCCAGTGCCAATGTCCCTCGCTATTGGGCCGACGCTCTGCCCCCTCCGACGTTCTGCAATGAGCGGGTGCTAATGCAAATGCACGGCAATTGCCGCGGGCACATTAGACCTCCCCATGGGAAAGTAATGAATCAATGCTTTCCTATGGGTAAAAATCTGAAGCTGGGTGTCCTCATGCAGAGCATGAGGACGGACGTCCAGCGTCAGATACCAGAACAAAGGTCCGTTTCAATCCCCAGATAGTGACAGGGTAGCTTTAATTACAATTTGCTTTATATGCTTGTTGTTTAATTCATTAATATTTAATAGAAATACAAATACTATTACGTCTTTTTATTTCATAATAATGTTTTGTTTTTTTAAAGCTTAGGGGACATAAGTTATCACAAATGTTAAGGTATTTATTAAAAATTGTAAAGGACTAAAAGGCCCCCTTAGACTGTACCGTCATATACATTAATGGACTTTCTGTTTCATGTTACTTTTGTAACACTTTGTTTTACTCATAAACCTTTTTTTTCCAGATCTCATGCGTGCTGACTGGCCTAGGCATGTCTATAGTTAGTTCATATCTCTCGAACATCAAAACATGATGCATTCAAAAAGAGTATTATGCACTTAAAATCACACATGCCATTCTGTCACCTAAACGCATCAATTACTTTAAATATCATAATTGAAAAGATAAGTTGTAAGTCAAAATAATACAAAATAAAGTCCTTTACATACACCACTAAATCTATTAGTTTAAATCTGGGAAGCTTGGGGTTATTGGATTTTAGGGTTGAATATAAGGGGAGATACAGTCCATAGCACCTTGAAAGCAACCGTAACCTTTCCCCATCTACCCTTAATACAATTTCATCTCTAAACACAATGTCATTAACTTAGGGGTATCCATTTCAACAATGTCTTATTTTCTGCTGTTTAAATGGTGTTGAACCTCTTTCCGACCAATATTTTTGCAAGATTTCATGTGTGCTTTTCTGGCACTTTTTTTTTTTTTTATATATATATAAATCCTTATTTTCATTTTTAAAAATTCATTCAAATACAGATACAGCTTTCAACTATAAATTTAGAACACAGTACATTAAGTTACATTGCAGTAGAATATTAAATGTAGATAACAGTAGGACCATGTTTCGAATAAACATATAACCAGTTTCTGCTGTATCTACAGTCGTACAAACATACCATACATACAGTTCATCTTATCCATACATCTCGCATTTTCACTACTGCCTAAGGGTAGCTATCTATAGGGGAGCGGGGGGTTTGAGTTTTATGGTTAATATATCTAACCCAAGGGACCCAAACTTCATTATATTTTTCTCTAGATATCTTGTTTAGAGCTATCCCAGCTTCCATGCTGCGTTGGTAATCTATTTGTGTACATATATCATGCCAGTTTAGCGCACCCATATTTCTCCAATTTCTAGCCATAACTATTTTTATTGCCATATAGATGTGAATCATAAGAATTTTTTGTTTTATATTGCTTTTTGGCAGATCTAGATGAAACAAAAACATTTGGGGCGTAATCACAGTCTGAATCTCAAACATAAAATCTACCAGTTCCGCTAAGATTGATTTCATCAAAAAGTGCCAGAAGAGAAACAATCAATCAATCTTTTCTGGCACTTATTGATGTGTTAATGTAGCCTTAATTTAACATCCATATAAACTATATATAGTTAATTAAAAAAAAGAAATGAAGAAAAAAAAAAAAAACCTGATTTTTCACAGCTTAGCTCATAATAACCTATGTACAACCATTTCACCTAAAGAAAAATAACTCCAAATAGAGTGTGAAAGTACCTCAAGATTCCAAATCTGCTACACTGAAGTAATTGTTGAAAGAAAGTAAACCTAACCGGTTATATAACGATATAAGCATTTTGACACTTTTTATTGAACTATTTCATCACCAACCCATTTTAAAGTTTATTTTCACTCACCAGGTGTGTCTCACAATTGTAAAGACCTCTGATTTCTATTTTGCTACTCCTGCCAAGTACAGTAATCCCTCCATGTAGACCATGTCAGATTTTCTACAAATTCCAGGGTTACATGACAGACATGGCGATTTCAGTTTTCAAATTTACAATTCTGCCTGGGCACTTACTGGGGCCATTTCACTTTTTGGTCAAAACAGTAGCCCTAACTGCACTTTACCCCCATTATGACATTCCATTGATCTATTCTTAAGACTCATGTGTCCACTTATCTCCTTCCCTTTTTACTAACCGTAAGCAGCTTGCTCGTGATATGCAGCCTTTGACAGAGAAAGAGGTTGATGTAGAGTGGAGCACAAAGGGCACATGCCGCACTGCCACATCCTGTCAAAAAGATGATGGGCTGCTACCAAGAGTTAAAAGCAACTGGAGCATTTGCACTTATTTTAAGTCCACACAACCCCTTCCCAGCATCATTCCCAAATCCCCACAACATTATAGAGTTTGGGTGGAGTAATGCAACTTAGAAACCCCCCAATAATAATGATACATGTATATATTTTAGTCAGTTTAAGGACCTCCATTTTAATCAGGCTCTGTATACAATTGTAACACTTTCAAGCTGGTTGAAAAGCTTTAGGAGACCCAAAAAGGTGGTATTTTCCTTCCTTCATTTCTGTAACCCCTTCCATCCCAGTTTGTATACATGTTTTTACTTTCATTTACTTTGCAAAATGAAATTTAGTCCATAAAGCTTTATTTACCCTTATTTATACTCCAGGAATGATTATCAGTCTGTAAAGGAACAGATATCTCTTTCATGCCACTGGTCACTCATTTAAAGGACCACTTCAAGCCCTGTAACCATTACTACCCTCTGTGGTGGTTATAGTATAGTACTAGGATTGGCCTGGCATCCTCCCAGGGTAAGCAAATCTGATTGTGAAGGAGCTTTCATACACTCCACTGAGTTCTGCCATGCTGTGCAGTGCCAGCTCATTGTAGAGCATTTCTAAATCACTGTCTGCATGGTCCTATTGCCCTCCACACAGCACAAGCTTGTCTAATGTTACTCTAATGCTGTACTGCCAGGGGACAGTTCTCTGCTTTCCCTGAATGGAGGACACTAGGGAACAAAATTGAGATGGCAGAACAAGAATCTAAAATAGGCTTTGTGTAAACAAGCAGCTGTTTAGTAGATAGCTAATCCACAAGGATTAGTGAGCAATCTACTAAGAAGCTGAAATACCAAAGTCATGAAAAGCCCTTCCTTTTCATAATTTGGTCTTTCAGACACCTTTACTACTCAGTAGTATTTGTAAATAAGGGAGGTTAAATCTCCCTTCCTGTCCGTACCCGCCGTGCCTCAAGTAAGGGCATATCTAATAATAACTCTCCCCACTCGTGGGCAGGTAGGGAAACTGTGTCACCCCTAGTTAATTAATTTATTAGGTACCCCACCATGGGGTCACGAGTGACCTGTGCCAGGTCACCCTGTATTGGTTTAGCGACTGGGCAGCAATAGTCTTTTTTTAAAACCATGAGCAGCCAATGGCTGTAAGTAAGCCCTCCCGATAGGATAGCATTGCTTAGTGCTTTCTTATGGGGATTTCATTGACACTGGGTGGCCTCATGCAGAGTGTGAGGACGTCCAGCGTGAGTTAGACGATCAAGTCTGGTAAACTACCAGAAGCGCCTCTAGTGGCTGCTCTCAAAAAATGCAATGTTTTTCATTGCAGGACTAAGTGGGAAAGGAACATTGCACCCAGACCACTTCAATGAGATGAAGTGGTCTACAGTGTCCCTTTAAACTGTTCTTCTATTATTCTGACAATACATTTATGCTATATTAATGCTCTATTAGTACCTAACATCAGGAATACAGTTATAAGTTACTTTCAATGTGGTATAGAATCCCAGTTATCTCCTAAGGCAAGCATGTCAAACTCAAAGACTACCACAGACCAAATAAACAAGTTAATGTCACGTGGGCCACAAAAAAAAAACCAAAAGCTTCAGTTTTCATAGAAACTTAGGTTTATTTAGAAAAGTACAATATAAAAAAAGTTGCCTAGACGTCCTCACGCTCGTATGGCTTCAAAGTAAACAAAAGAGAGAATTTATTTTAAGGATACGTGCATTTGCATATAATCAATGTTTCAGTCCAACTACCTTGACATATTAAGAAAAGTTTAGTAATGGGACTGAAATGGTGAATTTATGGTGTGGCACAGCTGTAAAAAACAAATGACGTTATCTTGTTGATTTTGAATTCCTATGAGTGTGTTCTTCACTTTGGCTGAGATAATTAAACTTGATGATCTCAGCCAATCCAATGCTTTCCCACAGGAAAGTATTGGGAGGCTATTGTGCATGTGTGGCGAAAAGCTGCACGGCCAATCAGGATCTTCATGCGGAGCGTTCAGCGCCTCCATGCAGACCCAATCCAATACACTGCCCCATCCCCACATTCTAATACTCTGCCCCCAAATCCAATACACTGCCCCCCCTTCACTCTAAAAGCTGCCCCCTCCACCCAATATAATATACTGCCCCTTAATCTAATAGACTGCCCCTCCTCCCTCCACTCTAATTGAATACACTGCCCCTACTCTTATTTATTACACCGCCTCCCCTCCCCCAATCTATCACATTCTCCCCTTTCCCTCCCCAAATTAATACACTGTCCTCTCCCCAATTTAACACACTACCCCCTCCCACTAATTTAATACACTGCCCCACTCTCTCCCCCAATGTAATACACTGGCCACCTGCATTCCCCAAATTAATACATTGCCCCCTCCTTCCTTCAAATTAATACACTGCCCCCCTCCCCCCTCCCCTTATTGATTACACTGGCCCCCTGTGTCGCCCAAATTAATACACTGCTTACTCCCTCCCCCAATTTAATATACTCCCTTCACCCCAATTTAACACTCTGCCACCCCCACCACTTGAATACACTGCCCCCCTCCCCAATGTAACACACTACACAGGAAGGTCCCTCAAGCCCCTCTGCCGCTACCTTAAGATGACCCCCCCATCCTCCAGTTCGAGACCATCTTTTCTCAAGCAGGCCAGACGCTCCTCTGGCACTGCGAGCAGGAGGGTAGCTGGAGTGGCTGGCCTGCTCTGCAAACAGACAGCCACTCTGCCCTCTTTTGGCTGTGGGAGGGAAGACCAGAATCAGACAGGGCAGGTGGGCCGCAAATATATATTCATTGTGGGCCGCATGTGACTTTTCTGACCGTTGGAAAGGCAAATAGGAAAGAAGAACACGCATATCTGGGGATTGTATTTTGAAATGACCCGGGCTCTGTATGAATGCTTGTATACTGGAAACAATGTTCCTCCTGTCACAGACAACTCCATTACCTCTGCAAAGATAATGAAATTGAGTCCCCATTGGTTCACACTGTTTTTGATCCCTGATGACCTGCCCTTCTGTGTTATATTTGTAAGATTAATTGTAATGATATATATACATTGAAAATTCTCCTTACATTTCTTTTTTTTTCACTATAGATTGCCATTACTGCAGAAAAAGAGCTTTTTGGTGAATGGATTAAGGTACCCTGCCTAGATAATTTGGGTAGCTGCACCTATGATGATGCATGCAGCATCCTGGATGCTCTCATTCAACCAGGACAGGAGTGCCCTGAGCCACTGCGTACATACGATTTACCCTGCCACTGCCCATTCAAAAAAGTAAGTGGCCAGCATTTTGAATGGCCTTTATAAATAAATAATTACATGCGATGTGACCATACTGATCACCAAGATGTACATTTTTAAAACATCTACCCTGGTTTAAAAAAAAAAACCAAAACTTGATTTTCTAGTTGCCTTGATTTCCTCCTAGCTACTGTATTGTTTGTGCTCTCAAAATTGCTCAGTGAAGGATAGATTGTTGATGTTGATATATGCTAAATAATACATATACATGAATACATATTAGAGGATGGCTCACTTGCATCATAGTTCATAGTTGTGCAGAAATGCACAGACAAATACATTGACATGTTGACTCATAATACCAATGTTACTTTTCACAAAATCTTACCGAGGTGAAGTATATCAACTACACAAACTCTGCTTCAGTGAGGCTACATCACTGAGGTCATGGGATATTGACAAGACCTCCGTTTCACGATCATGGGAAGTGATGCCACCATTTTTGAGAAGCATTCTTTTCTAAAAATCATTTGGGATCACCAGGATTTTATTATGTTTTCATTGGTTGAGGAGTGCCTATGTCGTAAACACAGCAAATAGGAACTGAGCATCAGCAGATTCTACACATTTGACTTATTTTTTGCTAATGGTCAGTAAATGTATAGTGCTGCTCTTGAGTATGTATAATTCAAAAAGGACAAGTGGACAACAGATTTTTATCCAATGTGGGATCCCACCTTCATTGTTCTTGGTCTGTATTTTATCTACAACAGCATAAAGGAGTGGTCTGTGTCTAGGAAAACCTGGTGGATCTATTAATCACAGACGTCTCAGAAAGTGAAGTGAAAGGGCTATAGTTATAGTACTTAGACTGTTCCTTTAACCCCATCTTACCTATCGTGTGTCTCTTAACACTGTCCTTAACCCTTGTGTCTTTTAATCCCATCCTTACTCATTGTGTGCCTCTTACTGCTCCCTCCATCAAGGAGCAGTGTTGTACTTTGCCTTGCAGGACTGTGGTAGAGGGTCTTCATGTTCCTCTGCCTAGTCAGACAAGAAGCTTCAAGTAGTAATGTATAGTACTGCTCCACTCCACTCACTACATGCTGATCACTGCCCCTGTCAGAGTCAGACGAGGAAGAGGAATATGAAGATCTTCCATGCAGCCATGCTACAGAGTGTGAGAGTGTAGCCACAGGTCCCTTTTATGTACCAGTCAAATGAAGATATGAAACAGGTTATCATAGTAGTTCTGTCACTTAATTTGCTTATGGTAAAATTAAACTTGTAAAGTCAATGATTACATTAGTAATAATATAGAAAGGATCCAACATATTTCATAAAGCTGTACAATGAGTATATAAAATATATAAGTAAACCAAGACAAACAAATATAGGAAATAACTTTATTTATTTTTTTAGGACATCTAACTAATATATTTATATTTTTTAGGGATCCTATTCTCTTCCTGATACCAGCATTAAGATACCAAATCTATCTCTTCCATCCTGGCTTGCTAGCGGCAATTACCGTGTGACTGGAGTCATGAGCCATGAGAATGAGGAGATTGGCTGTGCCAAATTTACGTTCTCGTTGGAGAGCAGTGACTCTTCATGGTGGTAAAGTGAAATATCACATTGATTGAAGAGGATTGAAGATGCAGTTTATTCCTACAACGATTAGCCTTACTCATTCCTTTATACTCTTATTATAGAATAATTTACACTTGGACTGATTATGTGCATTCCCCAAACACCAGCATATGCTTGTGACTCTCCATATTTGGGTTTTATAATTTTAAAACATTTATCGTTCCAATTTCTTTTCTGGAAAATTAATCTTTAACTTGCATATAAACTGATGAGTCTTTTTTATTAACATAATCATGGGTGTTTATAAAGCAAACCAAGGTGAAGCATTGACGTCTAACAAACAATTTTCCGCCAGCAGTTATATAAAGCCCTAACCAGCAAACAATACTCATATAGCCTTTGAATCCTTAAATGGCTCATTGTATGTTGTGCAGGTCCAGCTATGGACACTCATGACATTCGTGGGTAAAAGAGTATGCCATTTAGACATTCACATTTTGCTTTTTTTAGTCTGTGTCTCCTTGAAAATATTCTTCCATAGTCAGTGAACATAAGCTTTTAACATATCTTTAAATGTTTGGAACATTAACTTTCAGCACCGTTGTTGCTCTCTAAGTATTAATATCAATAAAGAATCTTAAAACTGTGGATTCTGCTGCTAGTGACATATATTTTCTCATTTAAGACAGCGAGGTTTCAGAGATTAAACTAATTTACAGATCTGTTCTATAAAGCTACATTAAACATATTAAAATATAGTTTCAAAATGAACATGATTATTCACCTTTGCATTATGCCTTCAATTCCATTGAATGTGACTGGTAGGCAATATTATATTTTAATATGAATGTCTCTAGAACAAAGATACTGATAAAAAAAAGAACAACTCATTTATAAGTAGTTAAATGAATATAGTGTGGCTGAAAGTTTTGTGCGTTCACATAAAATAGAATCCTTTTGGTAAGGATAGACAGCCTGTTAACATAATAATTGTTGCTATATTATATATTTTTTGGATTCTACTTGTCATATAAGGAATCAGATCATGTCTATACACTGGAAAAATCATAGCAGTTCAACATGAATATTGTCTGTAAATTAATTTTTAATGTCATAAATTAACTGTAAGCAGTTTTTCCTCTAATTAATGCCTGATCTCAAATAATGAATTGTATTAAATCCCTCCAATCCATGCTGCCTTGTGTCGCTTTTTGTTGTAATTAAACACTTCAGGAAACACATTGGTAAATACTTCTGTTGGTAAAGCTGTGTGTGTGGTATGATAGCTCACTAAAGGAATCCTCTTTAATTAGTCAGGTTCTGTAAAAAAACGAAATACATTTGAAGATTGATGTTCATTCCTTTTTTTTTTTTTGCAGACGAAAATACAGAAAAGAGCATAAATACATGTAAAATTAAAGTAGATAAACACGATGAAGTGAGGAGTACAGAGGAAGAAAACACCTCCTCCTGTGTTCCTTCAAAACAATAGGTGGCAGTGTGAGAATTGGTTAAAAAGTACACTATACTTTTTTTTTTAAATTAACTCTGGACAATACTATGTTTATTTACTTCCACCCTGCCTGCAGAAAATAAAAAACGTCTAATTTTACAATGCTTTGCAATGTATAATTAAAATTAGCACTGGTAACACGCAGCTGGGATGGGAAGGGATTAACATAGTTGCTCTCTTTAGCAGCAGATAGCATCTCGACCCACCCATAGCTCTGTGCTTTATCTGTCTGAAGTAAATCTGACCATAATGTTGTGCCAGAAGCAATGTCTTGTTTAAAGTTAATGTTTAGCATTAAAGTCATAATTTAAAGGAACACTCTAAGCACCATAACTACAATAGCGTGCTGTAGTTGTTATGATGCCTGGAGTGCCTTGACAAACCTCTTTTGTAAGGAGTCAAACTGCTTTAGAATAGTTTAAATTCCTACCTGGGGTCTACAGGGCACCACACCCTGCTTCCATTACAGGTCATTAATAGTTGGAAGCTCCTGTTTAGCATGCACTACGGGAAGAAGGCAGGCCAGCGGAGGAAGTGTTGTGCTCTGAGCAATTTTCTGTTGGGAAACCTAGAGTCTTGGCATTCATGTGAATGTTACTTGGACACATAAAACCTCTCTAGAGATTGTTGCAGATCACGTACACTCCTTATTGGCAATGGTGTTACATAGTTACATAGCTGAAAAGAGACTTGCGTCCATCAAGTTCAGCCTTCCTCACATATACTTTTGCTGTTGATCCAAAAGAAGGCAAAAAACCCAGTCTGAAGCGCTTCCAACAAACTAGGAAAAAAATCCTTCTTGACCCCAAAATAGCAGTCAGATGTCTCCTTGGATCAAGCAGCTATTACCCTACTAATTAGAAATTATATCCCTGTACGTTATGTTTTTGCAAGTATTTATCCAATTGCAGTTTAAACATCTGTATAGACTCTGAAAAAAAACACCTCTTCAGGCAATGAATTCCATATCCTTATTGCTCTTACTGTAAAAAAAACCTTTTCTTTGCCTTAGATTAAATCTCCTTTCTTCAAGCCTAAATGTGTGACCTCGTGTCCTATGTATAGCCCTGTTTATGAATAGATTTACAGATAATGGTTTGTACTGGCCCCGAATATATTTGTATAATGTTATCATATCCCCTCTCAGGCGCCGTTTTTCCAAACTGAAGAGATTTACATTTTTTAACCTTTCTTCATAACTAAAATGTTCCATTCCTTTTATCAATTTTGTAGCTCGTCTCTGCACTTTTTCTAGTGCCATGATATCTTTCTTTAGAACAGGTGCCCAAAATTGCACAGCATATTCAAGGTGTGGTCTTACCAGCGATTTATAAAGAGGCAAAATTATATTTTCATCTCGAGAATTTATGCCCCTATTTATACATGACAAAACCTTACTGGCCTTAGCAACGGCAGATTGACATTGCATATTGCTACCCAATTTGTTGTCTATAACAATTCCCAAATCCTTCTCGTGTGTGGTTTTCCCTAGTTTACTACCATTTAGGGTGTAAATTGCTTGTGCATTCTTAACCCCGAAGTGCATAACTTTGCATTTTTCTACGTTAAATTTCATCTGCCGTTTTAGTGCCCAGTCCCCCAATCTATCCAAATCCCTCTGCAGCAAGGCAATATCCTGCTCACATTTTATTACTTTACAAAGTTTTGTGTCATCTGCAAACACTGATACATGGCTTTCAATGCCCATTTCAAGATAATTTATAAATATGTTAAATAGAAGCGGTCCCAAAACAGAACCCTGAGGGACACCACTTACCACTTTTGTCCAGCTTGAAAATTTACCATTTATGACAACTCGATTGTACTCAAGCTCACAGGTCTATAATTTCCAGGCAAGGATTTTGAACCCTTTTTAAATATAGGAACAACATCTGCCTTCCTCCAATCCTCCGGTACAATACCTGAAACAAAAGAATCTTGAAAAATTAAATACAGAGGTTCACTTATTTCCCCACTTAGCTCCTTAAGTACTCGTGGGTGGATACCGTCAGGCCCCGGAGCTTTATTAACATTAATTTTCTTTAATAGCTGTAGCACCTTGTCTCGAGTTATCCAATCACAAGTTATCTGCAAGTTTGTTGCAGCAATCATTTGCATATCTCTTGCCATAGGATCCTCATTAATATATACTGAAGAAAAATAGTTATTTTCCTGATAGCAATGTCCTCTGCCACACTGCAAACATTGTTCAGGAATGGTTTCAGGAACATGACATAGAACTCAAGGTGTTGCCGTGGCCTCTAAATGTTGTGACTGATCTGTGTATGCAGGGCCATCATCAGGGGGCCCATGCACCTAGGGCCACCCCATGGGCCCTATATCTTCAGGGGCCTGGTCAGTGCTGCGGCCGTGTAATAGGGCGACCAGACTCCTTTAAAAATCTCACCCGCAACTAGTGCTGGGAGGCAACTAGTGCTCACTCCGCGCCGGAGGGAGGAGGCAGTGAAGAGAGCGCAGGGAGGGAGAGCCAGAACGACTCCCATCAGCCACAGCCACCTTCCTGCACTGAAATGGTAAGAAACAGGAAGGTGGCTAAAAAGTGAGCTGCATGTGTGTATGTTTGTATGTGTCTTTGTCAGTATGTGTGTGTATGTACGTATGTGTGTCTTTGTCAGTATCCGTATGTGTGTGTGTCAGTATGTATGTTCTTTTTTTATTATCATTTATATAACGCCAACAAATTCCATAGCGCTTTTATCAGTATGCTTGTATGTCTGTGTGTATGTTGGAATATATTTGTGAGTGTGTGTGGTTGTCTGTATGTCCTTATGCATGAGTGTGTGTCTGTATGTTAGTATGTCTCTGTATGTCCTTATGCATGAGTGTGTGTATGTCTGTGTGTCAGTATGTATGTCTGTGTGTGTGTATGTCTGTTTCAGTATGTGTGTATCAGTATGTATGCCTGTGTGTCTGCTTCAGTATGTGTGTATCAGTATGTATGCCTGTGTGTGTCTGCTTCAGTATGTATCTCTGTTAGTATGTATGTGTGTTTGTCAGTATGTCTCTGTGTATCTGTATTTGTGTATCTTTGTGTGCGTCGGTGTCCTTTTGTATCAGTGTGTTTGTCTGTGTGTGTATTCTGTGTCAATCTTTGAGTGTCTGTGTGGGTATACATGTGGTTGTGTATTTGTGTGTCTGTGTATTTGCATGTGTGTCAGTGTATGTGTCTGTGTATTAGTGTGCGTGCAAGTGTATACACTACACAAAAATGCACAGTAGCATTCAAACACCAACATTCACACACATAATCCATACAAAAACATGCTTACATTCAAACACAAATTGTGTGTGTGTATATAAATATATATACACTCACACACACACACAATATACACACGCTGTATCCACTACACACACAAAACACACACCCTGTATCCACTGTACAAACACTACTTCCTTGTGGGTGTATTTGGAGGTGGGTCCAGTGGGCAGGATTTGGAGGCGGTCCGTAAAGGCAGGATTGGAGGCGGGCCCCCAGGGGCCCAGACCTTAAGTTGTGTTAGACGTCCCAAAATTTCTGATGGCGGCCCTGAGTGTATGCCTTCTTTATATAGACTGTCCATTTGGTATGTGCTTGCATTAATTTTATATAGGTCAGCAATGTCAGATTTATATATGCACATGTTATATATGCACATGGGATTTACATAAGCGTGTAATACCTAGTTGAAGCAAGCACATGGACAGAGTTTTATATATGCCTACAATATCCAAATGATATGTGCACATAGTGATATGTTAATATATTGCTGAAATTAGCAATTTATGTATATATCCATAGGGAGATGGTTTTTATATATCCTTTACCTATGTAGTATATGTACATACAAAATTAAGCCCTGGACTCAAACTCCCACTACTCCTGGGCAATAGCAGTGACTATAATACACATCACATGACTATAGTGCCCAACACATACTGCAAAAACCAAGGAAAATGTTATTTGCGCACTATCCCAAATCTCTATGCAGATTTAAATAACTGGAGTTTTTTTTTTAGTATTACTCCAGTGGCCATTTAAGTAAGCTCACATGCCAGATCAAGGCAAATGTGTTATATGTATTCATTCGCATATTGAATTCACTGTTTAGTAGATATAACCCCAATGGATACATGCATTCATGTTTCATGAATATATTCATTGAGGGTATATCTTAAAAGAGCTTGTAAAATCTGCACTTCTAATGAACTGCAGCCTTCGCAAACCCTCCCCCTTTTTCCCAGTAGAGACGTTCACATTCTTCATTGGGAAATAAGCAATCAGAGGCTTCTCAATGAGAAGACTTTGAGACTATCCTCCGTGCATGTGCACAAACACTCATTTCAGGTCTGAGACTGAGGTATGAGAGAGGGAGACTTCTCTTAGCTCACTGGGGGAGGACTCTGGGCCTGGAAGTACAAGGGCAAAATAAATGTTGCGGGACTCCTGCGGAAAAATGTGACTTGGCCCCAACGGGGAATTGGCTGATCACACAGCTATGCTGAGGACTCTACCAACCCTGGCATGAAACTCCTGGGTCACCCGTAACAGTCCTGTAACGCATATTGCTAGCGCTAATGTTAATTTTACTATGTACCTCTACTTTTATAACCCCTGCCACTGAGATTAATACAGTAAATGAATAGCAATGTGGATAGCTAGAGCCAGTGTAACAATCTTGCCTCTTCTCTGATGTAAAAGCTAGACTGAGCCTGAATTACATTAATTGAATACCACTATCTGATGCCCAAAACTAGATGACTAGATATATCAGTGATATTGACTTCAGATATGAGACAGAATCAGCTGTTAGATCATCTACTGCTAACTACTTAAACTCTGTTAGATCATCTACTGCTAAAATGTGCTTGATTTTGCATGTACCTATATGTTTCAAATATCTTTCCAGCGTTAGAGGAATGCCTTTGGGGTACCTCGCAACAACCTGTTATCAGCTTATGCACTACAAAAATAAAGAATACAAAAAAAAAAAAAATAGGAAGAAACCTGCCTTGCTGTTTCATTAGTTAATCATAGAAATTCAGATTTCTCATAGAAATGGGCACTTTTATTATTAAAAACCAGACGGGATATCTAGACCTTGATATCTAGACGTCTACCTTGAAAACTAGAGACGTAAATACAACTAGTGGTCTCTAGTTATGGTATCTATGCGACCTTGATTGTTCACCCATCTTGCTAATGTAAAAAGCCATGATCACAGTGCACATGCTTGTTTATGCATAATCCTATGTTGCTGTATATGTACTGCTTGTTATGTCTCGTCTTGGAATAAAAAAAAAGAAAAAAAAAAGAAATGGGCACTTTTACAAAGTGCATGTAACATAGGAAGGCTGAAGTGCTTTATGTGTGTGGAGTGGTCCTTTAAGATGATTGCGGCTTTCCGACCAGCACAGACACGCCCCCACGGAATGTCTAGGTCTCTGTGTGGCAGTTGGAAGCCATTTTGAGTTGTTACTGAGGAATCGGACAGTGAAGGAGATACGTTCTCGAGGCTGCAAAGACGGTTGACTGAAATCCATGCTTCAGAGTCTCAGACATATTTGGAGACAGTAACTGGCACAAGGTAATAACACTACACTCAATGTTACATACCTCCCAACCGTCCCTATTTTGCAAGTACAGTCCCAATGTTTGAGTCTTGCCCCACTGTCCCACTTTTGAGGACACCAGAACTGTCTCTAACAAGCAAGGGCACCTCAAAAAATATTCTGGGCACCAGGACCCTGCAGGGAGCTCTGAAACAGAAAACCACATTGCACATTTAAATAACTGGAGGTTTTTAGTTTCACTCCAATGGCCATTCAAGTGTAAGCTCAACTGCCACGCCAGGGCAAAACCTTTTAGATGAGTCCTACACTGACAATTCACCTTGCTGCTTTCAGATAAAAGGTCAAATCTTTGATGAGATAGAGAGGGCTGTTTTTATAAACCCGTATACACTTATTACTCTTAATAGGGATAACATGGGGTGGGCGACCGCACTGTAACATGGCAAATTAAACCCTGCACTCAAACTCCCACTACTCCTCGGTGGCAGCAATGACTATAGTACACATCAGCCCCAATACATACAATAAAAAAGTAACTTTTAGCTGAAAAGCAGCAAGGTGAATTGTTAGTGTAGGACTCATCTACGAGAATTGAGCACAGGGCTTAATTTTGTAAATTTCTTCCAGGGGAAAAAAGCTCTTTCTATGGAGGATCCCGTGGATAGACTCTCTATAGACTCCTCTATAGACCTCAATGCTGTACTCTTGTGGATGCGCGATAGTACAGCGCTGACATCGGCTTCTGACAGCTGAAGCACCAGCAGATGAAAAAAAGTGTCAGGAAGAGGATGGCGGTGCCCACGAGGGACGTTTCAGGTAAGTAAATCTCACCTTTCTAAGCCCCCCAGCAGTGATGACACTGTCATTTGTCTTTGTATATTATGCAAAGACCTCAGACGGTGACAAAGCCTCTTTGAGGAACGTTTTTAATGGGACTAAATGTTAACTATATGCTCTTACATAACTGCATAAAATGAAATAGTTTTTCAGTCCTATCAAAGTGCTAAGCCCCCATTACATAAATGTCATACATTAATGACATTTCTTAGTGTATTATGCATATGTATATTATTGTGTAACTTAATATAAATGTGAATATATTAAACTTGTGCGCAAAGGAAAAATATGAATCTTCCGAAGCACTTCGGATGAAAACAAAAAAGAAAATGGGATGGCAGAATTTAGTCTATGCAGCAGTTCAACTCACCCGAATTTCAGTACCCCAAAATATCCGGTAAGTAATTTGGGCACCCATAAAGCAGGAAAAATGGTTCCTAAGACTTTGCTGACATGCAAACTGGCTATAATACTACTTTCCCTAATTGCACTATTAGCCATTTTTGCGAATGCGTGTTCTGATTACCAAAAATGTGATTATTACATACCTGGATTAGAGAAACAGGAAGTGAGAGAACTTTTTAAAAAAAACATTTTTATAATGATTATAAGAATTTTCCTTTTGCTATCATGTATTGAAGAAAAATATGTAGGAGTCATTTTAAGTTGAAAAAAGTTTTTTTCCCCAAAAATGTTATGAAACAGTCAGTGGGCAATTTACCAGCCACTCTCTGCTTCCACCCTAACAATAACAAAGCTTTAAGATACATCCAGTCTGTAGCATCAATGACTGAACTTCGGTGTGGGAAAACATACAGGGCTCTATCCGTTTCTCTCAACTGTGTCTGTGGACGTAGCATGCACCTCAAGACTCAATCAAGCAGGGCAAAACCATTACCACAAGACATTCGAAAAGGGGGGAGCTGCAACAGCAGCAGGAGGAGAAATGTCATTTGAAATGTTTTATTTAAACAACTTTGAAACGAGAGGTAAGTGGCCAGTTGGATCTCAGCAATCAGATGATGAGATTTAAGTATTAACGTGAAGATCAGGATAACCCAACTTGGGGAACTTGTATTTGAGGAAGGATATTTGCTCCACTGATTGCAGGGAAACTTGTGAGCGATGGAAATTCAGAGGTAACACCTGTAACAGGTAACACCTGCTCATTTTTGACAGTGGTTGTTGGACGTGTTAACAACTGCTCATCCCTGTAGCTCAAAGGGTCCTCACTAAAAAGCAGTAAGTTCACACAGGTAGGACCTGACCATTTCAGAGGCATTGGTAGTCTCCTTTTGGCTGCCTGCTGACTCTCTTTATCAATCCAAAATCAACAGCCTCAACCAAAACTGCAGATGCTCCACTCTGCTCTCTTGGGGTTATGATGCCACCGCTGCTGCTGGAAGTAGTAGACAATGACATGTTAGTTTCAATGTGCACATCATCCTCAACCATCATGCCACTCTGTAGCTGCAAATCATGGGCCGTGTTTGCTAAGTCTGTCCTTCTAGTATGTCGGGTGCCACCTAGGAGCACTCGGGGAAATTATAAATGTGTCTGCTCAGACAAGCATTGAGTAGATCTTTCAGCTTCCTGACCACTGCTGCTACATAAGTGTGGAGTGTGCCGCCAGGGAATTAGGGAATTTCCTGTTTTCCAGGAAGGCAACCATCTTGGTTATGAGGTGGGAGATTAAGGGGATAACCTGTCCCAAATTGAAATTACTATGGCTCAAAGTTTCTGTCACATCCCTAAATGTTCTATTAACTGACACTAGCTGGCCTAGTATTAGCCAAATGTCATGCCCCAGTGAGGAAATAACGCCAATGGTTAGTCTCTGGATTATTCTCTGCTGTTCCAAATTTTTTTCAAACATGTCTGTTGTTGGAGTTCCACCACATGCTGACTTCCTGTTGCTGACTTTCTATTGTGGGAGGCCCTATCTTCTGTTGCTTCTGCCTCAAAAGTTGGCTAGACCTCATACAACAGTGGAAATGCCTGGCATCCCTCCTGCAATGCCAAGTATGGTTCCCACTTTTGTGTTTATTTCCTGAATTTCACCCTTCACTACAAGATGTAGGATGTGTGCAGAACAGTGCACACCTACAAAGGAACAAACCTGGTCACAGAACTTTGACCATGTTAGTAGGTCCATCACTGATCATGAGCACCAGACTAGTATTTGCCTGATCTCCCAACCAATCTGAGAACATTCATTTGATTGCCTGCAATATGTTTGCTGAAGTCTGTTTTTTAGTCCACCACTCCAGCATATAGCAGGAGAGATCAGCAGCCCTGCTGTTCTACAGTTCCATTCAAGGTTGGTCCTCCTCCACTACCACCACCATGTGCAGGCACTGTGGGAGGCTACCAGTGTACCATCAATAAGCAGAAGGCATTCTAGACACTAAAAAGGTGTAGCAGCCCTCTCAGTCTTCTCAATTAAAGTTTGGTTCCAGTATTGTCAAAAATACATAAAAGTTTCAGTTCCTAACAGGTACTTTCATCAGGACAATTGGAAAATTTAACACAGATACAGCACACTTATTTACAGAAAAACTAAAAGACCAGATATCTCTTACCAGCTGTCAGGAATCAAACCTGTGTACTTGGTGGTTCTAGACCTGCTTCCTACATCTGAACCTGTAATGCTTACATGTATTTATATGTAGCACAACTGCAGATCTCTTAGGACTCAGATTGATGACTAAGATTATAGAGGATAATACAGGGACTGTATCTTTAATTACATATAACACAGGCACTGTATCTTTAATTACTTCGCTGTTTGTTTAAACAGAGTAAGCAGCTTCTAGCACACATGCAGTATAGCACATAGGAGTTTGCAAGTTCATGGAAACGGAGAAAAATAAGAAATGAAGTTGTAGCAGGAGTGATTAGTTTTGGACTTTGAGGTAAGCAGTCTTGAGAGCAGGCTGTAGCAGGAATGCTTAGCGGACTTGAGAGCAGGCTGTAGCAGGAATGCTTAGCGGACTTGAGAGCAGGTAATCTCCTATTACGGATATAGCAAATTACTTAGCTTTCAATGGTGAAAGATCAGGTTTCCCGAAGATCTCCTACGGGGAGGGAAGTTGTCAAGCAGGATGTGGAAGGTCCAGTTACTAGCCGTGGTCGAGGAGAGGAGAAGGAGGGTCGATAGATTTCCAGTCCGGGTTCGGTGCACAAATAAAGGTTTAGAGAAATCTTTCAGCCGGTTTGATTTCGCGGTAACGCTTTTCAATAATCCAGCGTCTTGTATCTGGCGCGGTCGCATTATGTAGCGTGGGGAGACCGCGTCAGAGAAGGGGGTGTGGCTAAGCTCCGTCAACCCGGAAGAGACAATGTAATACGGGTAGTTAAGACATGACAGTAACCGCCCTATAAGGAGCGCCCACAGGGTGCTATCAACATGGTTTAGACGGATAGCGTTTGTGGAATGCGGTAATTAACCTGTTTGCATGGATCACAGAGGAGTTTTCCCAAGTGTCCTCATCAATTCCGTAACCTTTCCACCTAATGAGGTATTGCAGGGAGCCACGATGGATCCGCGAATCCAGAATCTTTTTGATTTCGTATTCCTCTTCACCTTGTACCAAAATAGGATCAGGAGTAGTAAGTGCATCTCTGTGGAAAGGGTCAGGAAGATGAGGTTTGAGCAGGGAAACATGGAAGACAGGGTGAAGTTTTAAAGTAGGTGGAAGCTTCAATTTCACAACGTTACGGTTGATAATTGACAGTATTCGAAAAGGACCAAGAAAGAGGGAACTCAATTTCTTTGAAGGATGGTTGGTGGACATGTTTTTTGAGGAGAGCCAGACAAGATCACCAATTTTATAGGCTGGAGGAGGTTGCCTCTTAGTATCAAAAAACTTCTTTTGATTAGACAATGCGAGTTCAAGATTTTCATGCAATTTAAGAAACAGGGAAGACATGTATGAAATTTGATTTGAAACGGTGGGGTTATATGAAGGAATGGTATGAGTGGGAAACGAAGAGGGATGAAACCCATAATTGGAAAAGAAGGGAGTCATTTTACTACTGGTATGAACTGAGTTGTTGTATGCAAATTCAGCCATAGGCAACCATGTGATCCAATGATCCTGTAGGTGGGAACAATAACATCGTAAAGGGGGCGGGGCCGGGCCGCCAAGCGGAGCGGCAGCCATCCACGCCAGCTCCGATCCTGAACGGCACAATAGCCCCGAAAAAGCCCAAAAGGGCCCAGGAAAATACTCCTTGTGAGCACCGGGAGCCGAGGCAGCACATACGGAGAGCCCAAGAGAGGAACCAGCGGCCGCTGCAACCGCGACGCCCGAATGACCGACACGAGGCCTACACAGGTGGAGGCGGCGGTGCACATAAGGCGGTGAAGGGAGAGAGGTGGACGCCGGCCCGGCCCCGCTTTCCCCCCCCTGGCCGGTGGGGGTAATCCCGGCCCATGAGTCAGACCTTCAAAGGCTGGAGGCAAAGGCCCGTGCAGCGCGGGGCCCCTTCCCAGGGGAAACCAAGATGGCGGATGCACAAACGCGGCTGAGAGCCACGCAGGGTCACCTGGACCCCCAGGATACCGGACCTCATTGAGGAACCACTCGGGACGGAGAACTGCCGGGCAAGGAGCTGGTCTGGGCCCCAGGATTTGGTGGTGGTCCAGGGGCAGACGCCCCCAACTCTGCGAGCCCTGCGGTACTGAGGTGTGCTGACCCCGGCGGACCGGTGGCTGGGGAGGCGCGCACAGACGCCGAGCATGTGGCCGGAGAAGGGTGAGGCATCAAAGGACTGGAGCTCCAGCAGGGGTCAGCGGGAGTTGGGGAGGTGCAGGGGACGGGGGGGACCCGCGGACTTTTCAGGGGTGGGAGACCGCCGGACTCTGCCCGACCCTGAGTGCCCACAACACTGAGAGACTCTCTGATGCACAGCAGAGGCAAGCCCAGGGGGGTGCTGAGGGGGTCCGATACCTGCGGGACACTAGGGGGCCCAAGCGGCAAACAGTCAACACAAAGCGCGAAAGACCACCAGAGAAGCCATATATCATGGGATAAGGGATCCCCCACGCAGCAGAGCTGTTAAACCATCTCCAGAGAAGAGACTCACCCTTTTTTCTTTCCTATATGTCCTGGGACACAAACCCTGAGATGACAACATGCATAACACGCATGGTGTACTGAAATTATTCCCGAATTATTATGCCTGTTATCTTAATTACTGATGCAGTAATGCCCATAGGAATTCTTATAGTTGATATTTGTTTATGCATTCCTAAATATAGTAAGCCAGAGATGAGACGCGCAATGCGCGACCAACGCACCTACTATAAGTTCTTGATGCATATTAAGGTTTTTAGTCTTTACGCTCTTTTAAATACATGACTGATGCGAACATTTTCCCACTGTCATTTAGACACAGTTTAACCCCTTAAGGACACATGACGTGTCTGACACGTCATGATTCCCTTTTATTCCAGAAGTTTGGTCCTTAAGGGGTTAAGCTGCCTAGTAACCAGCAGTAATTGCATATTTGTATTGCTTAGAAAGGCTAAAATGCTCTTACAGGGGCTAAAGTATACTGTTAACTGTTTAGTCGCTCAGCCTTATACGTCACTGCTACATTGACATACTTGAGTGACTCTCCGCATTAGCTCAGGTATGCATATGTCAACTAAGGTTGCTTATTAGAATGGCCAGACAATTGCATTGCACAACGTAAACCTTTATGCCTCAGCCTAATTAGAGATATAACTATGCTCATTGAGGCATATATTTGTAAACTAACAGCTCTGATGATATTGCACTCAACCTGCGACATGCTTATTCTGCGTTTAATAGGCCGCTGCCATAATGCTTATAGAAAGGATTATTCATTACACTGAGACGCCTGCCTTTTAAAATACTGTTTTTATATATGATTACCGTACTGCACGTTGTATTAAATTCTCAGAAATGCTTGTTCATTCTGATTTTATATGCCTCTGCGCAGGCAACCACATACTACTCTTATCGCTTTAAATTGTGCCTGCTCATGATCTTTTGCGCAACCAATAAAAATATTCAAAACAATAACATCGTAAATATTGCTCTAAGCATTAGTTAACTCTTTCAGTTTGCCCATTGGTTTGGGGATGATAAGCTGAAATAGTTTGCGTTGAATATGAAGAGAAGAACACAATGCGTTCCAGAATTTGGAGGTGAACTGGGTTCCTCGGTCTGATATGATTTAATCAGGAAGTCCATGAAGTTTCACTATATTATCGAGGAATACTTTTGAAAGTTCAGATGATGAGGGTAATTTCTTCAAGGGGATAAAATGGGACATTTTCGTGAAGCGGTCCACTACTACTAAAATGGTGGTATGATGTTGAGAAGGGGTGAGTTCTACCAAGAAGTCCATAGAAATGGATTGCCAAGGCCTATCCGGAATCGGTAGATTCAATAATTGACCAAATGGGTGATGATGTTCAGATTTGGATCTTTGGCAGGTTGAACAAGTTTTGACATAGGATTCAATGGTGTTGTCCTGGCGAGGCCACCAATAATATCTCTTGGATAATTCTAGGGTCTTTTTTTTTCCAGGATGACCAGCCAAAGGAGAATCATGAATTAATTTGAGTACTTTATTTCTGAATATGGGAGGAATGTAAATCCTGTTATTGAAATAGTAGAGACCATTTTTCTTTGATAGCTTGGTTGACTTGGGAAGTTCAAGAGCATCTTCACTTAGACCTTTTATGTCATCTATAAGGGATGTTAGGATTCCAATGACTGTATGAGGAGTTCCAGTTACAGGAGGATCTTTCAATTCAATATCTTGGTGAATTCTGGAAAGGGCATCCGCCTTTTTGTTTCTGGATCCGGGTCTAAAAACAATTTGAAAATTGAACCGAGAGAAGAAAAGATTCCATCTTACTTGCCTAGCAGAGAGAGACTTGTTGGAGTGAAGATATTCAAGGTTTTTGTGGTCAGTATATACCATTATAGGAGTTTGTGTTCCTTCAAGAAGATGTCGCCAGGTTTCTAAGGCTGCTTTTATACTCAGTAATTCTTTTTCTCCTATAGGGTAGTTTTTTTCAGCAGGAGACATGGAACGTGAGAAGAAGGCAACTGGATGAAGAGGATCTTGAGGAGTTTTGTGTTGAGAGAGGACAGCTCCGATGGCTGTCTCTGAAGCATCTGTTTCCAGGACATAGAGGAATGTGGGGTTTGGAAGTTGAAGAATAGGAGCAGTTGTAAATCTTCTTTTTAATTCATCGAAGGCTTCTTGAGCCTTTTCATTCCAAGTGAAAGGATGCTTTTTGCTGTTAAGTAGATTAAGTGAATGAGCTACGTCGGAGTAATTTTTAATAACTTTTCTGTAGAAGTTGGCAAACCCCAGAAAATGTTGTAATTCTTTTACGTTAGAAGGAATGGGCCAGTTGAGGATACAGTTGATTTTGGAACTATCCATGCTTATCGAATGACGTGTAATGACGTATCCTAAAAAGGTTATTTCATTAACGTTGAAAATACATTTTTCTGGTTTAGCGTATCATTTGTGAATTCTGAGTCTGGATAACACCCATCTCACGTGTTTTTTGTGTTCTTCAGGACTGTTAGAATATATAAGAATGTCATCCAAATAAATGATAACACAAACATCTAGAAGATCCCTGAAGATGTCATTTATGAAGTGTTGAAAGGTTGCGGGGGCGTTGCAAAGGCCGAAAGGCATCACGAGATACTCGTAAAGGCCATATCTGGTCCGGAAAGCAGTTTTCCATTCATCGTTAGCGTTGATTCTAATAAGGTTATATGCCCCACGGAGGTCAAGCTTGGTGTAGATGGTAGCTGTTTTTAACCGTTCAATCAATTCATTTATCAGGGGAAGAGGGTAACGATTTTTGACTGTTATTTTGTTTAAAGCTCTGTAATCTATAATGGGACGTATAGTCTGGTCTTTATTTCTCACAAAAAACATACTGGAAGCAGCAGGTGAGCTGGAAGGTCTAATGAACCCTTTACGGAGGTTTTCATCCAAGTATTCCTTGAGGATTTTTAATTCTGATTCAGAGAGAGGAAAGATGTGCCCAAAAGGGATGGGGGCACCAGGTATGAGGTCTATGGGACAATCATAGGGACGATGAGGTGGGAGTGTCTCAGCTTCCTTTTTACTGAATACATCTGAGAACTCAGAATAACAGGAAGGTATAATTGGTTCTTCAATAACCTGAAAGATTGGAATATGTTGTAGGCATGTTTCTTTACAATAAGTAACTAACTAAAGGTGAGAGAGAAGGGAGACCAAGTAATTTGTGGGTTGTGGTTCCTTAACCAGTTGATTCCTAGTATAACCGGATAAAGAGGTGATGAGATAACATCAAATATAAGATATTCAGTATGAGTATTATTAGTGGTCACTCTTACAGGAATGGTTTCATTTAGTATAGGGCCCGAGGATATGAAGGAGCCATCAATCACTCTGACAGAAACAGAAGTGCTTTTGCGAACACAAGGAATTTTATTTTTTGTTACAAAGGATGAATCGATGAACACCCCGTTTGCACCAGAATCAATAATGGCTTCAGTCATAATTCTTTCTTTGTCCCACTGTAATATGAGAGAAATAGAGGAGAATTGAGTGGTTGATTTGGAGGGAAGTGCACTTAGTATAGAAGTGGTATAAGAATGCTTACCGCCTTTTGGACATTTCAATGAGGGGCATTCTAGGATCAAATGATCTTGTGAGGCACAATACATGCAGAGGTTTAGTAGTCGTCTTCTGGTTTTCTCTTCTAGAGTGAGAGGACTTCTTATTACCCCTATTTCCATAGGTTCTGTTTGTAATGATGGTTTTTCAGGAGTTTTTGAAGGACTGAATGGTTTTTTCCATAATGAACTCGAGAGAGCTTTTTCGGCCTTTCTTTCTCTAAGTCTTCTGTCAATGCTGATTGATAGTTGAATCAGCGCATTTAATGTAGTAGGGAGTTCAGTTCTAGAAAGTTCATCCTTTACTGCTTCGGATAACCCAATTCGGAACTGGTTGCGTAGGGTTATGTCATTCCATTGAGTTTCTATTGCCCATCTTTTAAATTCAGCAATGTAGTCTTCGACAGGTCTATGTTTTTGATGTAGGGTTCTAATGGTTAAATCAGCTGTAGATTGTTTGTTGGGATCTTCATAAAGAAGAGACATGGCTTCAAAAAATTCATCCAATGAGTCTAAGATGGGGTCATCATTTTCCAAAAAGGAATGGGCCCAGGCCATAGGTTCACCTCTTAGAAAGGAGATAACTGAACAAACCTTAGATCTTTCAGTGGGATAAGATCTAAGTTTTAGAGCAATCAATAATTTGCAGGAATTAAGGAACTCCTGTATTTAGATCGATTTCCAGAAAACTTTTCGGGATTACAGACAGCAGGGTCGCTAGCCGAGTGCATAACAGTATGAGGAGTATGTGTTTGTAAGTCTCTTACATAAGTAAGAATCCGTTCATTTGTAACCTGTAGGTCTTGCATGCCTTGGGCAAGTGTATCGACTCTTTGATTCAGCATAGTAAAATTAGAATCGAAATCTGCTGGATCCATTACAAAGGCTGGATTATTCTGTAATGCTTACATGTATTTATATGGAGCACAACTGCAGATCTCTTAGGACTTAGATTGATGACTAAGATTATAGAGGATAATACAGGGACTGTATCTTTAATTACGTATAACACAGGCACTGTATCTTTAATTACTTCGCTGTTTGTTTAAACGGAGTAAGCAGCGTCTAGCACACATGCAGTATAGTACATATGAGTTTGCAAGTTCATGGAAACGGAGAAAAATAAGAAATTAAGTTGTAGCAGGAGTGATTAGTTTTGGACTTTGAGGTAAGCAGGCTGTAGCAGGAATGCTTAGCGGACTTGAGAGCAGGCTGTAGCAGGAATGCTTAGCGGACTTGAGAGCAGGTACCGCATTTTTCGCTCCATAAGACGCACCTCACCATAAGACGCACCTAGTTTTTAGAGGAAGAAACCCAGAAAAAAAATATTCTGAACAAACTGTCCCATAGTGTTTCTTACTATGGGACAGTTTGTTCAGAATATTTTTTTTCTCCCCTGTCCCATAGTGTTCCCCCCTCCCATAGTCTTCTCCTCTCTCCCATAGTCTTCTCCCCCCCCTCCCATAGTCTTCTCCTCTCTCCCATAGTCTTCATCCACCCCCTCCCATAGTCTTCTCCTCTCTCCCATAGTCTTCATCCACCCCCTCCCCATAGTCTTTATCCACCCCCTCCCCATAGTCTTCATCCACCCCCTCCCCATAGTCTTCATCCACCCCCTCCCCATAGTCTTCATCCACCCCCTCCCCATAGTCTTCACCCACCCCCTCCCCATAGTCTTCACCCACCCCCTCCCCATAGTCTTCACCCCCCTCCCCATAGTCTTCACCCACCCCCTCCCCATAGTCTTCACCCCCCTCCCCATAATCTTCACCCCCCTCCCCATAGTCTTCATCCCCCCTCCCCATAGTCTTCATCCCCCCTCCCCATAGTCTTCATCCCCCCTCCCCATAGTCTTCATCCCCCTCCCCATAGTCTCCATCCCCCCTTCCCATAGTCTCCATCCCCCCTCCCCATAGTCTTCATCCCCCCTCCTCCCCATAGACTTCATCTCCCCCCCATAGACTTCATCTCCCCCCCTCCCCATAGACTTCATCTCCCCCCTCCCCATATACTTCATATCTCACCCCCCCTCCCCATAGACTTCATCTCTCCCCCCTCCCCATAGACTTCATCCCCCCTCCCCATAGACTTCATCCCCCCTCCCCATAGACTTCATCCCCCCCTCCCCATAGACTTCATCCCCCCCTCCCCATAGACTTCATCCCCCCCTCCCCATAGACTTCATCCCCCTCCCCATAGACTTCATCCCCCCCTCCCCATAGTCTTCATCCCCCCCTCCCCATAGACTTCATCCCCCCCTCCCCATAGACTTCATCCCCCCCTCCCCATAGACTTCATCCCCCCCCTCCCCATAGACTTCATCCCCCTCCCCATATTCTTCTCTTCTATCCCATATTCTCCTCTCCCATACTGTCTCCCTCTCCTTGTCCCATAATTACTTACCGGTCTTGTAGCGTTGGCCGGCAGCACAGGGCGCACCACGGTACTGGAACTTGAATTTCAGGTTCCGGTTTCCGGCGGGACTGAAAGGAAGTGCGCACTCAGCTTGTGCACACTTCCTTTCAGTCCCGCCGGAAACCGGAACCTGAAATTCAAGTTCCAGTATCGCGGTGCGCCCTGTGCTGCCGGCCAACGCTACAAGACAGGTAAGTAAAGCTTCATATTCGCTCCATAAGACGCACAGACATTTCCCCTCACTTTTGAGGGGAAAAAAAGTGCGTCTTATGGAGCGAAAAATACGGTAATCTCCTATTACGGATATAGCAAATGACTTCGCTCTCAATGGTGAAAGATCAGGTTTCCCGAAGATCTCCTCCGGGGAGGGAAGTTGTCAAGCAGGATGTGGAAGGTCCAGTTACTAGCCGTGGTCGAGGAGAGGAGAAGGAGGGTCGATAGATTTCCAGTCCGGGTTCAGTGCACAAATAAAGGTTTAGAGAAATCTTTCAGCCGGTTTGATTTCGCGGTAACGCTTTTCAATAATCCAGCGTCTTGTATCTGGCGCGGTCGCATTATGTAGCGTGGGGAGACCGCGTCAGAGAAGGGGGTGTGGCTAAGCTCCGTCAACCCGGAAGAGACAATGTAATACCGGTAGTTAAGACATGACAGAATCACAGTAGCTTTGTTTCTTACCAGCTATTTCAGTTCTATTGATCCTGGCTTGTCTGCAGCACTGAGGGATGGTCCTTGTCGATAGCTGTGCTTCACCTGATCCTGATCAGATATCAGCAGGGTATATAAACTCAGCCTCGCCCTGTGATCTGGATCATGTATTAGATCCTGTTGTGTGTGTTCCGTACCAGTGTTCCTGTCTATTGATTCTCTGCTTCATATTGACCCCGGGTCCTGGCATCGTTTACTCTGACCTCTGGCATCCCTTGACTCCGGCTATTCCTCGTTGTTCCTGTCTTCTGGCATCCTTTGACCTCGGCTATCCCTTGACTATCCTGCTGTTTGAGTCCTTGCCTGTGCTGTGTTTTGGAACTTCATCCTGCACAGCCCCCGTGCACAGATCCACAGGCCAGGTGAATTCTTACATGACCACCTTGGCCTGTTGCTATTTGCAAGGGTGAGCATCATATCTGCGCTACAGACTCCCAACTCAGGTAAGACCCTGACACCAGCACACATGCGTCTCCATAGCTGCAACCCCCTACGGAAGTGTGCAGTGAATATATTAATTACCAAAGTAACGCCACAGTGTTGCATAAGAGAGAGATGACTGTAGCGTATAACCCCCTCACATGTGCATGCGTATACCTCATCACACTCGATTACTTGGTGTGCAGAGAGTATATTGGTTGCCATGGAAATATAAAGTTCACAACCGAACAGCTCTGAGCACCTAAATACATGCTGTGAACACCCAGATACATAATACCACAGTATAATGTATTCTTTTACTGTGTATAACTAAATACATAAAGTAAGGTGCTGTAGTTTAACAATAAATAAATATTAAGTGCATGTACTATTGGTAAAATAAGGTACTCAACTTATTTATCACAGTTATGATTATAGAAAGAGACTTCTTAGAAACCCATAATGGAGACCCACAAGACCTTTCTGTAAAAGGAATAGAAACTATCCACCCAACCAAGAGAGGTGGAGATGGACTGAGAACCGTTAAACAAAGAGAATCACACTGGATCTTCAAGATGGGTACACTATTCAATGGAGGACTGAAGAAAGATTTAGACATGGTGGCTTTTTAGAATATAGGAGAGACCTTCCTCACACATCAACACAAAGATATGGGCACACACAGGACATTGTTAGAATCCTTGCATTCTAACATGGATATATACAAAGATATGGAAACTAGTGTGTGTATATAGGAACTCCTGAAGGTGTGTTCTCCAAAATTACAAACACAGCAATATATACATTAGGCTTTATGAAGTTATAATCATACACCACCAACTAACATGTCAATGCAGTGGCAGACACTAGATTTTAGTTCTATTTATTTTTCATACTGATTTTTATCTTTTATCTTAATAATAATTTCTTCATTATTCTTTATTTAGTCTTAATGACCTATTTCAATTTATATATTTATATTTTTATTTAATATTAATTTATTTCATTTTTCTTGCACTTTATTATGCATTTAATAACAATACTTCTACCATATCTCTTTACCCAACCAGGGTACAATATTATGAGGGGGGTTTAACTATAAATAGGACAATTACAAAAAACTTACCGGAATAATAGGTTGAAAAGGACCCTTCTCAATCGAGCTTACATTCTATAGGAGGTGGGATGTAAAACACATTAGGACAGGAATTTGCAGTCAAATAGGGTAGGCTGCCCTTTAGGAAGGAGCAAGAGACAGGTATGTGAGGTAGAGGTTAGTCTTGGAGGCCATAAGCTTTCCTAAAGAGATGGGTTTTAAGGCACTTCTTAAAAGATGCAAGACTAGGGAAGTCTGATGTCGGTAGGCAGGCTTTTCCATAGGAAGGGAGCTGCCCGCGAGAAGTCCTGCAAGCGTGAGTTGGCCATACGGGTGCGGACAACGGACAGGAGGTGGTCACGGGCAGAGGGGAGAGACCGAGAAGGGACATACCTATGGATCTGTGAAGAGATATAAGAGGGGCTAGAGTTGTTCAGTGCTTTATAGGTGTGAATTAGTACCTATAGCATACAGGAAGCCAATGTAAGGACTGGCAGAGGGGTGAGGTGTGAGAGAACCGACTAGAGAGGAAAATCATTCTAGCAGCAGCGTTCATTATGGACTGTAACGGTGCAGTACGGCTTTTGGGAAGACCAATCAGGAGAGGGTTACAATAATCCATGCAGGAAATTACTAGAGCATGGACAAGCTCCTTGGTAGCATCTTGTGTAAGAAAGGGGAGATTGTGGGCTATGTTTTTAAGGTGGAATCTACAGGATTTGGCAACATGCTGGATGTGAGGTTCAAAGGTGAGGCCAGAGTCAAGTATGACGCCAAGACAGCGCGCTTGCAAGGATGGACTGATGTGGGTACCACTAAATTGAAGGGAGAGCGAAAGAGGAAGATCAGTATTAGGAGGAGGAAAGACAAGGAGCTCAGTTTTAGAGGGATTGAGTTTCAGAAAGCGGGAGGACATCCAGTAAGTGATGGAAGAAAGGCAAGAAGTGACACGTTGCAGGGGAGAGGTTCGGGGAGGAGATATATAACTGGGTGTCATCAGCGTACAGGTGGTAGTGGAATCCAAAAGAGGTAATAAGTTTGCCAAGAGGCAGTATAAAGATAAAATAGAAGGGGACCAAGAACAGAGCCTTGGGGGACTCTGAAGAAGGAGAGCATGATCAACGGTGTCAAAGGACGCAGAGAGGTCAAGAAGAATTAGTATGGCGTAGTGGCCTTTGGATTTAGCTGCGATTAGGTCGTTGGTAACTTTGATAAGTGCAGTCTCAGTAGAGTGGAGAGGACGGAAGCCAGATTGAAGAGGGTCAAGGAGAGAGTTGGAATTGAGGAAATGAGACACACGGGTAAAGACAAGTCTTTCCAGAAGCTTTGAGGAAAAAGGGAACAGGGATATGGGACGATAGTTAGAGGGGTTGGACGGGTCGAGAGATTTTTTTTTTAGTATAGGTACTACAGTGGCATGTTTAAAGTCAGCAGGGACAATGCCAGAAGAGAGAGATGTGCGTTTAGGAAGGCACGAGACAAGTGGAGAGAGATCTAATAAGGTGAGATGGGACAGGATCGAGCGGGCAAGTGATGGGGCGAGAGAAAAAGATAAGAGCAGCCACCTCTTGGTCAGTAGCCGGGGAGAATGTCTGAAGGGTAGGAAAGGCATGGTCTATGTGTGGTTGAGAAACAAAATGGCAAGGAGGGGAGAATTCTATCCTTAGCTGTTCAATCTTGTCAGTAAAGTAACATGCAAAGTTATCAGCAGTAAGGTTAGTTTGGGGGGTGGCCACAGCAGGGCGAAGAAAATAATTAAAGGTGTCAAAGACACCTGGGATTGCGGGAGCATGAACTAATGAGAGAGGAAAAGTAGGACTGTTTGGCAAGGGCAAGGGCTGCGCTGTATGAACACAATATGAATCTATAATGGAGAAAGTCTGACTGGGTGCGAGACTTCCTCCAGGAGCGTTCAACACAACGGTGCATTTTTGCAGGTAGCGTGTTGATTTAGTATGCCATGGTTGGGGGCGGGTCTTCCTCAAGGTGCTTGTTTGGATCGGTGCTGCAGCATTCAAGGCAGAGGTAAGGGTAGTGTTATATGCGGAGATGGCCAGGGAAGGGATGGACAGCAGTCGTGAATCAATATTAGCTGACAACTGCTGGAGATCAAGAGAATTAAGGTCCCTTCTGAGTTGAGGGGGGTTAGGCTGAGGTTGTTGGGTGAGGGGGTACACGAGAGCAAATGATAAGAGGTGGTGATCAGAGAGAGGAAATGGAGTGTCGCAGATATTAGATACTGTACAGGCATAAGAGAAGATTAGGTCAAGGGTATTGCCAGCTACATGGGTGGGAGAATTAGCCCACTGTGACAGCCCGAGGGAGAAGGTAATTGAATGTAGTTTAGAGGCTGCAGAGGTCAAAGGTGGGTTAATAGGAATATTGAAGCCCCCGAGAATTAGGGATGAAATATTAGAAAAGAGGAAATAGGGTAGCCGGGCAGCAAAGTGATCAAGGAAGAAAAGAGGGGAACCAGGGGGACGATAAATAACAGCAATGTTAGCAGAGAAGGGTTTGAAAAGGCGAATTGAATGTATTTCAAATGATGGGAAAAAGAGGGAAGTGGGGGGTGGGTAGAGATTTAAAGGAGGGGAGAGGAGAATCCCTACACCACCACCTTTACATTCAGAGTTTCTTGGGTTGTGGGTAAGTTGAAGACCATCGAAAAACAAAGATGCAGGGGTAGCAGTGTCAGAGGGGGAGAGCCAGGTTTCTGTTAAGGCTAGTAAATCTATTGAACGAAAGATGAAGTCATGGACAGCAGTGGATTTAGTAATATTGCAAACAGAGCATGCATTCCAGAGGGCAGTATTGAAGGAGGATTTGGGAGGAGTTGGTGAAGATAGGCTGGAAAGGGATGTGTAGAGTGCATTGGCATTGGAGATTGGAGATGATACCTCTGCACAGAAGATTCTGCAGGACTTGGTTGCTTGGGAGTGCTGGGTGTTAATGCTGTTTTAAGGGGCCCAGTCTGAAATATAAGGTCTGAGGTTAGAAGGAAAAAAGAAATAAAACACAATATTATGGGTGGGGAAACAACAATTGGAAATGTGCCAAAATCTGTTCGATAAATAATTGTCTGTTTTTAAATTTTAAATTTTTCTTACTTTCAGCTTCTTCTTCTTATTATTTATTTGCTTCTCAACGTTTTATACATAATATGTTTAGAATGACAGAAAATCTTGATTTTCATAAACTCTTTCGTTTAATGTGCACATCAAGGACTATATACCGATCGCAGAAATTTTTTACAGGTGGAATCTATAAAGATATTCCCACAGGTGGAATAAGAGGCTAGAGCGGGGTAGGTAACCTTTTAGCAGCACTGTGCCAAAATAAGATTGTGATGTCCCATAGCATGCCGATCCTATTTTTTTAAATTGTGGTGTGTATGTTGCCGTATTCTGCTTGTGTTATTTATACTGCAGTTGCTTTGTATTGTTGTATTTGAGCTATTATATTGTATATGTTCATGAGTAGTTTGTGGTGTTGTGTATGATACCTGTATGTGGGGGCTGCTTGTGGAATTGTGTGTGTGTGTATGCATGGGCGTCCGCAGGAATTTTTCCAGGGGCATAATTGTAATGACATGCATGCTTGGTCCCTTTTTGACAGTGTCATGAAAGGGAAGGAGCATAGTCATTTTCACATAAAATCAGGGTGAATAGCGTTTTCACAACTATGGTGTCAGGAATATATGTTTATATTCCTGACACTTCAGTGTTCCTTTAATCAAATTAAAGGAACATTCTGGTCAATATAACAACTTCATCTAAATGAAAATGCTATGATGCAAGAAGGCATCCTTTACCGTTGTGCTCCTTCTGTCCCTTCCTGCCCTTTATGCTCATTGCATACCATTGCTCCTGCTTCTTGTTGCCCTTCCTGCTTCTTTCTGCCCCTTCCAGCTTCTTGCAGCCCCTTGCTGACCCTTTCTTTTCCTTCTCCTACTTTACCTTTGTGCTCCTTCTGATTCTTGCTGACCCTTCCTGCTCCTTGCTGACCCTTCTTTCTCCTTGCTGACCCCTCCTGCTCCTTGCTGCCCCTTCTACTTTACCCTCCTGCTCCTTGCAAACCTTTCCTACCCCTTTCTATTCCTTGCCTACCCCTCCTGCCCCTTGCAGAATCTTTCTGCTCATTTCTGCTCCTTCTACTTTACCTTCATCTATGCTGTCCTTGCACATGCCCTGTGTGCTCCAATCAACATGATGAAATGTGTGTCCAACAAAACATGGTGGATATGGCAACCTTAGTTACAGTACTTAGAGTGTCTCTTTTAAAGTCTTGTATATAGAGTTGTGCTCAAAAGTTTGACTACCCTGGCAGAATAGAAAAACAGAAAAAATCTACAGTAAAACAGAACAGATCTCATAGGGTAATAAAGTTAATACACCATAAAATCAAATTCCTTATAATGCACTCACAAACACTTGTTTGATTGTAGGCATATCAGTTGATTTGAGAATCTTCAGCACAATGAACGGGCATGCAAGAGAAAATAAAACAATAATAGTGCAACAACGTTATGCTGTAATTCTGCTCTTTAATCAAATAACGCTTACAAGACCAAAATCAGTGTTGGGCATATCACATCCAAAGGGACATATGAATTCCACTGGTTGCAGACAATTTGCATTCTTCTGCATGAAGGCTGCTCATTGGACGCTGTAGGATTTTCCAGCATGACAATGACCCTAGCACAAGGCCAAGTTGACCCTCCAGTGGTTACAGCAGAAAAAGGTGAAGATCCTGGAGAGGCCATCACAGTTTCCTGACCTTAATATCATCGAGGCACTCTGGAAAGATCTCAAATGTGTGGTTCATGCAAGACAACCAAAGACTTTGCATGACTTGGAGGCATTTTGCCAAGACGAATGTTTTATGATTGTGCCATTCTGTTATAACCTATAGTTGAATATGAAGCCCATCAGAAATAAAAGAAATGGTTTTTGCCTTCTCACTCATGTTTTGTTTAAAAATGGTACATATATTACCAATTCTCCAAGGGTATGCAAGCTTTTAAGTACAGCTGTAAGTTGATGCTCAGATTTATTCTGTTTACTGTGAAGCACTTTCACGTTAAAGGCCAAGCTATATTTTTTTAGCTATTGTAGTTATAAATGAATTTTCCAATGTTATGAAAAAACTCGAGTTTTTAAAAGAAAAACTACAGTTCCCTCTACCCCTACCCTAATGGCAAATATAGGGTTGCAAAACTCTATTTACACTTACCCGATTCCAGTGCAGAGTGTCGCGCTTCTCCTCCAACAAAGTCAGCTGATTGACGATTGCCTCAGTGCTTTCCTGTGGGGATTTTCTAGATGCTAGACATTAAGCACAGTGTGAGGACGTCAAACTCTGTGAAAAGCATCTCTATTGCCTGTTTGGCAGGCAGCCACTATATGCAGTCTTAAAGGTACACTATAGGCACCCACACCACTTCATCACGCTGCATGTGCATTAGCCCCACCCCCAGCGCTGAGGGACATGGTTGCTAGAATCGAGTGAGTACAGAAAGGTTTTTTTTTTTTTAAGAACTTCAGTAAGAGGGGTGGGAGGTGGAAGGGATTGTGGGGCCAGATGGCACTAGAGAGTAAGGAATACAACTTTGTATTCCTAACACTATAGAATCCCTTTAACACTGCAATGTAAACATGGCAGCTTCTCTAAAACTGCAATGTTTTACATTGCAGGACTAAAGGGGAGAGGGACATTGCACCCAGACCACTTCAATGAGATGAAGTGGTCTGTGTGCCTTGAAAGATCACCATTTGCTAATTTGTACAGCAACAATAAAGTTTTTGTTAAAAAAAAACAAAAAACACGCACAGTGCAAGAGAAAAAAAACATCATTCTGTTGTCAGGGAAACAGTCAGCTGACTCCCAGCACACGTGACTGTGGTGTGCTGTGCTTGATATTTTGCAAACCAGCCGGCGATTAGTAGGAAGTGGCTCTGGAATCGGATTGTGAAGGTGAGTCACTAGCTATTAATATGAGCTTTGTGAGGTGTTTATTAATAAAATGGAGTAGGGCATAAAAGGGGCGCTTATACATAAGGGGCAATGGAGGGGTACTGTAGAATTAATAAAACAAGGAATGTTTTGGGATGGAATTATCGGAGGTTCTTGGTGTTCACTGTGTGGTGACGTTTATGCCTGTTTAAGGGAGGCGACTTGGAAGCATTTGCAGAAACCTTATGAAAAATAACAATGCATTGTATTCACGACCTATTTGGTCGTGAAACCTTTAATCAAAATCTGAATGCTCCACAAAATACTACTTTGGCTATGGACCAGAAAATAAGAGGAAAACCTTGACACCCTGACATACCCGACTTGTCAGTTTTTGTTTTTTTTGAAGTGAGTGTGTGGAGCTCACTGAGCTCCACTGTGGAAAAAGTGCAGTATAAAAATTAGATTAGAGATGCAGCCATACGATAATTTTATTTTCATTTTGTCATATGCTCTGTTTAATGTTTCCTTGATTAATCCAGTACCTTCAGAATCTCACATGTCAGGATATTATTGGACAGGGATGCATTTGCATGAAAGCTTGGTAATTGGGTAGAATGGTCCAATGCTGGGAAATTATGGTCAGTACAGTATAATGTAGTAATGGCATCACGTTATTGCAAAACTGCAACCCAAAGTATGCTATGTATGTGTGCGGTATGATTGAAAATAATTTATTTAATCTAAACTATTTGTGAGTGTTTTTTAGCTGACAAATGTGTACAGTATTCTCTTCTCAATCCAAGGGTGAAAGCAATAATGCAGTGTGTGGATTTTGACATAATCTGATTCACAAGAAAACTAGTAGATATGCGCAGTAAGTCTGCAATGCTTCCTGTCACGTTAATCTGTAAGTGTTGAGCAATCTTTTTTTAATGTGAATGCAAAACCGTTGTGCTGATTACTGGGCTTTTAAAGTTCCCTTTTCATACTAAAGTCTGACTGAAATCTGAAGCTCATGATAAAATTCCTATGTCAGCTTGAGTTTTGCCTCTCTTCTTTAAATCTGTCACTCTTTCCTTTATGGCCTTACCTAAGGGGGGAAAGCACAGTTTGGGGGTAAAATGGAATCAGGATATTGCATTAGTGTCCTTGGTTTTTGCTTGTAGAGGTGCTCAAGGAAGGAATTTATACACTGTTTATTAAAAATGTATTATTATTTTTTAAAAGCATACTTGACTCCTAATGTGACACATTTTTATAGTAAATCCTCAAAATCTGCTCCTCCTTCAGTGATGTCTAAGAACCACCACTAATGGTCTATGGAGGATTCCATGTCATTATGTTATCGTATTTGGAATTAATTGTTGCATTCTCACATACTTCTAGCCAATACAGACCGCATACAGAATATATATTGCCTCTTTTGGATTCCACTACCACCTGTACGCTGATGACACTCAGATATACCTCTCCTCCCCGGACCTCTCCCCTGCCGTCCTGCAACGTGTCACTGCTTGCCTTTCTTCCATCTCTGACTGGATGTCGTCACGCTTTCTCAAACTTAACCTCTCTAAAACTGAACTCCTTGTCTTTCCTCCTCCTAATACTGCTCCTCCTCTCTCGCTCTCCCTACAAGTCAGTGATATCCACATAAGTCCATCCCTGCAAGCGCGCTGTCTTGGCGTCATACTTGACTCTGGTCTCACCTTTGAGTCTCACATCCAGTTTGTTGCCAAGTCCTGTAGGTTCCAACTCAAAAACATAGCCCGCACCCGCCCCTTTCTTACGCAAGATGCTACCAAGGAGCTTGTCCATGCTCTAGTAATTTCCCGCATGGATTACTGTAACCCTCTCCTGATTGGTCTCCCCAAAAGCTGTATTGCCCCGCTACAGTCTGTAATGAATGCTGCAGCTAGACTGATTTTCCTCTCTAGTCGGCAATTAACAATTCCAGCCCCTCTTATATCTCTTCACTGATCCATGGGTATGCCCATCCTCGTACCCTCCGCTCTGCCTGTGACCACCTCCTGACTGCTGCTCACACCCGTACGGCCAACTCGCGCTTGAAGGACCTCTCGCGGGCGGCTCCTCTCCTATGGATTAGCTTGCCTACTGCCATCAGACTCTCCCCTAGTCTTCAATCATTTTAAAACCCATCTCTTCAGGAAAGCTTATGGCCTCCCAGAGTAATCTCTACCTTACATACCCGTCTCTTGCTCTCTCCTATGGGACAGTGCTTTGCTCTCTCCTCCAGCTCTGCTTCACTCCTACTTGATATTTCCTGTCCTAATGTTTCTAATACCCCACCTCCTATAGTCTGTAAGCTTGTTAGAGCAGGGTCCTCTTCAACCTATTGTTCCTGTAAGTTTTCTTGTAATTGTCCTATTTATTGTTACACCCTCCCCCCCCTCAAAATATTGTTAAGCGCTACGGAATCTGTTGGCGCTATATAAATGGCAATAATAATAATATGTATAAGATGTTGTACACAGTTCCATCATGGTAATATGATGTTTTCTCTCCTTTCTACCCAAGAGCTATGGAAAACACCAGGCTGAGAAATGACTCGGATAGCAACTTAAGTTACACCGAGGTCCATTCCAGTCAGGAAAATTCTCCTGGGCCAGTAAATGAATATCACAATACCAGGCGGTATCAGAGATTGGAAGATCACTCAGCCAGCACAACGTAAGCAATGTGTACAGGAAATCCGATCTTCAGCGTCTAACTCTGTTAATGCAAACTAACATGTTACTGCCAAGCGTTTGTATATCTGCTTGAAATTTAATATCAAAATCCCATATTCCAGGTTGTTCAACTATAAAACGTTTTTACATTATTATTTTTTTTTTTTTTATGGGAGGCATGTACTAACCAGCTCTATGTGTTTAAAAAACAAAAACAAAACTCTGATATATGGAGTGATGTGATGCAGGGAGAAGATTCTCACATCACAGGAAGCTAATAATAACATTGTTTTGTGGTATTGTTATAACCAGCATAACTTATTTGTGTTTTTACCAGAAAGAGAGTTAGAATAAAAAGAAATACAGTTTGATGTTTTAATTGTATTATAAATTATTTTTGTAACTTTTTTTTTTTTTATGTATAAGGATAGTGGGCAGAGGCTGAAGTCTTTATGGAAGAAAAGTTATCTTTATTATAGGACTGACACTTGCACGGCTTTTCCTCCAGACATTTTAAACCACTTCCAAAAAGTGACATGCATAGAAACCTACCACCATTGCTGCCACTGGCACTAGCAACATTAAGAATTCAGAAGCGTAGTGCATTTCAATTTAGCTTTAGTTCCATATACTAGTCTAGATAGGGCACTAGATGATGTGTCTTCACAGCTTAACTTAAAGTTATTCTTTAAAAACCCTGGGAGGTGAATGGTCCCCTTTAATTTGCGCCTTCACAGCCTAAACATGGATTGTTGGTTAATCTGAAGCACCGTCCGAGCGAAATATGCTGCCAGGCTAGAATGTACTATACTTCATTGTGTTGCTCATGAGGTATTGTGACCTTAAGGTCATTGTCTTGTTATGTTCCAGATGGTTCCAGACCTTGGTACACTTGCTCAAAGGTAATATTGGAACTGGACTTCTGGGCCTTCCATTGGCTGTGAAAAATGCAGGGATTGTGGTAAGAATCACTAATATATACACATGTTATCTTGATAGTTTAACAAGCTTTATATGAAGACTTATGTTTTTACTAGCTTTTGTATAGTTGCATAGTATGTGTACCCTGTAACAAGATAGTTACCCGTATTGTGTAAAACAAAAATAGTGTAGTTTATTTTTTATTTTTTTGCCCTTCACTCATAACTAACATAGGCAGCTACACACAGTAGGACAAAATTAGACCTATATTGCTTTGCTAAATAGGCGACATGTTTCATGTTGGGAAGAGACATCATCTTAGTTGTAATTAACCTGTATAGTTCAAATAAAGAACTAGTCCACTTGTTGGCTAGCAAATGCTAATTTCTTAACACAAGTAAATATGCCTCCATTGGATACTTGTCGCCAGTATGCTATGTGTGTGTGTGTGTGTGTGTGTGTGTGTGTGTGTGTGTGTGTGTGTGCGCAACTGTCCAATATCCAATATGCACAGAATTCACATTAGCAATCCGGATTTGCTGCGTGCTGTTGGAGATGGAGTTACACCTACTGTAAGAAGTGGGGTTGAGCTCAGTATGTAGAGTGTTTCATAGCGAAAAGTTGCACATACAAACTCCAGGCACCATGACCACTTCAAATCACTAGTGTGGTCATGGTACTTGGAGTAACTCTTTAAATCTATAGAGCAAGTTTAAAAATGTCACAGAAATGTAATAATATTTATAGTCTATTAATATATGAAAAATAGATTTTTATGTTTTCGCTTATTTGTTTACATATCCCCAAATTCTGATACTTTTTTTGGATTTACTTTTATCTCCTTAAAAGTAAATCAATTTGGATTTCAAATCTATACACCGGGCTGCACTCAGAAATATTCAGCCATTTTAAATAAAAAATATGGCTGTGCCCTATAATATACACAGTGCTGGAAACCCATACATATTTTTCATAATGTCAAACGCATATACATACAGATTCCCACTGTCAGACTCATGCGCACACATAGTCAGCAGGGTCGTCTTTAAAGCGGGCCAAACGAGGCAGCTGTCCCGGGCCCAGTTACTTCTAGGGTGCCCAACGCAGCTGCCCTTTGGGTCCCACTGCCCTCAACTACTTGCTATTCCCCCAACCCCCATGGGCCCCCGGTGCAGCCTGGGGCCTGCACGCCAAGGAGGCACCCGGTGGGCGATTGTAAGCAGGGGCCCGGTCTCGCGCTGTGGCCCTTTTAACAGCGTGACCGGGCCCCCCTTTTGGCATCAAGGGAGGAAGTGACTGCCATGAGTCACTTCCTCCAAGAGAGAGCCACGCGGGAGAGACCAGGGAGGCAGAGAGGAGGGGGTTGTGCCTGAATTGTGAGTCGGCAACAGCCTCAGCCACCACTCTGAACACAAGGGAAGCCACCCTTCAAGGTAGGAAACAGGAAGTGGATTTAAATGTGTGAATTCTGCGTGTGTATGTGTGTCAGTATGTTTGTGTGTGTCAGCAGGTTTTATGTGTGTGTGTGTGACAGTATGTTTGTCTATGTACGTCTGTGTGTCAGTGTGTGTGTGTCAGTGTACGTCTGTGTGTGTCAGTGTACGTCTGTGTGTGTCAGTATGTCTGTCAGTGTACGTCTGTGTGTGTCAGTATGTCTGTCAGTGTACGTCTGTGTGTGTGTGTGTCAGTATGTCTGTCAGTGTACGTCTGTGTGTGTGTGTGTCAGTATGTCTGTCAGTGTATGTCTGTCAGTGTATGTCTGTCAGTGTATGTCTGTCAGTGTGTATGTCTGTCAGTGTATGTCTGTCAGTGTGTATGTCTGTCAGTGTGTATGTCTGTCAGTGTGTATGTCTGTCAGTGTGTATGTCTGTCAGTGTGTATGTCTGTCAGTGTGTATGTCTGTCAGTGTGTATGTCTGTCAGTGTGTATGTCTGTCAGTGTGTACGTCTGTCTGTGTGTGTCAGTGTATGTCTGTGTGTGTGTCAGTATGTCTGTCAGTGTATGTCTGTGTGTGTGTGTGTGTCAGTATGTCTGTCAGTGTATGTCTGTGTGTGTCAGTATGTCTGTCAGTAAATGTGTGTTCCTCCCCGTTACTTCCCCAGGCATAACTTCTTATTCCATGTCTGAGAGCAAGTTATCCAGTGTACTGCTGCGCAGTATGAGAGCCAGTGCGTGGCAATAAGACAATGCCATATCTCTGCCCATCCACACACAGCCCCGCATCTGAGAACTTGGTTATTGGTGAGAGCAGCTCCATAGTAATGTTGTAAGGAAGTAATATTAACATGTCTCATCATCCAGCACTACCACCCATGAAGGAGCTAAACAGGCTCCCATATGATAAAGGGTGCACTCTGATGCCGCTGGGCAATGTAGTCCGATTTAAGAGAAATGTTGAGTCAGGCCACTTAACAGGCGTACCCTTCTGATGGAAGCTCTGTCTATAGATTCTTGATAATGCTATTATACAATAATAAGCCTAATGCTATCCATAAATATAGAGCCTATGCACTTTACAAGGAAATCTTCCAAAACAAATGCCAATAACCCACTCATTTTATTGTCTTCTCATACCTTTGCTTTATTTCTTTATAAATAAGTTAACGGGAAGGACAGAAAAGTCCTTTATATGTCTGCTTTCTTTTGCTTTGATGGTAAATTACATGCTGCATATTTTGTATGTGTAATTGGGTTCCATTTGTCTTTTCATCATCAAAAGATGGTGCTCATGTTGCTTGGCAACAAGGAATTGTAACAAGCCATGGTTCAGGAAATTGCATTACGTGACATACACTTAGATGTCTGTTTGGCAAGAGCCTTTCGACTATTTTAATACATTTTACTCATGTGGCTGTTAGGAAACAGGCAGATTGCAGCTCAATATGCTCTATTTTGCTGAATCAGGCCAGGGGATCAAGGGACATTTTTACCTGATAAAGGCATGTATGCAGCCACCTGCATTAAACTGTGGGTAAATGAGATGCTGGCGCTCCATATCCTGTGAACTGGTGGTATGGCACTGAGAATAAACATTGCTATTCTTGCCGCACCCCTTAAGTGCCATCCACTTCTCTGCAGTGTGCAGACAACAAAACTGTTCAACTTGCAGGAGTAAATGTGTTAAAGGGATCATGTCTCCTCTTTATGACCAGACAATGCCCTAAAAATCTCTCTGCTGATGCCATATTTGTTAACCCCCTCACTTTCCCAACGGAGAGAAGAATTAGCCTGTAGATTCTCACAGGATCAAGATGACACATCCATCAAAAGGCATATAGTGTGGGATTTGCCAAGCAGGTTTGACCTGTATGTGATGCTTTTGGTGTCTGTTCATTAAATACCAAATTCAGCAATGAAATACATGAGGAATTCATTCAGCTCACCTTGGTTATCAGTCAGGAGAATTAAGCCAAATGCAATTAAGTGAGTTTCTAAATGAAAATTCAACATTTATTAAATAATAACTTCTTTGGTTTGTAAGGTATTTGGTTAATTTGTTCCAAAACAGAGTGTCCATGTAAAGAACTGTCAAATAGGAGCTATTATATAGATTTTTAAATCTCTCATAAAAGTTGCTTTTTAAATTTTTTTATTTTATTAATATCCATTAATAAAGCTTGACAACTATAATCTGATCAAACAGTAATTTACATATAGTAAACAACTGCTAATCCTCTAGAAGTCCCCCCCCCCCCACCCAAAAAAGAAAACCCCAGTACAGTATTTCCTATTCTGTAATCCTCATACTAGTGTGTATTATTGATCACCTCTTTTGCTGTGCTGTGATGCAGTTCTTCAGGAAACCATCATGTTGCAGAGTATAAATGTATATTCACATTTTCAAGTGGAAAATGTTACATTGTTTTGGTAAAAAGTTAATGAGTATTGTATGAAAATGTTTATAAATTACTATTCTTATTCTGTTCTTTTCCAGTTGGGTCCGCTGAGTCTGATTGTTATGGGAATCATTGCTGTTCATTGCATGGACCTTTTGGTTAAATGTGCCAATCACTTCTGTCAAAGGTATGATGGTGGTTCAGGTTCTGGAGGGGTATTAATAACTCTTGATATCAAAAATAGAGTAGAATAGATTGGTACACTTCCAACACCTCGAAGAGCAAGCAATGGGCCAAATATTAATGATGTGTCAGCACGAGTGAATTAAGTAGCAATGTGCACTGGTGAGATTATCTTCAAAATGTGACCAGGTAAGAGGTCTTTAGTACAGACTATCACTAACATCAACGCTGAACAAAGCATAGTCTATACACATCGCAAACAGACAGGGCACAATATTGGTAACATTGTTTGATGAACTGTTACATCAGTAATATACATACCAATTTACTGAGCCTTCTGTTTGCTGTACTTGGCATTTTCACTGTGATTTATTGCCAGTTTACACATACAGGGAACAGACAGTGCTAAACGTTAGCTATATTTTCTGATGAATTGTTACATCCCAACATACACACCAATCTATTGAGCCTGCTGTTTGCTAACTTTGTATCAAGGCTTTTCTGTCTACTGTGGCAATTTCCTAAACGATATCCACTTAGGTTCTGCCACACTTTTCAGTCTTCCACACTTTTTCAGCATCTTATCCTTTTTATTCCGTAATATATGATAGACGGATAGTACCCAAATGAATGAACCGTCTCACGAGGAGGGAGCTCGGAAACCAACCAAACACCCGGGTCAAGACTAAGGGGGTTGCGATTAGGATAACCCCAAATGTGAAATCACATCCACCAGATATGGAACACTGTGGGGATTTCACCAAGGCAACTTACCCTGTTCGTCCGACCTTCGGATGAGGTACTGGGAGCACATCCACTCCAAACAGTGAGAGGTGCAGACAATGCCGTTCCCGCCAGGTCAATCGCCGAAAATCAATGTCGGATCGTAAAGGAAGGACCGGCTGGAAAATTCAGATAATTTTTCCAGCCGGTCCTTCCTTTACGATCCGACATTGATTTTCGGAGATTGACCTGGCGGGAACGGCATTGTCTGCACCTCTCACTGTTTGGAGTGGATGTGCTCCCAGTACCTCATCCGAAGGTCGGACGAACAGGGTAAGTTGCCTTGGTGAAATCCCCACAGTGTTCCATATCTGGTGGATGTGATTTCACATTTGGGGTTATCCTAATCGCAACCCCCTTAGTCTTGACCCGGGTGTTTGGTTGGTTTCCGAGCTCCCTCCTCGTGAGACGGTTCATTCATTTGGGTACTATCCGTCTATCATATATTACGGAATATACATGAACCTTTTCGTTTGAATTCTCTTTTCATTCTTTTATTTTTATTTTTTATGTGCACATCTCCCATTTCTTACATCAGTCTTTTGTGGAAAACAACAATGAATAAGGGGCCCCATATTATTCACTATACTAAGATCTGAGCTGGACATTTTGAGGTGCTGTTTCATATTTTTATGTTTTGTTTTTTATACAATAAATGAAGTTTTGTATACACTTTGTACATGTGTATAGTACATTTGTTTAGATAGATTGACCCAGTGTATATGCCCATTTTTTCATTAGATTCAATATATTATATATATCTTTTATTTGGTGGTCATTGTGGTGGTTCTAGCTATAGTGGTCATTACAATATTTTATTTTATTTTATTGCATGATTATTAGTTTATTTTTATTGGAGCGCTCACATACCAGATATATATCTTTTTAGTTTTACCAGACAAGTCGCTCCCTTGTATGTGATGCAGACCTGCTGTTATTGATCCTATCGGGTCTATTTATTTCTTCCATTCTCACTGTCAGTTCCTATATATTTACATTTGATCTTATCCTTTTTCCCTCCCTTACATTTCTCGTTTATCATAACTTTTCTGTAACACAGACGTGTGCTTTACAGATATCAATTGGAGTGCAACTTTGGAACTCCTGAATCTTCAGTTATCAAGCCATTTTCTTTTATTATTTTTTTCTAGGTTTAATCACTTTATTTAGCTAGTGTGTGACACTCTGGGTGATGGCCAAGTTTATAGGCATTTTTTAATATATACATATATATAATTTTTCAATAAATTCATTTTTAATTTTTATTCCTCAATCATTTTTTTCTGATTGATATCCTCAGCCTTTGTTGGTATTAATACTCAAATACCACCGAGGGTTACCCCCTTTTCTCTAGTATACCAGAGGGAGCTGTACCCAATCAGTTCATAGCTTTTAACTGTTCTAGTTATATACTGGAGTAAGATGTTACTAGATTGCCCAATTTTGAATGAAGGATCAGATTTTCATTTAGTCCCTGCATAAAGCCTATTCAATGTGAAGACTCTGGTGTATGCCCCAGGAACAAACTTTCAGAGGGGTGACTAGTAAATGCTGCAAACAACAGGTCTGCAGCTTTTGCAAGCTTGTTTTTTCGCTGGGGATATATATACTAAAATTATTTAAAAATAAATAAATTAATAAACAACATTTTCCAAGGAGTGTTCCTTTTTAATGTGGCTCATTTAGTAAATTAGGAACTACTCTTGTTTGCCTTTGTAATAAACACTTCATTGCGATGCAGTCAAGTCCACATGTGCTAATATATTTACCGATTCTGAATTGTAAATAACTTTAATTTTTATTAACCCCTTAAGGACCGGGCTGTTTTGGCTATGTTGTACGTTAAGGACCCAGGGCTGTTTTAACACTTTTGTCGTGTTGTATGTGTTAAGCTGTAATTTTCCTCTTCCCATTCAAGTTATATATTTGTTTTCTTGCAGGATAAAAAGAGCTTTCTTTACATACCATTATTTGAATCATGTCATATAATTTACTTTGAAAAAAATAAAACAAAATATGGTGATTTAAAAAAAAAAAAAAAAAATGTTTTTTTTTTTTTTTTTACTTTTACTTGAAAAATCTTTTACTTAAATGCAAAAGCTAATGAAAAAAAACTGCTAAATAGTTTCAGAAATGTGTCCTGAGTTTAAAAATACCCAGTGTTTACATGCTTTTTTTTTTTTTTTTTAATTCTTTATTTTTGTTGAGGCATGTGATTATAGGGGTACAGAAAAAAGAGAGGGGGACTTTCAAGAGTTGTACAGGATAGGGTCGTCATAACATATTGTCACAGTCTCCTATGATTATCAACCTCATTTTATATATAGTAACATGCTATGGCTAAATACTGTTATTTCTCGCTATAATACTGTTATTTCTCGCTTTAATACTGTTATTTCTCGCTTTAATACTGTTATTTCTCGCTTTAATACTGTTATTTCTCGCTTTAATACTGTTATTTCTCGCTTTAATACTGTTATTTCTCGCTGTAATACTGTTATTTCTCGCTGTAATACTGTTATTTCTCGCTGTAATACTGTTATTTCTCGCTGTAATACTGTTATTTCTCGCTGTAATACTGTTTTCCCTCGCTTCAATACGGTTATAATGCTGGTAAAAACAAAACTAAACATTTGTGAATATCATCGTGTTGGAGCATATTTTCACTCTTATTACGCTAGTACAGGCATGTATATTGCAAATTCTTCAGTTGTTATGCAGTTAGTTAGTTACAAGCGCTTCCCTGAGTCCAGATCAGCTAGCATTGCCTCCCACTACCCGAGATAAAGACACTACAGTACTATCTAGTGAAGTACAGATCCCCACCTTCCCGACTAGTAGCTGGTTTAACAAGGTACAAAGCACCCCCTTTATGCTGGCAGTCTCTTTTATGTGGACAGTGTTATATGCTTGCCGTAGTCCTTGCTGCAGTCATGATCATATTCCACCGTTTGCTCTGGTAGGAGTAGTAGTAGTGGGGCGCCGGGTTAGCCAGTGGGTTGTGGATCTTTGATGTGCCCATTCGCTTGCAGCCTTGTGGATGTTGTCCGCCCGTTCTGCTTTGCAGCTTGGTTGGTATTGGCGCTGTGGGTCTCAGTGCCGATAAAAGGGTAAGGCATCTTTTCCGCTTGTGGATCACATGGGTCTCTGCATTTTCGGGTGCCCCCTGTGGATGTATTGCAGCCCAGGTGTAGGTAGGACGTTAGTTGGCGGTGCATTCCCACCAGGGGTGGCTGTGAGTGATGAGCCTTCCTGTGCTTGGTAGCTGTAGTGGAGGCTTGTTGCTTGCCACAGCAGATTACAGACCAGCTGGTTCCCGGAGGACGCATGGCTCCACTCTGGCTCGGAGAGAAGGTATGCTCTCCCTCTGGCCTCTGTGCTTCTGTCAGTCGCCATTTTAGGTGAGGCGTTTGGGCCACGAGGCTGGGTGGCAATGTAGCGGTGGTTTGCCATAGGGACCGGGATGACCCCCACCGGCCCAAGGGGGGGGGGGGATGGGGCAGCGGAGCGCCGACCGGAGAACTGGGAGAGCGGCCGTCTCACCCCAGCTCAAGCCTTCCTAGGCCGCAGACCTCAATCAGGTTACTTTGAATCCGGATCGGAACTTGAGGGGTATCCCCGTGTTCAGCGTCAGCTAGTGAGTACTGTGGGTCCAAAGTTAGGGCTGTAGCTGTGATCGGATCGCCGTTAGCACCGATATTCCGGTTCTGGTGCAGGAGCTCAGACGGCATGCGTCTGATCCGGTCGGAGGTCAGGCCCCGCCCCCCTACATGCGTTTTTTTTTTGTGTGCAAATTATAGGGCTATAAGTACAAGCAGGAAATTGCTGTCTCAAAATATATATTTTAAAAATGTATCAATAGTGACATTGTAACATTATCTATCATAAATCTCTGAATCACACCTCACATGTACATTTACTTGTTTTTTAAAGTAGACAACCCAGGGTATTCAATATGGGATATGTTCAGTCTCTTTTAGTAGCCACTTAGTCACAAACACTGGGCAAAGTTAGCATTTATGTTTGTTTGTTTGTTTGTGTGTTTAAAAATGCAAAAAACAATTGTGAACGCTAACTTTGGCAAGTGTTTGTGGCTATTAAAAAGACTGAACATACCCCATTTGCAATACCTTTGGTTGTCTTCTTTTGCAAATGGTATGCCATCATGGGCATAGAGCTAGGTAAATGGTATGCCATCATACCATACGCTCTCAAAGGCAACATAACCAATCCTGCAAATTTCAAAAAATAAAAAAAGGAAAATGAAGCCTTATATTTGACCCTAAAAACAGGCGGGTAGGTGCAGCGCTTCAGTAATCCTTGACAAGGTATATGTGGAGAGAACAAGAGAAGGAATAATAGTGTAGGATTTAAAACTGTAGTGGTAATAAATAAAATAAAATATGTGCACTCACACTTTCCTGGAGCTTCAATACAGCTCCAGTGTATGCGCCTGGGTGGAATAATCCCCGCCTATGGATCAAGTGCAGAGGCAATTCTTCAAGTAATAGATGTGGTAGGGGGTATCCTCATAAAAAAAAATAAAAAAAATCGTATATGGTGAAGTATGTAGAGCTATGAAGCAAGGGTAGGTAAAAACTATAAAATGTGCACTCTCGTGTAATGGAGCTGTAAAACCTGGATCCTCTGATAGCGCTTGAAGTGGTATGATCCCCACTCAAGGATATAGGTGTAAAAGCAAATTCTTCCCTCCGTGTATATGTGGAGATAAACAAACATAACCACAATAGTGTACACCGTAAAAAAGGAGTGTAAGCAGAAATAAATAATTTAAGCCTACTCACATGCTAATGAGCAAGTTCCGGTTTGCTCAATCCAAAGCGCTTGGGTGGTATGATCCCCACCTGAGATATAGCTCCAAACAATCCGACAGCAGCAAACTATGGTCCAATTAAAAAAGTACTTTAATGTTAAAAAAAATATAATAAAAGAAATACAATATATAATAAAATAGTGATAAAAAAGTTATCAACAATACATTGCTGTCGGATTGTTTGGAGCTATTTCTCAGGTGGGGATCATACCACCCAAGCGCTTTGGATTGAGGTGTCCTGATGAAAGCTCCCCAGTGGAGCTGAAACATCAAATTTTTCTTCCGCACTAAATGGAGAAGTTATCTTCTGGAAAACCTTGAGTGCCGGTATTTTCACTTTGTTTATGATTAAGCCACCAGAGCACCAGGTACTATTTTTCTTTTTTTTTTTTTTTGTTGGAGTGCAGGGGTATTTTGTATTTTATTTATATATATATATATATATATATATATATATATATATATATATATATATATATATATATATATATTTATTTTTTTACATTGACTGCTTTTTTCAAACTTTATTTTATCTTTTTTTTTCACCAGCAGGGGGACTGTCTGTCAGGCAGATTCACGGACGCCTATTGTGGCCATGTGACCGCTCTTTCAGAGCGCTCACATGGCCGCGGGAGCCTAATTCGCCGAGGGGGGACTGTCTGGGCTGTCAGGCAGTCCCCCCCAGACCAGGAGTAACGGCGATTGCCGACGAGGGAACAGAGGCGAATGGGTAAGTAAATATTTCCGTTATGACGGTACAGGACCCTCAATGGGATGTTTCCGATGACGGTCCTGAACCGTCAACGGTCCTTAAGTGGTTAAACAAAAAAAATATGCCATGGACTGTCAGTTAAAAAAAGATGACGGATAATAAATGGTTTAATATGGAAAATTGTTTCGTATTTACCGTAATTTTCTTTTCCTGATTATTGTACATAGCAGCATTTACTAATGGTTAATTCCTCCCCTTGCAGCAGAAAGGACAGTAAATGGCTAATAGTTATAAAAAACATTATTAAGCAGCACAAACCTATTAATCCTTAGCCTCAATTGCCCAAACTTGGCCAGGCTGCAGCTCTCTCTTCTTCCAGGTATTGTCCCCTCTGCATTTGCCTCTTCAGCTCCTCTCCCAGGCAGCTATCCACACCTAGGCCAAGACTGTGATCAGGTATTGCTTTTAAAATTGCATTTGTAGCTCTCAGACCTAGCTCTCTTGTCCTGGGACACTGGGACCAAGCAGTCAGCCAACAGGTCCAAAAACTGTTACTGAATCTCTGGATAAATCAACCAGGGCACATACATCTAACACACAATACTTTATTTTGAAAAGGGCCACCTTGTCCTTAAGCATGTGGTGAAAAACATTTAAAATACAAATATACAGAAAATCGGAGAAAGAACAATTATAATAAATACATGAACTTATTTGGTAGCCCTAATTTGCATACCATCATTATGTAATTGTAAACATTTCTGTTCAGTCAGCAGAGGCCGCTGCAGAGTTATTAACCAACAATGTATAGTCACATGCACAAAAACAAACCAGCTAGATATGAGTTAAACACTCAGACCTATACTAGCTATATGAGTGGAGCGCTACACATTGAAATAAAGGGTACACACTTACCCTAAAATATTTAACTCAAATGATGAGTAGACACACATGAAAGGAAAACTAGAAAAAACAATATAGTGTAAATCTATTAAAAAATAGGTAGATAATGTATAGCACACGTGTGTCAACTCACATTGATAAGAGCCTCTAAAAGACGGGCTCAAATCACATCAGCAGTAGTGTCCATAGATGAAATCCTCAAGAAATGACACAAAAGTGAGAGAGAACTTTCTGGTGTAGTATGGTCTATACATGTAAATCGACTTTAAATTCAAATATTTTACTTCCCTTATTCAGAGCCACTGAAACCTGGCTCTGAGTATATTGGTTTGTGTGCCTATAGAGGGGGCACCTTCCCTTCATTAGCAGCAGGTAGTGGATAAAGCCAAGTATGACTTAGAAATATTTATTTTCAAATCAAACAATTACAAAAAAAAGTATATAAGTTTAGAAACCTACATAAATGGTAAGTGTAATTGTCCAAAATAAGGTTTGTAGTCCGAGATGCATTTCACCTGAAATTATGGGCTTTTTCCATCAGCATATAATTTCCATTCATTCTAGCTGCTTTTCCTATTCGTCCGTTTAGTCAGCGTTCCTCCAATTGGAAGCTGGGATGTAGAGAAGTCAGCTCTTCCACCTGTTTCTTGTTTGTATATAGTTAGGGCAATCGGAAGTGGCGTTCCATCACAAATCGCATCCATTCCGATTCCCTTTCCACCATTTTGTTAGTGGGCATATGCCTTTCTTACTTTGACCGGAAGTTTGTTACTAATGTGATCTAGTAATAGAAGGAAGGCCTATGTAAGCCACTGAAAGAACAGAAACCCTGGTACTTATACTAGTCTTTAATAAAGTCTAAATTCATAATGTACTTACATACTAAACAGAAATGGAGACAGGTGAACTCCTGTAGGGCTGTATTTCAAAGACAAATGGAAATTTGAACAACTGACAGCCTAAATTATTTAAACTGTAAGCCCGTATGCCCCATTCCCCATCACTATTGGAGCTCCATCAGACTCCTCCAAACGGTTGTGAAGGATAGAAAAAAGACTGCCTGAGGGGTAGAGGATATATCTATTTATACTAATTTCAGAGTTCAATTTCCTATAGTTTCTGCTGTGAGGGGAGGAGCTAACCCATAAGTACATGCTACCATGTAATGATCAGAAAAGCATTTATTTTGTAAAAAAAATTTTTTTTCTTCTTCTAGGGACCAGAGACCATTTGTGGATTATGGAGATACTGTGATGTATGGAATGCAGGCAGCTCCCAGCCACTGGATGCGTACACATTCTATATGGGGAAGGTAGGCCTCAAACATATGCATTTTGTAAATTGATCTGTGCTTTGTTTGCTGCAATTCAAGTTAACTTTTGTCAAAATGGTAAATTTTCTCAGGAAACTCTTTTAAAATGGGAAAAGGTAACCATGAAACAGCATTTTGTACTTGTTTTACTTAGTTGAACATATCTTTATGTGTTTGGGAAATTCACAGTAGATATAGTTCCTACTTCCGTATTATTGAAAACTATTGCTCTTCATTGTTATACATGCAGTTTTAATTAAGTAAATGTCTGAAGCGTCTCTAGCAAGTTGTATGAGTTTAATGAATTAAAGGCACCTAGACCACTTAAGCTAATTGAGAATCACATTACATTGCAGCTCTAAGTCTGCCAACAGTGGCTGTCTACCAGACAGCCACTGGTGGCGCTTCTGGAATCGAAACGGACCTTTGGTCCGTTATCTGACGCTGGACCTCCAGCATTAGATTTTCCCCATAGGAAAGCATTGAATTAGGTCTGACCCGCTGGCTGACGTCGATGGGGGAAAAGCGTGGGCAAGGCCTGACCCTACCCAGCGCCAAGGGACATCGGCTCTGGATTCAGGTAAGTGGCTGAAGGGGTTTTAACCCCATCAGCCCTGCTGGAGGGGGCGCGTGAGGGAGGAGGCTTCTTGGAAACCTATAGTGCCAGGAAAAAAGGCTTTGTTTTCCTGGCACTATAGGATCCCTTTAAGCTGCATTATGTTAAAAGGTATTTGTAATTGTCCTCTTGCAACATATGTAACATAGAAACATAGAATGTGACAGCAGATAAGAACCATTCGGCCCATCTAGTCTGCTCAATATTTCAAAATACTTTTAATTCGCCCCTGGCCTTATCTTAAGTCTAGGATCACCTTATGCCTATCCCACACATGCTTAAACTCCCTCACTGTGTTAACCTCTACCACTTCAGCTGGAAGGCTATTGAGTAAAGTAGGTAGTATCCTTAAATAATTTAACCGATTAGCATTTTTCATAAGGGCCTAGTGGGTCTTAGTTGCTGGCTTTTCATGCTGTGATAACATCATTGTCATCTATTGGCACCATTAGTTATAGACTGGAAAAGTTGGAGGCAGTTTGTTCTCCCCTGGTTTCTGCAAACCCAACTATTTCCAGTCACACAGCCATTGATGTCAGGCCCGGTAATTCTTTGGCATCAATTACAGTCCCTGAATGTATTAACCCCTCGCATATGGTCCCATCTCACCTTAAAAAGGACATTCTGGAAGGCAAGGACGTTAACCTGGTCTCACTGCTTATTGCCTCCCAGGATGTTCTTGAGAATAGGACTTTTGCATACGGGGATATTTCATTGCTTCCAAGGGCAAGAGACCCCCGTTTGAACAAAAAAACTGTCCATACCAGAATTTGTATTAGGTTTTGGCATTTATAGGGACGTCTACTGCTCGGTATATCCTGAGAAAAGAGAAGAGTTAGACGTGTATATGCACAAGATGGTGGATCTGGGGCACAAATACGGTGGTACTGCTTTTTATGATTACCACCTTCTCTGCAAAGGTGGCTGCAGCTCTGACTCGGACTCTGTTAAATTTCAGCATACATTGGAGCAAGCTGGACACTGAGTTATTCTGCAGATACTTTGCAGGCCTCAGACCCCCAGCTTGTGCAGTATGTGCATCTACAGCACATAGCATCAATTTTTGCCCTAATACGGCGGAAACTGAACAGGTCCACTCTGTCCCTAATTTTCAAAAACCTGCCAGAAGCCTGAATGATAAACTGGGTAGGGACATCGTGTTCCTAGGCAAATCACAGATTTGTAATAATTTTAGTGCGGGTAATTGTGGTTTTAGCTCCTGTAGGTTAATGCACTTATGTTCCCACTGTTTCAGGGCTCATTTAAAGACCATGTGCCCAAATAAAGCTTTCCCTAAACCGTATCATACTTGCGTGAACTTCACGTTATTGGCTACACTATTACAACACCCATCACACCATTTGGTTAATTACATTATCACTGGACTGTCTGAAGGGTTCCACACCAGTTTGGTACACTTGCCAACTGGTACACTAGAATGTGACCATTTACACGTTAGATGACCCACAGTTAGTACATACACTCATTATAACAGAGGTAGAACAAGGGTTTTTGTTGGGACCTTTCGTTTCCCCACCCTTCACATCTTGGAGAGCCAACCCCATAGGGGTTGTCACGGAAAAAACCTCACTCAAACCCAGACTGATAATTGACTTATCAGCACCACATTCCTCCACTACCCCCAGCCTTCATTCCCTCATACCTTCCGAAGAATTTTCATTACAGTATGCCACTATCGATAATGCCATAGGGGCCATTTTATCAGCTGGTACAGGGGCATGGCTAAGTAAAAATATACAAAAAATCTTTCACTGTATCACAATGAATTACAATTAGAATAAAGTGACTGTTCCTTTAAATGTGAATAAAGTGCTTAAGTGGATTGAAAGTGCATATAACCATGTATAAATACTTGACTTCCCCTTCTAGGTTAGGATTAACCCGAAGATCTCCTCAAATCTTCAATCAACGTATATATAACATATAGGGTGGATCCAGCTAGGGGAGACAACATGGAATATAGTGCAACACTGTGGAGCCCAATAGGGAAATCTATATGTGCCAATGGGTCACTCACACTAACGCGTTGAATTAATTGATAATATCTTTTAACTGATGCCAGCTGTTTTTAACTTCTGTGTAAGTAAACACATTTTTATACTGCACACTTGTTTAACAGTCGCTTTACTTGGTTACATTTTATTTTTACACATGACCGAGACCCATACTATCAAGAACCAAGAAGATATACATCTAAAGATCTCTGAATGCCTGTACTTTGAACACAAAGTGTGAGTGACCCATTGGCACATATAGATTTCCCTATTGGACTCCAGTGTTGCACTATATTCTATTTTGTCTCCCCTAGCTGGATATATGTTATATGTGCATGGCTAAGTAAAACGGACGTAGTAAATGCTTTCAAATTACTTCCCATTCACCCTTCCCTTTGGCATCTACACGGCATTAAATGGCAGGGGTGGTATTATTTTTTTCACACAACTTACTTTTGGCTCCAAGAGCAGCCCCAAAATTTTGGACACGTTTGTGGAATCTTTGTGTTGGTTCTTGCTTAATGTGTGTAGATGTCTATCAGTTTTTCACTACCTAGATGATTTCCTCACGATTGAAAACAACACACTCCTTCCAAGTAGCCTTCCATACATGTTGGCTCTGTTTGAATCCCTCACTATCCCAGTCTCTCCTCACAAAACTTTAGGTCCAGACACTAGCATGCAATTTCTGGGGATGCAATTGGACTCTATCCACATGCAAGCTAGTCTCCCACAAGATAAGATTGAGCGCACCCTGGCAAGTATTGAACACTATTTACAACAAGGTTATTGCAACCAGAATGAACTTCAATCGGTCCTGGGGTCGCTCAATTTTGCTGTGAGGATCATACCACAGCGTAGATCCTTTATTTCTCATTTACTATCTTTATTTCCACAATTCACCTCAGACACTTCATGTATCACTTAAGATAATCACGCAATTTACGTATGCGGCGGGTTTTTCTCACATCTTGGAACGGGCAAGCCATGTTTATACCCCCCCCTGACATTTCACCTACACTATGGACAGATGCCGCAGCGAACTCCGGTTTTGCGGCCATCTGGGGAGACCAATGGCTTTGGGGACCCTGGCCAACACACGTTAAATCCCTGCCCAGCTTCTCCGCTACCTCAGCTTTGTTTTGAGTTCTACCCGATCGTGGCAGATGCCATTGTCTGGGGTCCAAACTGGTCCGGTCACGCGGTCAGGTGTTACTCAGATAATTTAGCCACTTGCCACACTGTAAATAAAGGCCGGTCTTCATCTCTGGTCATCATGAGATTGTTGAGATGACTCACATGGGTAGCAGCCACTTGTCAATTCTTTATCACCTGTATCCACGTTCCAGGGTGCACATCTCAGCTGACCACTAGTCTCAGTTTCGTTTTCAGGCTTTCTTCCTGACACTACCCACCGCTTCCAGACTGGCTACTCCTGCCCCACCCTTTCAAGACATGCTAATGGATTGAATGCTTTGTTAAAGGGACACTCCAGGCACCCAAACCACTTCTGCCCATTGGAGTGGGCTGGGTGCCCACTCCCACTACTCTTAACCTTGCAAGTGTAATTATTGCAGTTTTTTATAAACTGCAATAATTACCTTGCAGGGGTTAACTCCACCTCTAGTGGCTGTCTACTAGGCAGCCACTTGAGGGAACTTCCTGACTCATAGCACAGATTATCTGTGCTAGAGCGTCGCTGGACGTCCTCACGCTGGGTGAGGACCTCCAGCGTCGCTCAATTCCCCATAGGAAAGCATTGAAAATCTTTTTCAATGCTTTCCTATGGGGAGCGCTAATGCGCATGCGCGGCATTGACACGCATGCGCATTAGGTCTCCCCGGCCGGTGGGCGGGATCAGTCTTGACCACCGGCCGACGGAGTCAGTAGTAGGAGCGGCCGGAGGAGGAGGCAGCGACGAAGGACATCGTCGCTGCCTCAGGTAAGTGACTGAAGGGGTTTTTACCCCTTCAGCAACTGGGGATTGGGGGGTGGGAGGGAGCGGGAACCTGCAGTGCCAGGAAAACGGAGGAAAATTTCCTTTAAATCCTGCACGTCACGTTTCTCACCTTGCACGTTCCGTCAACACTAGAAAATCTTACGATAGGGCTTTTAACATATTCACTAAATTTATAGCGGAATTTAACATTCATGACATGTTTGCGTTGGAAGCAATATTAGGGTTCACTTCTTTTTGCCACATTAACCTAAAATTATCATTTAATACAATAAAACTGTACCTTACGGGCATCCAGCACCACAATCTTATTTGACAACCCAACACGACAGGTTTCCTTTCATCATATCAGATAAAGACATTACTGAAAGGCATTAAAAAAAAATATACACACGTTCCCTCTCAAAGACTACCCATACACAACGTAATTTTCCACTCACTATCTGACTTACTAGATTCTGCTCCTTTCGAACCCAATACGGTGATCAAAACTGCCATATACTTAGCATTTTATGGGTTCCATGTCTCAATGAATTTACTACCCCAGACTACCTGAGAATTATTGACTTGCAGAGAAACACAGACTATTAAGTAAATCAAAAACCAGCCCTATAGGACATACTGTTAAAATTTCCTTGTACCCTACTATAAACAAATGGTGCCCGGTGCAAGTCTTGGACACTTATCTCATTACGGTCCAGAAACAACCACACCAACCCCTACTAGAACTGCACAAATACATACTTACAACAGCAAAATTCATGCTTTATGTTCGGCTGCTGTTAACTATGCTCGGTCTAGATTCCAATAATTTTTCAGGACACTCTTTTCGCAAAGGGCCAGCATCTGCAGCTTCCGCAAATCGCATACCTGCTCATATCATCAAGGCTATGGGGCGCTAGAAATCCTCCGCCTACACTCTTTACATACCAAATCCAGTTAAAGAATTAAGACAAGCTTTTTGTGACTCATCCAAATAAACTAAGTTTGTTACACAAATTATGTTTTATGGTATTTTCTTTTTGCCCACTTTTATTACAGGCCTACTGCTTTGTCGGTTCCGGCACACCACAACCGACTGGTGTAAAGTTATATATGTTATGGTTATAGTATGCTAGGTTTCTGTCTTTACTGCTATATAAAAGCAGTTACCCATCTGCAATAAAATAAATTAACACGAACAATATTAGGGACACTACTGGAAGTAAAAGCAGATCACTGAAAAAGGTAAAATAGAGAGCACACAGTCCAGAGGACTTTTCTCTTCCAAGGCAGTGGATGCCATCAGAGGATACACTGTTGTTCCTTTTACCCCAATCCCTGTCCTAAGCTGTAAGGTATGTGAACATGAATAGCAAAGTTTCCCAAGCCCCACTGGGCAGCCCGACAACTCTGCTGGCAGCCAAAGATCCAGAACAGCCCATGGCTCTCTGGAACTCCCAAGAAAGCCAGAGCCCTCCAGCTCCCATGCTACATCTCTCCAGCAGAGCTCCACCCAGGGTACCCCCAGAGTCCCCATTACACCTAACACCACACTGTCTTAAAGTGTTTAACTCCTCCCGTACTCCCGAGGCTCACTGCACAACGGCCATCAGCTTCAAACTGTGCACCCATCCCAAATGTGAAGGTTGTTTAGATCTCATGTACAACCTAGTAAGGAGGGGGGGTTTCATGGTGGCTCAAATCACATCCACTGCCCTGAAGTTACTGTGCCTTGACTAAAGCTCAGGATGGTTGGCTGCCCCAACTAGACACAGAAAGTCAAGACATTCATGGATAAGTACGCTTACAACTGTTGATCACTGGTAATAGAAACACTATAACTGGTAAGCAGATTGGCGAACCAAAGTTATAGCAGATTACATACCCCACCCTGTTCTTATATGCAGTATAAGGCCCATCCAGGGCAAAACAAGCTGTAACAGATGGCCAAAACTTGCGTAGCCATAGGTCCCACATCACTCTGATTTTGCAACTATACCAGTTAATGTTAATGATGTGGTATGGGTTTAGTGACCCTTTAGTTTTAACCTTGCAGTCTAAAACATTGCCGTTGCATAGATACAGCAATGTTGTTATTGCAGGGTTAAAGGGTCACTATAGGGTCAGGAACACAAACCTGGGCCCCTCATGTCTCCAAAATCTTACTTGTATTCAAGCCTGAAGCTGTAACTCTGCATGCTGTTTGCCTCATAAAAGCAAGCTATCTGCTGACATCATCAGAAGTGGTAGCCTGATCCAGTCACAATGCTTCCCCATAGGAGTGGCGGAGACTGGCAAAGAGGCAGATCAGGGGCAAAGCTAGCACAATTCAAACACAGCCCTGGCCTATCAGCATCTCCTCATAGAGATTCAATGAATCTCTATGAGGAAAGTTCAGTGTCTGCATGCAGAGGGAGGAGATACTGAATGTTTGGATGCATTTTAGGCAGCCATGACCCAGGGAGGATCTCTAACAGCCAACTGAGGAGTGGCCAGTAATAATATCACTAGGCTGTAATGTAAACACTGCATTTTCTCTGAAAAGACAGTATTTACAGCGAAAAGCCTGAAGGTAAAGATTCTACTCACCAGAACAAATTCAATAAGCTGTAGTTGTTCTGGTGACTATAGTGTCCCTTTAAATGCACGTGTGGCTGTCTTCCTGACAGCCACTAAAGGCACTTCCACTAAAAAACAGATTAAGACTTGCAATTCAGCTTAAAGGACCACTGTAGTGCCCTGATGGCGCCCCCACCCTCAGGGTCCCACTCCCGTGGCGCTAATCCCGTACTTTTTTTCCAGCGCCGGGACTCTCCTCCCTCTTCTGATGTCATTGGCTGAATGCGCATGCGCGGCAAGAGCCGCGCGCGCATTCAGCCAGTCCATAGGAAAGCATTCTCAATGAAAAATCACGGTGAGAAGCGCGGAAGCGCCTCTAGCGGCTGTCAATGAGGTGAAGTGGTCTGGGTGCCTATAGTGGTCCTTTAATGTTGCTCATAGAAAAGATTTGATTGGTGCAGAAGCATTGGCTTGGCTGAGATCATCAGCTGTTACTAAAATTTTGTATAATCACTCAATCTTCGTTTCTTTATTAAAAAAAAAATAAAAAAAAAATAATAAATACATTTCATGTTCTCATTTTTGTGTGTATTATTTTGTAATGCATCGCTTGACTTACTACTGCTCTTTGTGCATAGCCATTATTTAGTCTTTGTGAGACGTTATCCAGCCATGCCTAAGTCAGTGCGTTCAGATCATGTTTTTTGGTTCTTGCTCTTGACATTAAGATTTGTGAATACGCTACTTCTCAATTACCAGCATAATATTTGGTCACTAGATGTTGTTTCTGACAAGAGACTCTTACTATGCTGACCCCCATAGAGCAGGGGTAAGGCATAATATGCATTGAAAAGATATATATTTACTTAAATGAACTCCTTACAAGTGATACTATTATATTGTAGTATTTTTTATTTTTTTAATTCTTTATTTTTGTGTGCTAACATAAACACAGCAACTCACTATGCCACAATAGCATTTGCAAGTCGTAAAGTATTACAGCAATTCACAGGTATGGCATTTAAATACTAGCACTTTTTTTTTGTAAATTGAGAGGTAAACAGGCAATACGTAAACGTTGAATGTTTAAACACAGAAGTTAAAGAAAAGCATATATACAAATCGTAATGGGTAAGAAAATTAGTAAAATAATAGTAGTAAGGGCAGCTATCATAATGCTCAAGTACAGTGTAGGTGGATGGGAACATCTGAACCCGGGTAGAAAGTCGTGCTGTTAACGCTAGTGTTGCTGTGCCCTGTCTGGGAGAGTGAGGAAGAGGGTAGATGGCATGTCAAGCATGTTAGTAAAACAGGCGTAAGTGTTGCCGGATGGTCTTTGGCAGTGGAACAACTGCATGAGAAGCTTTGTGTGTTTATATGACATAAGCAGGCTGACGTTTAACTGGGCTATGACGTCCGGGGATCGGTCAGCTAGGCTATTAATGTAGTGAGAGATATTTACAGTATGCTTGTGAGAAGCGTTGGCCTAGGACGGGATAAGCAATAACCAGATTATGGCGTGTAAGGATTGGGCCTGCAGTGTTAAGTGCATGAGGTACCTCCGGCCTCCCAAGCAAGGGGGTAGTGTGAGATGTGTGGTGGCAGGCTGTCCTACAGCTAGGACAAATATAAGGGAACATAACCATCGCTAGGTATGCAGCGTATAAAAACTACATATGCACTTAATAAGTCCCGCTCTCACCCGGACGGGCGCTGGTACAATAATAATAATACAAATAAAAATAAAAGGAGCTGCAAGCCGTCCCCTGACGCCATCCGCTCGCTTAGGTAGATAGGTCAGTCTGTGGCTCAGCGTGGTGGGTGTCGTGTTTGGGAGCACCGGGTGCTGTTAGCCAACTGTCCTGAGGTGCTATATATATGATAGGGCAGTAATTGCCCTGGTAGTGGTCGTCCATAGGCAGTCACATAAACCTTCGGGACCAGGAACATAAGAGTCTCGGAAATGCAGGTAGTTGTTCAGGCTAAAGTTCCTGTGGGTATGGGCCGGAGCCCTGGGTTATGGGACCTTCAGTCTTCATTGAAGTTCAGGTTGTGGCCGCATCTGCCGGTAAGTCCGATGGCCGCCTGGGGACAAATTCCGGGGCGTTAGCTGTTGTCCAGCGTGGAGGTTGTTGGAGACTCGTCGGAGGCTTAGACAAGTTAGGCATGTCCAGGGGTAAGCCTAGATGCCTCAGGGCCATCGTTGCTTCCTGCAGGGACCTAATGGTGTGCGTGGATTCGCCTTTGTTAACCTGCAGGGTGTGCGCAGGGCCCCAGCGGTACTTCACGTGGTGTGTGCGCAAGTGGGCAGTAAATGGCCGCAGGGCTCTCCTCCAAGCCAGGGTGGCCCCAGAGAGATCCGCATAGAACTCAAGGTTCATGCCCTCAAAAAGGTAAGTTGGGTGTTCTCTGGCAGCTGTCTGGACTGCGGTTCTGTCCCTCTGGGTTTGGAATTGAAGGATCACATCTTTAGTAGCTGTGGTCGGGGCTGTTGCAGGCTTTGGGATGCGGAATAAGCCTTCCAGCGTCACTGCCTTAGCAGACTTCGGGGTCAGCAGTGCTGTGAGGAGCCTGCGTGCGAAGTGGGGCAGTTCAGCATCAGGTATATCATCCTTAACGCCTCTGATCTTCAAGTGTTTCAGGCGGCGGTTGTTTTCCATCGTGGCGAGTTTCAGCTCGGTCTTTTTGTTTTGCTGTTTAAGCTCTGTAATAGCCTGCTGCAGCTCCTTAATTTGGCCGCCGTGGGTTTCTATGGGTGTGTCCACCATCCTTAGCCTGCCGTCCAGGCCCTGCAAGGCCTCCCTGAGTGATGCCACATCGGCCGAGATTTTTTGGTGGTGTTCCGCCATCAGATCTCTGATTGCCTCCATGCTTACCGGCGTGGGTTTTACCGCGGTTGGCTGTCTCCGATCCGGTGGCTGATGTGGCCGGGCCCCTATGCTTTGGGGTCCCTACGGGGATAGATTAACCCATTAATAAGGGTTGAAAACGCCGTTTTTGGTTGTAGTGGCCTGGAGCTCTTCAGCCATGCGACCATTCGCTTCAGTAGTCAAGCGCCGCCCCCCCATATTGTAGTATTTTTATTAAAATTTGCTGAAGTTGCACAAAACTAAGATGTAGAAGATAACACATTGGTTAATACTTTTGTTCTCAAGGACCCCAGAAAATTGTGTATATATACGCAGTCACCACTAGGTGGTACTAGTCATACAATATTTCTTTGACAAGTTTGCTTTAATAAACCTATATTCCTGGCTAATCATGGCAGCATCCCTTAGCAGTCACAGGACAGGGATTAATTAGATTAATTAATTAGACTGATAGGTATAAAGAGTCCCTCCTCCCCTTACACCACAGTCTTTTTTCCTGTCCTTAGCAAGTTCTACAGGACTTTTTTACTTTTATTTTATGGCCACCTTCCTGCGTTTGTCGTGGGTTCGTTCCAAATGAAGTTCAGCCTCTCTTCATTTGAAGGACCCAGTAAACAGCCTGCATGAGCAGGACTAACTGGGTCAGGTTCAGAGTAAGTACTGAACTGCTGCGTGGGATGTATGTTTAGTGTTCTGAGGGAGACACTGTTCTAAGCTTCCTGGGGTTGGTTATCCTTAAAAATTTCCCCTTGTTTCTGGAAGTGCCCCTAGTAATTGGGGTCGAAATCCCCGCACTTACCTTGTTGGCAGTGTTTTGGGGATCCATACTGCAGTCATCCTGATGGAGGGTGCTGTTGGGCTCTATTGGGTGTTGTTTCCTGCCTGTGTGCCCTGTATTGCCCCTGGGGGCTTATTGGGAGTTGCTGTCCTTGTGGGGGCTGTATTCGGGCGGATTTGCTGGTTTGCCGCGGTGTGCGTTCCAGCCGCGGAATAGCCGATCCCGGAAGTGCCTCGCGCCGGCCGCGTTCCATCGCTCCGCGCATGCGCGGACCGGGCGCAGAGGTATTTAAACAGGGGAATACTGACACTTGCCTGTCAGCTGTTCGGAACTTCTGATTTGCGGTCTGAATTTTCGCCAGTTCTCCTTCTTGCTGTCTCCTGGCTGCCTGGAGGGTGTTTTCTGCCGTTATGAGGTAGGATTGCCTGTTTTCATGGTTTTTGTTGGGGGCTTTGGGTTTGCTTACTTACCAGTTTGCCTTTTTGGGCTTATTAGGAATGTGTTTCTGATTTTGCATTTGTTCCTTTCATAGTATGGATTCTCCCTCTGCCTCTGCTAGATCCCTCTCTAGAAAACATAGGTGAGCCATTTATTTTGTTTGGTGGGGGGGGGGGTTGTTGTTAAAAGAGTGCCATACTGAGCCTGTAATATATGTTATATATGGCTTTCTTTCAGCTCCAGCAAACAGTTGGATTCTCCAGCAAGAAGAGACAAGACCAACAGATGCATCAATTGTTCATCACCAGCTCCACCTGGAAGGAATCTCTGCAGGGAATGCTTGTCGGAAGCGGCTAATGTCCCCAGTAAGACTTCACCGCAGGACGACCTTAAACTTTGGATTTCCCGTGCAATTGCTGAGGGCTTTAAGTCTACCACGGGATGTGGTGGCCCTCCTAAGAGACGCAGAGTGGAACCTCAGTCTTCCAGCTCTGAGGAGGATCCTGACCTGTGGGAGGTCTTGAATGAGGGGGAGGAGGAAGCTGACTATGCCTCCAGGTCTCTGGACTCTAAATCTATAGATAGACTTATTACCCTCCTCAGAGACACTCTTAGCCTCACGGAAGAAAAATCTGAATTGAGAGAGGCTGACAGGTTTTTTGAGGACTTGAAACCTAATAGACCAACGTTCCCGGTACATTCCTCTATAAGGGACATGATCCTTCAGGAATGGAATAAGCCGGAGAGGAAGTCCACCTTGAAAAACAAATTCACGAGGACTTATCCTTATTCTGCCATGGACTGCTGCCTTTGGAATTCGGTTCCCAAGGTTGATGCTGCAGTGATCCATATGGCTAAAAAGACCACGCTTCCTATAGACTCCATGGCATACTTAAGAGAACCTATGGAAAAGCGTATGGATGGTGATCTAATTAAAGCCTATCTGGTGCTAGGCTCCGCCCTTCATCCGGCAGTGGCGCTGACCACTCTCTCCAGGGCTCGCTAATTTGGAGGAAGACATTGGTCAAGGTATCCGTAGAGAACATCTCCTGGAGAGTCTCAAGGATTTGAGCCTTGCTACTGAATTTTGCTCTGAAGCCTCCCTGGACATCACTCGACCTGAAAGGAGTGAACGCCATTCTAGACGTAAGGACATTCAAAATGGAATCCTTACAGACTATCCTAAAGTGCGTAAAAACGGGAGATTGGATGACCTCCATAGACTTAAAAGACGCCTACTACCAAATCCCTGTAAACCGCAATCACATGCAGTTCCTTCGGTTCTGGGCTTTAGGAAGACATTTTCAGTTCCGAGGGCTTCCGTTTGGCCTCAGCTTAGCGCCAAGGACTTTCTCGAAGGTCCTTGTCTCTTTAATTGCCGTCATAAGGATGAGAGGTATCGAGATATTCCATTACCTGGACGACATACTCATCATAGGGCCTTCACAAAGAATAGTGGAGCATCATACATTAATGGCAATGAACATCCTGCAAGATCACGGGTGGCTTCTCAATATAGAAAAAAGCTCCCTGATTCCATCTCAGACCATCGTGTTCCTCGGAGCGGTGATAAATACCATTTCTGCCCGTGTGTTTTTGTCTCCGGAGAGGGTCATGAAGATAAAAGACAAAGTCAAGAAGCTCCAGGTTCTCGGAAGGGCCTCGGCAAGGGAAGTCATGAGTCTCCTGGGTTCTTTAACGTCTACGATAGGTTTGGTGAAGTGGGCCCAATGGAAGTTTCGCCCTGTACAGAGTTGCTTCCTTCTCCAGTTCGACAGAGAAAAGACGGATTGGGAACAGAAGATATCTCTGCCACTGCCAGTAAGAAAATAGTTGAACTGGTGGAAGAACCTAGCAAAGGGCTTTCCCTTGGAAGAGCCTCCGTGGACCGTTATTACGACAGATGCCAGTTCTTCTGGTTGGGGTGCCCACCTCGATTCCTCGTGGACTCAGGGGAGGTGGACCCGAGAAGAAAGTCGGCTCCACTCGAACCTAAGAGAACTACAAGCTATTTCCAAGGCCATTCGGGTGTTCCTTCCAAAGATCAGGAGTTCCTGGGTGTTGATCAAGACGGACAACCGAGCGGTGGCCTCATATGTAAACAACCAGGGAGGCACAAGGAGCAAGCAGCTCTTGAAGGAACTAGCTCCTTTAATGGAAATGGCCATGACCTATCTCCAGGGACTGAAGGCTATCTATCTCCCAGGTTCAGAGAATGTAGCGGCGGATTTTCTCAGCAGAACAGAAATTCTCTCGGGAGAATGGAAACTTCACCAGTCAGTTTTTGCTTGGATCACCCATCGGTGGGGCATGCCCCAGATCGACCTGATGGCTTCGTTCAGGAATCGCCAGGTGGAGAATTACTACTCCCTCCACCCAGAGAGTCAGGCATTGGGCCAGGATGCTCTATCTCTTCCTTGGTCGTTCGATCTGGGGTATGCGTTCCCTCCCCTACCCATGATACCCAGGTTCCTGAGGAAAGTTTGGTCAGAAGGGAAGAAGGTTATTGCCGTAATCTCAATTTGGCCTCGAAGGCCGTGGTTTCCCCTATTGTCAATGTTGAGCCAGGAACAGCCTCGGCCCCTGCCTGTTCTGGAGGATCTGCTAACGCAGGGTCCAATATTCCATCCTCATCCGGAACGCCTCAAATTGGGGGTGTGGGTCTTGAAAAGGAAAGACTTCGACAATTAGGCCTTTCAGAAGCAGTGGTCAATACCCTCTTACACTCAAGGAAGGCTTCTACGTCCTCATGCTACCATAGAATCTGGGATGTGTTTCAAGAATGGGCTTCGGCCAAGCAAGTTGACTTCATACGCCCTCGCAACACTGAAATCTTGGAGTTCCTGCAAGAAGGTCTGGATAAGGGCCTTAGCATCAGCACTCTTAAAGTTCAATCTTCGGCCCTGTCAGCTTTGTGCAACACCTCTTGGTCATCAGACCCATTGATCTCCAGGTTCTTCAAGGCAGCTTTCAAGTTGAGACCGCCTTCGAGATCCACTACCCCTCCTTGGGACCTTCCGCTTGTTCTCGACTACCTGACTGAGGATCTATTCGTTCCTCTTGAGGATTTGGATGCTGTCCTCCTAACTTACAAAACATTGTTCTTAGTGGCAATTACTTCCGCTAGGAGAGTTTGAGATCAAGGCCTTCTCCACCTTGCCTTCTTGTCTACAATTCTACCACGATAGGGTGTGTCTGAAACCTAATCCAGCATTTCTTCCTAAAGTGGTCTCTCGTTTCCATCTATCTCAAGAGGTGGTCCTGCCATCCTTCTACCACAATCCTTCTTCACCAGAGGAGATCAAGTGGCAACGTTTGAATGTCATGAACTGCCTGTCTATGTACCTTGAACGTTCTGCTCCTTACAGGAAAACTCACCAGCTTTTCGTTTTGCCTTCAGGGGCCAGGAGAGGTGAGGCAGCCTCTCTATCTACGTTGAAACGTTGGATTGCTCTTGTAATCAGGAAGGCATATCTCAATAAAGATCGCTCTCCTCCACTGAAGATAAAGGCTCATTCAACCAGAGCATTGTCGACTTCATGGGCTAATTGGGCAGAGGTTCCATACGATGACATTTGCAAGGCAGCCACCTGGTCTTCCCCGATGACGTTCATGAAACACTACAAACTAGATGTGGATACTCCTTCCACCTCATTTGGGAAGAGTGTCTTGTCTACGGTTTCTTTGTACCGTTGATATTAAATTCAGTCATAGCATAATAATTTGTTCTGTGTATTTTATCGTAATTTTATTCCCACCCTATTTTCTGTGAGCTTGGGTATTACCCATAAGTGATGCTGCCATGATTAGCCAGGAATAGAGAAAATTTATGACAAACTTACCGTAATTTTCTTTTCCTGGCTATTTCTCATGGCAGCATCAGGGTTCCCGCCCATTTTTTGTTTTCAGCTTTATAATTGGACTGTGGTGTAAGGGGAGGAGGGACTCTTTATACCTATCAGTCTAATTAATTAACTAATCTAATTAATTCCTGTCCTGTGACTGCTATGGGAGGAGTTACCCATAAGTGATGCTGCCATGAGAAATAGCCAGGAAAATAAAATTACGGTAAGTTTGTCATAAATTTTCTCTATTTATATATGTATTGGTATAAATGTTTGTTTATGATAAGGGTGGCCAGATTTTGAAAATAAAAAAAACTGGCACCCATTAGCGATAAAAAAAACACAAAAAACCCACTAAAAACAAAAAATCCCCATAGAAATACATAAACACTAGAAGTTGTTAACCTATTCCTGGCCAGAAGTGGCTTTTACAGCTCATCTCTTTTCTGGTACTCAAATGAGTGTCTTTTCATGTACATTTTGTAAGAGCATGATCAGAATTCACACACACCCTAAGCCAGGGCAATCTTAACAGCATAGGTCCCAGGGCAAAGCAATGCACTGGAGTCCTGCCTAAGCAACCACTCTCAGGAATAAATATATAAATTATTGATAAAATTAAGCTTCTATTTCTTGGTACCTCCAACAAATACAATACATACACAAAGACTGCTGAATACATACATACTTGCAGACAGACCGACATACAGTGTGTGGTGTGTGCATGTAGGGGTTCAGTGTGGGTGTGTATATAGGGTTGCAGTGTGTGGAGGGGTGCTGTGTTTGGAGTGACTCACTGTGTGTGAGGGGTGCTGTGTGTCTCTAGAAGGGGATAAGGTCCCATTGTACAGCGCTACGGAATTTGTTGGCGCTATATAAATAATGTAGTAATAATAATAAGAAAGCAAATTTTATAAAATTAGGGGAAAAAGAAAACTTGATCTTACCCCCCCGGTCCCCATTCTCCCCTTCTCCTTACCTTTGGCCGTTGGAGGGGAGGACTTCTCAAGTCCTGGTGGTGGCGCGTGCAATTTAGCCTGCAGCTCCTCTGGCTGCAGTCTGACTACTTTCTCGTCCCGCTAGTACAGTGCTGTGTCGGAGCATTGCCATGGAAATGTGCAGAAACACTCCAACCTGCCTGCGCATGGGAGAAACGTTCTGCCTCCCAGGCCCTAGCTCCAGCCCTCTGTTGTGGCAAACTGCCTTTGGGGCAGTGAGGGAGATCTGTGATCTCCCTACCGGCCCGAGAAGGCAGATAACAGATCCTGCCCTGCATAGGGCTGGCAGGGTAGGTGAAAAAGGATCTCCCTTGTCGGCCTCTGACCATGGGGAAAGGCAAATCTCCAAAAACTAGAACATTTATGAGTTCCGAGAGAGTTTATCGGGGCGCTGGGACAAATCGTTGAAAACTGGGACATTTAGTCACCCTGTTTATGATGCAGTTTTACAATTTGATATAGTCTATGGTAAAATATGATGTAATTTCTAATGCCTATTAAACCCAAGATGAAAACTGTAGAAACAGATCAGTTAACAGTATGACGTAACATGAAAAATATCAGTTTAGATCTATTTAATAGGTTATGGAACAAGATATTGAAAACCGTATTATATATTGTGTGTGTGTGTGTGTGTGTGTGTGTGTGTGTGTGTGTGTGTGTGTATATATATATATATATATACACACACACACACACACACAAAGACCTCTCACTAGATAATTGCCTTTGTGCCAAATCTCCGTCCACAAATGTAACACTTTTCAGCAATTCCGTGTGTGTGTGTGTGTGTGTGTGTGTGTGTGTGTGTATATATATGTATAAAAGTATCTCATTTCCCCTAGGCATTCTTTAGTTTAAAAAAATAAATAAAAATTTGACCAGTAGCATACAACTTAAAATTTTAAGCTCTGAAATTTTATATATATATATATATGTATATATGTGTATATGTGTATATATATATGTGTATGTGTGCTCGGAATCTCTATTATGTTAATGGAATGTAGAGAAGGAGCAAAGTTGGTTGAGGTGTGCCTGTAAAAAAGAGGGCCCACAAAGAGAAATGTGTAAAGGAGGGTGTAGGTGGGTGGGGTCAACACAGCTTGAACGGCAAAGGTAAGTAGGGGGGTAGGGTTTATATAGGGTCATAACTCCTCCCACAAATTCAGGCCAATTGGCCTTCCAACTTGTGCTCGGAATCTCTATTATGTTCATGGAATGTAGAGAAGGAGCAAAGTAGAGTTTATTTCTAGTGGCCTAGTGTGCAGCCCCTACGTTGGGCGCCTGCAGCTTTGCATGGAGTCGCGGAATGTTCCCCATAGAGCTGCATTGATTCAATGCATCTCCATGAGTAGATGCTGATTGGCGCAGAGCAGACTTATGCAGAGCATGCGCAATAGCCTCACATTACTTTTCTATGGAAAAGCATTGGCTTGGATGAGCTTATCAAGACTGATGAACTCGGCCAGGGAGGTGGAATTATCCGCGGCGAGATCAGCGTGGGAAAAAGGTGAGTAAAAACACCCTTTTTCCATGTACTTTACTTTAGTACAGAAGAGGTAGGCACACTTCAAAAGTAAAAACAAAACCACAGAACACAAAGATAAGGGTGCTCACTCTAAAGCCTTATTTCTCAAAGCCCTAAACAAACAGTCAATAGTAATGAATGAGGAGCACAACCTTATAAATAAAACGTTCTTTATTAATAGGGTACAAAATTACAGGTATCACAAAATGTATACCCATAAGCCTTAGCATTGATAGAGCTATACATGTACAATAGATATATACAATGTATCCTAATCACAAATATGCATACTCCATACTTGAAAACTGTAGTATCATTCCAGATAGAGTCTAATCGATACCTGAAAACTGCCAAACAATTAATACATACCAGGAAAAAGAAATACCAGAGTGAGTGAGAAGAGGGAGAAAAATCAAATAAAAGCCCCCTTTATTAAGGAGCATATTGGGAAAGGAAAAGAACCCCTTTATATAACCAATAATAAATTAACAATGCAAAACACCTAAGTGTAATAGGTGGCCACCCACAATGACTGGGAACCTCCCAACCATAATAACGAGCCTATGGTTGTCGAGGAAACCAATATACAGTAGTTAATATGTATGTGTATGTGTGTATGTATTTATTTGTAGTTAGGGCAGTATTGCCGTGATGGTAAGGTAACGTAACATATAATTCGTAACCAACAAACATAGTTAAAAAAAAACACCAGTTGGTTGTGGTGTGCTGGAACCGACAGTGCAGTAGGCCTGTAATAAAGACTGCCCACCTTGGAGCAGGGACGTTTTATCCGCGAGGCAAACAAGGCATTTGCCCCCAAATGCCCAGGGCAAGTGCCTTGTTAGCCTTGCGGCTAACTGACAAGGCAGGCTGCTGGGCGGGCGGCCCGCAGAGTGAGGCTGGGAGCCGGAATATGACGTCATATTCTGGGTGGCGTGCAAGGGAGCTGAGCAGACCGCTCAGAGGAAGTGCTCCCTCGTCAGCTGCCCGCCAGCGCCACCCACCCAGCAGCCACTGGACCCCAAGAGAGCGAGGAAACCCCCCCTCCCAACATCCCCAAAGGTAAGGAGGCTGGGGTGGTTAAATAAAAATATATTTTTTTTTATGTGAGTGTGTGTCTATTAGCGAGTGTGTGTTTCTGTTAGCGAGTGTATGCATATCTGTCAGTGAATGTGTAATTAGAAGGCGGGGGAAGGGTTGGGTGGGAGTGGCGCGGGAGGGGGGATACACCACTGCCTTGGAGGGTAATGTGAATAAGGGGAGTGGTAGGAAGGGTGATTCGCCAGACCAACAACGGTGAAGTGGGAGAGGATTGGCAGCCCTTTTAAAGGGGATTCAAACCCCTCCCACAACTACAGGCCCAGCCTTAAATTTGTAGTCTGTGCAATATTGTTGTGATGGTAAGGTAACATAACATGTAATTCATAACCAACAAACCTAGTTAAAATAACACCAGTCGGTTGTGCTGTGTCAGAACCGACAATGCAGTAGGCCTGTAATAAAGAAGGCAAAAACAAGTGTGCCATACAAAACGTATTCATATTGCAAAAGATCAATTATTTGGACAAATCACGAAAAGCTTGCCGTAACTCTTTAACTGGGTTTGGTATGTAGAGTATAGGCAGAAGATTCCCAGCGTCACATAGTTTTGATCATATGAGCTGGAATGTGGTTGGAGGAAGCGGATGATGCCGCCCCTACGCGGAAGGAATGTACTGAGAAATGGTTTTCCTTTAGGCCGAGTCTAGTTAACAGCAAACGGACATAGAGCATAAATTTAGCAGTAGTGAGAATTGTGGTTGGTGTGGTTGTTTATGGAAAGTGTTAAAATAGGTGTCTAAAACCTTAACGGGGCACCATTTGTTATAGGTAGGGTAAAGAGGTATGTTGACCGTGTGTCCCATCTGGCTAGTTTTAGAGTGATGAAGTGACAGCACGTAATGATCTAAGGATTTGTTGATATTGGATATTTTTTTTATTTATTTTTTATTTGCATTTTATTATATCAACAGATATGTGCATACAGGGTGTAGCAAGGGTTGTTACAAGTAGCAACAAATGTCACATTTCGTTACGTATTGCAAAGTACATGTCGTTGTTCTTGATATCTTGTTGATGTGTTTAACAATGTAAGTATGATGGGGGAGGGGGAAAAAAAAGGGTTCAGGAGAGGCAGTGTCATTCCACTAGAAGTTTGCGGGTGTGTTACTCAGCTGTTATGCTGTGTGAAGGTACAGTTTATGATTATTTTGCTCAGATACCTGTCGTAGGTACAATTCTTCATCACCTTACATGGGTGCAACCTATACGCATTTGTTGTTACATACATTATTTGTCATTTGGATGGTCTCAGCTGTCGGAGTGGCCCATTCGCCCTATAAATTTGTGAGGCTATTCTATAGTACGGTGGTGTAGGGAATCATCCCTGTGTGGTTGCCATATACTTTTCCCAGAGTTCCCAGGCTGCCCTTATAAATGTTTTTGGTGGTTTGTTTTTCCGCGCCATTATTTCATAACGTTTAGTCAGCTGAATCGCTGTAATGCATTCTACTGTTTTCGGTGGGTTCGGGTCGCGCCAATGTCTGCTTATTGTTTGGAGGGCCGCTACTATTATGTGGTATATAAGGTATGTTTGGGTTCTATGTAGATCTTTTGGGAATAGTTGTAGTAAGTAAATTTCGTGAGACTGCTGGAGATTAACTCCTGTGCTCTTCCGTATGAGAGTTGTTATATCTGACCAGTATTGCTTCAGTACCGGGCATGACCACCAGATGTGTAGCATAGACCCTTTGTCGTTTAAGCATCGCCAGCATGTGTCTGGTATGCAGGGGTTGCCTTTCCGAAGTCGTACCGGTACCATGTACCATCTACACAAGATCTTTCGTGTGATCTCCATGTGGGAGGCGCATAATGAGAGATTCTTATGAGCCCGAAACACTGTAGCCCATTGACTCTCAGTGAGTTGGGATCGCATGTCCCGGTCCCAAGCTTTTGTGAACGTGTGGATTGGGGGTCCTGCATTGATGCTATAACTAGCATAGGCCAGAGATATCAATTTCTTGCGTGGTTTTAGATTAAGGCTTATTTGTTCCACCTCCGTCAGCTGTAGACCATTTACAGGGTTATACGAGCAGATCTTTTGTGTTTTAAACCATGACATAATCTGCATGTATGAAAAGAATGCCTTGTTGGGTACCCCATATTGTGTTTGGAGTTCAGCAAATGATTTTAATGCTGGGCATTGGCATAAGTGTAAAAGGTGTGTGACGTTGTGGGTACACCACGACCTGAAGTTGAAACCCGGTATAGTTAGGGCTAATGTTTCCAGGGGCATTGCTAACGAGGTACCCCCTTTCGCTATATTTGTGTCCCCAAACTGGTCCCAAATTTGCAGTGTGAGTTTTGTTGTGGGGAGGATGTCCTTGAATCTTGGGCGCAGTTTTCTAGAGATCCAGGCTAGAGTCGCTATGGTAAAGTAATTTGTGTAGAATGCTTCTAGGAGCACCCATTGCGGGGAGTTGGGGTGGCCACTGACGGCCAGCACCTGGCCCAGGATAGACGCTTTGTAGTAGTTGGTAATATTTGGTAGGCCCATGCCTCCCATTGGGAATGGTTTATATAGAGTGGATTTCGCGATCCTAGGTCTAGTGTCGTTCCATATGAACGAATTGATCACCTTCTGTAGGTCACATAGAAAGCTGTTGGGGACTGCTAGAGGGATAGTCCTAAACAGGTATTGTATTCTTGGGAGGAGTAGCATTTTTGCTGCTGCTATCCTGCCCACCCAAGAGATAAATTTCCCCTTCCAGCTATGTATGAGGGTTTAGAGCTCTGTTAGAAGCGGCGTGTAGTTTGTTTTATGGATGCCTGCTAAAGTCTTTGTCAGGGCTACCCCTAGAAACTTGAGATGGTCTGTGCGCCATTCATATGCGAACGATTCTTTAAGGAGGGTCATCTCTGATTGTAGAATGTTTATTCCCATAGCTTGTGTCTTAGATATGTTTAATTTGTAATATGAGCAATTTCCATATTGGTGAATCAGTTGGTGTAGCCTGGTTAATGAGCCCTGTGGGTTTTGTAGTGTAAGGAGGACGTCATCTGCTAATAGTGTGAGTTTGTATTCTTTTTTTTTACTTTGATGCCATGTATTTTGGAATCATTCCTAATTAATTGTGTAAGGGGTTCTAGAGCTAATATGTACAATATCGGGGATAGGTGGGCAACCCTGACGAGAACCATTGGTTATTTTAAAGCCGTTCCAGGAAAAGCCCCCTTCACCACCTGGGCCGAGGGATAGGAGTATAGCGGGTGTATGAGCGTGGTGAATTGTGAGGAGAATCCAAATCTCCCTAGGACTGCGTAGAGGAAGGGGCAGTGTAGGCGATCAAAAGCTTTTTTCAGCATCTAGCGATACTAATACACTTGGCGTACATCCCCCCCGCAGCCCACCCAACAAATCCAGCACCTTCCTCACTCCATCCGCCACCCTGGCGTCCACCCACAAACCCCAACTGGTCTGCATGTATTAGCGTAAGTATGATTGGAGCCAACCTGGTGGCGAATATTTTAGCTAATATTTTTGTGTCCGTGTTGAGGAGCGAGATCGGACGCAAGTTTTGGCTCTTGTTTGGTGGTTTCCCTGGTTTGGGAAGTGTCACTACATGTGCCATAAGCAATTCTTTTGGCATGATGCCAGCTGAAATGATGTGGTTATACGCTGGGGTCATGTGGGGGGCTAGAATCGTAGAAATTTTTTTTTGTAAATTTGTAAATTATCTGGTAAACAAATTCAGGCTGGAACTGCTGCAAAGCCATTGCCGCAGAGACATACTAGGAATGGCAGATGGATTACTGTAGGATCTGGTAGACTTGGAGTTGTGGATAAAAGGCATATTGCACAGTCTGTTGTTCTACATAATTCATTTTCTGCACTTTCAGAGTGTAGTGGTGTCCTGGAGATAGGCACTGAGGCTAGTGGTGTTGTGCAGAGAGGCACTGAGGCTAGTGGTGTTGTGCAGAGAGGCACTGAGGCTAGTGGTGTTGTGCAGAGAGGCACTGAGGCTAGTGGTGTTGTGCAGAGAGGCACTGAGGCTAGTGGTGTTGTGCAGAGAGGCACTGAGGCTAGTGGTGTTGTGCAGAGAGGCACTGAGGCTAGTGGTGTTGTGCAGAGAGGCACTGAGGCTAGTGGTGTTGTGCAGAGAGGCACTGAGGCTAGTGGTGTTGTGCAGAGAGGCACTGAGGCTAGTGGTGTTGTGCAGAGAGGCACTGAGGCTAGTGGTGTTGTGCAGAGAGGCACTGAGGCTAGTGGTGTTGTGCAGAGAGGCACTGAGGCTAGTGGTGTTGTGCAGAGAGGCTTGAAGACTATGGTGAGGCCTAATAGAAAGCAGTTGTTGTTGGGGGATTCCATCATAAGAGGTGTGGAGATGGACAATGGTGGTCTTGTGAGGTGTCTTCCCGGAGCTACTGCTCACAGAGACAGGAGACGTATCTGTAATATTGTTAAGCAAGCAAAGCAGGAAGGGGAATTGGATGTACTTGTCCATTTAGGGACAAATGACTTGGCTTGCAATGAGGTTTCAGAGGTTAAGGAAGTTTTTAGTGTTTTTGCCAATGATATACGGCAGGTTGCTTCCACACTGTCATTCTCTGAAGTTCTGCCTGTGCATAACACTCAGAACGACAGGCGGATGCGTATTAGGGACTTTAACTTGTGGCTTGGTGAATGGTGTCGGGAGCAAGGATTTGGCTTTATTGCTCATGGTAGCTCTGTTTGGAATGGAAATAAACTGTACAAAAAAGATGGTTTGCATCTTTCTCAAAAGGGAACAAATGTTCTCAGTGAGCAGTTCAGAGGTTTTGCTAGGATGTTTTTAAACTAGGAGGGGGGGGCAAAAGGGTGATAAAACATCAATCCAATTGTCCCCCAAAACAAGGACAGAAGGTGCCTGTAGCAAGTGTGTTAAAAAATGCTAAGCTTAGAGTCATGTCTACAAATGCTCGCAGTTTAGGGAATAAGATCCATGAACTTGTGGCAATAATGGCAACTGATAGTGTAGATTTAGTCGCTGTTACCGAGACATGGTATAATGAGAAAAATGACTGGGACATAGCAATACCAGGGTACTCTTTATATAGAAAAGACAGGGAAGGCAAGAAAGGGGGAGGGGTGGCCCTGTATGTAAAGGATAGCATAAAATCTAGCCTAATAAAGGTTAGTGAGGCGAACATAGAGTCCGTTTGGGTTACGTTAGAATTTGGTAATCACACAGTAACTCGTGTAGGTGTGATTTATAGGCCCCCAGGACAAATTGAAGAGTTAGATAATTTACTAGTTGAAGAAATAGCTAAAATGACAATGAAGGGGGAAGTTATCATCATGGGTGACTTTAATCTTCCTGATGTGAATTGGAAAACAAAAATAGCTACTTGTGCCAGGAGCACACATATTCTAAACTCCCTACTGGGATTGTCTCTAAAACAAGTCGTTGAGGAGCCAACTCGTAAAGAGGCCATACTAGATTTAGTGTTAACAAATGGAGATTTGGTATCAGATATTACTGTAGGTGAAAGTTTAGGATCCAGTGATCATCAGTCAGTGTGGTTTAATATAAGAACAGTGACTGAGTCACACCACACAAAAACAAAAGTTTTAGACTTTAGAAAAACAGACTTTTCTAAAATTAGAATATGTGTAAAGGAGTCATTATCAGACTGGAGCAATTTATATGGAGTCCAAAATAAATGGGATTATTTAAAAGTTGCACTACTGAAGGCAACAGAAAATTGCATTAGGCTTGTCAGTAAAAGCAAAAAATTCAAGAAACCACTGTGGTACTCCGCAGATGTGGCCAAAATAGTAAAAAACAAAAAGTTAGCATTTAGTAATTATAAAAAAAAACAGAGTGAGGAAGACAGAATGACCTATAAGATTAGGCAGAAAGAGGCTAAGCAAGTTATAAGAGCTTCCAAATCCCACACAGAAGAGAAAATAGCACAGTCAGTAAAAAAGGGGGACAAAACTTTTTTTAGATACATAAATGAGAAAAGAAAAGTAAAACAAGGATTAGTTAGATTAAAAAAAAAGAAGGAAGGTATGTAGATGAGGATAAAGGTCTAGCTGACTGCCTCAATGAATATTTTTGTTCGGTATTTACAGATGAAAATGAAGGAAAGGGACCTCTGTTAACAAAAAGGATAAATGAGTCATTTATTACACGTGAGTTTACAGAGGAAGAGGTTCTATTTCAACTGTCAAAAGTAAAGACAAATAAGTCAATGGGACCTGATGGAATACACCCAAAGCTATTAAAAGAGCTTAGTGGTGTACTAGCAAAACCATTAACAGATTTATTTAACCAATCATTGATAACAGGAGTAGTCCCAGAAGATTGGAAGTTAGCGAATGTTGTGCCCATTCACAAGAAAGGTAATAGGGAGGAGTCGGGCAACTATAGGCCAGTAAGCCTTACTTCAGTAGTGGGGAAAGTGATGGAAACCATGTTAAAGGATAGGATTGTTGAACATCTAAAAACACATGGATTTCAAGACCAGAGACAACATGGGTTTACTTCAGGGAGATCATGCCAAACTAATCTTATTGATTTTTTTGATTGGGTAACTAAAATTATAGATCAGGATGGTGCAGTAGACATTGCTTACTTAGATTTCAGTGAGGCTTTTGACACTGTTGCACATAGAAGGCTTATCAATAAACTACAATCTTTGAGTTTGGATTCGAATATTGTTGAATGGGTAAGGCAGTGGCTGAGTGACAGGCAACAGAGGGTTGTAGTCAATGGAGTATATTCGAAGCTTGGGCTTGTCACCAGTGGGGTACCTCAGGGATCTGTACTTGGACCCATTCTCTTTAATATTTTTATTAGTGATATTGCAGAAGGTCTTGATGGTAAGGTGTGTCTTTTTGCGGATGATACTAAGATATGTAACAGGGTTGATGTTCCAGGAGGGATAAGCCAAATGGAAAATGATTTAGGTAAACTAGAAAAATGGTCAGAGTTGTGGCAACTGACATTTAATGTGGATAAGTGCAAGATAATGCATCTTGGACGTAAAAACCCAAGGGTAGAGTACAAAATATTTGATAGAGTCCTAACCTCAACATCTGAGGAAAGGGATTTAGGGGTGATTATTTCTGATGACTTAAAGGTAGGCAGACAATGTAATAGAGCAGCAGGAAATGCTAGCAGAATGCTTGGTTGTATAGGGAGAGGTATTAGCAGTAGAAAGAGGGAAGTGCTCATGCCATTGTACAGAACACTGGTGAGACCTCACTTGGAGTACTGTACACAGTACTGGAGACCGTATCTTCAGAAGGATATTGATACCTTAGAGAGAGTTCAAAGAAGGGCTACTAAACTGGTTCATGGATTGCAGGATAAAACTTACCAGGAAAGGTTGAAGGATCTTAACATGTATAGCTTGGAGGAAAGACGAGACAGGGGGGATATGATAGAAACATTTAAATACATAAAGGGAATCAACACAGTAAAGGAGGAGACTATATTTAAAAGAAGAAAAACTACCACAACAAGAGGACATAGTCTTAAATTAGAGGGACAAAGGTTTAAAAATAATACCAGGAAGTATTACTTTACTGAGAGGGTAGTGGATGCATGGAATAGCCTTCCAGCTGAAGTGGTAGAGGTTAACACAGTAAAGGAGTTTAAGCATGCGTGGGATAGGCATAAGGCTATCCTAACTATAAGATAAGGCCAGGGACTAATGAAAGTATTTAGAAAACTGGGCAGACTAGATGGGCCGAATGGTTCTTATCTGCCGTCACATTCTATGTTTCTATGTTTCTATGTAAAATGTTTTGTAGTAATAATTTGTTAGGCCATCCGGTTCCGGAGATTTCCCAGAGGGTAAGGATGCTATTGTTTGTAATATTTCTTGGGTGGTTATGGGTGCTTGTATTATGTCTTTTTGTTGCAACGTCAGTGATGGCAGATTTGCGAGGTCTAGAAAATTATCAATTTCCATTTCTGTGAGTTGGTGGGTTTTGCTATCTTGTTTTAAATTATATAAATTGTGATAGAATTTGGCCATTTCGTCATTAATGTCTTGTGGGTTGTAAATTCTTTCCCCCTTGTTGGAAAATAGATAGGGAATTTTGGATTGGGCTTGTTTTTTCCTTAGCAATGCAGCCAGAGCTCTCCCCGCTTTATTAACTTGGGAGTATTGTCTCGTTTTTAGGCGTTGCATTGTATAGGACGTTTTGGCTAAGTGAATATCGTTTAGGCGTTGTGTAGCAGTCGCTATTGTCGTGATGAGGGATGCGTCTGGGTTGGTCGCGTGCGCGGCTGTGGCATCTCTGATTGTGCGCAGCAGAGTCAGATATTCTCTATTGGATGTGCGTTTGACGTATGAGGCCCTGCTTATTATAAGTCCTCTTATGGTCGGTTTGTGTGCTTGCCATAATGAAGTGGGTGAGATGCCTGGGGTATCATTAGTCTGAAAGTATTGTTCCAGGTGTTGTGTAATCTGTGAGAGGAAGGCAGGATCGTGTAGTAGGGAGTCATTTAGGCGCCAGGGCGCCCGTCCTCTATAGGGGAAGGAGCCTCTTATTGTGATTGTGAGTGGCGCGTGGTCAGACCACACTATGTCACCAATTTCGCACTGAGTAATTCTCGATGTCTGTAACCCCGATACTAGTATGTGGTATATTCTAGAGAATGTTTTGTGGACTTGTGAATAGTATGTAAACTCTTTTCCAGTTGGGTGTAGTGTACGCCACGCATCATGCAGGTTGTTTTCTGTCATTAGTTTGAGTTAGTTTGAGCACATGGTTTAGGTCTCCACAGATAACTGTTATTCCGGGCGTCGGGTTAGGGAGTTTGTTCAGAATTTTTTGTAGGAATTGTCTTTGGTTCGTGTTGGGGCTGTATATGCCTGCCAATACATATTCCGTATCGTTTATCATGCAGTGCAGTATTATGTATCTCCCTTGCGTGTCTTTTTTTATATGCAGTAGTTCAAACGTTATTGAGTTGTGTATTAGGAACGACACCCCCTTTGATTTGGAGGAGTGTGTGGTGTGGAATTGGGTTGGGTAATCTTGAAGTCCAAATTTAGGGACTCTGTTGGTCACAAAGTGTGTTTCTTGAATGCATTGAATATCTATTTTATCTTGTTTTGCCTCTTCTAAGAGGATGCAGCGTTTATGCGGGTGGTTCAATCCACGGGTGTTGTAAGTTCTTAAGGTTATGGACATTTGTTAGGGTCGTAATGCTGGGTCAAGGCACCCTGTACCTTTTGCGTGAGTACCCTTTCTAGTGGTTGCCGGAATGTGAATGTAGGGTGTACATACAAATATTTTGGTTCTGTTTTCTCCTGAGGGAGGTTAAGGAGGAGGGGGTGTAACCAGAATGAAGGAACTTGGAGGTCCACCTGTTGGACCGACTCCGGTACCCCTCTGAGCCGAATGTTGTTTCTTCGTGCTCTATCTTCGGCATCAGCCATCTGTACTTCTAGCCGTTCTACCTTTTCCTCCAGTTGCTGAACGTGATCTGCCATGTTGTTGTGGGCAGAAGCGAAGTCCTCCATTTTGTCCTCCATTTGCGAGGTGCGGGATCCTATATCCTGCATTTCCTTTCTCAAGGTATCAGCCGTTTGCTGCCATGAGGCTATTAGCTTGCTGGACAGTGTGTCCAGTGCTTGAGCCAGAAAGCTTTTGGTGATATGGTCGGCCTGTGCATGCTCCGCCAAGGAGAGACTCGTGTCTGAGTCTCCGTCGCCATCTTGGTCGTCTTGGGCTGTCTGCGAAGTTTGGCCTTTGTGGACGAATAAATTGATTTTGTCGGCTTTAGGGGCCATTTTCTTCGTTCTGTGGTGAGACACCACCACGGGAGCCGTTGTTCCGTGTATATTTGCGCCTTTTAATGCTTGTTTGTTAGAGCTCGGTGCCGGAGCAAGTCCTTATGCGGCCATCTTGCTCGGCGATATTAGCTATTTTAATATAGTCTGTGGCCGTTAAATTACTGGTGGTGAATTCCTTTGGACGTAGAAATCCATAAAAAGCTAGATAGATGGCTGTTTTAATTACTATGTTGGTTATATGTTCGAAAGGAGCTGCATCTAACAAATCGGATAATGATTGGAATATTTTATCTGGTATGAAAGGAATCCTATTTTATTAGGATGTTGTAATAGCATGTGGTGTTGGATGCCTGTAAGATAAAGTTTGATCTTGTTAAAAGATAATTTTAAGTTAAGGTGTCAAAAAGAAGTGAACCCCAATATAAATTCCAAAGCAAACATGTCCTGAACTTTCAATTCTGCAATGAACTTGAAAATGTGAAAGGCCCTATCGTATGTTTTCCTACAGTTAACCGAAAGTGCAAGGTGGGAAAGGTTGCGTGCATGAATCAATAAGACATTTAATCCAGGAGCATTTCTTGGAATAACGGGGCAGGGGTAGCCAGCCGGGAAGCGGTGGGCAGAGTCTGGAGGAAAGCCTGAAATCGAAACCGAGACAGGTGATCAGCTGATATATTTGTGACACCTGGAACGTGAATGCAGGTGACAAAAAAAATGGTAAGTGGCCGCTACCCATGTGAGTTTCCTTAAAAAGCTCATAATTACCGAAGATGATGACCGCCCTTTATTAACAATGTGACAAGTGGCTAGGTTGTCAGAAAAACCTCTGACTGAGTGAACGGCCCTGTCCGTCCCCCAGGCAACAGCAGCGTCCACGATTGGGTATGGACCCCAAAGCCATTGATTTCCACAGATGGCCAGATAGCCAGTATTGGCCACAGCATCTGTCCAGAGTGTAGGTGAATTGTTGGAAATAGGGGGGATGAACATGGCTTGCCCATTCCAAGATGTGAGAAACATGCGCCACATGAGTAAGTCAGCTGTTGCGTGAGTATCTAACGTGATGCGTGATTCGTCTGAGGTGAGTTTCGGGAACAAAGAAAGTAGGCGGGAAATTAAAGATCTACCCTGTGGAATGATCCTCATGGCAAAATTGAGCGACCCCAGCAGAAATTGAAGTTCTTTCCGGTCGCAAGAACCTAGCTGTACGTACAGCTCAATACTCGCCAGGGTGCGCTCAATCTTCCTGGGGAAGGCTTGCTTGCATGTGAATCGATTCTAGTTGAATCATCAGGAAATGCATAACTGTGTCTGGACCTATTTTTTTTTTTTTTTTTTTTATAAAGGAGACTGGTATACCCAGGGACTCAAAAAGAGCCAACATGTGTTTAAGGCTGCTAGGGGTCGTGAGTTGTTTTCGATCGTGAGAAAGTCATTTAAATAGTGAATTACAGCCGGACATCTGCACACATTAAGTAGTAACCAACACAAGGTTTCAGCGAAGATATCGAATATTTTGGGGCTGCTCTTAGAGACGAAAGTGAGCCGGGAGAAGAAATAATATAAACCCTGCCACTTAATGCAGTGCAGATGCCACAGTGAAGGGTGAATGGGAAGTAACTTGAAAGCATTGACAATGTCTGTTTTACTGAGCCATGCTCCTGTCCCAGCTGCCAAAATGGCCCAGATTGCATTGTCAATAGTGGCATAATGCAGAGAGAATTTGTCGGAGGGTATGAGGGAATTGAGACTGGGGATAGTGGAGGAATGTGGTGCTGATAAATCGATGATCACTCTGGGTTTATGTGAAGTTTTCCCCGTGACAACCCCAATAGGGTTAGTTCTCCATGAAGTGAAAGGTGGAGAAACAAATGGCCCGAATACAAAACCCTGTTCTAATTCAATTCTTATAAGATCACTCACTAACTCTGGATCTGTCATTGCTGTTTGTAGATTATTACATTCCAGTGTACCAGATGGCACGTGTATGATACCCGTGTGAAACCCCTAAGACAACCCTTCGGTGAGAAAATTAACCAAGTGTTGTGAGGGGTGGTGTTGTAACAGAACAGCAAATAATGTGATGTTGATGCAAGTGTGGTACGGTTTAGGAAAGTTTTTATTAGGAAACATGTTTTTTGCGTGAGCCCAAAAACAGTGAGCACAAACGTGTAACAATCTACAGGAACTAAAACCACAAGTGCCCGCATTAAAGTTGTTGCATATTAGGGATTTTCACAGGAAGATGATGTTCCTACCCAGCTTATTCTTCAAAATTCTGGTTGGTCTTGCAGAGTTTGGGCCTGAGTGGCTCTGCTCAACTTCCGCTGTATTAGGGGAAAAGGTTGGTACTATGTGCTGTGTATGCACAAACTGCAAAAGTTGGAGCCCTGAGGCCTGCAAAATATCTGCAGAATAACTGTGTCCAGCTTACTCCAGTTTATTTTGTAGTTAAACTGAGTCAGTGCTGCAGCCACTTTTGCAGAAAAGGAACGGTGGTAGTCATAAAAGGCTGTTCCACTGTATTTGTGCCCCAGATGCACCAGCTTGTGCATGTAAACGTCCAAGTCTTCCCTTTTCTCAGGATACACAGAGCAATACACATCCCTATAAATCCCAAAACCCAACACTAATTGAGGTATAGACAGTTTTTTGTTTAGCCTAGAATCTCTGAAATGTCCCCATATGCAAAGGTCCTTTTCTCAAGGACATCCCGGATGGCAATGAGGAGCGAGACTAGGTTAGCATCCTTGCCTTCCAGAATGTCCTTTTTTTTTTTTTTGTGCAGAGAAATATGACAACATTCTCGAGGTACCCCAACGGCATTCCTCGCGTTACTTTTCAACATTAATTAAAATGGGGTAATTAAGATTACATGCACATTTACTTATTTTTGTTAGTCGCTAGCAAGAGGTATGTAAAACAGTTATATCTGAGCTGGTCATGCTTAGTTGACTAGTAATTACAATAATATACGATTGGTAAGTTATAGGCTATGCAGACTAATATCGGGTGTAGATTTCTCCACACTGCTTGAAATTAACCACCGGGGGGCAGCGAGTCACTGGGCTTGCCGGGTAAAGCATACATTTAGGTTTAGACATTTTTAATCTATGTCCCTGCAGTTCTGCAGTGATTAAAGCAACCGTGTTAAGGTCATAAATGGTCAGAAAAAGACTGCTAAACTAAAGAAAATACAGTGCTCTGCTGGGCTGTCATTATACAAGGTTAGCAGCTGCTTAGTTACTCCTGTAGCTGCGCTGGGTCGGCTGCCGTCCTGGTCACCATCATCAAGTCCCTTATTTTTCCCGCTGGGTGCTTGAGCGTTTCGGTACTTGCCGGTCAGGGGTGCGTGTCATTTGCCAGCATCAGCCTTGGGTGCAGAATAATGCCTGTATGCTGCGATCGCTGCTCCTCTCAGTGTGGGCAGAGTGAGAGTCCTGGTAAAGTCCCCTTAAGTCCGCCGGTATCACAGGGAGTTGTAGCTTCCGATTATATATTTGGGAGCTTGATCTCCGGCTTGCAATGGACGCGGCAGCCATCTTGGATTTTGCCATGCGGTTCTTGTGTTATCGTGTCGCCGCTCAGATGGTAGAAGCGGTCACTGCCTCTCCGGTGGGGTCTGGGATAACCCCCCCGGCCCACGGGGTGGGGGAGGGGGGGGGAGAGCAGGGCCCTCGGTAGGCATGCGAGAGGTCCCGCCGGACTAAGCACAGGAGATCGGCCACCTCTCCCGCCAGAGCCTCACGACAGGCCTCAGTCTCAGTCGCCCAGCAGTCCACTTTACCGGCAGAACGGGGGCTGATCTTGACCTCCAGGGTATTTGCTTGTGTCCCCTTTGCCTTCGTGTGCCTGTTGATCTTTTTTTTTTTTTTCGGGGAAAAAAGGTAAGTTTTCATTGGTTTTGTTATTTTCATAGCGGAGCCGAGGTGCCCCACGTCCATCCAGCTCGGCGGTCAGGCCCCGCCCCAGAATGTCCTTTTTTACAGTAGCCGGGACCATATGCGATGAGTTGATACTCTCAGGGACCTTAAATGTGGCAAGAGAGTTACCGGGCGTGACAGCTGATCCTGCTGAATCAGGAATAGCAGGCCCTGCAGACACACTGGAAGAACAGACTGCTTCTAATTTCTCCAGTCTATCACTTATAGTTTCAATATAAGACATCAACGAGGTCATCATAGCATTAAGAGCCGGCATCTGAGTCCCACTAGGCCCTTCCCCTACATCTGAGTTGTCAGTGTTCGTATTGAGTAGTCTGAATAACTCCGCTTTCTTGGCAGTAGCTGGGAATAGAATACATCTTCTACAGAGCTCTGCTGTGAGGTGTAGAATAGTCCATGAATAAACAAGGTATGCTAACTGAAGATGGAAGAAAAAAGGAAATATTAATATCAAATATCACTATCAATAAGATGGGCTGCTTCACAACAAATATGAGCGACTAGTAAAATGAAACATAAGAAATATAGTAGTGTGAGCGCTCCAATAAAATAAATTACGTAAAATTAGATCAACCACCCCAGCAATTAAAATGTTAATTGAATAAATATAATACATCCAACACCCTGAGTCTAATAAGGAATATAAAGCTAGTCCCTGCTGTAAAACAGTAAAGTGCCGCAACACCAATATAAGCACAATTCACTGAATTATATTAGGTAAATCATATCGTGCCTTTTATTTAAAAAAAAAAAAAAAACAAATTTAAGAAATATATAAAAGGTTTCTAAATATAAACCAGCTAGATATCGCAATGTTATCTCCTAAAAAGTTTGTCAACGCAGGAGCAATATCTTTGACTATTCCACCCGAAACGCACCTGTGGGAAGAACATCACGATGACATAAAATGTCAGCTCATATGGCAGGATGATATACCATAAATAACCAATCTAAAAAAGCAATAATCATATACCAATATTTGTAGACCTGTAATAACATTTGTAACCAGTAGGGGTCACCGTCAACCCAAAGTGACAGGTATACATACTCTTAGTCTTAATTAGTGTGAGAGAGGAATTAGTAACACCTGTCAATGGGGAAGAATCGTGCGAACAGTCTATGCCTTTACCTAGTCGTTTGCATGTGTCACAACAAAATTACTGGAAAGGTTTGTATGCATCATGGTGAACGATTAAACGTGCGAACGTAGTGAAAGGAGCCGAACGATGCTTGCGTTTGTGTGGTAGAAAGAACTGAAACCCCTACCCATAGGAGTAAACTGATTGTACGCAAAGTGCCGAAATGCCAACAAACCATACAAATGAAATAAGAAAAGGAATAGACCCTAACCACGATGACGCTGAACGAATGCGACCGCAGCCTTACGGTAAGGGTCTGACTTACGGTTGAAAAATGAGCCGCACCAAGAGCGGCCTCCTAGCAAGCCGGAGGAGGCAGCGGCCTGATAGCATTTGGTGAGCGGTCAGGTAAGTAGAACAGAAACAGGAACCAGGACCACGAGGGAAAACAGGTAAGATACAGCAAAACGGCGAAGTAACCCCTTCAACTCACCAGACCAACAAAGGTGGGAGAGTACTTTTAAAGGGGATTCAAGCCCATCCAACAACTACAGGCCCAGCCTTAAATATATATAATCAGAAATACAAGGAATCATAAGCATGAAAAATGAAATCCATAAATAACTTACAGGAGTCCAAAAAATAATGAATCCCAATAATAAAAAATAAAAAAATACTTGTAAATACCCTTACTGGTAGACTTACAGGCACACATACTGATACTGACAGAAATACACACACACATTTTCTCAAACAGTGAGCGAAGGAGCAGAGCAAGAACTGCAGCAAGATTACTCCACGCTCCCGAAGCGTTCCAAACTTCAAACAGACGCATGCTCTCACTGACAGACAGACACACTATATATGTAAATATATACTAAAAATGCAAATAAACATTGCTAAATTGTTAAAGATATAACCCACTTGTAATTACTAATCAAAGGTGAAATTATTTTTTTTTTCTATTTTCTTCCTTTTTTCTTCCTTTTCTTTTCTTATTATCTATACCACATGTGAATAAAAATTCTAAAATGTTAAAGCATATGCTAGTTTATAATGTCTTTGCCACTTCTTGCCTTCACTATGGAGCCAGTTTCTGCCTTAGGAATAAAATGATGATAATTCTATTTTAACTTCCATGTGTCTTTGCCAGGAGGATTGTTGGATTCTTCTTAATCCTTACTCAGTTGGGATTTTGCTGTGTCTACTTCGTATTCATGGCAGATAATATCAAGCAGGTACTGACAATGTGTTCTTTAATTTTAGAAATGCATGTGTGTAATATTCTAATAAAATCACAGTATTCCCCAGCAATAGAGAATATATCCTAAAAAGTGTTTACATTTATAAAAGTGTCATAAAATTCAAAGTAAACTTCTCATGAAATTTAGGTTTATGCTATATTGTTGTAATCACGCTATACCACATATGACAGCATCTATCATTAGGAGATACGACAACTGTTAAGAGTGAAAGTGTTTTATACCAATACAAAGAAAAGTGATGTTTGAAATGAAATGTGATATATAGTAACCAAAACAACTTCAGCTTAATGAAGCAGTTTTGGTGTATAGATCATGCCACTACAGTTTCAGTGCTCAATTCTCTGTCTCTTAGAAATTAAATCACTTTTTTGTTTATGCAGCCCTAGGAACACCTCCCTGCGTGTGACTTATACAACCTCCCAAAACACGTCATGTAAAGAGTCATCTTCCTTTTTTGCAAATTCTGTTTCAAAGGGACACTTTAGTCACCAGAGCAACTAGAGCTTATTCCTTAAGGACGGTGGGCATTCTATGCTGTCCTTGGGGACCCGGCTCTAAACGCCGGCGGGCGGCATAGAATGCCCAAGCCGTCCTATGTACTTACCCGGTCGCCGGTGATAGCGGTGTGGGGACTCAGCTGGGAGCCCAGGGAGTCCCCTCCGTCTGTTTTGGCCCCCCTGGGCCATGTGATCGCAAGGCATAGCCGTCCACAGCAGTGCCAACAGGGGGAGTGCCTGGAAAAAGTTAAAATAAAGTTTAAAACACTTTAAAATTATATATACTTAGATCATATATATATATATATATATATATATATATATGTGTGTGTATGTATATGTGTATATATATATATATATATATATATATATATATATACACACATATATACATACACTGTCTAAGTGTATTTTAATATTAATATTTATAGATATAGATATAGATATAGATATATATACATGTACAATGATATTGTAATGATATTTATATATATTATGTATAATATAAAATAAATAAATATGTAAATACGTTAAATAAATAAATGTGTAAATTTGTTCTAACTGTATTTTAAAATTAAAATGTGTGTGTATATATATATATATATATATATATATATATATATATATATATATATATATATATATATATATAGATAGATAGATAGATAGATATCAAAATACATTTAGAACGAAATAATATATCTATATACATAAGTATATACGTATATATCACTATATATATATATATAATTTTAAAATGTTATTTATATATATATATGTATCTATATAATAATTATATGAATATATTTATGTAATAATTTTACATAATTAGGTCATTTTTATTAATTACAATTAGCGGGACCTGCCTGACAACCCATGCCGAAAGTATAGGGAATTTAATTTGCTAGCACTATATTTAACCCTATAACTTTCCAAAACACCATAAAACCTGTACATGGGGGGTACTGTTTTACTCGGAAGACTTTGCTGAACACAAATATTAGTGTTTCAAAACATAAAATGTATTACAACAATGATATCGTCAGTGAAAGTGAATTTTTTTGCATTTTTCACACACAAATGGCACTTACACGGACGATATAATTGTTGTGATATGTTTTACTGTTTTGAAACACTAACATTTGTGTTCAGTGAAGTCTCCCAAGTATAACAGTACCCCTCATGTACAGGTTTTATGGTGTTTTCAAAAGTTACAGAGTCAAATATAAGGCTTGCGTTTCAGTTTTTTCACATTTAAATTCGCCAGGTTGGTTTTGCCTCCTTTGAGACCGTATGATAGCCCAGGAATGACAATTACCCCCATGATGGCATACCATTTGCAATAGAAGACAACCCAAGGTATTGCAAATGGGGTATGTTAAGTCTTTTTTTATCAGCCACTTGGTCACAAACACTGGCCAAAATTGGCGTTCAAATTAGTTTTTTGCCTTTTTCACACACAAACAAATATTAACGATATCGTTGTAATACATTTTACGGTTTTACGGTTTACGGTTTTGAAACACAAATATTTGTGTTCAGCGATGTCTTCGAGTAAAACAGTACCCCCCATGTATAGGTTTTATGGTGTCTTGGAAAGCTATAGGGTTAAATATAGTGCTAGCAAATTAAATTCCCTATACTTTCGGCCTGGGTTGTCAGGCAGGTCCCGCAAATAGTAATTAATAAAATGACCTAGTTATGTTAAATTATTATATAAATATATATGTAAAATTATTTTTATTTATATATAGGTATACATATAGTGATATATACCTCTGTATATAGATATAAATATTATTTCGTTCTACGTGTATTTTGTATTATCAAAATACAGTTAGAACGAAATGACACATATATTACGTATTAACATATTTTTTTAATTATATATAAATATATATTTAATCAATATCCTTCTACGTGTATTTTGATATTTATATATATATATATATATATTAATATTAAAATACACTTAGACTGTGTGTGCGTGTGTGTGTGTGTGTGTGTGTATATATATATATATATATATATATATATATATATATATATATATATATATATATATATATACTTAGATCCTATATATGATCTACATATATTTTTTTTGTAACTGTAATATATTTATTTTATTTTTCACAGGAGAGGGGCAGAGACAGTGTCAGCCAGTGATTTTACATCAGTGGCTGACACACAGGATCAGTGATCACAGTGACTGGCTGTCACTGTGATCACCTCCTGCAGATCGCGGTAATTGGCCACAGGGGGAGTGCCTGGGTGGCCAGGCATGCCCCCATCGCGATCTGCAGGGGATCCTGCCTGTAGTTACATGTGTCAGCCAATAGGCTGACACATAGTAACTCTGATCGCAGTGACAGGCATGTCCCCCGACCGCAATGTGCTGCAGTGTAATGGCGCAGGCTCCATGTGTCAGCCAGTTTCAAATCAGCTGACACACGGTAAATACTGATCGCAGTGACATCCTGTCACTGCGATCAGAGACTGCAGATCGCGATCACCGGCCACGGGGGGGGGGCTGCCTGGGGCATCCCCCCCAACCACGATCTGCAGCGGTCGATTAGCGCCAGCCACGTGGGCGGCCATTATAGCGAGGGCGTACTATTATTCCCGTCGGCGTTTAGAGACAGCTCCTGCAGGGCGTAATAGTACGCCCTCCGGATTTAAGGGGTTATCAGAGAAAAGGCAGTGTTAACATTTATCCCTAGGAACACCTCTAGTGGCCACTAGCGGTGATTCCGGGTCAGTGCCGCACAGTGTGGAGGTGCTGGCAATAAGGTAAGTTTTCTTAACGATTAATGGGGGCAAGACAACACTTTTGGCTAGGAGCTGATTGAACAACTTTCAAAAAAACCTTAAAGTAGGTAAAAGGGATATATATATATTTTTTTGTTTTGTTTTTGTTTTGTTTTTGTTTTTTGACTTGCATAAAATACATCTCATGAGCTCACACCATTGAGTATCTCTCACTGCATTAACTGTGAGTAACTCTTTCATATTGTTTTACGAACATTGCATTTTCCCCTTATCTTGAACCTGTTTGCATTAATTCACCATTTTTTTTATAACTCAATATTCTTTTAATAATAATTTTTGCTTCGGTTGAAAAAATACGAAACAAACATATTGCATACAGGAGTGTTTCCGATTGTTGCTGAAATACATTTTTATTAAAAATGAAAATGTGTACAACTAAATAGGTTATATCTGTAGCATGTTAGTTAAATACTATTTTCGTCTAATAATGAAGCATGACTGTGAATACAATCTTTTGATAATTTTCAGTTAACACAGCTTGCAGAATCCAAATGACCATGCAATCTTATTATTGCAGGGCACTTTTTTCTGTTTGTTTTATTGACCTTCTGTCTCCTTGTCCAACTAATTATGAGGCATTTGTTTTCCTATCACAGAAGAAATATATGTAGGGTAATATTTTTCCAGTGAGGGTTTAGTAAAACATGCAATAATCTTGAAAAATAAGTCCACTTGATGATCTTGCAGGGGACACTGCACTTTGTGATTGTCATCTATTTTTTCACATAAATATTGTCAGAATGTTATTTAGTTTTGTAGCAAATCCTGCTTTGCTCCTTCAGCTGTGGCATTATTCAACCAATCTGTGGATCTTCTTATATACACAATAGACGTTCTCATTAACAACTCCCACAAGTGAGTTGAAGCCATAAGTGGATCTCTTGTTCCTTTTTAAGTAAATAACAAATTGTGAATATCTCCACTTGTTCAACATTGAGTAGAATGAGAAGTTATTGAGGGTGCACACATATATGCACTGTTTGACCCTGCTATATAAAGAGACCTCATAGTTCCTGGTTGAGGATGTCTCCAGAGAAGGTATGGAGTTCCGAATTTTGATGCAAAATAGGACACAGGAGTTAAGTAATGGAATAAATTATTTTAAAAAGTATAATGTATATATGCAAACCATACATAAATGTTGGCAAGCCCACCCCCTTGTATGCATTTTAATTAAAATCTATATTTTATGATTGCAAATTTTCTAGGTACAGTTTTCTATTTAACTTACAATATTTACTTATACCTCTACGCTATAAACATTGAGATATATACTACAGATTTGTAAAGTACATCCATATCTGTGTAAACTCACCTACTGAGAGATCCAATTTTGACAGATGTGTGGATGCAACCTCTGGATTAGAGGATATCTTCTTTTTTCACATACCAATACAATGATGCATGGCATCCACATAGTCTTTGATCCAAACTTCCAGTCTATATACTGTAACGGCAAACTTCTCAATCGAGGAACTTGTATGTTGAGTTGTCCGCTTTCAGTTTTTGGAGTACCAGTGAAGAAGAATTCCTCCGTAATTATTAAATAAACAATATTATTATTCTCTTGTAAGAAAAACAGTTGAGACATTTATATAGGATGATCAGTGTATTAAAATTGTTAGTAATGTGCTACTTCTGTATATAATACAGCATTCATAAAACATCTGTAACGACAGGTGTCTGTGTGTGTGTATGTGTATGTATGTATGTATGTATGTGTGTATGTATGTGTATATATATATATAGGTGTGTGTGTATGTATATATATATATATATATAGGTGTGTGTGTATATATATATATATTAGTGTGTATGTATGTATATATATATATATATATATGTGTGTGTAGGCTTTTATCCAAGTTCTGTGTTGTCACTATATACTAAATTTGTGTTCATTATAGTTATCTGTTAGACATTGCAATTTTACATTCCCAGTGCCTGACTGTTTATTTCTTCCTTATGCCCTTTCTAGGTAGTGGAAGCTGCCAACTCCACCACAAATGACTGTAGCTACAATAAGACCGTGATTCTAACCGAGAGCATGGACTCCAGATTGTACATGCTAGCATTCCTCCCTTTCCTCGTCCTACTAGTCTTCATCAGAAACCTTCGCTATTTGTCTTTTTTGTCCCTGTTGGCTAATCTGACCATGTTGGGGAGTGTAATTTTGATCTACATCTACATTGGACAGGTAAACCATTAAATTGGTCTGCTTCATTTATACTTATTTATTTATTTGTACTTCCAGTTAGCCCTGGTATAAACTTTAACCCATTAACCCCTTAAGGACCAAACTTCTGGAATAAAAGGGAATCATGACATGTCACACATGTCATGTGTCCTTAAGGGGTTAAGGACACAGGCAATTTTTGCATTTTTTTGCTGTTGCGTTCAACTGCAATTTGCATTTTACTAATTTGTTGCAGCAATACATTTATATACTGTTTGTTTTTTTTAAGGGAAAAAAGTGCTTTAATTTGATGTAACATATATAAATGCTTATTTATTATATAAAAAAAATGCAAAAAAGTAACATTATATTTATTGATTTATTTTTACAGTTTTTGCAATAATAATGTGTGCATAATTAGTGCAGGTGAAGGAAAGTAATTAAAATAAATTAATTTAGTTTTGATTTACAGAATATATAATGTGTCTAGGATTTTATGTTTTGTTGGTAGTTACAGGTTAAAAAAAGGAGTAAAATAAACTTTTAATGTGGAGCGATTTTAGAATTTGGTATGTTTGTCTTGTAAGCTTAATAGCCATAAAAGAAAACAAAATTGCCGCACAAAAGTATATATTTATATAAATTAGACCTCACAGGCTAAGGATCAGAGAAGACAGGATAAACGTGAGACAAAGCCAAGATTCAGTAAACAGACAGAGTAAACGAGCTATTGTGCTACCAAAAGACCACAAGTCAGTCAGTGGCCTGAACTTCCTCAGCATCTTTAACTTACAATAACTAAAAATATATAAACTATATACATATTGTTACTCCCACATGACTAAAATCACACCATGAAAAACGGTCTACTTATTCGACTTGGGTGTGGAAAATTTTAAAACAGTGGCCAATACATAGGCCGGGCTGAGAGGGGCAATCAGGGCAGTAATAACTGGTCTCAGCTCTTACACCCCTCTTGTAACACACCCTGCACCTTTTCTGGGGGGTTTCTTTTTAGGGTCTGATGGAATCGTGAAGCAGATGTGACCTGTCTCAATTCTTCTGCTAGGCTTCACTGATGGTCCCCCTATGTGGCACTCAAGCAGCCCAGAAGTGAGCTGAAACTGAAATGAAAGAAACGTGTGTTTCAGCTCACTATTTGCCTTTTTAATTATAACAAAAGGCATTGTGGATTGCCGTCTGCATTATATATATGCCCACTTTTTTGCATGATCAGGTACGGCTGCATCAGTTGGTCAGATAGGTAAACTCCCCCCATATTCTGATTGTAATGTTTTATGCAGACTGGCACCTGTTTAATTTCCTCTCTGTCACAAACTGCAACCTTGCGAGTGCGTTCACCATGGATGGTGGTTAGGATGAACACCTCCTTTTTATTGCGGTACTTTAGTGCCAGCAGTTCATCCAGGCAGATAGCTGCTGTTGCTCTTCCCCCCCCCCCCCTCCCCTTTTTTTTCTGCTAGATCCTTTTGGAAACCTGTGCGACTCTTCCGGATAGTGCCACATGCCACGGTCTCAAAGCAGTACAGCATTTTTAGAAGTGGGATACTATTGTAAACATTATCAATATACCAGGGATATCCCTTGTTTAGTAAAGGCATGATTAAGTCCCAGACAATTTTCCCACTTGTCCCGACTATATCTGGGCAACCTGGGGGATTAAGGTGGCTATCCCTTCCTTTGTATACACGGACGGGGTACATAAAGCCACTGCCACTTTCACACAATTTATGAAATTTTATCCCATATCGGGATCTTTTGGACGGAATGTACTGTTTAAACCCCAGTCTTCCCTTATACTTAATGAGGGATTCGTCAATAGAAATGTTTTGGGGGTATAAATAGTGGCAAATTTTTTGTTAAAGTGGGCAATTAGAGGGCATATTTTATATAGAAGATCATACTGCGGATGACCTTTGGGGGGGGGGCACTTCGTATTGTCACCAAAGTGCATAAATCGCAGTATGTCTTCATATCTGGGCCTACTCATTGTCAAATTAGCCTGGGTGACTATCACCCCCCAAGAACAGCTGCATACACTCCAGCGCATTATAGACAGACAAGTCAGCCAGTATGCCAGTATTAGCTCATTACAAGCCCGGCGGTCCTGTTGGGGGCTGGCAGCGAGCTGTAACTTACCTTCACAGCAGCTCCTGTCAGCTCCCTTCTCTCACCTCCGGTCCGGTCAGCTCCCTCTGTAAGGCTCGCGAGACTGGCAGAGGGAGCTGACAGGAGCTGCAGGAAAGGTAAGTAAACGCTCTCTGCCAGCCCCCCTCCTACACAGTGCATCCAATGGACCTCCAGGGAGTGAGAGCCCCCCTCCCTCCCATGTATCAAGCAGGGAGGGGGGACGAAAATAAATAACATAAAAATTTAATTAATATATGAAAAAAATTATAAGAATAATATAAAAAAAATATTATTATAATAATATAAAGAATAATAATAAAAATGCCCACACACACACACACACACACACACACTTTCTGTGATAACATTATATGAAACAGTCTACTGGCCTGATAACATTGATGGATTTCTGGGCAACTCAAACCTCCATCTTGTCTTATCCTGGCTAAATGTTTAATTTTTACTCTTGTTTTTATTCCCATCCCAGACAAATTTAAAAAAAGAGGCATGTAACATTAGTAACAAATTTTCGGGACAGGTAAGAGTGATCAGTCTCCATAAATAGAGCCATTTTGGTAAGATATAAGCCCTTAATATATTGATTCTGCCCGACCACGAGAATCCCAACCCCCTTCAATCCCTGTAAGTTTTTATACTATTTTTTTCCTCCTAATTATTCTCCTATTACCATCTTGTGCTATTTATCGAATTTTCACCTAGTAAGTAAACCATTCCATATAACTTATTAATTTTTAACTTTACAGTACTGTTTTCTTTTCTCCCTGATCATTTTCACTTTTTCACTTAGTTATATAAATCTTCTTCCCCCCTAATTTCTTCACATCGCTTGCTGCCTGCTATTTCTAAATGCATTCATTTTTATTCTGCTAGTGTATATACGTCCTCTTTATATTGTGTACATCTAGAAGTCATCATTCATCACAACTCCAAAAAAATAAAAATAAAATCCGCAGATGCCTTTCCTTCTCCTTTTCCTCCATTCTCCCCTCTCTTCTCCCCCTTCCCCTTTCCCATCCTCTCTTTTTACTTTATTTCTCTCCTTTTTTCTCCACTCCTATTTCCTAGGATGGTAGTTATTGATCTGTTGATTCTTTATATCGCTTTACTTAGTCAACTATCTTTACGATTTTCTGCCATATTGAAGCTTGAGCTCTTGCCTTCATGCAGTATAAAGATCTTTGTGGGAAACCCCCACCAGTATTTTATATTCTTGGATCTGAGTTCTATTGTACTATCTGCAAAGGACTTCCTCTTCTCGTATTCCATGACAGGTCCTGGTAGACCTTTAACGCTTCATACTTTCATGAAGGATTGATCTTTTTCAGTGATCTCAGGATCTGTAGCTTGAGTTTAAAAGCAGAACAACAAACCAATATAGCTCTTGGGAGGTGGTCTGGTACGCCTTTTGGTTTGTTTACTCTGTGACACCGTTCCATCATAGGGCTTTTGATATCCCAATCCACTTTCATATATTTAAAAAAATTCTTCTATAAATGTTTCCAATTCTGTTGTCTTTATTTGTTCTGACACACCTCTAATTCTTAGCTTGGTCCTCCTTGATTTGTCCTCCAGATCTATAAATTTATTTTCCAGATCCGCTATTTTTCTTTCCAGAATGACATGTTCTTCCTGGTGGGAGTTTCTCACATGTTCGATCATCTCTAGTTTTTCTTCAATACCTTGGGTTCTTGAGGTTAATAAGGAAAGGTCTCTCATTATGTCCTGTGTATTTGCTTGCATTTCCACCTTAATTTTCTCAAATTGTGTGTCTAGATGACTGAGTAATCATTCTGTAGATAGACCAGCAGCTACTATAAGCACCAACTTCCCGAACTCCCAAACTGCACGAATTCTCCAACTCTCGAACAGCAGACACACGAACCCTGGAAGCAGCCGAACAGGAAAAGCAATACGAACAGCTTACACTCCTGGCAGTCGGCATACAGTCCCCTTTCCCCCAAGAAAGAGACACACTCCAGCTTCAGGGTTAAACAGCAACAACACTGATTTATTCACACACAGGCTTATATGAGATTCTCCCATGCAAGGGAGGGGTTTACAATAGACCAATCCAGTTTAAGGTACAACCCACACATCTCCTCCCTCTAACTTATCTGTTAACACAATTAACATGGACATAGTTTTACCCAAGTTTTGGATGTACCCTAAATACTTGGGGTACATCCACAAATCCAATATCTCCAGATAGCCCTAGTCTGGAGGAACAACATACGTTAAAATCGGCCCATTCGGATAAAGGGTTCGGGAGTTATGGGACTTTAAAGTATTGACCGACCGCATGGGTAAAGTATCCGAAAACAGTTCCATGCATTTTGGCCCTGCGGTCGGTCACAGACAAGGGAATGAAAACCGACGAATTGCCTGGTTTATGGAGCCTAAGGGGGATTCGAATGAATCCCCTAGTTCGTGGGGTTCTTTCTACCGAACGGCGGGCCGTTCGGTAGTTCCCATGCGAACTTCTGGAAATATGGAGGTCTCAGCGGTGTTTGCCTAGTCGAGCGTCCGATTTTTAGTTCCAGACACTCGACGGCAAAACACCGCTGTTCGGGAGTTTAAGATGGCCGCCGCCACGTGTTCGTTTCCCGAATGGCGGCCACCCAGAGGACAAAGAATACATTACACTGATTGCCAATTACCCGTTCGCAACATTGTTGCAAACGGTAATTGGAGGCACACTTATTCCTGGGTGGTCTGGTTGTTCAGTAGTTTCACTCAGTACAATGAATGGAGTGATTCTACCGAACAATCAGATGAATGCTGCATACATATAACCCAGGTTAACTGAACACATAAATACATACATGATATTAAAGGATTAAAGGCAGTATTACTGTAATATGCTCCACAGTCTTAAAGGTACAGTATCCCAAAAAGTCCCAATAGGTCCACGGATGGCCCTTAAAGGCCCAGTAGCAGTAATATAAACTATTACATGCCCAAATATAGTTTTTACAGTGCAACATGTCCAGGGGCCATAGTCGCAGGGCAGGAGGCTAGCAACCAGGCTTCTCCAGTTCACAGTGGCGAAGTTGGTTTTGCCACACGTTCATATAATTTTTCTTCCTGTCTTGTATTATCATATACCTCCGTTTGTGTACTGCTCGTTCCTCCTTCTATCGGATTAGTTATCTGGTGTGACACATCTAAATTTGATTTATTCCCAGGCGGGAAAACAATGTTTTCTAGCTGACCTTCCACTTTTTTTTCTTTCTTCAGGTGTTCTTCAGGTGTTCTTTTTGGAGGCCATGTTTTCTTCTCTTTTTCTCTCCCCTCTTTCCCCCTTTGACTTTTTTTTTAGGGGTGTATTATAATACTTTTGAGTACTCTGTGTGTCAGGTGATGTGGACTAAGGTTAGGTAAGCATACAGATACTGAACCTGACTCTATTTGCTAGTCAATGCCATATTTTCTTTAGGTATTGCTTTAAAAACACACAAGAAGTGAACAAAGAAAGTCCACTGAGAACAGATAGCTATTACCCTCCACCCTGACCAGCTATGCTAAACAGAGTAAATTGACGCTGGGACTCTGTCAATCATTCATCTTAGCTAGTCTGCTTCAGGCATATTCAGGCAATTGAGGATCATAAGCGGTAGTTGAGAAGGGACTCCCAGGGTGCTGGAGCGGTGTGCCCGCCGTTAGACATGAATGTGAGTGCTTCAGCCTATGCCCATAGGAGGGAAGTCTCTCTTGGTGTCTTGATGTGCCCTGTCTTTGGTGCTTCTGTGTTGGGAGTCTTCTCTTGTAGTGACCTGTAGGATGTGCAGACGCTTGATTGCTTGGTGTGCAGCGCTGGTTATGATGAGCTGGGTCGTGCTGCGCTTGATGCAGAGTTTCAGGTGAGGTGGGGGTGCTTGCGTGATATGCTTGGTAGGCTATTCCACTTATGTGTATTTGGGAGTGGGAGTATCGTGGTACCTTTTCCCGCCGTGGGGATCGCAGATATCTACGTCGCCGGATGGCTGTCCTGGGAGCTTGAGGCAGGTATCTGTAGTAGCGGCGTCTCATTGCGGGTCGGACCCATGATGCTACAGTTTTCACCGCCAACTGGAGTCACTCCGCGGCTGTGCAGTGTGGCCCAGAAGCTTGCGCAGATCTGGTCTAAGAGCCCCAGGAGGTATGTGGGTGGCTGGGCGCAGGTACCCACGCTGGGTGGCCATTTTGGTTTTGTCTTGGTAGTTTGGTGCCCTTGCCTGCTGTGTGGTCTGTTCAGCTGCCCTCTGTGCCAGTCAGATTGTCGAGTGTGGACCGGGATGTCCCCCACCGGTCCATGGTGGGGGGGTTGGGAGATACGAGATCTCTTAAGGGTTCCGGTGTCGGGGAGAGCGGCCGCCTCTCCCCGGCCCTTATCCCAGTAGGCCGCACTTGGATTCCCGCTCTCGTAGCTCTGACAGGCTCCGGGGTGGTCTCGATCAGGTCCGTGGGACCCCCCCGACGTGGGTGGTGTACCCTCGGTGGTCTTCTGTCAGATTTGCTGTCGCTTTTACCCCGGTTTCTGTCCGCCAGGCAGGAGCTCGTGCTTTGCGCGTCCGTACGGCTTGGCGGTCAGGCTCCGCCCCCCTTTTGAGTACTCTTAACACAGTCTCTTATCATTTTTTTTTCTTCTCTCCCACTTCTGTGGTCAGGGGTTCATATACTCTTTCCCTTCTTGTTATTCTTTCCCTTACCTCTTCCCTTCCCTCCCTTTCTTCTTTTATTGTTTCCCTCCTTTCTTTTCTACTTCTCCTTTTTCACTATCCCCCACTTCACTGCCTCACATCTCTTTAAGGTCCCAGTCCCTTTCCTGTATATTACCCGTATTAGAATAGTTGTAAAAGGAATAACCCTACGGGAGCTAACAGGAGAGAAAAATAAATTTTAAAAAAGACTAAGTAATACCCAACAGGAAAAAATAGAGAAAAGATCTCTATTTAGTAAATTTACCCCCTGTCCCCAACCTTTATTAACCAGCTAAAGCCTTATATTATATAATATATGAGATAGTTGCAAGAGGAGGGAGAGGCATAAAGCAAAAAAAAAAAAAGCCAAAGCTTCAACAAACTGGTAAGGGACTATTGTTTAGGATATTTACCCCTGTCCCTTTTGACTTAAGTGTTTGCCATTATTTCTGTTACATCAACTATACAGTTAGCTTTAGACTGGCTTCAGTATTTCTACAGTGTATCTTGTCCATGCATCATGAGGTGCTTAGTGTTCTTTTTTGTTTTCCTGGGCTGCCTATCGTTTTGCTCCCTAGGGGCACAGCTGCATTCAGACGGGATCTCTCACTCGAAATACACGCCATCCTTTCCCCTCCTCCAGCCCTGGGCAATCCGCCAGCATGAGCTACCTCTTCTCCTCGACTCTAGTGTTTCCCATCCACACACAACGAGAACACCAGCCACGTTCACCTATGTCATCGCTCCTCCCCCCACCAAAACCCCTTAGGGTTACAAAAAAAATAAATAAAATTTAACCCCTGAGGGTAAAATGAAAAAAAATTAAAAAAAATCTAGATCACAGTAAAGTACTGTTATCTCTACTTTGATCACTGCTGGCAATCAGGAGGGAAAGGATTAATTTTTGTAAAGAACAGGGTAAAGGGGATTTGGAATCTCTTGTGACAGAATTTAGTCTCTTCAGGGACACAAAGTAACAACAATCTTTCTCTTTCCACTTCACAAACCCAACACAGGTGGAGGGAGGCGGATCTGATATCCCAGCAGCATTGTGACCGCTGTGACTGGCTGTCACAGGGATCACGTGGGCTGTAACATCGCGATTTGATGTTGCTGGTCTGCCACTGACTCGTAGGCACCCAGCAACATAATTAACCCGGCAATATACAGCACTGTAATGCGTCGTTAAAGGATCACTATAGGGTTAGGAACACAAACATGTATTTCTGACCCTATAGTGTTAAAACCACCATCTAGTCCCCCCTGTCCCCTCATGCCTCCATAGATATTGCTAAATCTTACTGTATTCAAGCCAGAAGCTGTAACTCTGCTTGTTTTTCTGAGGCAAACAGCATGCAGTCTGCTGACATCATTAGAAGTGGTAGCCTGATCCAATCACAATGCTTCCCCATAGGATTGGCTGAGACTGACAAAGAGGCAGATCAGGGGCAGAGCCAGCAAAATTCAAACACAGACCTGGCCAATCCGCATCTCCTCATAGAGATGAATTGAATCAATGAATCTCTAGGAGGAAAGTTCAGTGTCTGCATGCAGAGGGGGGAGATACTGAATCACAGGATGCTGTGCACAGTGCTGCCCTGTGCTCTGCTGACAGCAAATATGAGTGGATGGAGGCATATTATGCCTCCATCAACTCCGAAGTCCCTCTGGTTCACTCTGAGTGACTGCAACTGGAGGTGTTCCTAGCTTTCAATGTAAACACTGCATTTTCTCAGAAAATACAGTGTTTACATGAGAGAGGCTGCAGGGAACTATAGTTCTCACCTGAACAACCTCATTAAGCTGAAGTTGTTCAGGTGACTATAGTATCCCCTTAAGTGCTTCCCAGCATGACGGACTGGGCAGCACACTTTTTTTTTTTAGCAGGACTTAACCAGCTTGTCTGATTGATTTATTTTTGTATTTTTAGTTTAGCTGATTTCTTCACTTCTATCCCTTTAAACTAACACTATAGGCACCCAGACAACTTAATCTCGTTGAAGTAGTCTGGGTGCACTGTCCCAGCCCCCTTAATCCTGCAATTGTAATTATGGCAGTTATTGATAAACTGCAATAATTTCCTTTTATGGGTTAACTCCACCTATATATACCAGACCGCCACTAGAGGGACTTTCGGGTAGTTAGGCGACTTTTGGTTGCATTACTGACGTTGGACATCCTCACGCTTTTTTAATGAGGACATCCAGCGTCTGCTAAAACTTCAATGGAAAGCAGAGAGCAATGTTTTATTCTGGGGTAGTTCTAATGCGAGCGTGGCGCTCTGCATGCATGTGCATTAGCTCCCCCCTTCAGCTGATGTCAGCAGAGAAGGAGTGGAGGCAGAGCCTGACCCAGCTCTTGAATCCGGTAAGTGATGGCACATTGGCACTTTAATCAGGTAACACAAGGACTTATAACCCTTCCAGCGCCGAGGTTGACAGAATGTGGTTGCATGATTACTATTTTCCAACCTACCTAACCTACCTGAAAACTTTAGAGGAACATTCTTGTCTTAAACTATACCTTCCCTGTTATCAACAGTGTCATGAAGCTGTTGCTATCTGATTTTGATCAGGCAACTGAGAACAACTTTTTATGTTTAACACTAATTGTTTATGCTATACCAGGGTATTTCTGAAATGCTACTTTTACTGAATTTTAAAGAGCTGGTCTATTTGGTGATTGAGTTCTGTGATTGCTGTCAGTAAAATATGGGTCCTGTATAACTTCCCACAGGAGCTTTCCATTAACTCTCATGATAAGGTCAATGAAAAAACGACTTTAGTCCTTGCTTTATTTATTTGTTTTTCTGAGTTTGTCATTTCTGAAAAAGCTGCTAAGCTTTGTGACTGCTGCCAGCTGGAGAGCTTCCCATAAGCTTTGAAAATGGACCCTATAACCCATCTTATGAGTGTTTTAAAATGAAGGGGATTGCTAACGTTGACATTGTAGATGAATTTGCGCTACATTTCTTCAAGGCTGAGTGAGCACGTTGTAAAATGTGGTTTACAAACTTCTGCAGTGCCAAGGTCAGACATCACCGTTGCACAGCAAGCTATGTATGGTTGCATATCTCTGGTTGCTTTCCATTTCTTTGCTCAGTGAATTTACAGAGTTCCTTCCTACATGAAAACACCCGCTATTAAAATATCTATATAATCCCAATTGTAACTACGCCCTTCCTTTTAAAGCTCAAAATAATTATTGACTTTTCATAAAATAATTAATGTACCTCTTTGAGACCATTAAGCAAAATGGAAACATGACAAGTGATGCACTTAATAAATACTCCTTATTTTATGGTTTGTGTTTTACAGGAAGCGTCTTTTTAATAGATGATAAAATGTAATTGGATGATTTTTGTTGATTACATATATTTTTTTTCCTAGAACATCCCAGATCCCTCACATCTGTCTTATGTGTCCAGCTTGAGAGCCTATCCCCTGTTTTTTGGCACGGCAATTTTTGCTTTTGAAGGCATTGGTGTGGTACGTTTATTATGAATATGACTGTTGTTTATTTTTAGAACGTAATAATGTTTATTAGAAGTAAAAAAAATTATTTAATTATTAATTGAAAAATAAATATTTTCCGTGAACATCTAACAATATACATATCCTCCAATTAAAAAAAATTAAGTCAGACTCGATTAGTTTTGACGGTTGGTCAAAAAAAAAAAAAACAGAGTTTGGATACTGGTCGGAGGAGAGAAAAATAGTTACATTTACTTTCCTCTTAGTGGTACTGTGGAGAGTCTCAGGAGGTAAGAGGTTGTGATTTTAAGTGGGTATGTTTTTAATTGTACTTTTGGGTGTGAATTATTACTATTATTTTTTTTTTTATGGCATGAGAGTTTGTTACAGTACCCTGGGAATAAAATGGAGAATGGGCATGCCTGGGAAATAGGAACAGCAAGGGAAGGAGGGTCAGAGATAAGGATGAAAGTGAGACGGAGAATATACATAGGGGAGTGAAGAGATAATTAGCAGAGGTAGGTAGAAAAATAAAGATTCTATTTAAAAGATTAAAGAATTTAAAGAGGGCAAATTAGTAAATTGGAATGCAACCGGGTTAACAGAGTAAGATGTCAGGCATGTTTACCTTGTCAAGCAAAAACTATAGAACAGGCTGTGGTTTAGTACTTCATCTTTTTTAAATGTGTATGCATCTGCAACATAGAGCAGTAGGTTCCTTTCTAAACTAGTACAAGGTCTATTTTACAAAGTAAAATCCAAATCCTAGGAGAAGAAACAGTAAAACTTACTGCAAAACAATTGTACGAGTAAGAGTATTAATAAAGTGACATAGTGAATCATTTTTTTTAAAAGAGGAAAAAGAGAGATGCAAAAGAAGGATGGGGGGGGGGGGGGCTAGAGAAGTAGAATGATCAAAATCAGAGTCCATGTAAATTGCTAAATCATTATACCCTTTCTGCTTACACACTTTCAAAGCATGCTAGTTGTTTATAATAGTGGCTTCCTTGAGTTGCTTAAAGGGACACTCCAAGCACCAGTACAACTTTTTTTACATGCACAAATCTTTATAGTTTTTGCATAAAAAAAATACATGTTTTGCAGAATGCTGCACCATAAGCCTGCCTCTTAAGCTATGCCCCATATAACCTCAAATTATTCCTTCTCAAAAGCACAGAGTTAACTGCTTTTAGTTTGCAACCTAACCTCAGACAGTTAGAGATACTGCAAACAGGTAGTGAAATCCTTACTATATGTATACCAGGGTTTCCTCTCCTTTTAATGCAAGTTGTTATATTGTTCAGATGAATCTATACGGTCAGTGGTTGAGCTGTATGCATACCTTTTGCTAAGGAAGCTTTTTTTATGGCATGAGAGGGTGTGGCAAAACAGGCAGTCTTATCAGCATTTTGCAAAACATTTATATATTCATTTTTTTATGCCGTTATAAAGACTTGAGCATGCAAAGAATACAGTATATTAATGAGGCCAAACATATCAAAAGTTGTGTTGTTGCCCGGACAGTCCTTTTTTATTAATTTATTTTGACATATTTGGCAAGCCTGGTAGAGCACAATGCAATGAGGCTATTGCATAGATTAGAGAACATGATTGCTTTCTGGTATATGGAATGTAAAACCTTGGTACCTCACCAAACATTGACGTCTATACAATGGGAACAAATGGTCAACTTTCCATTCATCCAAGGCATTCCTAAAATATGTCTAGTCATGTATCACATATATTAAACCATATTAAGTCATTAGGACAATCTCTGTGCACCGTACCCAGACTGGAAGAAGGATACTTTGACATTGCCCTATTGTCTTCATGATCAGGGCTGAGTGACAATGATAACCGTTTAAGGATTTTTGAATCTCTGTAGTGGTGTCAGTGAATACTAACATATTTGATTATTCCATTGAAATGCATTGCAATCTCTATCTGCCCTCTTAGCCACAACTCCCTTTTAACAAGACATCTTGTGTATAATTTTAATATTAAAGGGAAACTATAGTGCAAGGAAAACAAACTTGTTTTCCTGACACTATAGCTTCCCCCTCCATCAAGGCTCTCCTTTTCCCCATGATGCAGAATGAGTTAAAAAAAACCTTCTGTCACTTACCTGGGTCCAGCACCGATGTTCCAGCGTTGTCCCAGCATTGGCTCTCCTTACCCGCCGATGTCATCCGGCAGGGGAGACATAATGTGCATTAGGATTTCACCATGGGAAAGCATTATTCAGTGCTTTCCTATGGGGTTTTGCCTGACACTGGACATCTCCATGCATACCGTGAGGGGGTGGGGGGTTCCAGTAGCAATATATGGTAGTGTTTATGCTTAGAGCACGTTTGTGTTTTTTTTTTTTCATAATCCTGATAATACAGTTGCACTTTCAAGAAGTTGGTTTTGTTTCATTTTTCTTTTCTTTAGTTGTGTTTTCTATGTTTTAACCTTCACATCACATTCTGTTTTATCCCCATTTTGTAATTTTTTTTATTTGAGGGGCACATTGACAGAGAAACACAAAGAAAGAAATTGATGCAAAGGAAGATATACACAGAGAGGATTAGTTACTAACCTATGAATAGTCTGAAACTGCACAGTGAATTTCTTTTGAGATTGGGATTTTTAGCCATTTTAGCCTAAAAGTTGCAACTCGCTGTTTATTGATTAAACTGAGACAGTGATACAGTACATGAGTACTGTGCAGTCTCATAGAGACGCTAAACTGAGAGCACGAATATCCATTTACAGTTGTATATTTCAGTTGTCATCATAGAGTTCAATTGTATAATTCACTGCCAAAAAAACCTTTTGATTTGCTAAAATAAGACGTATAATAAATTTTAAGGTGCTGTAAACATATTTATTTTTGCTGCTCCTTCTCTAAAATATTTGTAGATAAATTCATGTTTAAACTGTTGGATATTAAGGCTTGTCGGTCATTTTTATGCCTTTTGAGGAATTGAATTACTCCTCCTGGCCTGAGTGAGAGGTTACTACCTTAAAGCGAAGTTGCTAATTGCAGTTTATAAATATCTGTGTATCTGCATTATGTATGTCAGTCTCTGTAATACGTTGCCAGCCTCTGGCTTGTAAATGCTCCCTCTGATGTGCATTTTTTGTGTTAGGATTTATTTTTTGGAAATGAGTTGGTAATTAAACTTGTCATTGTGATCAGATCCAGGCTTCTCTGGCACTTAATTGCTGAACATAGTTTGCTTGATATTGCATATTCTTGCAGAAACAAAATCTAGTCTACCCTGCTTAGCCTGTGCTTGTTCTGTTCTGTTTTTGCCTTCAGCGTTATTTTAAATGGAATCTGAAAGACAATATATTTAGATTTTAGCCATTTGTAATTGTTGTAATCAAAAATACTGTGTAACAGAAAATAAATGTTTCATTAGATGCGTCTTCTAACTTTCCTTAACAATACCCTAGTTCCAAGGACCAGTAGATCCGAAACGCGTTAGGTGTGACATTTCACCTGCTTGTTATTTTTTGTACCGATTTGTACCTGTGGATTTTGAGCGCTTGCAGTGTCATTATTTCTATTTTTTATTGCATAACTGAATTACTGGATTTGCAGTTCCTACGCCTGAACATTGATTTTCTCACCTCCTGGATGATATGTTGATTCCTCATTCTCTGGTCCTCTACCAGAAGCCTGGGAGTTTGAGGGTTCTGTGCATTATCTTTGCTGTTACTAGAACTGCAGTCCTCTAGACAGCAGATGTACCTGGAATCTGTTGAAGCTTCTCCCCCAACTCGGAGTCACAGCTTTGAGTGCTGCTATCACAACTGGGACTACTACTGCCTTCATTTTCATGTTCATGCTCTAGTAATCTCTCGCATTGGATTACTGTAGTTTTCTCCTTATTGGTCTCCCCAGAAGCCCTACAATCTTTGATGAATGCTGTTGCCAGGCTAATCTTTCTCTCCTGTCACTCCTCTTACACCTCACCCCTCTGTCAATCCTTACACTGACTTCCTGTATCCTACAGGTGCCAATTTAAAATGCTAACCCTTGCCTATAAAGACCTAACCAACTCTAGCCCCTCTTACATTTCTTCACGGATTCATAGGTATGCCCCCACTCGGTCTCTCCGCTCTACTGGTGACCTTCTCCTGTCTGCTGCTCGCACCCTTACTGCAAATTCACGCCTGCAAGACTTCTCACGCCTGCAATCCTTTAAGAAGTCCGTTAAAACCCATCTTTTCAGGATTGCTTATGGCCTCCAAGAGTAACTTCTATCTCTCAAAACGTCCTCTTGCTCTCTCCTAAAGGGCCACACTCCACTCTCACCTCCAGTTCTGCTACTTTCCCACCATGTCTAATTGCTGTCTCCCTCAATACCCTTTCTATTGTGTTTTTATACCCCACCTCCTCTAGATTGTAAGCTTGTTTGAGCAGGGTCCCCAACTACCTATTGTTCCTGTTACATTTTGTTATCGTCTCATTTGGTAAATTCCCATCTTGTTGTAAAGCGCCGCGGAATAAGTTGGCGCTATATAAATACCAATAATAATTTTCCACATCCTTCCTAATTCCTCTTTTAATCTTTGGTATTTGTCAAACATCTCATGTTCTTTCTTTCTGATGATATACTTACTGGGTATTGCCACATCCACCTCTACTGCAGTCTTCCGTTCCTCGTCTACTACAATGTCAGGTTGGTTGGCCAGTACTTGCTTTCCGTCTGGATCTGAAAGTCCCACAGGATCTTGGCCCTGTCATTCTCAACTACCTATTGTGGTATCTCCCATCGCTGTGTGTTCTGACACCTTTATATCATGGTCAGCATTTTATTTTTCAGAAATTTGAGCTTCAGTAGCTCTTCTATGTGATCAGAACCCACAGGCTAGCTATCACACCCAACGTGCTTATGGCATATCAAGTTCCAGGAGGCCACCTCCAATATTATAGGTGGCTGAAGGATCCCAGTTGATCCATGGATCTCAATGGGAATCAACTCTCCAGGGGAACTCCAGCAGATTGATTGTTTTTTTTATATATTCGCACCACTAAATTACACAGCAATCGCGGCATAGAAGAGATCAAATAACACTGTCCACCCACCACACCACTTACAAGAGTTGAAATACACACACCTACTCAACAGAACCATCAGAACAGCATAGGACGCACAGCCGTAAAATATGAAACACTGGACAAGAACGAGGTAACGGTCATACACAGTGAAACAACACTATGGACTACACTCAACACCAATCACACATCTATACATCTCCTAAAACGACAATGACCACACTACCCCCACCAGAGCAAACGGACGGGTACGCCCGACAAGACCGAATCGGACCGCACACGAACTGGGATGACGCAGCTCCACCTATACTTAAGGTAGGCCCCCAAGTCCATGGCTTGGGTGAACACGGGAAGGCGGTCATGAGGAATGGTGACGTAATTTATGACACCTATCGGAAGGGAATGGGGTACAGGGAAAGGTAAATAATAAGCTAACAGGCTCGAAAACTCGGGGAGATAATCTGGCCCCATGACCTCAGCAACGTCCATGAACCTCATGATAACGCATGTCACACGAACAGTATACTCATGTTATTGATATATGACGGAGATCTGCGTGTCCCACCTGAAGTATTTCCTGGTTATTTGTGTCTATTGTCAAATATCTCAATAAAACAGATTTACAAAAAAAAGGGAGATCAAATACAAAACAGCCTTGTGTTTATGTTTAAAATTAGTTTTTAATGTTTTGCGGAGTATCACTCCTTGGAGACCCTTACAGCATCTCTACAAGGTCCTATATGGTATCCATGGTCTACTTTCCTTCCCCAACTCCATCCCATGTATTGAACACGGTTTCCCTTCAAATTAGGTTTGATGGCTTTTTGTGGCAAATTTTCTCCCTTACAAGGGCTTTTTTTTTTCACACAACTTTTTTTTTTTATTCTCACTGCTCATCTCTTTTTACTCTTTCTCTTTCTTATTCGTTTGTCTTTCTACACGTACAAGGTCTATTGAACAAGTAAATTATTGTATCTCTTCTTATATTCAAGATAATGCTTAATATTTTTTTTTTTTTTTTTTTTTTTTTTTTTTTTTTTAAATTCTTTATTTTATGCGTGCAGACATTAAACAAGCAGAGTTGCACTGCCACAACAGCTGGTGCAAGTCGATTTTTACACATGTATTAACAGTAGTATTATGGCATCAAAAGCATTGCACATTTTTTTTTTATATAGCGGGAGAAAACTAGTTTAAATTGTAAGCTTATATATCACAGTTATAAACAGTAAATAACAACATGAGGAATTCAGAGGCTAGGAACCCCTGGTTTGTATTGCCACTGGGTACTTATAGTGAGTAAAGATACATAGTCCTCCGCATTGCAGACAGGATTGTCTGAATATGAGTGGGCTCTTGGTGCCGAAGATTTATCCTACTCCACATATGGGCAACTGCATACAGTCCTTCAATTTGCCAGTAATGGTGTTGTGGCTTGTCTCCAGGCTGCTCAGAGGGAAGTGACAGGCCTTTTGAGTGTACGCTGCTGGTAGGTCGCTGTAACATGGATCACTGCTTTTAGTAGCCTGGACAGCAGTGGTTGCTCTCACTGCTTGTCCCGTGTTGCTCCTGTTCCTCCTTGCTGGGTCTCGGGTTCGAGGGAGCACCAGAGGTCGGGCAGCTTTCTGAGCACCCGGGTTTCTGGTCGCAAGATCCTCCAGAAGGGTCTCCCCTCCGTGTGATTGGTGATCCTGTACCACAGCTTGGGTTACTTGCGGGGTTGTGGAGTGAGGTCTGCCATATAAGCGCTCCCAGAACTCCTGACAGAGCTTGTCGAATCGAGCTTCAAAGCTCTCCCTCCACGCTGCGATTGCGGGGCTCTCCTGGTGCTGAGAGTGCTGTATTGCGGCGGCCATCTTGGGCTCGCCATGCGGTTGGTCAATCAGTGGAGGATCCTGCCATTGCTGAGAAGCATGTTTCCCCAGGGGGGACCGGGATAACCCCCGCCGGTCCAAAGGGGGGGGTCGCGGGGCTGCAGGAGAACAGTTGCAAGGAGCATGTCCTGTACCGGGAGATCGGCCGCCTCCCCCAGGCCCTGGACTGCTATACATGGTAGGCCTCAGTGTCGGTCGCTGTGGGCACTTTGATTCTCGGGTCCACACCCGTATCCCCGTGTTCCTGCTCGATGCTAGGTAGGGCACCAGTCGTGTTAAGCAGTTTGCAGCAGTATTTGGGCATAAAAAGTGTGCTTTTGTGCCTGATTGTGCCAGAGCTATCACCAAGCACGTCTGGCCATCTTGGGTGCCAGGCCCCGCCCCCCAAGATAATGCTTAATATTTTAAATCAAATTCCGCAGTGTGAATCCAGCTCTCGCACAGTATTTTAGGAGCAGTTTCATTTTATTTGTAGGAAGCAGGTGGACTGACCACCATGAGCATGTTGGGTGGTGTTGCAGAAAGCCTCTGCACCTCAATTGACGGGTATGAGAAATTTTGGTAGGGAAACTCTCTGAGGTTTCTTCATAACACTGAACATGTTGGAGACGCTGGTGCCATCTCACAGTATGCTTGCATCAAGTGCCAGTGGTTCTTCCAGCCTCCATTGATGTACTAAAGTGGGTGTTCATAGTTCAAGATTAACGTGCCAATGCAAAGTCTGGAAATTGCTCATTAGCTGAACCTGTCAGATGACTAGACTGGACTAGGTAGCTGTTGCCTATGTGACAAGCTTTCAAACCACAACAGATAATGGGAAGAGAATATCTCAGGCATGCAGATCAGTAAATATACAGTGAGAAACAAGATTTTTTTTTTTTTTTTTTATATACAATCCATACACTGTAGTGAATTATATGTTATTTAAAATCCTCTAGAATAGGAAGAGGTAAGAAGTGATTGTTATTGAACTCTTAAAGTTATTTTACCTAAAAGTATCCTCACAAGAGCTTATTCTCTTAACACATGCCAATCCTTCCAGCTAATATTGGCCTCTGGAGAAACATTTGTGGCATGAAAATGGAGAGTTTAACATTATGTTAAACCCTTAATTAACTAAACTTGTCCTTGGTGCCTCAAACCTAGATTAAAAGGAAAGCCATCCTTCAGTGGGTGTGGTTAATGCTGCCGATTACAGTCGTACATTGTTGTGGTTAATGCACTTATGTTGGTGAGAACATGTCCTCCTTGTTGAATAGGAAGGGAAAAACATAACTGAATGTGTACTATATGCCAACATACATCCACATGTATGGAGCATCACCTACATCAATGGGAGTATAGAGTCCAGCTTTGCCCAAAGAAATAGTTCACCCCTCCCTCCCTGCTTAAAAATGTAAAAAACACTTGCACATTTTTAAATGTATTTAGCACCGAGCAGTTTGTTTTTTAATGTAAGCATGTTTTTGAATGGAGTATGTGTGAGTGTAGTGTAATGAAATGCTGAGATGTATGCACATATACACACACTGGCACACATACACAGACACATAGGGGCACACATGCAATTACATAGAAACACAGTCGCACACACAGACAGACACACACACAGGGAGAGACGCACAGACAGACACACATATACAGATGGAGACACATACAGACACACTGATACAAACACAGACACAAACAGATACACATGGTGTGAGGGAGGGGGTGATGGGGTGAAGGAAGGGGGTGATGGGGTGAAGGAAGGGGGTGATGGGGTGAAGGAAGGGGGTGATGGGGTGAAGGAAGGGGGTGATGGGGTGAAGGAAGGGGGTGATGGGGTGAAGGAGGGGGGTGATGGGGTGAGGGAGGGGGGTGATGGGGTGGGGGTGGGGGTGAGAGCGAGGGGGGTGATGGTGAGAAGCAGTGGGTGAAGGAGGGATGGTGAGAGGCAGTGGGTGATGTTGGGATGGTGAGAAGCAGTGGGTGATGGTGGGATGGTGAGAGGCAGTGGGTGATGGTGGGATGGTGAGAGGCAGTGGGTGATGGTGGGATGGTGAGAGGCAGTGGGTGATGGTGGGATGGTGAGAGGCAGTGGGTGATGGTGGGATGGTGAGAGGGAGGGGGTGATGGTGAGAGGGAGGGGTTGATGGAGGGGGAGGAATACTGTGATGGTGTGAGGGGGGGTGATGGTGAGAGAGAGGGGGGGGGGGGTGATGATGATACCGGAGAAACTGACGGAAGCCAAGCACAGAGAGATGGACACAGGTTTCTTCAGGAAGGAAGAGATTCTTTATTCGGTTCACCGATCGGGACTCAGAGGGACTAATGTCAACAAGTTCTGAGCCCCGGACAATAGTGTAGGCTCCTTATATAAGCATGTAACTCCTCCCATAATAAGCTCCACCCACACATTCTCTTACCCAATCAAACGAACAAGAACTAACTTCCTGTTTGACCGCATGGCTTGCCCAGCACAATGGAGGAGGGGAATACTACATCCGGTATTCTCGCACATGCTCCGTACACTACTGATCGTATCTTTGCCACGTGCAACCAACCGACCGATACGTCAGCATATGCACGTACACATGCCACGTGGTAATCTCTGCCTACTAAATTTATTTTTACCGAGATTCCACCACATTCCCCCCTTTGATGCCTCTGATATTTCACAATTACTTGAGGCATCACTTAACCTTGGTTTACATACACCTCAGGTTACCATGAATCAGACCAGACTTTTCTATGATGTGAATCCCTCAACACTCCTCTTCCTGCATTGGTTCTCCCTGATTTAGAGCCTCATATTTATATATGGCCATTATCTGTGCTGCAGCCTTTCTCTCTGCTATATTTTCTATCAGGCTCTGCACAGACCTAACTACTACAGGAATAAGACATGGCAGGAGTAGACACAACATTAAAATCAGTATGACTCCGCCTACCAATGCCTTAAGCCCTCCAAACTGCTCATACCAGTTACTAAACCAACTACTTGGATTATTCCCTTTCCATACCTGAGTAGGCACATGCGCTAGTTTAACCATATGGCTAGTAAGCTCAGCTATTGCTTGCCCTTCGTCATCTATTTGAAGACAGCAATTGCTCAGGTTAAACTTCCCACATACACCTCCCTCTACTGCCAATAGGTAATCCAAGGCTAATCTATTTTGGTACACTGCTGTCCTCATTCTGGTATTATGCTTCGCTAGAAGATTGAGCGCTTGTGAGGTCTCATTAGTAATTATCTCAACCACCGCCTGTAACCTTATAATGCGGTTGAGCATATAAATTGGGGTTCTATATCCAAAAGTACCATCCTCTGCCCAAGTGGCTGGCCCATAATAGTCTATGATACGCTGGGGAGGCCATTCATCATCTTCCCAAGCGCCTATCTCTATGGGTCCCCTTTTCTTCCTATGATTCACATCATACACTTTAACTCCCAAAGTCTCACCTGTTTCAATAGGTAACAAGAAGAAGGATGGTTTGAGCATACCCAACACACATGCCCCTTCCCAGTCCTGTGGCAACTCCGAATAGGCCTTCTTACCACAGATCCAGTACAAATTTGCTGGGGCTTTCCAACTAGATGTGATGGATAAATCAAACCATACGTCCTTTAAATTGGCATATCTTGCAAACGGGTTAGATGGTTCTGAGACATTTGAAGCCGACCACCAAGTTGTATTCTTTGTATCATCATCATAAGCTTTTTGCCCTAGACAAGTTAGTTCTCCTACAGAAGTATTAAACATTATTCCTTTCCTTGCTATGCAAACATATCCTATGATGGAGGTTGTTAATCTCCACTCAGATTTACCTCTAACACTCATCTGATAGTCGGCTTGTGAAGATATTAATTGTTCAACTGCCTCAGAACCGGACATTACCTCCTTTGCTTCCCAAGGCCATTGGTCTCCCATGTTAGTACCTCCACACACATAGCAGTTGGTTACATCAAGACTACCAGCAATACTCTCAGCTAAATCTATGAACAGGTTTTTAGCGTTATGGGGAATCTTATTATCTACACTCATCTCTTCATAAAAAGAATGAAATACCTGATGAGTTTGGGAAGTTACAGTATCGGTCTCTATCCCTATAAACAATATTGTCCCAGGGTCTAATCCCGTCCCATATATTTGAAACCCAAATAAGTTCCCATATCTATCTAAGAATTGGTCAGGATTATTTATAAGAATATGGACTGGATTGCATTCCATAGACTTACAGTATGGATTGGTAGGCAACTTAGTAACAATCATATCCTTGTCTGCAGTCTGTCCCCAAGTTGCCCACCCCACACAAGACCAATATGGGCAAAAATTATATTCCCTATTTGGGCATCTTGGACTCACATACTTATTTTTACTACTGGGACAAATATATTTATCATTAGACCCATATGTTCTCTCCCATCTAAGATCCCCGCATACATTCCACGGTTTTCTACCACTTGATATCGCTTTACATGCATCAAATAGCAGAACACCCGAAGAATGTACGGTTTCTAACTCAGTTTTATTTATTAGGGTCCCCTAAGGATCTCCATTGCTGAGGGTCAACCAAATTGTACGGGGTTGATACTCTGGATTGAAGCACTTAGGTTCTCCTACTCCTAAATGGCATACACTATACTCTATATTTAGGTATCTACACCTAGACACATCTCCTTTACACTCATATTGCGAATGCCAAATTAGGGTCTGGGAAATATGATTACCTGTTCTTGTAGTCTTAATGCAAACCTCACAGCTAGGAGTGTCGGTACCTCTACCTTCCTGAATATAAAAAGACATATAAATAAACATTATCATTAGCACATCTTTCGTCGGCTGCATCCTCAGTCTTCGTCCGTGCGATGGCACCTCAGCTTCCAGGATGTAAGGGCTGCAGGGAATGGAGTTCTGCTCGTCTTCACAGGGGTCCCTTCGAGACTTCCCTGACTTTTAATAACACGTTGGTGAGCGGGCAGGCTTTATTATGGCCGTCTAAACACTCACTTACCAATCTCTGAAACAATAAAATTTGTAATCCACAAGGTTTCCTCGTCACTCCGACTGAGTCGTGCGCTTTAACCGGATCTTGCAGGGATTCTCTGGATCTATTGTAGCTTGCCAAGAATATACTGCTGCTGGTTTAAGGCAAAAGAACGTTCCACTTAAGTTGGGTTTCCTGACACATCTTTGCCAACTGATTCTTAATAGTTCTATTCATTCTTTCTACTTTACCAGAACTCTGAGGTCTATATGCTGTATGAAGTCTCCACTTAATACCAAGCATATGAGTCAGTTGTTGTAGGCACTGATGAACAAAGGCTGGACCATTGTCCGATCCTATAGAGCAGGGTAGTCCATATCGGGGTATTATTTCTCGTAGCAGGAATCGCACAACTTCTCCTGCTTTCTCTGTACGAGTAGGACATGCTTCTACCCAGCCTGAATAGGTGCACACAACTACTAGTAGGTAGCGATGTCCACCAGATTTAGGCATAACTGTATAGTCAATTTGTAGATCGGACATAGGGAGTCCCTCCATATACTGAACTCCTGGTGGGTTTACTGGTCCTTGCCTTGCATTATTTTTAGCACATGTTACACATCTCCGTACAATGGCTTGAGTTAAGTTGGACAATCTTGGTATGTAGAAATGTTTTCTGAGAGATTCTTCTGTACTATCTCTTCCAGAATGTGTCCCGTTGTGATAATTTTGGACAATTTCTACCGCTAGTGATGCTGGAATAACTATTCTCCCATCTTCTAACTGATAACATTTGTTCTCCAGGTACTTTCCAGGTTCAGTCTTTAACCACTCCTCTTCCTGAGCTGTATAAACGGGAGTCCATTGAGACAGTGGAGTTGGTATAAGAGCAGCTATATGTTCCACATATTCCTGTCTTCCTGATTCAGCGGCACGCTTAGCTGCATTATCTGCCATCCGATTTCCTTTGGTTACATCACCATCGCCTCTCAGATGCACTCGACAATGTATAATACCAACTTCTTTCGGTTCCCATACTGCTTCCAATAGTTGTAGTATTTCAGCTGCGTACTTGATTTCTTTGCCCTCTGAATTCAATAGTCCTCTTTCTTTATACAAAGCTCCGTGGGCATGAGTGGTTAAAAACGCATACTTGGAGTCCGTGTAGATGTTCACTCTTAAACCTTCAGCCAATTGTAACGCTCATGTTAGTGCTATCAATTATGCTTTTTGTGCTGATGTTCCTTTTGACAGTGGCCGAGCTTCTATCACCTTGTCTATCGTTGTTACTGCATATCCTGCATAGCGAATCCCTTCTTTCACATAACTACTGCCGTCTGTATAATATTGAACATCAGGGTTCTGGATGGGAAAGTCACGAAGATCTGGTCTACTTGAAAATACTTCATCCATCACCTCCAAACAATCGTGTTGACTTTCAGTAGGTTGCGGCAAAAGGGTAGCTGGATTTAAGGTATTGACAGTCTCTAAATGCACTCTTGGGTTTTCACACAACATTGCTTGATACTTAGTCATACGGCTGTTACTGAACCAATGATTGCCTTTGTAATCCAACAACGTTTGTACTGCGTGTGGGACTCGTACATAAAGTTCTTGACCCAGAGTGAGTTTATCGGCTTCAGCTACCAGCAGGGCGGCTGCAGCTACGGCTCTTAGACAAGGTGGAAGACCACTGGCCACTGCATCCAGTTGCTTAGACATATAGGCAACAGGTCTTTGCCATGATCCCAAGTACTGTGTCAATACTCCCACAGCCATTCTTCTTTGCTCGTGTACATACAGGTAGAATGGTCGTGTGTGATCAGGTAGGCCTAATGCTGGGGCACTCATCAAAGCCTTCTTCACATCTTCAAATGCCTTTTGCTGTTCTTGAGTCCATAAGAAGGGGTCGTGTTCTGTACCCTTGATAGATGCATACAGAGGTTTTGCCAGTATCGCATAACTGGGAATCCATATCCTACAGAAGCCTGCTGCCCCCAAGAACTCTCGCACTTGTCTTCTATTCTTGGGTATCGTTTTTTGGCACACAGCTTCTTTTCTCTCTGGCCCCATTATTCTTTGACCTTCAGAGATATGGAATCCCAGATATTTGACAGTTGGCAGACACAACTGAGCCTTCTTCCTAGACACCTTGTATCCTGCCTTCCAGAGAATGTGTAGTAGATCGTGTGTTGCTTGCTGACATATTTCTCTTGTGACTGCGGCTATCAACAAGTCATCTACATATTGTAATAATACACACTCTCCTGGGATGGACTTGAAATCCAGTAAGTCTTGACTTAAAGCTGAACCAAATAGGGTAGGTGAATTTTTAAACCCCTGGGGCAGTCTTGTCCAAGTCATCTGGCGTTTCGAGCCCGTTACAGCATTTTCCCATTGGAAAGCGAAGATACATTGGCTTTCTGCGGCAATTCGGAGGCAAAAGAAGGCATCTTTGAGGTCTAAGACTGTAAAATAAGTAGCCCCGCCCGGAATTAAAGCAAGCAGGTTATACGGATTGGGCACAACTGGGTGTATACTTACAACCGCATCATTGACTGCTCTCAAGTCCTGCACAGGTCGATACTCATCTGTACCGGGCTTTTGAACAGGCAGCAATGGGGTGTTCCAGGGGGAAGTACAGAATTTTAGGATACCATACCGTATGAACTTATCCAGATAGGATTGAATATTCTTCTTAGCCTTCTGCGGGATATGATATTGCCGTAGGCTCACTGGATAAACCCCAAGTTTTAGTTCAATTCGAATGGGTGGAATATTGCGGGCCAGTCCTGGTGGGTTGTTCTCTGCCCAAACTACTGGTATGTTGAATAAGGATTCATCACTCTTAGGGTTTTGGCTAGTCAACGCTGTATAAAGTCGCCACTCTTCTTCCTTTGGTACAGATGTCATAATACCTGAAGGTCCATTAAACTTTAAAGATGTTGTTCCATTTGGTAGGAACGTTATCTGTGCTTGAAGTTTGGATAGCAAATCACGTCCCAGCAATTGGACTGGACATTCAGGCATATAAAGGAATTGATGTTTTACTACGTGGCCTCCCAATGCACATTGTCGACTTTTAAGAACCGGTTTTGCAGCACTTCTTCCAGTTGCTCCTATTACGGTGATAGTTCTTCCAGATGGAGGAGCAACCAGATCAGTCACCACCGAATGTTCAGCACCAGTATCAATCATGAATGCACTCCTTTTTCCCCCTATTGATACTTCGACCATAGGCTCCGCTCGGCCAAGGGGGATGGAGCCCGGTCGGTATCAATAGTCTTCCATGACCGTGTCAGCCAATCCTACAAAGTCCCTATCTTCTCTATCGCGGGACCTTTGCGCTGCGGGATAATATCTGTCTTCCCTAACACTACCTCTGTCATTACCATTACTCCCTCTGGGACCTCCTCTACCTCTCGCTCTACCTCTAAAGTTTCCATATCCTGCCCTGGGTGGGTCTCTCTCATACTGCTCTCTTTTTGGACACTCGCTTCTCCAATGCCCTTCTTCTCTGCAGTATGCGCACTGATTCCTACTCAGGGGTTCCCTATTCCACTTACTATCGCCTCTATCCGGGCCCCGTCTATCTACGCCTGCGATCGCTACCGCTAGCATATCCGCCTTTTTACGCATCTTGCGCTCTTCCTCTTTCTTACTCTCTGATTCCCTATTCATATAAACCTTATTAGCTACCTCCATTAGTTGGGTGATGGACATTCCTACGAACCCTTCTAACTTTTGTAGCTTGCGCTTAATATCTCCATAGGCTTGGCTGACAAAGGCAGAGTTTACCATTCGGGAATTCTCAGGGGCTTCCGGATTAAAGGGGGTATACAAGCGGTATGCCTCCAATAATCGGTCATAAAAGACACTGGGCGCTTCATCACTTTTCTGTATCACCTCAGCCGTCTTAGACATATTTATGGCTTTCTTCCCTCCTGCTTTCATGCCAGCAATTATAGCGTCTCTATAGGCTTTTAAATGAACCATGTCTGCGCCATTAACATCCCATTCGGGATCAGCATTAGGATAATGAGTTGCGGCCCATGATGCTGGATTAGCTTGATTTAATGTACGGGCTTCTTCTTCCAGCGCTTTAATGGCCGCTTGGTTTATCCTAGTCCTCTCCTCGTTGTTAAATAATGTCATTAGTAATTGCTGGCAATCAGCCCAAGTAGGATTATGCGTCTGGACTATCGAGGTGAACAGGTCGGTCATGGCTTGTGGTTTGTCAGTATACGAGGAATTATGGGTTTTCCAATTCAAGAGATCGGTAGTTGTGAATGGGACATATACGAAGACTGAGTCAGCATACACCATTTGACCTACATCATTAAGGTATGCTGACCCGGGAGTCAAACTAAGTGGCATCTGATAATGTTTAGGCTTTTGGGTACCGGTCAGTTGTCTGGTTAGTACAGGGCTTCGTTGAGGGGCGTCGGTTAGGGGTTCCAGTCGAGGGGTAGTAAGGCATGGGGATGTGGAAGCTTTATTGTGGGGAAGGTCGGTGAATAAAATATTCCGAGCCGGGCTAGAGGAAGCCTGACCGGAAGCTTGAAATGGCGCCAAATCAGGATATGTGGTTTTAACGGGGGTTGGTACCGGAAGGGGAGGTTTAGTGATGAGGGGGATGGATTCTGAGCTAGAGGAGGAATCGGATGGGGACAACGGGGAAAGGGGTGTAGAACTTCCTGTATCACTTCCCCTTGAGGAGAAGTAAGGGGGCGGCATAGGGATCTCGGACTCAGGGGGCGTGTCCAAAATGGGCGTAACCATGGCCCTAGTGGACAAACGAGTCCTGGCCACCATGAGGCGACATTGCTCCTCGTGGCATATTCGGACCCACCTTGGCGAGTCGTTTACGGCCTGCCTCCAACAATCAATGTATGGAAACTGTCCGTAAAGTTCAGGCCTACCTGATACAGCCACGTGTACACGCTGTACCAGATTAGGATCTAAACTGCCACGTGGCGGCCATGCGGCAACCAAAGTAGGCCATTCCCTAGTACACAAAGTGATCAAACGTGCAGGAGACATTTTAACCCCAAAATCACATTTTGTAAATCCCTTTTTAAAATTCTTTAACATACATCCTAAGGGATCCAAAATCGTCGAGTCCGATGCGCCCATACTTAGCAATGGAGCGTCGTTTCCAACGAATACTACACATGCACTCTATTCAACGGTCACACCCGTTCCCTCGGCAACAGCACCACGTGGTAGAGTTACCAAGTGAAACGTACACAATAAAAACACTCAGGGAATTCCCGTACACACACAGCTGTTACACCAGTCACTAAGTAATCGATATTATGCCCTTTGGCGAAACTATACAGTCACCCACGCTATAATTCCCTATATATGAATTACCCGTCTATAACATACCCCAGTAACATCGTCTTTACAAACAGCAGTTACAGTACGGTTAGCATAGGTTAAAGTACAATTTAAGGTCACAGTACAATTAATAGTGGTTATGGTGTTAGACATGCAATAGACGACAATTATTAGTATTCATATACAGTGTCAGTAAATATACAGGGTTATGGTACCGTGCACTATCATACAGCTACACACTATTAACACTCTCGCTAGACGGCAGAGCTCACGCTATCTAGCAAGAAATACACGCTACTAAACAATCTTTAACACATATACAATCCCAACTAATCTATTGGCCAGTACCTTGATGGACTACCTAAAACTATCTACATCAGTTTTGGTTGGCCACACTGCCCAAGCACCACATATAGCGAACTAGAGGGCGGAATTTACAACAGAACCCTTTTAGTCTATCTACTCTATCAAAAGTCTAGTGGGTTCCAAATTTACACGCCTTCCCACTTAGCCAAGATAGGTTGAGAGCTAGCGGACCGAATTTACACAGACGCCGCTTAGTCTCCCGGTCCCTCCGACCTAGCGAACAAATTGTACACCCTAGAACGCTAGTCTAGACAAGACACCGGTGTCCGGCTAGGGCTATTTACACAGAATCCTGCCTGACTCCAAACCAAATTAAACGGTCTTACTAAAGAGCGTTCAGTTGAGCGGTGCGCCTTCGCTCCTTCCCTCCGACAGAGGGGGCAGATTCCGTACACAAATAACCCCTTATGGGCCTACCGCACAATCGGTATACCCCTAGTGGGTCCACCGTCTAAAACAGCGGTCGTCTTACCTCCTCGTTCCTGAACCTGAGTTCACACTCATTGACGGGGACACCCCAGCACTTACTACGTAGAGGCCGATGATCTCCTGGACAACAGACCAGTGGCGCCGAGACGAAGGGAGGTCCACGCAGAAGTTCAGGGGTGCAGCCGTAGAGAACGTGGGCAAAGATAGACCGTCTCACGCCTCTGCTTCTCAGCTACCGTTGAACGATGAGCTTCCCGGCCAATGCACCAAATGATACCGGAGAAACTGACGGAAGCCAAGCACAGAGAGATGGACACAGGTTTCTTCAGGAAGGAAGAGATTCTTTATTCGGTTCACCGATCAGGACTCAGAGGGACTAATGTCACCAAAATACAACAAGTTCTGAGCCCCGGACAATAGTGCAGGCTCCTTATATAGGCACATAACTCCTCCCATATTAAGCTCCACCCGCACATCCTCTTAACCAACCAATACAAAAAAGAATTAACTTCCTGCTTGACCGTATGGCTTGTCCAGCACAATGGAGGAGGGGAATATTACAATCCTGTATTCTTGCACATGCTCCGTACACTACTGATCGGATCTTTGCCACGTGCAACCAACCGACCGATACGTCAGCATATGCACGTACACATGCCACGTGGTAATCTCGGCCTACTAAATTTATTTTTACCGAGATTACACCACAATGAGAGACTAAATACCTTAATTCTTTGGTGGTCCGGTGGCCATAATATCCAGTGCTGCAGACCATAAATCTCGCGAGACACAGTCAGAGAGCTGCCATGGTAACCCGCAGCAACCCTCTGATTGATCAGATCTCGCGAGACACATGGTCTGCAGCTCTGCTCACTGTGGAGCGGCAGACCAGTGTATGCGATGGGCGCAGGAGGGGCATCTCACCCGGTGGCATATCGAGCAAGCCGCCGGGCCCCCTCCTGGTGTCGGGTCCTCGGTCAGTGACCCAGGACCCGACACAGTCTGCCTTGGGCACCCCCCTAGTGAGTGGCACCTGGGGTGGTCCGCCTCCCCCACCCCCAGTAGTATGCGCCCCCCTTAGTTCGCCACTGTCTTAAAGCCAGGTATTCCTTTTCCACGTTAGGTGTATTCATTTCATCCCTTTTAAGACAGAATTGATGCTGTGGTAGGGATTTCTGCATTTGTGATATCTAAAGAGGGAGCAGGACTGCAGGCTCCCAGGGGTAAATGTCAAACCGTTTGAAACCACTTACTGTGGGACAGAGCCAGGGAATTCCTGGCTCCAGAACTACTACAGTACTCTATTGTTATGTGTCTCAAAGGGCCTCTTTAAATTTGTTTTTATTGTGTCATATTTTATATGCTTGAAAGTCTTTCAAACCTTAAAGGGATACTTTCCCTGTGACGTACCATCTAATTAGAGATTGTTGAAAACCATGTACACCCCTCTATGGTGTTTCCTGATGGCAGTGGCCTCTTTAACCCCTTAAGGACTGTGCCAAATGTACACGTTGTAAACAAAACAAAACGTAAACAAAACCTGGCATTTGCGCTACATGTCTGTCCAACCATAATTCACCTCTTTCATATTAAATGCACCCCCCCTTATTATATATGATTTTATTCAGGGGAAACAGGGCTTTCATTTAATATCAAATATTTTGCTATGATTAGGGCATAATTTAATATGAAAAAAATGGGAGAAAATAAGAAATGTTATTTTTTTTAGTTCTACATGAAATTTCAACTGTCAATGTCATAATACTGTTTGCTTTTACTGCAATAAAATACACATATTTGTATTCCGCAAAGTTTCACATGTAAAACAGTACTTCCCTATGTACAGGTTTTATGGTGTTTTGGGAAGTTACAGGGTCAAATATAGCACGTTACATTTGAAATTGAAATTCGCCAGATTGGTTACGTTGCCTTTGAGACTGTAAAGTAGCCCAGGAATAAAATTTACACCCATAATGACATACCATTTGCAATAGTAGACAACCCAAGGTATTGCAAATGGGGTATGTCCAGTCTTTTTTAGTAGCCATTTGGTCACATACCCCATTTGCAATACCTTGGGTTGTCTAGTATTGCAAATGGTATGCCATCATAGGGGTAATTTTCATTCTTGGGCTACCATAGGGTCTCAAAGGCAACGTAACCAATCTGGCGAATTTTAATGTGAAAAAAATGAAACACAAGCCTTATATTTGACACTGTAACTTTTGCAAACACCATAAAACCTGTACATGAGGGGTACTGTTGTACTCGGGAGACTTCGCTGAACACAAATATTTGTGTTTCAAAACAGTAAAAAGTATCACAGCAATAATATCGTCCGTGTAAGTGCCGTTTGTGCGTGAAAAATGCAAACAACGTCACTTTTACTGGCGATATCATCGTTGTAATACATTGTACTGTTTTGAAACACTTATATTTGTGTTCAGCGAAGTCTCCCGAGTAAAACCGTACCCCCCATGTACAGGTTTTATGGTTTCTTGGAATTAATTAAGATACCTAATTATGTAAAAATATTACATAAATATATATGTAGAATTAATATATGTATATATACGTGTGTGTGTGTGTGTGTGTGTGTGTATATATATATATATATAATTTTTTTTAAATATTTTTATTTATATATCTATATATAGTGATATATATTTATGTATATAGATATATATTTCGTTCTACGTGTATTTTGATATATACATATATATTAATATCACAATACAGTTAGAACGAAATAACACACATCTATATATTTTAATTATTTTTTTTAATTTAATTTTTTAACGTATTTACATATTTAGTTTTTTTATATTATACATATATACATAACAATAAATATATGTATATGTATATGTATGTGTGTATATATATATATATATATATATATATATATATATATATATATATATATATATATATATATATATATATATATATATATATATATATATATATATATATATATATTTAGAGCCGCTTGGAATAGGGCGTAATAGTACGCCCTCCGGTTTTAAGGGGTTAATCCACTTGAGCATATGGGATGTGCTGGAACAACAAATCAGATCTATGGAAGACCCACATCACAACTTGCTGGATTTAAAGGATCTGCTGCTAATGTATTGGTGCCAGATACCACAGGACAGGTTCAGAGGTCTTGTGGAGTCCATGCCTCAACATATTAGATTTGTTTTGACAGCATGAGGGGGACTTGCACAACATTAGGCAGTTTGTTTTAATGTTGTGGCTGATCAGTGTATACTTGTTTACTTTGAAAATTCTCCAATAAACATGTATTCTTAAAAAGAAAAGAAGAAAAATCTTCAGCATTATTTATTTTATTGAATGGTGTTACCTACACCTGCCCTTTTTGGGGCAAAAGGTATTATAAAGCTTTCATTGAGCCTAATAGTGTCTGCCTTCTGTTATCTGTAAACATGTGCATACAATATATAATTTCTATTTACAGGGGGAAGGTAAAGGTATGTGCAAGAGGTTCACTCAGTTATTCCAATTTTTTTTTATGACCTATTGGGAATAACTTTTTATTTATGGGTCCCATAACTAGAGAGCGAGCCTTGTGTCATACCACCGGTATATTGATGGCCTGTTATTTCTATGGAGGGGTCAAGAGGAGGAACTTAATGGGTTCCTTACACATCTTAACTTCTAAGGTTAAAATGAATAATGCTTAACCCCTCAAGGACGGCGGGTGTTCTATGCTGTCCTTAAGGGGCCGGTCCTAAACGCCAGCGGATGGCATCAAACGTCTTCGATGTCCTTAGTACTTACTGGGTCCCCACCAGTAGTCGTAAATATATCATATTTACACTATCTGTATCTATCATTGCTACATATGTCTTTATATGTTCTGTAAGGTATGTTCAGGATGCACCGTTATGCATTTCATTTTTTCTTCTTTAACATGTATATATGAATATGTTGTTCTAAGGGAGACACCCCAATAATTTATCCTCGTGAGAAGTATACACATTTTTTTCAACCCGTTTAGCGCACCCTCCATATTGTTTTGGATTTTTTTTTACTACTAGATTACATTTGTGGGGGAATAACCTTGGAGTGTTTTTGCAGCTTTATATTATTGCATGTATATTGGTTTAGGAGCACCACTTTGTCACTTTATTGGTTCACATAAGAGTTTAATGTAGCTTGCAACATTGCTTTGCAAACTTTGTTTGTCTAGGACCATCACATATGATTGCTTTTGAGTAACTACTCAGCAGGTTTCTATTATTGATAACAGCCCTACATGCATCCGTTAAATGTTCTACAGATCAACTGACAGTCATGTATTAGTATGGGTTTGGAAAATGTAGTCATCTGTGTAGCTGGTAACTGTTCTTTGAAATGAAGCAGTGTAAGCCAAACAACAATTGAACCTGCAATTCTCAGACCTGATTTGTTTTGCCAATAATAGCGTGGAAAAATAGTGTAAAGTGATTTTCTTCAATTGCGTCTACAGTCACTACACAAGTGCATAAGATGTTGTTGTTTTTTATTTGTTTTTTGTTTTTTAAATCAATTCTGAATTTAATCACTAGCTATATTCCAGTCCTGCATGATGCTCTGAGCTTTAAATACCTCATTCCATCAAATGAACATCCTACATATCTGCAAATTGATCACTGCTGGTATGCTAAGGTTTGTAAGATGCGTGTGTGCTAGAAAATACATAGTTCTAAAGAATTGAATCTACTTCATTCATTATACACCTTACATATTTAATATAGTATTTGTAGGCTTGTGATTAGGATGCACATGGCTCAGGAGTACATACATCTATGCATGAGGCTCATTCAGTGCCATTCTATTCAGTGATGGGTCCACTTTATAGACCGGTATTTCATTAACTTCCAGGGCCCTTTGCCCATTTACACTGTTTGATTTCATCTTTATGGGTATTATATATGATTAATTATCCTATTTCTAATTTTTGCTTTCCAGATCCTGCCTTTGGAAAATAAGATGAAGATCCCTCATCAATTCTCTGTGGTTTTGTATGTAGGAATGGCAATCGTCACAGCTCTGTACATAAGCATGGGCACTTTGGGTTACTTGCACTTTGGTGATGATATACAGTCCTCCATAACTCTGAATTTGCCTAACTGCTGGTAAGTTTATAGATTCTCACATTTAGTTTTTCTCCAAGAGAAGTATCCACATAGGGGTTAGCCAGCTGGATGTGCAACCCAGGAATAGAATTAGGAGATGTATTCACCCATTGCAATCTATATTCTCATTGGAATATTTTACCAATTGCCACAGTGCTGTGTAAAAAGCTTGCACTGTAGGAACATTAACTGAAGGACATTTGGGTTGGGATTTTTTTTAATTTAATTTTTTTTTAAATAACCAATTTGTACTGTGCTTTCCGCTGTATATTCTACTGTACATATGGCAGCTTTCCCAAAGCGTGGTGAGTTCTCAGTGGAACTCCTAAGCACATACCCTTTTGATCTGATATGTTTTTGAAGCTGTACAATGATAAAAAGAATCATGAACTAATCCAGCCCAGCACCATTTTTCTTGTGCTTTGGCTTGCTCTAGATTTGAGCAAAACAAAAACATATGCATTGTGCATCATTTCCCTAAACGTCACCTCAAAATGTTATCTGCCATTATCAAACCGTATGAAAATAGATGTGATATGTTGCTCATTTCGTGTGTGTTGCCTTTCCTGTTAATAGTATTATTTCTCTTGCAGGCTTTACCAATCCGTAAAGTTACTCTACTCCTTTGGGATATTTATCACCTTTGCTTTACAGTTCTACGTCGCTGCTGAAATCATAGTTCCCGTGGCCACTTCAAAGGTTTCAGATCGCTGGGTGTTGTTTGTCGATCTAGTAACAAGAACACTTTTAGTTTGTGTTACATGTAAGTTTGAATTCTCTTTTTCTTTTACATGCAGCAATAGCATAGAAAATGGATTATTACCAGCCAGTATCATACATAAAACAACCCTGATGAGAATGCCATGGTCCCTCCATGCTTAAAGTGGAAAATAACTTTCGCACTTCCTATCGCAGTTACATTATGCAAGATGTTCCACTAGTTAGCCTAGTGAATATCACTCCAGTTGCAGTATAATAGTTACAGCTTCCATTCTCAGCAACTCAGATCATTTTAATGTTGTAAATGAGTACCACTAAGGCCTCCATTTAATATTTTGGATAAGCTTTTCAAATGATTTTATGTTTTCAGCTAAACTTTAAGAAAAATGTAAAATTGGAAAACATTTGTTAACGTTGGTATTTTACTATTTAGCAAAAATCATTTTTAAAAGCTTATACTAAAATATGAACTCAAAGCCTAAGCTAGTTCATTATAATAATACCCCAGGATATACTTAGAAACTGGCAGAGAGCTAAATATACATTTCATGATTAAAGCAGCAAGTTTTGTTTTGTTTCATTCTTTTTCTTTCAGGTTTTTTTTTTAATGCCCTTTCTATCTTGATTAAATTGGGAGAATTGAATGATTACAATACCCCTATTGCCCCTTGCCTTCATTTATATATTTTTTTTCATTGTGCAGGAGCTATTAATACTTGGATGCATCCATTTTGTTCTCCTATGTCCATGAAGTCTGCTGTTTTCCACTGAAATGTGACTTTGCTTAAAGCGACAGTCCTGGCTCCACTACTGCTTTAATGCATTTTTGATAGGTTTTTGCCTCATTAATATCCTGTATTATTTGAATGATCAAACCTCTATAGATTTTGCATAAAATAAATGAATGTTTTACAGATGTTTTGCTCCACCATATGCCTGCCTCTTTAGCCAGGCTCTCTCACTCCAGAAAAATACTTCCTTATGGTATGCACATAGCTCAGCCACTGATATCATTGATCTGAATTACAAAACAACATGTGTTAAAGGGAGAGGGTACTCAGAGAAACATATAGCAAGGATATTACTACCTGTTTAACGCTCCTCTGAATATCTCCAGCTTGTGGATTAAAAGTGCTGTGTGCATACCTTTGGTAAGGAAGAGAGCGTATGATGCAGCATTCAGCAAAACATTTTTTTATTTTGAGCAAAAACTATAAAGATTTGAGCATCCAAAAGAATACACCATATTAATAAGATCAAAACCTATCAAATGCATAAAAGTTGTATTGGTGTCTGGAGTGTCCATTTAACCTCTGCCCACTGCCAAAATGTGATCATGCTCCACATGTGGATAGTCCCCATGTCCTCTTACATAGAACATAAAAAAAACAAAACCCTAAAGTTAATTTCCCCAAATAAATAAATAGTCAAGACAAATAGAGGAGCTAAAAAGGATTAATTGAAATGCTAAACCTGAAAAGTGAAAGGCGCTTTAAATACTTTTACTTCTTATTAAGAAGATTGGAGTTGTATAACTTTAGAATAAAATGGGATTTCAAAGAGAATGCAACCCAACGTATATATAAAATGACACCTGTCTACCTGCCATCCAGTTCTGTAAAACAAGTTCAACAGGAAAATGTTTCAGCTTCCACTGATGTAGATTCAGCCTTAAAAGCCATCTTGTTCTTCAGGGCTGTCATATCACATTTCCAGTGTCAGTCACAAAGTGTTTTCCGCAGAACGAACACATGGTTAGCGTGTTCCTCCTTCTTTGTGTGAGCACTGTAAGTTCTACAAAATGCAGTGTGTGATCCTGGTGAATGCACACACATCAATATTACACATTACATTTTAGAATGAGCACAGCTATTTGACACAGTGTCGCAAATCGTCCCTATGCAATCTGTCTGCTTAATGAGAACTGTTTCCCACAGAAATCCAAAAAGACTGAAATAATGAATTGATATGCCTCAAATAACTGGACCAAGACTAAAAGGTCTACTCCATTTATTGAAAGTGGGTACTTTAGAGCAATGGTAATTTTTCAAGGACAGGTTTCTATGCCAGCAGCTAGATATTTCATGCTGAAAAGGTAAAGGATAAGTGTCACATTCAGCAGATTAGGTCAAACAGCTTTATAAATATAGCAAACATTTTATGTTTGATTTGTAATTGTATTGGATCCAAAAACCTTACCTCCTTAGCTTATGGAAATATAATATGTTCAACACATTACACATAGTCCAAAGCTCCATCTTGTTAGAAAGCAAAGCATGCTGCAGTATGTTCAAGAAGAGATTAGTATACATAAAAATGCAATACTGCTAATTGTATTCAGTATTTGTTTATCATCTGGCTATGAATGCAGTTTTCTAGGACGTATTTCCATTAGATAAATTAATCTAATGGTATCTAGTATTTTGAACACTTATTTCATTAACCATTATTTTAACATTTCCAAATCAACTGCATTTTTATTTTCAAACCGTGGTTGCATTTTCACATTATTGGCTCATGGCAGCCCTCTTCTTTAAGAGAGACCTTTTCTAAGAGCTTTTAGAAAATCTGACATCCTACGAGGATCAACAAAACTGCACCTGTAAACTCCTGTGTGTTTAATAGATATGCAGTTCTTGTCCTTTAACCTCTGCACCAAAGACCTGCTGGACGCCTCCCTTCCATTAGGTTGTGTTCAGCAGTGATGCTCCTAATGTCTCATCGCCTATCCCATGTTCTTCCATGCATGTGAACAGTAACCTCATGCTATAATTTACCTATCTAGCTGCCAGTGTCCCAGTCTAGCTTTTTAGTGAATGATAAGCACCAGTGGAGCTGCGAAACAGATATAATTTGACATGTCAGCCCCTTCTATCTACTAGAATCATTGCGGAAAGAATTGCATTAAAAATGAATGAGTATTCCAGGCCTTAGGCTTTGCCTTTTTCTCTAGTGTAGGTAATTGGATTTTGTAGACCTTATGTAGCTGCAAAGAATATGTAAATCTTTATTACCCATCATTAATATGATATCGTATCCACACTGTTTTAAATTAAATACCGTAAAGGAAGTATTTGGCTTCTCAATTTTGTTGACCATTACCCATGAGTTGATGGTTGTATTTTCAGTTTGGCTGGAATGCTGTTATATGTACAATACCCAATCCACACACTCGCACATATCATGGTAATTTAGGGAATGGTTTATTAACAGGAATCTGTAATGTTCAGCTTTAGGTTTTCAACAAATAACACATTTGAAACTTACACTGCCAAATCTAGACAGATCTAGTTGGACTTTTGACTTATGTTACACTGATTGTGGCACAGCCACTAGTGCTTCGACCAAACTGTTCCAGTCACAACTATCTCCTGGCTAACTATGTCAGGATATAAAATGTGGTTGTTTTCACTGTTCCTGCTTAATATGCTGTTTGCTTGATTATAGCTAACACAAGTCAGCAGACCAGACACATTTGTAGCAGAACTGCAGACCTGCAAATAGTACATTATCTTATACGAAAACTACAGGGTCAGAAACACAAACCTGTATTGCTGACTCTATAGTGTTAAAACACCATCTAGCCCCCTTTGGCACCACTAAACATAGTAAAATCTTACTTTTATTCCAGTCTGCTGCTGGCTCTGCCTCTGATCTCTGCTTAGCCGACCTCATCAGAAGTGTTGATCTGAGCAAATCACAATGCTTTCCTATACGAAAGCATTGAATTGACTGAGACTATCAATGAGATAGATCAGGGACAGAGCCAGCACAAGCCAAACACAGCCCTGGCCAATCAGCATCTCCTCATAGAGATGCATTAAATCAATGCATCTCTAAGAGGAAAGTTCAGTGTCTCCATGCAGAGGGTGGAGACACGGAATGCCCCAGGAAGCATCTCAAGCAGCCATCTGAGGAGTTTCCTATACCTGTGCCTACCTATCCCTGTGCTGTAACGTAAACAACCTAGGGATACCTCTGAAAAAACAGTGTTTACAGCAAAAAGCCTGCAGGGAATGATTATGTGATGGAATCTCAGTAAAAATAAATTTACTAGGACAAGATTGCCATGTGCCATATTCCCCTCCTCCATTGTGCTGGGCAAGCCATGTGGTCAAACAGGATTTTAGTCTCTATTCGGTTGATTAGATAAGAGTATGTGTAGGTTGAACTGATTATGGGAGGAGCTACATGCCTATATAAGGGACCTACACTGTATGATCAGGGCTCAGATCTTGTTGTATTTTGGTGACATTAGTCCCTCTGAGCCCCGGTCGGTGAATCGAATAAAGAATCTCTTCCTTCCTGAAGAAACCTGTGTCCACTTCTCTGTAGTTGGCTTCCGTCAGTTTCTCCGGTATCAATTACTCACGAGAACAAATACACTAAGCTGTAGTTGTTCTGGTGAAAATAGTGTCCCTTTAATGATTATACTCTTCCTTCCCTTGTCACTATAATATTTATTTATTTAATTTTTTAAATGTATTTTTAAACTAGAAGCAATATAGGGATAGCATTAATTATTGTACATGACAGGTTCCTTCAGCAATATACATACACCTTGGGTCAGACATTCTTTGAACTCCATATTATCACTGTAAAAGAACATATTCCATGCTCAATTTTTCTTTTTCCTTCAGATTTTCAAAACAAAATAAAATCTTTTTTTTTTTTTTTTTTGCCCAGAGCCTTCCCATCTCTAGTCCCAGCAAAACTATTGTGAGATTTATTTGATATATTCATATGGTGTATGGATTTTACTAAAAAAATGTGTTTTCAGAGTTTACTCTGCTCATGTTGCTTCTATTTTCCATTATTTGTTCAGTTCTTTAATTTTGTTAATCTCTGATGCAGTGTAAAAAGTATTTTCCAGGGTAGCTCCAATTCTTGCCCTGGCAATAATATCCCAGTATGTGCCAGATCACCACACGTGTTTTGTTCCTGACTTCTGTAGCATGGTTATGGTACCTTATTAGCTACTTTAGGAACACTTTTGTTGTATGTCAAAATGTTATGACTTTTTTTTCTGTCATATGGTGGCAGTAACGTATGGGTTTTGCTCCTCCCTGTGGACAAGACCTTTAACAAGCTATTTTAAAAAGGATCCTCCCCCTTTAGGTATAAATGCTGAGACCGCAAAACCTACCCCAGTCTTCTTTCTTGTCCCGATAGGGATGGACAGGACTTTCGTCGTCTGGTGAGGCACACGGGATGTTGTCTGGGGGATCCGGTCCGAGAGCTGCCCGGGTGGTAAGCTGAGTGGCCCATGCTCCGGTATCTTGCCGTTACGGAGTAAGCAGAGGTCTGTTGAATTTATGCCGAGAAGGTTTCCGGCAAAATGCTTCCGGGAGGCGGAGCTCGCTCTGAGCAAGCGCACAGCGGTGGAACGCACGCCCTGGTGGTGTTTGCGTTCCACCTAAGCTTCCGGGTGCGCAAAGACGCATGCGCAAACGGAAGCTTAAAGAAATACACAAAAAAAACGCGAAAATTTAAATTTAAAAGCTGTGCTGGTACCCACTGACAGCATGGATGCAGGTCAGAAGAGGTACGCCGTGTCACCTGCCCCCCCACACGGCTCAGAGGTATTTTGAGGTAAGATTAATGGAAAAAAATCTTTACTTTGAAATACTTTCTGAAGAAGAATCTAGATTCTAAGAGCCTCCGTTTATTTTTACAGATATGTCTAGTCCACCTGAGATGGATAAGGAGAAGCTAACCCCCACGCCTAGAAAGGCTACGGTGAAGTCCAAACATATTGTTTGCAGCGAATGTGCAACTCCTCTCCCAGACGGGTCTAGGAAGAAAATATGCAGTCAGTGTACTGCAAACTCTTTGGAAAGAGATCAGCAAAAGGATATGCAATCTTTCCTATCCTGGTTCCAGGAGAATTTGTCCCAGACCTTGGACACGATTAAGGAATCTAAAAGAGTAGTAGCCCCCATTCAAAAAAAGATCAATAAAAGAAAAAGAAGTTCTTCATCTGAATCATCTTCAGGAGAATGTTCTTCTTCTTTCGAATCAGAGGATTCAGGTTCCTCGTCGAGTGAACCAGTGGGGTTTCCCTCAGAGGCAATCCGTAAATTTATTAAAGAAGTAAATCTGACAATCCTACCTCAGGGATCAGAAAATCCTAAGGGAGGTTTTTCTGTGCAACAGAGCCTAGTTGATTTTATATTTAGGGAATGGAAAAACCCGGAAAAGCGTGCCTTTATTTCCAGACACTTCAAGGATATCTTCAGGCTGGCCAGCGACGTTATGTGGGAAGATCTCCCAAAAGTTGATGTTCAGGTGGCACAGATTGCCAAGAGAACCACTATCCCTATAGGGGAAACTGCAGCATTAAAAAATCCTATGGATAAGAGAGCCGAAACCTCGTGTAGGCGGGCTTATCAGACAGCCAGTTTCCAATGCAAAGCCTTACTGGCAGGGGCAGC